>NC_140593.1:676582157-677190907 GCF_964204655.1 Triturus cristatus | reverse complement strand
AAAAAATAATGTAACTTCAGTAACTTTCTAATGAACGGTGCAGCTCCTTCAGACTCCTTGCATGGACCCTCTTCAAGCATCTCACCGGATCTGCAACAGATATTATTGCATTTCACTGGAGTCACCCACCATCCTACAAAAACAAAAGCTCCTGGAAGATGAGTAAGTAAAAGAACACCCACACTGCGTACAAAGCGGGAAGCACCAGAAAAGGAAGGCTCACTTCCTGTCTGAGATGCTAAAAAAACTTAACAAGTGGGGATGCTAGAACGTATGTTCCAATGACAATGTTAATTGTAAATTCTAGTTTTGCTTTGTACGGATCGTCATTAAAGTCACCAACGCAGACTATTCTCCCTGTGTGCTGGGATCCTGTAACACTTCAAATTCAAAAATAATGTACATTTAAATAAGGTATAATCTGGCATTTTTTGAATATAGGTGCAACCTCCTTAGCCTATGCCGGCTATTTCTTTCTTAATTCTCAATTGTACACATAAAACAGATATGCAGCTGCAGCTCTCCATCTGCTGCCTAAAGAGGCTCTAAGATCACAGGAAATAAAGCTGAATAGAAGAGAAGGTAGCCTGATAAGCAGAATGCAAAGAGAAGCTGAGAATCATGCACTGTTCCTTTAAGGAGGCAACAGTTTACATATCCCAGCATGCTTTATATTGGCAGTTGTCCAGCAGTCTCATCCTGGCTGAGATGCTGAAATAACGTAACAAGTGGGACTATTTTGTCACTTGGGGTGTGGTGAATGCATGTCATATGGAGAGAAGCTCTAGTAGGAGAGCACCTAAAATGTTAATGTGGCGGTATATTTTTTTATAAGCTTTTGCGGTCATGTTGTCTAGTGAAGACAACACAGTAATATCAGCACACTTGTACTGTAACCCAGGAGGAAGATCATACATTATCTGGAAACTGAAATCTTTCTACTACAGTGCTACTTCCAGAAAAGTACTGTGGCCAATATAAACATCTACTGCTTTCATGCTGTGCACTAAGCTGTAAATCGAACGCAGAACGGTACATACACAACAACTTTAAGAATGCGTTAGCTGTTCTTTATAGTCGACAATGAAACCAGATAATGCTCAGCTAATGTTAATCAGAATTGTCCAGAAGCATATGCAGGGCTGAACTCAGAAACTAGCATGGTTTTCTGCACACTCAGTGGATAAGGTGCATGACAATGGTAATAAAGCAAGCAAGGGTGGCTGCTTTAACAAAGGACTAGAAGGATTAAGAATTAAGACTTCAGAAGCAATCAGTGGAAGCAGAGAACCATCATTGAAGAGAGGTAAATGAGTAAGAAAAGAAAGGAAATTACAGCAATATAAAGATTCCAGAAAAAGATATAAGGAAGCAGGATTTGCAATGGAGGAAGAAGAGAAAGGCTTTTACAGAGAGACCTCACAGGGGACAAAGGAATGCATGAAGAAACGTTACAGGGATTAATGAAGTGGCGTGAGAGAAAGCCATGGTAGGAGAAATGATGCTGAAAAGGACTTGTTCTCCCACCTCTTGATGAGCTTGATAGACTTGAAGGCCTCATCCATATCCCCAATGGTAAGATAGAAGCTGAAGTTCAGCATAGCTTCACGTGTGTTCTTATCACAATCCTCCAGCCCGACAAAGTCCCGCAGTGGCCTTTTTGACACCATCTGGGGAATCCAGGAGGAAGACCCAATTTCTGCTTTGGCATCTTTCTCTTCCTCTCCAGACTGAAAAAAATGACAGAGTTGAGCCAAGTCACTCGTGGGACCTTTTTTGCTGTTATTGTATCGCATCACTATCTCGAGGAGGTGGAGTTCCACAGATAGTCGTGGGTTGTGACATGCAAGGTGAATGAAAGGTCTGAACTAGTAGTATAGCCACAGGTTAAACATATATAACCTAATGTAAGGAATACTGCAAAGAAACATTAAATTAACAAGCAAGTGTGTTTTAACAGAAGGCTGGTTCAACAACATATGGTTGTGAAACCAGATTGAACAGGAAAGGTTCAAGCGTAAACTAAGAACAGGTTTTTTTTTTTTTTACAAAGTAAGGTTAATGAATACATTTGAATATCTCTCTGTAGAAGCTTTACAGCCAAACACAATAAAGTATTTCAATATGGCACACAAAAGAGAGAACTATTTCTTAAGAATCAAGGGTAGAGATCTTTACATGCTAGCATATTCTATGATATTATACTATATGAGACCATTATATCAGCACATGACATTTTCATCTCAACAAGATACACCATCCCAGAACTAAAGCCCCAACTCATTACTGTACACACATTTTTCAACCCATGCTATTTCTGCACTTTCCCCAAAATGCTAGAACTTACGTTGCAATGAAATCTTACTTACTTGTAAACCTAGCTCTGCGTTGTATGGATCTTCATTAAAGTCATAAAAGCAGACTATTCCCGTCTCCGTGCAGGGATCCTGTAATACTTCAAATTCAAATACCAAAATGTACATTTAAATAAGGTGTATGTTGGCATTTCCGATTGTAGGTGCAATCTCCATAGCCTACACGTCTATTTTTTCTGAATACCTAATTTTACACAAAAAACAGTATTGCAGCTCCAGCTCCCCATTAAGCTGCCCAAAGAGACCCTAAGGTCAAAGGAAATAAAGCTGAATAGAGGAAAAGGTAGCCTCATAAGAAGAATGCAAAGAGAAGCTGAGAAACATGCACTATTCTTTTTAGGGGGCCAGTAGTTTACCCATCGCAGTATGCTTTATACAGGCAGTTGCCCAACAGTCTCAGTCCTTTTTGAGGCGCTTGCACATTCTACAGCTCACTGAAGTGAAGTGAAGTGAAGTGAAGTGAAGTGTTATTTGTAAAGCGCACGAATGCCGTGGCGTCTTGGCGCTGGGTGTGGGACGTGACGTTCCTCCAGGTGAGTTTATTAGTTTTTACCGAACAGCCAGGTTTTCAGGTCCTTCCTGAAAACTAGACGGTTCGGTTGACATCGCAGAGAACATGGCATTTGGTTCCATAATTTTGCTGCACAGTAAGATAGGGTTCGACCTCCCCATCTGACCTTCCGCGTTTTTGGAATACAAACAAGACCTTCAGTAGATGATCTGAGTGTTCTGACGGGAAGATATCGTGTGAAGAGTTTCCCTACTTCTCTAGATATACCTCCATAGAGAGCCTTGTGTACTAGACATAGGGCTTTAAAGTTAGCCCTATGTCGAACCGGGAGCCAGTGTAAGGTTTTAATGGCCTCTGAGGTGGGGCGGCCCTTAGGTATATTCATAAGTAACCTAGCTGCCGCATTTTGCAATGATTGGAGCTTCCTCTCCTGTGCCTTGCCAATTCCCACAAAAAGGGCATTACAGTAGTCTAGTTTTGATAGAAAGAGTGAAACTACAATAGTCTTTTGAAACTCTGTTGTTATAAAAGGGAAGATTTTCCTTAGCGTTTTTAGAAGGAGGAAACAGGAAGAGGTTAGCTTATTAACATGGGCGGATAGGTTTAGCTGATTGTCCAAGGTAACCCCCAGGTTCTTTACCTTTAAAGCGGGGGTAGGGCAGAGTCCCGCCTCCTTTGGCCACCAGCTAGTATTCCATACCGATGGACCTTTGCCAAATTCGAGGACCTCGGTTTTATCAGTGTTAATTTTTAGGAAATTTGAGGTCATCCAATGCATAATGTCAACTAGACATGCATGAAAACCAGTAGCTACAACATCAAAGGGCTCTGTAACTGAGATGGTAAGCTGAGAGTCATCAGCGTACATAATTAGTGAGAATCCATGTTTTCTGACCAATTTGGCCAATGGGGCGACATAAATATTGAAGAGAGTCGGGGAGATTGCAGACCCCTGTGGAACCCCACAGGGGAGTTGAAACATTTCAGACCGCACATTCTCCCAGTGTATGTTTTGTTGTCTGGTATCCATAAAAGAGGTAAGTAGATTAAGTGCAGTGCCCTCAATCCCTATCTCTTTAAGCCGTTGCGCCAACACCGTATGGTTTACGGTGTCGAACGCCGCCGACAGATCTAGTAAAACCAGAATAGCTTTATTGCCCCTGTCTACCGTCCTCCGAATCTCCTCAGTTGCCAACACCAATGCTGTCTCTGTCGAGTGACTAGGCCTGAAACCGTGTTGGATACAGTCCAGCAGGGAGTTATCTTCTAGGTATAAGCCCAGCTCCTTGTTAATGGCCTTTTCCAGGATCTTCGCAGGTAGAGGCAGTCGGGAGATTGGCCGGTAATTTTTCGGTTCAAGTGGATCGGCAGTAGGTTTTTTCAGGATTGGCCTTATACAGGCGGTTTTCCATGCTTTAGGATATTTGCCATTTCCCAGAACTTGATTTAAAAGAGGAGTAAGGTGTGCGCTAATGACCTCTGAAACTAGATGAAAAACAGTTGGAGGACATGGATCGTTAGGAGAACCAGATTTCGTGGATATCAGGAGGTTGTTAACCTCATCAACACTAAGTGGCGTAAAACGATCCAGTCTACTATTTGTTGCTCGACTGTTTATGTTCAGAGAATTGCAAACAGGCCTGTTTTTAGCTAGATTCGAGAGATCATCATATATTACTTGCACTTTATTTTGAAAAAAGCCAGCCATTGTGTTACACAATGCTTGATCTGGAATAAAATTGCCTGCATGTTGGGGGGTGGCCAGAGTATGTACAGTTTTAAACAGTTCCTTTGAGGAATGGGTGGCCTTTCTTATTTTATCCATAAAGAAGGTCTTTTTCGCTTTTACAATTGCCTGTTTATATTCCTCCAGGCATTTATTGTATAATGCCTTATGCTCAGGGCTGTAATCAGTTCGCCACACTCGTTCTGCCCGTCTGCATTTCATTTTTATTGTTTTTATTTCTATAGTGTACCAAGGTGCTGAGGGCATAGTTCTTTTACAAATTTTATTCACTTCAGGGGCCAATTTATCTACAGCTGTTGTAATCCAGTCGTCAAAACGACTGGCTGCTACATTATTATCATCGCTAAGAGTAAAGGGATTTGAACTTAGGGCTTGTTCCAGAGTATCCTTTCCTATCCTATTCCATTGTCGTGTTAGTAGGGATCGAGCTAGAAGGGACTGGGGCATCGAAAATTGATTGTTCGTTACTTCAAAAATAACAGCCCTATGGTCTGTCCAGGGCAATGGCAGTGTTTTAATGAGTTTTATAGCAGGGTGGTTTGTGAAAATCCCATCCAGAGTATGGCCGGCCAGATGTGTGGGTTCCAACACTATTTGGGACAGTCCATATGCTGCCAGGTTCTCCACCAAGCTAATTGTGTCAGGGTTGGTCTCAAGTTCTAAGTGATAATTAAAATCCCCTAAAATACAAAGATATTCAGAATCCAAACTTGTCTCTAAGAAGTTCAGAATGGCCTGTGAAAAGCCCGACCTTGGTCCCGGCGGCCTATATACCAGTAGTCCTTTGAAGGTAGTGGAATCATTAAGTTTAAAGGAAAATAATAGTGTCTCGGCTGGAAGCGTAGTTATGATTTCGTGGCGCATTTTTAGATAGTCTCTGTATATTATTGCTATGCCACCGCCCCTACCTTCTACCCTATCATGGCATACCAATGAGTATCCCGGGGGGAGGGCTATGTTCCAATCTGGATCTGAACTAGCATCGGTCCAAGTTTCAGTTAGGAAGGCGATGTCAGGTTTTTCTATTTGAAGCAGACATTCAAATTGGTATTTGTGTTTCACAAGTGATCGAGTATTCAACAACATACAGGACAAAGTTTGTGTTGATTGTTTACTTCTTTTATCTAATCTCGGGGTGTCTTTGCCTCCATCAGCCTGGGGGGAGTGATTTTGTCCCTCTCAACCTTTTATGCCTCCAAAGTGTACCCGACAGTCTGAGTCTGACAAGGGGAGAGATTCCGTTTTGTCCCCTACTGGTTGGTGAAAATGGTATCCGCACCCCTTGCATAGGTAGGAGCTCATACGGTTATCCCCATCCCAGATGTTACATAATTCACACTTACCAATCATTTGATTCACCAATTGGGCTTTTGTGTATGTTCGGATGGGGAACAGACCAGGGGTCCTGGCGCTGGCCGCGCTCCGGGCGCCGACGGGCGCCCGGATGCCTTGCCACTGGAAATAGAGAGAGAGAGGAGAGAGGGCTACTTATGACTTCAATGAAGATCCCTACACCCTAGGACTAGGGTTACAAGTAAACAACATGTCCTTCGGCATTGAAGGATCTTCACTGGATCTTTGAATACTAAGAAAAGACACTCAACCAGAAGGAATTTTAGAGCAGTTTGGTCGACTACTGGGCTCTAATCTAGAATCTGAATCTAAACTGCAATTTACAATGTATTTAGTTTTCTAAAGCACAAGCTGATACTCTAAAAAAGGGCATCAAGGCGCTGGAAAACAAACAATAATGTTTGGTTAAAGTATGAAGTGTCTTTCATGTAGATACTTTACAAATGTTGAACTCTCATGGGTTAGAGGGAGTGGCTATTCTGGATGCTGTGCACTGCAGATGCAATGAGTGTCGTGTTAGTACTGCCTGGATAAATGTAGTGTTCTATTACATTAGAGCAGTGTTGTTTGGTAGAGCAGAGTTGATTGGATTGTAAGATATTTTAGAAATATTGATGCCACTTTCTTCCTTGGGAGGAGACACTAATTTCACTTTGTATTCAAACAGGCTCCTAGTTAATTTAGAATTTGTATCAGAGACACTATGGACTTTTGGAAGTTGTGCTGAATGCCCACACAGGGAAGCTGGGCAGTCCCTATGATGAAAGTGTATTAGCATAAACAAATATTTCCCATGTGCAAAGGAAGGCTGCCACTACTGCCATACATCTTAAAAATGTCAGATACTGATTTCAGATGAAATGGAAGGAGAACAGGGTACTGGTATTGTATGTTTCCTACTGTGGTCCTTAAGAGCGATCTGTGCGTCCTTGCCACTCAAAGGTGAAAGTGTGCATCCTCCAGATACACTGTGCATATCCAGTCTCCCTTTATGAGCTAGGTAAGCATTTTACGAAGACCCACCACACCAAACCTTTCCTTCTTGATCAATTTGTTGGCAAGTCTAAGGTCTTAAATCTATCTTAATTCTTTTATGTGAACCCAAAAATATTTGTAATTGCCATTTTCTCCTTGAGAAGAAGTAACAGACTCCACTGCTCACTATGAAACCACATTACAGCTTCTTTCAATAACAGTTGCAGGTGTTTTGGCGCCGTCTTCTGAGAAATGTTATTGTTTTAAGTAAGCAAGAACATACATCCTCACAAACAGGAAGACAGAACAAATTACAACAGCATGCCATAATACAGTCTGCCGAAGGCAACATTTGTAGGGGTAGTTGGTACATTCAGAATGCTAAGCAATTGCACATCAACGCTATACATTAGGTTTCTTCAATTAGGATGATAACAGGGACAATAGCACCATGAAGTCAGACCAGTGGGTAGTCGCTCATCTTGCCAGGGAGGATGTGCAGTTCTGCATGCCAACAGGACTTGCAGTGCAGCTGGTCGAGGCGATCCATCCGGTTCCAGCATCATTAAATAGTCCTTGAGTGGCTGCCAAATATCTTTGGGTCTCGCAGTCGGAGACTGCAGTGTAGCATATACCTCACTGGTGGTGTCACAGTAAATCAAACTTTTTAACGAAGCATCAGTATTTGGTCTAGTCCCACTTCCCCAATGTAAGGCAATTTCCCACTTAGCCAGTAATAGTGCAATTGCAATAAATCTGCAAACCCCTCTCGGAACCTCCTTAACATATCCGAGTAGAGCAACAGGAGGGTCGGGAGCAAGTTCACCATCTATCATAGACGACAACTGAGAAAAACCGTTAGCCCAATACACAGCAATATGTATACATATGTGCAAAATCTGCCTTATTTATATGGCACTTCGGGCATTGAGGGGATCTCGCTGGGTCTACTTTCTGAGAAATTGTTGGTGGTGACGTCTACTGCATTATATAAGAGTTAGGATAAATGTCCAGTATACCCTTGTTGTTGGTATTGGTTTGCCTGTCTTGAAGATGTAGTTCCGAAGAGAAGTTTGGTTGTCATTGTCTGGAGTGAGCTGATGCCTTCCCAGACAAGGACAACTAACATTCTTGCTGTCCTCTTCCGCTATACGACCTTTGATTAAAGATGACTTCTGTTCTTGCTGATTTTGCTGTTGAGGTTAACAAGACCACTGCCTAGAATAAGATACACTTATCCTATTACAGCTCTGTATCCATGTTTGATTTGGTGTTTCTGTGCTCTCCCAGGTGATACTGTTCGCAACTGGAGTGAAATGCAGGAGTTGGGATGGAATTCCACTACTGGGGTTGCCTCTTTTAGCCATATTTTCAGTTAAGAGGCATTTATCTTTGGTCAATACTACTTCCCCCCTCCCCTTTTCCTTTTCTCTCATCCTATAGGGTTGAGATTTTTGCTAAAAGTGATGACAAACGCAGAGACCTAGGGCTAGACATACCTCTTTGTGTGTGCGGCCCTGAAGGTTGCTATGGGTACGAGTAGGCATCTGACATTTGGTGTCTTCAGTATTCTCATCTCAGTTAAGCTGCTGTTGCAACTTACTTTCTACTTTTTTTTCCTTTCTCCTTTTTCTTGCCCAGGGAAATTTGAGGGTTATTCAGTGAACATTTAAGAAATCTATGCGAGGGGCTTAGATGTATTGATTTTTCATTGTTGAGTTAATGGCTGGAACACTGCAGAAGACCGTTCAGGCCACTGATCACTTGGAACAGTACCTGAGATACTGATTGGCCTTCAGATTCTCACAGTCCCCTTGGCCTAACATGATGTGCAATTTTCCAGATTGATTGCGGACCTGTAACGGCAGGGGTTGAACAACCTGCAGAATGCCAGAAATATGCTACCAAATTTAGATAGGCATGATCAATATGGCCCTAAAACTGACTGTCCACAAATTTACCAAGCAGTTATGACCAATGCTTCCAACTTGATCCATGCTGAAGTATATGTGACTGGGACTTCTATACATCCTGACTCCTGCACTTGGCAAATCTAGTGCAGTGCTAAAGCTGTTAGCATCCATAACCATGAGGTGTTATGTCTTAGCTTCTAGGTCACTTCCCTTTCAGCACAGATTCCCTGGGAGCAGACACTACATATTGTATTATTAACCCCATGATATGTTTTATAGAACAGATTATTGGTTTATGACTAATTTCTCAGATCCTTCCCCTTTCACGATCTGTCTGTTCATAGATGACTATGGTCCTATATTCAGAGTGAGTCCCAAAATCAATCTCACAGATGTTTTTTTACTGCTAAAACGAATTCATATTGTTGTGTATGGAAGACACAGTACTATATATATGCAAACAATCCATAAACATCTCATCACTCATTCAAATAATCTTCTGCCTTTAGTGACTTGGCAGGCCTAAGCATAAACTACAAGATAAATACAAGATATTTTCTTTGATGTCAAGTACCAGCCGTTGCTGTCACAAGTTCCCCCAGATGTGGTAGGAGTCAATGATCCACTGCCTAGGTATCCTATTGCACCACAACATGGTGATTATCCTGTTGGAAAACTATGGCACTGCAGGCGTTATTACTTTCTGGTCTTTCCTCCAATTGTAACTGGTGGTACAAGTGTGCCTAATCAAAATGGTGATATTTCCAAAATTCCTAGGTCTCCTCACAAATATCCCATTTCCTGTACTTTCCTCCATAATATCTTGTCCCTGCTAACAAAACTTATGTTGCTTACTAAGCCCCTTATCTTCTGGAACATACTGACAGTTATTTAGCAGAGGCGAGGGGTTCTTAGCACCAGATTTCTACACTGCACAAGTGCAATTGACAGATGACTGACTACCATTCTCCCTCACATAGCAGCCTCTGACCCATGTCTCTGCGCTGAGCCCCCTGCTGCCGGCACCAAGCTCCGGTGATTCTGCCATGTGCACTGCCCTTGAGGACGTCGGTTTGGTTAAGGGTAATTTCTGTTCAGCCCTTTTGCGCTAGTTTAGGAAATTGAGTTTATTCCTCCTGTACTCCCCTATTGTATGCGTTTATTCATTCAGCCCCTGCCCCTGGCCATCGTTGTAATTATGACTCAGCCACCTCATGAATTTGCAGCAGTTTGAAGATCTTAGAGTTTCTCGTTGCTCAAATGGGTCAGATTTGTGAGATCTATGTTTCCCTCATCTTTTATTGGTTGTTTTTGCTGGCGAGTGTCACTCATAGTGGTTTTAATGGCACTCATAATTACACAGAAATTATGAAAATGTCACACATAGCAATCTAAAACCTTGACAGCTATGCTCTCGTGTAATTTCTGCGTTTCCTGCCTCGTGCTTCAGCTGCTCGGTGTTTCTCATACCAGGACACCGGAGCAGTAAACTCCGAGCCCTGCAGCGCACAAGGAACTTCACTTCCATTACAGTCCATTAAAGGAGCAAGTTGGTCAGAGCACGAGCCTGCGAGTGGAATGTGAATAGGAAAGCACTGCGCCACAGTGGGATGAGTGCTGTGTGCATCGTCGAAGGAAAAGTATTTTTCAGATGCGTCAGTGCTTAATTTGTCAAATATTGAGTACCGGTGGCCAAAGCTCTGCTCGGAAGCACTATTAATTAAATGTCATTTGCCGAATACCAGGGCTCTCTAGAATTGAAACCACCCCAGACCTCTTTAATCCAGTACCTGACACCCTTGGCTCGTTTATTCCTCTTGCTGGTTCCTGCTGTATCCCTTTGTGATGGTACTTAAGTCTTTCTCAACCTCCTTCTTTCCCCTTTGTGTGTTTAGGTCGAGCATTCGAGACCTCTTGTATATACTTTAGTATATACTTTATTATATACTTATATGTGTATATACTATGTGGGCTCTGGAGATCAGCCCTAGGACTTGTCTGCTACATCAAGATGAATAAGCTGGTGTAGAAATGTCTCAGGGAGCAGTATTCAAACACTTCTGAAAAACACCACGCTTAACAAATACTAATACATTACCTGAGGATGCATTAGGAAACTGTGAGGCTTAAATTCCAAATCTATATTTTCAAAGTAATTGGAATGCATCTCCTGGGGATGGCTTAAAGGTAGCCTAAGTAAGATATTTCAAAAGCGAGCAGAAAAAATCATGGAGTCCTACTGGCACAGACATCTTTAAACAAGCATTGAGTGAAGTACAACATTTTAGTGGCTGAATTGTAGTGCTAGCATCAACGCTAAAGAGGTCACACTTCAGTGGTGCAAACTTTAGTTTTACTCTGCACCCAGTTTCACTAGTAAGTCTCTACTAAAGTTACTGTATCTGAGAGACATCTGGATGGAGCTATGAATGTATAATGAACTGAGTTTCTAGCTCATTATCCAGTAGAAAGTCCTGAACCTCCTGTGTAAGGAGGACCTTCATTCATGTGCTCTTTAGTGACATCTGAGAGCATGTCTAGAAAAAGTGTCAGTCGAGGAGCATCATTGCAGGATTCTCAATGAACCTGGCAGAGGCCTAGTGCCAGTTTCTAGAGGGAAATTATTGCTTAACATGATAATATCTAACAACACTGTGACAACGGAGGGAGTGTGTGACAATTTACAATAAAAGTATACTGTAAAACCAGTGGTAAACCATGGAGTTAAAATTTAGATTCACAAAAGCAATAGGCGCTGCATCAAAGGAGCTTGTAAATGTGGAACAGTCTACATAGTAAAGAATCTGATTACCTTTATATATCTTTAAGAGCAGTATGAGTTTCTTTAACAGAGTTATACTTGTCTCAAGCACTTGGGGGTAGCACAGAACATATTAAGCGGTATGGTATGCCAAACTTCTCGCTAACCAATGTCACATCCTATATGTACATGCTGGCCCCAGGTGACATCATAGCATGGTGTTTCCTCCATACAACAGCCTCTGATAGACAGTAGAATTTTGAACATAACACAAGATGTGTATTTGTAAAGCTCACATTCACCCACGGGTATCTTGGCGCTGAGTAATAGATGTTTATTGTTACCCAACTCAATGGTACACGTTTTATCGACCTCAGAAGGATGAAAGGCTGAGTGGACCCACCGGGATTTGAACCTGTGACCATGGGATCGAACACAGGCAGCTGCAGTGGATGCATTAGTCCACTAAGACACCAGGCCTGGCTTTTTCTGGTTTTCAAATGACCTAGCTTCCTCATACAATACTGAACAAGGTACAATTGTTGGACCTTCTGTGCCAAGAGCTACTGGGACTGCAGACTGCACTGGTTGATACACCATCACTGCAAAAGACTCATCTCTTAGAGCAAAATGGTAGGCATATACATTTTTCATGTTGAAGTAATGATAGACTACTAAACATGTTAGAACTGACTACCATGAGGGTAATGGGTAAATTGTGGCCCAGGTACTCAGCACTTCAGGACAGAAGGCCCTCGCCCACCTATTAGGTGGCATGCTTCATCATTGGGCCACTACTGGCACTCTTGAACCCTTTGTGATTGAAGTAAGTAATGATAGACTATTCAATAACCTAAAGTGGCGTCCCAAGTGTTGATGGGATACCAAGCCTGTCTATTTGAGTGATTGATGAAATCACTTTGTTGCATGAGGCTTATCTTGATCAAACACAGCCTTAGTGTTAGTATCAGCATTTGGTTGTTCTGGTGGCTAAGGAAGAACATTCAGTATGGAATACCTCAGGGTGGGGCAGCTCTTGCCTTGCTTTAATTTGATAAAGCACTTCCTATGTTGGTGTCCCAGTCCACACAGGGAGATGTTGGCAGAGGAATCTCTTCTGTGACTGACATAGGTAGATGATGCTGTGTGCCTTGAGGCGAGCATAAATAAATCTTGCAATGGAGGTTGAGCAGGGCCAATATCCACCAGTGTTGTTGGATACAATGGAAATTGCAGGTGTAGGGACATTGGTCAAAAAGACTGGAGAAAGTTGACATGAAAATTTCAGTGAGCCTAGCTTGTTTAGTGAAAAGTAAAGAGATGGTGTCTGAAGTCTTTTCAGAGGACTTGAAAATACCTCTTCAGGTGAGACTGAAAAGTACAGTGATGTCTGCGCACATGCCCCTAAGCACATCCCAACATTTCAATGATAGCAGTTCTGTGAATATGCTGATGTTCAACTTTTTTTATAACAGATACATTAATGGTACTGGTATCCATATCAGTACTGGTGTAGTGCCGCTACACACTCATCTTATCCTTTTTATCCATTTCGTCCTTAGCCTTGTGAAGCACAAAGTATCATCCAAAGAAGGGCTCGGTAAAGGTTCCCGTATCAGTGAATAACAAGCCCACTCTTCTTTCTCTGACTGGTGCGGTTTTCATCTACATATAAAAGGCTAGGATATTTCATAGCTACCAGGCACTGATGCACTGGACCTAAAATCGCCTGTACAGATGTACGGACATTCTGAAGGGAGTCAGGCTCATCTTTAAATGGAAGGAATTTGTTAAACTGCAAATTAAGCTTGGGGAGCATGGCCAACCACAGTGTGCTCTAAGCCTTTTTGGTGCTGTTCTCTGCTGAACCATTATATCCTTACTAGTTTTTAACAGGTTCTCCGGTTCCACAGAACTCCATATGTAGTGGATGGGTGCTTTTTCACCTACAGGTCTGAGCAACTGCATATGCCCAGAAAATGAACAACCGAGGGCCCAGGGAGTGGAAAGGCGGCTCTTACACCATTCAGGATCTCAAATCTCCTTAATAAAAACTATCTAATCCTGATGCATGGTCAATGGTCTCCGGTAGCACCAGTCTAACCTCTGACAACAGATGTCTCATCCTCAGCAACCTGGGCTAGATGTCTGCACAGAACAAACAGAAACCCATCTGATGACAATTCATCAGACAGGACATGCAGGCCTTCTGAGGATCCGCAACCAGAGAAGAAAGTCGTACCATGTGACTTCAGAGACGCATGTCTTCACAAGCACACATAATAAATCAATCAAAAAGCTGAGCTAAAAAAGACACCTCTATAAGTAAAGGAAACAGCAACAAAAAAAGAGTGAAGTTCACAAAAACTGAAGCATCACAAAAAGGCGACCTTTCTATAAATAGAAAAATAAAGTGTACTTGGATGACTGATGGCGTACAAGTGAGGGGTGGTGCCTACATATCAGGAGAGATGAGAAGCACCTGTAAAAAAATGGTAGCATATTTTGGAGAAGCTAATTTCTAAAGACATACTCAAGCACCTGAAAGAGAGAGTAAGACGAAAGCGTACCTGAGATTGTTTTCACTCAAACACTTCTCGGGCACACTGTTTCATCAACTAGCTTATTGAAGGCAAAATATTTCCTGGTATTATTTTTAAGACTATTCTCAATCTGCTCACAGCAAGCTTTCACTGGTGCTTTTATGCCAAGGGTCACTACCCTTGCGGCACCTGTCAGTCTGCGCTTTCACATCAAGACTACTCACAATAGAGCTGGGTCCGTACACCCCGTGGCAGTTGAATTCTCTGACAAACTGCAACACGGAGAGGGTTATCTATCTCTTGCGGTGTCCATGTAATCTTTTCTACATAGGGATGACGACATGCAAAGTGAAAGTGAGGATAGGGGAACATCGCAGCTCTATTCGATGTAGAAAGGGTAATACAAAGTTGACAAGGCACTTTTTGAACTTAGGCCACTCTGAGAATGACATCTCTTGGACGATTATTGATAGGCCGATATATGTAAACGAGATGGGTACGCATGAATCAGCTCTCTTCCGCAGGGTACAAAGGTGTATATATAGGCTTAGATGTAATACCCAGGGTCTTAATGATGAGATCCCCTGGCACAGTCTAGGTAGATGATTCAATGAATACCGTCCTCACACTAGTCCTGTTTCTTCTTGTTTTAACAAACTCCAGATACTCTATGTTTATCTTTAGACATATGACTGGACCTGGTGTGTGTTCCCCTTGGTTGATGGGTGATACTTCTGAAACTACATCTGGGCAATAATCTTGTGGCCTGACTTATAATGTAAAAGACACACGATTGATGGACGGAATGCAGAACAAATCAAAACATTCACACCCAGTCAAGAGATCTGGGTTAAATCCATCATTCTTTTGCTCACCATGCCACCCCAGTTTAGACCAGGCATATGCAAATCAGTCATGACCCTGTGCCTCATGGGAACAGTCTAGCTCGAACTGCCAAGCCAGGTCCTCCCTGGACCGGAAACAAGCATCCTACGACCGGTTTCGGGGTTTCACCCCTCTTCAGCCAGGATAGCTTGATTCCAGTGGCACAGTGAGCCCACGGCCCACGGCCCACGTCTGGGCATACGCGGCGCACTTAGGGGAGAAAGCAAAGGACACACAATTGGTGGACGGAATGCAGAACAAATCAAAACATTCACACCCAGTCTAGAGATCTGGGTTAAATCTATCATTCTTTTGCTCACCATGCCACCCTAGTTTTGACCTGGCCATATGCAAATCAGTCTTGACCCTGTGCCTCATGGGAACAGTCCAGCCCGAACTGCCAAGCCAGGTCCTCCCTGGACCGGAAACAAGCATCCTAGGACCGGTTTCAGGGTTTCACCACTCTTCAGCCAGGATAGCTTGATTCCAGTGGCACAGTGAGCCCGGGACCCACGTCTGAGCATACCCGGCGCACTTTGGGCGAGAAAGCAAAAGACACACAATTGATGGACGGAATGCAGAACAAATCAAAACATTCACACCCAGTCAAGAGATCTGGGCTAAATCCATCATTCTTTAGCTCACCATGCCACCCCCGTTTAGACCTGGCCATATGGAAATCAGTCTTGACCCTGTGCCTCATGGGAACAGTCCAGATCGAACTGCCAAGCCAGGTCCTCCCTGGACTGGAATAAAGAGCAAAAAAAACGATGGATTTAGGCCCAGATCTCTGTACTGGGGTGAATGTATGACATTGTTCTGCATTCTGTCCATCAACTGTTGTTTTTGCATTTGTCACCCCAAGTGGGACGGGTATGCCCAGATGTGGGTCCCGTGCTCCCCATGCCACTGGAATCAAGCTATCCTGGCTGAAGAGGGGTGACACCCCGAAACCGGTCCTAAGATGCTGGTTTCCAATCCAGGGAGGACCTGGCTTGGCAGTTTGGGCTGGACTGTTCCCATGAGGCACAGGGTCAAGACTGATTTGCATATGGCTGGGTTCAAACTGGAATGGCATGGTGAGCAAAAAAACGATGGATTTAGGCCCAGATCTCTGTACTGGAGTGAATGTATGACATTGTTCTGCATTCTGTCCATCAACTGTTGTTTTTGAATCTGATTTATAATGTGTCATCCTGAGCTCTAACATAAACCCACACCTACAATGAACTACAGGGAAACCACCTGAACCAGGGGTGTGCCAGCACAATACAAAGGACACGCTCCTGTCCTTTGTGTTGGGGCTTCCCTTTGAATTTGTGTTGTTATAGGTTCCCTTAACCCGACACCCATGAGCGTATCATGGTGTGCTGCAACACTCATGTCTCCAATCTGCTTAGCAACAAGTACAGTAACCCTTCAGATGGGGTGCCAGCGAGCTGCGAGTTCTCAACAACCGCCGCCAACCACTGGGAGCCCATCAAAATCATTATTATGATACATTTACTGATACATCCTTAACTAAGCCGTGTGTAAGAATTATGCGTCAGGGCTAGACGCTTCTTGGTTGTTATAGAGATACGAACATGTTAACAGGCTTCGCAGAGGACTACACCTCCCCTGATGCCGGTTCCCTTTTAATTTGTTATTTTTTTACTACCACCATCTGATGGTAGGTGTTGGGGCTGTTTGAATGTGTGCCCAAGCCTTTGAGCTCCACTTGACACAAGTCTGTGTCAGTACTGCATATGCCTGGACTACATTTCCCATGTTTCTAGGTGCTGTCACCAGACAGGACATCATTCGTCATGTACGCCCAGTGGTTCCTTCCGGCCTCAAATACGATAGCCCTATGGCGATTCTCCCTCTCGCCAGTACCCTGCGTTACACAGTACACTCAGCTGGGGACTGTGGTAAGTGGTCGTAGATTGGATCTTTTTGACCCTTTTGACACTTTAGATTTGGAATTTGTGTCTAGCTGGAGGTAGTACAGACCGCATACTCTATTTCGTTCAGGTGCGCGACCGGAGAGAGTCACATTCCTCCCTCCTTGGTCTTGCCGCTAACTCGGGCCTTAGTCTGGAGGGGAGTCGTGTTAGGTCATGTTGTGCCGAGTCATTGATGCTGGCTGGGGTTCGCTTTTTGTACGACTTTCCAAAAGGTTAGGGTAGTTTACGAGGGAACATAAGTGTGTCCCCTCCATTTAATTACTTCATTAATGCTGTATGTTTACTCTATTACAGCTGTCTCCTTCAGTCTTACGACGAGACGTATATTTAAAGTCACACTAGTTAGAGGGGACAGTGTGGTCTGACACATGGACTTTCCCTTTTGCTAACGACGGCCCATCTCTTTGCTCCTCAGTCTGCATACATGATGTTCAGTGGGTGGGTGCCATTTTAGGTCTCACTGTCCTGTCTCCTCTCTACACTTACAAGCAGATGCTTTTTATACACAATAGGATATGATTTTGAATGCTTTTCTTTACAGTGCCATTGTTCTTCAATTCATGTTTCTTTTAGTTCTATGAGCCGAACTGGCTGCGGGGTACCGTGTGGCTGTAGAGGGGCTAAGTCTATCTCCTCTAGCAGGTAACCACGTTCCCGCCTTTTGGCTCACAATGACTCCCTGTGTTTTATGAACCCTTTATAGGGGAAATTGTGAATGTGCTTTGGGACACACCTTGTGCCACATAATTACTTTAGGCAAAGTGTATTATGTTTTTCTTTTGTTACAGATGGAGATGGTGTATTAAGTACCCACAATTCTGATGACCGCATATGAGTACGGCCAGTATAGCCATCTTGTTTAACACAAGTGTTGTATAAGTTCACAGAGTGACTAGTACTAATATTTGGTCCTGAAGAATGGCCATGAACTCCGATTGGAGTCTAACAAAGGCAGAAACATGTTGACCTCTAAGAGGGTATATTTGTTTTGAACCTCCATTCCTCTCACTTTTTAATCCTATTCAAGGACACTACTGAATAAAGAATTTGAGCCCTTGAGATAGTTTTAACTTATCACGCACACTTTTCTTAGCACTCTGCCCCTCACTCACCTGCACTGCTTTGTGGCACCCCCCCATCTGAAAATACCTCAGCTCCTCTCCACCCACCACATTAGGTGGAGAGTTGTAGCCCACATCTGGGACCTTGCAGCCCTGATGTGAGGAGGGAGCACAATGATGAAGCATGTCACCCTTGGGTGAGTGAGGGTTCTCCTCCTTAAAAAGGACTCCTTCCCTTTGCTCCTAATAACACAACCCCTGATTTTAGCAGAAAGTATCTTTAGTGAGTTTTCATATTTGGATAGGAGGCGATACGTTCTCTTATGGGAGTGACTCCCTTGGATCCCAAGTGTGGTATTATTGCATTGAACAGTCAACTGACTGTGGATCCAGAGTAATAATTCCCTGACATACTTTATATAATTCACATTTGCATCATTATTTCCCCTCACTGTTCTTTTTTCTTTGTGAGGCAAACATGGCAGGAGGTTTGGGATTGGCATTCGATGGAGATGGTTCAATTGATACTACAGACCCCTAGTCTTTTAGACTCCACACTGACAACTAACACTGATCAGACTGAGGAATGGAATAAACTCTCTACCCTGAAGAAACAAAAACTCAGGACTGCTATGCAATCCTCACAGAATACCTGAGAGGCAACATAACACCACAAGGCTTGATTGTTACCAATGCCCCTCGTTTATTTCTTGACAACAAGGTCTTCATGAAGAAATGGTCACTAATCTTGTGGAAGTGTACACGAGATTGGTTTATCCTTCTGAATAGTACGGCAAAAGAGGTTGAAGACCTGTTGTTGGTGGAGCTACAGAAACGTGAATCTCAGATTAAGGTGACAGTACAGATTTCAGCCTACAAGAAAAAGTTTGAGGAAGTGAATAAACTATTGGCGGAAACTAGGGAGGGGATCTTAAAATACAAGATCAATAAATTGAATAAAGATTTGGATCGTTTTACGCATGAGAAGGTGTAGCCATATACTAAAGACAACTACACCCAGGCATCCAACAAAAACAATAATCGGAGAGGCAAGAGGGGGTGGAGACAAGGCACAGAAGAATGGACCTCCACTTCTGACGAATTGAGCACCTCAGGGGATTCAGACTTGAGCGATTCCAACATGCCATCTTCCTAAAGGAATCACCAGAATAGAGGTGGTTATGATAGGTCCCTAGTGCAATTTCACCAGGTCT
This sequence comes from Triturus cristatus, assembly GCF_964204655.1. Classification (NCBI taxonomy): domain Eukaryota; kingdom Metazoa; phylum Chordata; class Amphibia; order Caudata; family Salamandridae; genus Triturus; species Triturus cristatus. Next base: position 677,171,620 of record NC_140593.1, on the reverse strand, counting down.
GTGGCGGCCACCACAACGATGGGGTTGCCCACCACCTCAGTTCCACCCGATGCCCTATGGAGCACCAACTTTTCCTTTTTTAGGGCAGAGCAGAGGAGGCAGAGAACGCAGGAGAAGAGGAGCCAGAACCAACAACTATCAAGACAGACTAAGGGTACAATGGGATCCAGTGCTTGACCAGAGGATAACACGGAGCATGACACGGGACCCGTCACAGTCAACAAGCACATAAATGACTTGGTCATTAATCTAAGCTCTCGCGCTTTAACAGATTTGGAATTGGAGGTCCTGAACACGGGTCTGAGATTCGTGCCCACACACCTGGACGATGACTTTGCCACCCAGACAGAGCTAGCACAATTTTTCAGGACGATACGTTTTAACTTTTTGTTCTAGGACTGAATAGATGAGAGTCGTGATCAAGAAGTCAATACAGGACTCAAACCTAGATCGACCTTCCATCCACCTCATCACCTGATGCCAGTTGAGGTTGCCACTTTTGAGAAAGCGGTTATTAAGGATTTTGATGAACTCCGACCTTCAGCAAAGATTTTGTTCTTCAATATATCTAAGAAGGAACAAGATTGTCTCTGCACCCTGGGTACAAATCCTGAGATTGTAATAAAACCGGCAGATAAGGGAGGTGCAACCATTGTTATGGATGTGGATACTTATCATTTCGAATGCCTTCGCCAACTGTGCAATGAGAAGTACTATCTCTGCCTTAATCTCGATCCTACACCACGTTTATCAAAAAAGATCAAGACAATGATGACACGTGCTTTGAAGTCTGATTGGATTACGAAGGGAGAAGCAGAATTTATAGTCAATACACAACCTAAGACACCTTACTTTTATGTGCTACCCAAAGTACACAAACTGACAAGACCACCATCGGGGAGACCCATTGTCTCCGGGATAGGTTCATTATTAGAACCCCTGTCCCAGTTTGTGGACTGGTTTCTACGTCCCTTGGTTGCAGAGATGCCATCATACCTGCAAGATATGAAGCACATATTGAACACCTTGATGGAGATGTAATTTGACCCAGAGATTTACATCTTAGCAACCTTTGATGTGGAATCTCTCTATACAAACATCCCTCAGGATGAATCCCTAAACACGATAAGGTCTCTACTGGACGAACGAGAACAAGAAGATCTGACACCTACCTCCTTTGTCCTAGAATGTGCGAGATTGGCTATGAAGGAGAATTCCTTTCAATATGGTGAACATCTATATCTACAGGTCACTGGCAAGTCGAGGGGCAGCACTTTTGCCCCCAGTATGGCAAATTTATATATGAATGACTTTGAGACCAAACATATCTATCCTGCTGATAACCCTTACTCTTTCAACTTTAAGATGTGGAAGAGATATGTCAACGACATCCTGATAATTTGGGAGGGTCCTGCAGCTACCCTGGACTCTTCCTCCAATTGGTTTAAATCCAGGATTCCCCATCTGAAGTTCCCTCAGGAGTCAAGTTAAGTTTCCTTACCATTTCTTGACTTATTGCTGTACTCAAAGGATGGAAGCATTTATTCCGAACTATATACGAAACCTATGGCTCTGAATTTGTTTTTGAAGTACACAAGCTTCCACCCCCACTCGCTAAGCAACAATCTGCCTGTGGGGCAATTTTTAAGGCTGTGAAGCAACTGTACAGAAATAAGCAAATTTAAAGAACATGCACGAACGTTGAGCTCCTATCTAGAACAACGTGCATATCCTAACAGTGTCATACGTGGAGCACAGAAACAAGCAAGAAACAATAATCAGGGTGCTCTACTTGACGCACAAGTTACTACTTGTGTAACGATATATCTGTCAGAGACATTAGTTAGTGATAGATTCCTTACCTTAGAATATCCCCAGGCGTCAGACTGGATCCGGAAAGTTTTTCGTCGGCTGTACCCCTGCTCGTCGGCAGGTGGCGTCGTGCTGTTCCGCGTCCGTCGCTGGCGTCGTATGCACCGAGATGACGTCACGGAGACTACTTAGGTGCCACCCATGCGCGCTGACGTCAGTTCTGTACACGACTTTCCGCGTCAGGAACACAGAGCCATACAAGAAACTGAGCACTGGTGCCATGAAACTAGGGCCATGAAAGGGATGACCTTAACCCTAGAATCAGTTTGCAGAACGGGGAGGATGGGTGGGGCGGTAAGGAATCTATCACTAACTAATGCCTCTTACAGATATATTGTTACACAAGTAGTAACTTGTGCATCTGAAAGAGACATGTTAGTGATAGATTCCTTACCTTAGAATAGATACCCAGCAATGCCAACCCCGGTGGTGGGTCTGCGAATAAGATCACACCAGGAGGTGATAGCTACCAGGAAAGCCGTCTTTAGAGTGAGAAGACATAAAGGACAGTTATGAAGGGGCTCAAAAGGAGCGTACATCAGATAGGTCAAGACAAGATTCAAGTCCCATTGAGGCATTATGAAAGGCACGGGAGGAAACGTGTGTGTAATGCCTTTTAGGAAACGGTTAACAACCGGGGACTTAAAGAGAGAAGGCTGATCTGGAAGCCTTAGAAAAGCGGAGATGGCCGAAAGATAACCTTTGATAGTACCCAGAGCACAGCCCTGCTAAGCCAAGGAGAGTAGGAACAGAAGAACCTCAGACAGAGGGGCAGAATGCCACAAACTTGTTCCACCGGCAGGCGTATACCGTTGTAGTGGAGGGATGACTGGCTGTCAAGATAACATCGCAGACCTCGGGAGGCAGGTCAAACGACGTCAGCTGCCGCCGCTCAATCTCCACGCCTGGCTGCCAGAATGACATCACAGACTTCGGGAGGAAGATCGAAAGCTGTCAACTGTCGCCGCTCAATCTCCACGCAAGGAGGTGGAGACTGGACAGGTTCGGGTGGAGGACCGGCCTCTCCTGAAGCGGTAGTCGAATCGGGGGATCGATCGCCATGCTGAGTAGCTCGGGATACCAGTATCTTCGTGCCCAATCCGGAGCCACACGGATGACTTGGGCCCAGTCGCGCTGAATCTTCTTCAGCACTCTGGGCAGAAGTGGTATAGGTGGAAAGGCGTACAACAGACCGCAACTCCACTCGCGACGAAAAGCGTTGCCGAGCGAGTGCCGCCTTGGAAATTCCAACGCGCAGAACTGATGACATTGCGCGTTCTCTTCGGTGGCGAATAGATCGAACCAAGGCTCTCCCCACTGCAGAAGGAGACCTTGCGCCATGTCCGAGTGCAGACGCCATTCGTGATCCATCAAGCACCGGCGGCTGAGTACGTCCGCCCTGGCGTTCAGAGAGCCTGCCAGGTATTGAACCACCAAGGTAATGCCTTGATGTTCTAGCCATGTTCAGAGGCGCAGAGCCTCCTGACATAGGGTCCACGACCCCACCCATCCCTGTTTGTTGTAATACCACATGGCGGTGGTGTTGTCTGTGAAAACCTGCACTACACTGCCCCGGACAGAGGGAAGGGATGCCTTCAGTGCAAGACGGATCGCCCGAAGCTCCAAAAGGTTGATATGGAGCCGGGACTCCGCCGGAGACCAGAGACCTCTGATCTCCGTCTCTCCCAAGTGGCCTCCCCAGCCTAGGAGGGACGCATCCGTAACCACTGTGTGGTCCGGTTGGGGAAGGGAGAGGGATCTGCCATTGACCCAATCGTGAGTCGTGAGCCACCACTGCAATTGTCGTGCAGTGCCCTCTGAGATCTGGACATGATCGGACAGGTTGCCCTGATGCTGTGCCCACTGGAACTTAGGTCCCACTGCAGAGCCCGCATATGCCACCTGGCATGTTGCACCAGCAGGATGCAGGAGGCCATCAGACACAGGAGCCGGAGGGTCAACCTGACGGAAACCCAAGATAGACGCTGACAGATCGGATCATATCCTGAATATCCCAGACTCGCTGTTCAGGGGGATAAACCCGTAACTGCGTCGAATCCAGAACCGCTCCGATGAAGGGGAGCTTCTGAGAGGGACTCAGGTGTGACTTCGGGATGTTGATGGAGAACCCCAGCAAAAGCAGGAGGTCGGCAGTTGTCTGAAGGTGGGTGACGACTGACTGGGGCGAGCCCGCATTCAACAACCAGTCGTCGAGGTTGGGGAAGACTGGCACCCCTGACCTGCGCAGATGAGCTGCGACCACCACAATCACTTTGGTGAACACCCGAGGGGCGCTGGTAAGGCCAATGGGGAGCACGGCAAATTGAAAATGCTTGTGGCCTACCGTGAACTGCAGGTAACGCCAGTGGGCCGGCAGGACGGGTATGTGAAAATATGCGCCCTGCAAGTCCAACGCTACCATCCAGTCTCCAGGGTCGAGGGCAGCCAAGACCTGAGCCAGAGTCAACATCTTGAACTTCTCCTTCCGGAGAAAGCGATTGACGTTCCTGAGGTCCAAGATGTGGCGCAGGCCCCCTTTGTCCTTCTTGGGGACCAGAAAGTAGTGGGAATAACAACCACGGCCTACTTCTGGCCCAGAAACGCGTTTGATGGCCCCCTTGGCCAAGAGGGCCATGACTTCCTGCTGGAGAAGTGCCAAGTGTTCCCCGACATGCGGTGGTACTGAGGTGGCATGGCTGGAGGGGTGGACTGAAAGGGAAGGGAGTAACCCTTGCGGACGACCTGCAACACCCACGTGTCCATTGTGATAATGTGCAAATGGGGGAGGTTATGGTGGATCCTGCCACCCACTGTAGTGGGGTGCCCCCCAAAGCTCGGATTAGGAAGGTTTGGAGGTAGAAGCAGTGGGGCGGAGGTAGTCTGACCCCCACGCTGAGTCCCAGACCCGCCCCTGTGGAAGCTGAGTCCGCGGCCGCGCTGAGGCTGGTTCTGTACAGGCTTGCTGAAGGAATGGGCCTGGGCGCCCCTGCCTTGGCCACAAAAGGAACGAAAACCAGGAGTGGCTGGGTTTTTCATGGAAAGACGTAAGGACTTGGCCATAGCCCGCGAGTCCTCCATGAGGGAGCTTTGATCATCTGGGGAGAACCCAGTAGATCTCAACCAGGTGTGGCGACGAAGCACCACAGTCGTAGAAATGGCTCTACCCAGTAAGTCTGCGAATGGTGAACTTAGCCGCATCCTTACCCTCGGCAACAGCCTGAGACAGCACCGCTTGGGCCTCTTCAGGACACTGAGGCAACACCTGTGCAAGGCATCCCACACCGCATGGGAATAGCGGCCCAAGAGGCAAGCGGTGTTCACCGACTGGAGCCCTAAGCTGGGTGAAGCAAACCGCTTGCCGAACTGCTTCAGCTTCTTAGAGTCCTCATCCGGCAGAGCCGTGGGAAAGGCACTCTGGGACGTCGAAGCTTGGATGACCAGGCTCTCGGGCGTAGGATGAGTGGTCAGAAAGGCAGGGTCACCCGGCATCGGGCGATGACGCCTGGCGACATTCTTATCCACCGGGGCCCCCGTGGCAGGCCGCGACCAGATGCCCAGCAAGACGTCAGTAAGGGCGTCGTTAAAGGGCAGCAGGGGCTCCGACGAAGTGGACGCCGTCTGGAGCACCTCAGTGAGGAGATTAGTCTTCAGGGCCACCGTAGGGAGGTCAAGGTGGAGGACCTCAGCGGCCCGACGAAGCACCATTGTGTATGAGGTGCCCTCCTCCATGGTAGGCGGAGGAAAGGCAAACCCCAGGTCAGAGGAGAGATCGAGGCCGCCGGCCTCCTCCAACTCGTCCGCTCGGAGTCACACTGACGAGCAAGAGGGTCCTCTGACCCCTCCCAGTCATCCTCCACCTCCGCCGCTTGCGGGGCAGGCTGCGGCAGCAGGGCAGGGACCGGGGAAGGAACAAACGGCGCCGGGAATGGCGCTGTGTCCCAGTGCGGATCCCAGGTAGGGACAAAAGTGTCAGAGAACCTGGGCAGGGGTGGGACAAATGGTACCCACTGTGGCGCCGGAGGCGGCGCTGGGGTCGGAGCCGGCAGCGCGGGACCTTGTGGTGCCGTGGCCGGAGCCAGCGGCGCAGGATCCTGTGGCGGTGCAGATGGCCTGGCAGGATCCTGACACGGGACCGCGGGGCCCAAGGGCGCGCCGGCGGGAGCCCAAAGCCTAATTAGATGGTCCAAGGTGGCAAGAAATTCTTGCACCTGAGCGGGAGTCACCGACGGACCCGGGTAAGGTGGGTAGGCCACGGGACTCCTGTGCTCCGAAGGAGCCGCAGGGGCAGAACCCCTGTCCCCCTCATCCGCATCCAGGGATCGACGGGGGGATGTTAGAGAGTGACAACGCTTCTTCGACTTCTTTTTGTGTCGTCTCTTACCCGAATCTGAGGGTGAAGACTTGGAGCCCGAGGAGCGATGATGGTGGCCTCGCAAGCGTTCCCTGGAGCGGCCCCTGGACCGCGAACGGCGCGGGGACGAGTGCCGGACCTCAAACAGCTTCCGGCGCCGCTCCCTCAAGGCCTTCGGGGCCATGGCCAAACAGTTCATGCAGGCCCGGGAGTTGTGGTCGCTCTCCAGGCAGTAGAGACAGACGTTGTGGGGGTCCACCACTGACATATTGCGCGGCAGGCCCCACAAGACTTAAAACCAGGCATCCCTACGGCACCAAACTCAAATTTACAGGAGACAAGAGTCTCAAAAAGATAGTCAAAAAGTGACTAAGGTACGTGCTCTAACCGGATCTGCGCTTACTGGCGCGGAAAAAGGAAGAACTGACGTCAGCGCGCATGGATGGCGCCTAAGTAGTCTCCGTGACGTCATCTCGGCGCATACGACGCCAGCGACGGACGCAGAGCCACACAACGCCACTTGCCGACGTGCATGGGTACTGCTGACGAAAAACTTTCCGGATCCAGTCTGACGCCTGGGGATATTCTAAGGTAAGGAATCTCAGACTAACGTGACTCTTTCAGATACGATAACCAAGAACCCCATGAACCGGCTGGTCTGTGTCAGTACTTTTAGCCATCTGACAGACATCATGAAGAAGACTATCAACAGGAATTGGCACATCCGCAACACTGGCCCTGCACTTCTCCCGAGGCCACTTTTTGCATTGAAACGGAGCCACAACATCAAGGACATGATAGTGCACACACGCCCACATAGTGCCACAACGTTGACCAGGCAACATACTTTATGGTCATTTGCCCCTGCCAAGGGTCATTACCCTTGCGGCTCCTACTCAGTCTGCGCTTTCACGTTGAGACTACGCACAATAGATCTGGGTCTGTCCACCCGTGGCAGTTGAACTCTGTGAAAAACTGCACCAAATAGGGGGTTATCTATCTCTTGCGGTGTCCATGTAATCTTTTCTACATAGGGATGACGACATGCTAAGTGAAAGTGAGGATAGGGGAACATCGCATCTCTATTCAATGTAAAAAAAAGATAACACAAAGTCAACAAGGCACTTTTTGAACTTAGGCCACTCTGAGAATGACATCTACTGGATGATCATTCACAGGCCAAGCTATGTAAAGGAGATGGGTACGCATGAATTAGTTCTGTTCGGCAGGGAACAAAGGTGGATATATAGGCTTAGATGTGATACCCAGGGTCTTAATGATGAGATCCCCTGGCACAGTCTAGGTAGATGATTCCATGAATACCGTCCCCACACTAGACCGGTTTCTCCTTGTTTTTACACACTCCAGATACTCAATGTTTATCATACGACTGGACCTAGTGTGTGGCCCCCTTGGTTGATGGGTTGATACTGCCGACACTACATCTGGGCAATAATCTTGTGGCTTGACTTATAATGTGTCATCCTGCACTCTACTACATAAACCCACGCAAGCACTGAACTATAGGGATACCACCTGAACCAGGGGGTGCCAGCACGATGCAAAGGACACGCTCCTGTCCTTTGTGTTGCGGCTTGCCTTTGCATTTGTGTTGTTATAGGTCCCCTTAATCCGACACCTGTGTGCATATCATAGTGTGCTGCAATACTCATGTCTCCATACTGCTTAGCAAAATGTACAGGAACCCTCAGATGGGGTGCTAGTGAGCTGCGAGTTCTCAACAACCGCCGCCAACCACTCGGAGCCCATTAACATCATTATTATGATACATTTACCGATACATCCTTAACGAAGCCGTGTAAGAATTATGCATCAGGGCTAGACGCTCGCTTTTTGGTTGTTATAGAGATAAGAACATGTTGACCGGCTTCACAGAGGACAACACCTCCCATGATGCCGGGCGTGGATGCTACGCGTGAGGCACCAGTTGATGCCGGCCTTTTCGTTTCCCTTTTAATTTGGTATTTTTTTACTACTACCATCTGATGGTAGATGTGGGGGCTGTTTGAATGTGTGCCCAAGCTTTTGAATTCCACTTGACACAAGTTCATGTCAGTACTGCATATGCCTGGACTACAAATCCCATGTTGCCGGGCACTGCCACTGGACGGGACGTAATTTGTCATGTCCGCCCACTGGTTTCTTCCGGCCTCAAATACGATAGCCCTATGGCAATTCTCCCTCTTGCCAGGACCCTGCGTTACACAGTACACTCAGCTGAGGACTGTGGTAGGTGGTCGTAGATTGGCTCTTTTCGACCCTTTTGACTCTTTACATTTGGATTTTGTATCTAGTTGGAGGCAGTATAGACCGCATACTCTATTTGGTTTGGGTGCACGACCTGAGAGAGTCACATTCCTCCCTCCGTGGTCTTGCCGCTCACTCAAGTCTTAGTCTGGAGGGGGGTCGTGTCAGGTCATGTCGTTTGTGTCTTTCTTTTTCTGGCTCTCTCATTGGCCATATCTGGGCTCAGATTCAGTGCCAAGTCATTGATGCTGGCTGGGGTATGTTTTTTGCATGACTTCCCAAAAGGTTAGGGTAGTTTATGAGGGAACATAAGTGTGTCCCCTCTATTTCCATTTATTTACTTCATTACAGCTGTCTTACGATGAGACGTATATTTAAAACCACACTAGTTAGAGGGGATGGTGTGGTCTGACACATGGACTTTCCCTTTTGCTAACGACAGCCCATTTCTTTGCTCTTCGGTCTGCATACATGATGTTCAGTGGGTGGGTGCCTTTTTAGGTCTCACTGTCCTGTCTCCTCTGTACACTTAGAAGCAGATGCTTTTTATACACAATAGGATATGATTTTGAATGATTTTCTTTACACTGCTATTGTTCTTCAATTCATGTTTCTTTCAGTTCTATGAGCCGAACTGGCTGCGGGGTACCGTGTGTCTGTAGAGAGGCTAAGTCTATCTCCTCTAGCAGGTAACCATGTTCCCACCTTTTGACTCACAAAGACACACTGTGTTTTATAAACTGTTTATAGGGGAGATTGTGAATGTGCTTTGGGACACACCTTGTGCTACATAATTACTTTAGTCAAAGTGTATTATGTTTTTTCTTTTGTTACAGATGGAGATGGTGTATTAAGTACCCACAATTCTGATTACCGCATATGTTTACGGCCAGTATAGCCATCTTGTTTAAGACAAGTGTTGTACAAGTTTACAGAGTGACTAGTACTAATATTTGGTCCCGAAGAGTGCCCATGAACTCCGATTGGAGTCTAACAAAGGCAGAAACATGTTGACCTCAAAGGGGGTATATTTGTTTTGAACCTCCAGTCCTCTCACTTTTTAATCCTATCCAAGGACACTACTGAATGAAGAAATTGAGCCCTTGAGACAATTTTAACTTATCATGCACACTTTTCTTAGCACTCTGCCTTTCACTCACCTACATGGCTTTGTGTCATCCCCCGTCTGAAAACACCTCAGCTCCTCTACACCGACCACATTAAGTGGAGAGTTGTAGCCCACATCAGGGACCTTGCGGGCCAATGATGAAGCATGTCACCCTTGGGTGAGTGAGGGTTCTCGTCCTTAAAAAGGACTCTTTCCCTTTGCTCCGAATACACAACCCCTGATTTTAGCAGTACGTATCTTCAGTGAGCTTTCATATTTAGATAGGGAGCAATACATTCTCTTATGGGAGTGACTCCCTTGGATCCCACGTGTGGTATTATTGCTTTTATGAGTTTGCCTTATATTACAGGAAAGTCAAATAAACCTATCCCAAACAATAGCCGGAACACTTGTGTTTTCGGCAAATCTTCAGGCAGACAATAGGCAACGTACTAAGGTGAGGACAATGTTCACAAGGGATGGCTAGAAGGGTTGGAGAAGACTAAGTACCGAGGGTGAAGAACAAACAGCAGGGATACATTCATGGTCAGTACTCACGACTGGGTGATAAACACAACCCCTCCGAAATAACAACTGATTGCAGTGGGAAGAAAAAGAAAATCATAATGAGAAAGAAAGAAAGAAAACATTGAGCTCTAGATGCGAAATGGAATTAGGCGAATGAATACAGAACAATATGTAGTACGTAGGGCAAGTCATTTCATGGATCTTGCAGTTTGTAGATCAAACAAAAAACACGCACTGTTGAATCGGCAAACCAGTAGTAACGTAATCTTCATTCATTGAGCAATTGACATAATTTTAAAGTAACAAGTACAAAGTAAAGCCCAGAACCAGCACGTGCCTGTGCAACCACATTTTGCAAAAGCATGGCAAGTGAAATGCATGCAGATATGGCAAGGACAGGATGGTTCACATTAAGAAGACCAACATAGCGTTAGGGGACGAGGGGTGGGGGAGGTAAACCGGGGGGAAATGATGCTAATCAGTGCAAACTGTGCTAACAGTATCATTATTTTTTAACAACCTATTATTTTATTATCACATATTAACCGTGATTCATTAATAGACCAACATGTTATACTCCATATTTCGGATGCAATGTTCACTGGGGTGTGGGGTGATCCAACCACTACTATGAAGAACCAGGTATTTTTCACAGTTCTCACTTCCTCTGCGCGGTCACCCTCCTCCTTCTGTCTGTTCCATAAGTACTCTAGACATGTGAATCTGCGCCTTCCACTGACATCCCTGGCCATATCACTCTTTGATGGTGTGCAGATTTCTGTAAGTCTCTCCAGGGACCCAATACCTTTGTGAACATCTGTGGACGCCCCTTTGATTCATAGCCTGCCTCTTCCATCTGCACAGACCAGTCCATATTAAGACCCCCCATTGTACTGCGTTGGGCACTTCCTAACTCCTCCGGAGTCCAATCAGATCACACTTAACCAGTTTTAGAGTGGTATTACAAATATGCCCAAAGCACACCACTTAGGCGTCAATTCCCATTCCACACTAACTCAAATTATCACTGTTCGCTGAATCTCCGACAAAAACCATTGTAATTCCAGACAATCCCACACTGTATGTAGTAGAGTGCCTTGTTGTTGACATCCTGACCCGATCTCACGCTGTCTTAACCCTCTTAAAAGCTGTGTGCTGGTATAATAGACATAATGAAATTTTGTATCAGTCAAAAGCCTCGTCATATTGCAATCTCACGTGGGTATCTACAAGATCCCCCAATCCATGCCCTCCATGGTACCCAAGGCTTGCATCCATCTATTTCTAAGCTTATCTAGGGCGACTGACAGTTGGAAAGCAATGGCTAATATATATGCTATATAGTGTGCCAACTTAGAGGGGCCACCAGTAATCTGTGTTGGAGTAGTGATTCTACAGAGATGTCCTGCATTAGAGCAAAGTAGTTGGGCAGGGTGTGCCCCATCTGTATATACTTAAAGAATTAAGAATCCACTATCTCATATTGATGCCTAAGCTTATTGAATGTTAACATACATCGGTCACCCCAGATATCACAGGTATACCCAAGTTGGTCCGCTTTCAAAATCCCTCTAGTTTCCTCACATCCACCAGTATCTCAATCCCACAGCAGATTTCCAGAGTGAATGTATTTTCCCACGTCCTCTTCCAGATTGCAGAAACATCCTTCTCGGGGTATGTGTAACCTTTGTGTCTTCCAACCCATACAACCCCTTCTGATGGCACCTAACACTGAAGGCTCTCGTTATCCTGCACATTCCCATTTGTTCACCACTAATAACTGTGCGGCCCAGTAATAGAGCTTTAATTCAGGGAGGTCTTTACTCCCATCGTAAGGGCCTCTTGTTAGAGTAGACAATGCATTCTTGACGGTCCCTGTCGCCCATCACTTACCACACTTACCAACTGAAAAAAGCTATGTAGAAATCTCAAAAGGGGTGCTTTGCATCATATTAAAAAATTTGGACAGTGCAATCATTTTGCATAATGCTGTCCTTCCCATCAGTGAAAGTTTGTCCATTGTTCCACTTCTGTCTTATATTCCTCATATAGTGGCACCCACATTCGGGTGCCTAAACTCACTGGGGTCCATTCTCCCAAATATTTAACTTCCTCATTTATTTAGTACATTGCATCAAGCAAGTCCAGTCTCTCGGACGGTGCCAGGTGACGGCTATGCACTGATTTATTCCAATTGATACATATGCATGTTCATTTGGCAAATAGCAGCAAAATATTAATAACTCCAGGGATAGATTTTTTGGGCTCTGCTAGATAAAGAAGGACCCCATCTGCGTAGAGAGAAACAACATTCTCTTATTCTGGGGTCCAGCAGATACCTTGATCAGTGCATCTCTTCTAACCCATTCGGCCAGTGGCTCGACAGTAAGTGCGAACAGCGGGTACAGTGAGCAGACCTGTCCCATACTGCGACCAGTGGGAATTTCTCAGACAGTCCCATTCACCCGTTCTCGGGCCATTGATCTAGTATACAGTAATTGGACCCACCCTCTATACTTGTGCGAAGCCCCTTTTGTACAACACTGCCATAAGATTGGGACACCATCTCAGCATCAAGGGATAAAAGAACTATTGGTTCTTGCATCAAGTCTCTCCTGTGCAAGACCCCATATACTACGGTTTTGTGCTAACAATGAACACCTTTTCTTAGGGAAGTGTAGTGAGCCTAGCAAGGTACTTATTTCTGCCCCAAACCTCTTTTCCTCTTTCCTTTAAATAACAGCACATGGCCAGCACATGAAATAAGCCACTTTAGGACTTCAAGGTTCAATCTCAACTGTTCCCAGCATACATTTCAGTTACACCTAACTTACACACTGTCCAGACTTACATAACACCTCCACACCACCAACGTAGTGTACAAACAACAATAAAAGGGAACTTAGCAATCCTAAACACTACTAACATAAGATAACAAAACATACCAATGAGCGTATGTGAAAGGCCCCAATAACCACGTAGATCATGCCAATACAACAAACACTATAGGAACCAAGTTTTTACACAACCAAAATATTAGAACAAAAGTAACATCACAAACTATATTACTTGACACCCCCACGGAGAGCACAATGGATAGTAATCTGATTACATGCATGTCACAGAGCTAGTTCTTCTTCCAAAGGACACTTAAGAAGTTCTAACATACAAAAATCTAACATTACGTACACAAATCAAGTGTCATCCTAAGAACTTTTAGGGCCCTGGGCAAGATATATTTTGGGGCTCCCATTCATTATAATTTTGAATTCTTTTACCTACTTTCTAATAATTTAAACCAGCATGATGCCAAATCCTATTATAATGTATTAAAACTTTCACAAAAAACAGCTGAAATATGCCTTGCTTGAGTCCCAAAACCCTTAAAATTACACTGGATTCTGAAAGAGAGACAGAGTCAGAGATAAAGGCAAGAAGAGAGAAGCTGCGACAGAGAAATCAATGAAAGTGAGAGAACTGAGAAATATCATTTTACCAAAGGGGCACTTGAAGGTGGGGGCCCTAGGCAATTGCCCACTTTGCCCATGCCTTAAAACATCAAGCAACAACAAAGAAAAAGCAGCCCATTCACAAGTCAACACTCCCCTCAAGTGAGATCAGGAGCTTTTACACACATCCAGTCTCATAAAACCACACACAATACAATTGTACATAACTGTATGGCCCAATTCATCCACTAGCATCAAACACCACCGAGACTCACCAACCTCCATAATTGGGCCCAAACATTACTAACCCCACATCAGTGTGACAATCCAGAGAGCCCACAGTGCCACAAGTTTACATCAATGGTAGGCATAAGGTATACAAATGCCAATAACATAACACAACCTACTTGATTCACATGCAAACAGCAAATGAACAGTAGCCAAATTGCAATTTTACCTGTTCCATGCTGGGGGACAGCATGAAGAGATCGGAATGCATTTCTGAGTTAGTGCAACCCATTCAGTTGGTCGCTATAGCCCATCACAAACTGTTACTTACCCGTTGTAATGCTCTTACTAATTATTAATCTATTTTTCTTTAAAATCCTTTCCTAGATGTATCCACAGGTATCAGCTGAATCTGGAAGATCTTTAACAATTCATCCATAACAACATTAGTTGGTGCCACAGCGATACAAGCTGTAGGTCCTAAAGTTACACCAGAAAGTTACTTTTTAGCTCTATAAACATACCACCCACAACGGTGGCATCTGATGTTACCAATTGTTCCCACTTCATGAAAGGCACAATAGAAGAGCTAACTTGAGTAAATAAACAAAACAACAAAACAACAAAAGCTTGTGTAGAAGCGTGGGGACACAAGGCAATTCTCAGGAAGACAGAATATCCATGGCAAACAGTGTTATTGAGGGGCAGTAACTTGTTTTCTAATAATTCTCCCCTCAGATCCATCTAGCAAGACTTTTCACAGCAATGCTAACAATAGGAGTGCACACAGAACACAATTAAAACCAGGAAATGTTGCTGCACAGCTCTGTCAAGCAAAGGTCTCCACTGTGTGGTTGTTCAATACTTGATCCATAAAAGAAAGAGACAACTATTTCCCAATAATTAATGTATTGTAACACTTGGGAGTATCAGTAGGGATATAAAATATGAACCTAATTAGGAATATCTGGTTGCCTATAGAGAGAAAACTTGGTAAAAGATCATTAAAAAGCCTCTGAAATCAGATAAACTGTCCCACTTCAAATAAAGACACGAGAGGAGAGCGACCCCCGGCGGTGCTCGGCCTAATCGAGGTGGCCCAAGAACCACCAAATCTGCAGACAAGAGTTGAGGCAGCCCTCTCGTCCCGGGGGAAGAGAATGGAGTGGCCAGACAGCGAAGGGCAGCAGAGTTGGGGAGTGGATGGCACATAGGAACTCCGGGCACCTGGAGGAGGACCTGAAGCAGTAAGACCCATGCACTGCTAGCCCTTGACCACAGACCACTGCGAAGACAGACCCTACCCATCCTCGCTGGAGGAAGGCACTGCAGCGAAGATGGGCGGAGACGAGGTGGTCTCATTAACCCCAGAGACCCGGTGTTGGCGTAGTGTGGTCAACATCATTGGTAATACAGATGCGGGAAAGGCACACCCAGCTTAAACACACTGAGCTCAGGAGTTCAGGGATGGCCAAAGACAAAGAGCCTAAACCGCTCCGTCAGGGCAAAATGGATCACTACACCAAGGTGGTTACCCCACAGACTGAGGTAGAAACAGAGTAGTGGACTATGCAAGACAATGCAGCACTACTATCACCCATCCAGTCTTCCCGGGAAGCCCCAAAGGAGAGAAGCGGGGAGGGGCACTCAGAACTGTTTCTTCTGCAGCAGGACTTATGGAACACAGCTGACCAAGTGGCAGAAATTAGGATATCAGAACTGGAAGATACAGTCCAGAGGCTCCAGCGGGACATGGCCGGAGCCTGGGCTACCACCAATTATGTGGTCTGGAGGTTGGAAGACGGGAAAACGGGTACGCTGCAACAACCTGTGCTTCGTGGGCTTCCCTGAGAGCAACGAAGGCAGAAATATGGTTGTGTTCCCCTTTCTCTTCACACTGGCAATGGAGCATCTCGCTTGTCAAGCAAGAATGGGTCACAGATATCTTGGGCTGCAGGTTGGCGACAACTAACACCATTTAGCTTTATACACGGATGACTAGCTGCTTCTCCTCGAAAACATGGAAACTGATTTGCTGGGACTAGAGCCTTGTTTGAACATTTTGGCTCTCTGTCGGACGTTAATTGGCAAACACCTAGACTGCTCCTGACAATGGGGCTAGAACTGCTGCCCCGGGAGCCCCGCTGCCTGTCCTATCTGGGGTTCAAGGTCTTTAATGACCGAACTGACCAGCTAGATGGTAATGTTGGGCTGGCCATCAGGTTGCTTCACGCAAAAATTGATTTTTGGGAAACACTGCCATTATTGGTAACGGGGCAGGTGGCACTATTGAAGATGGTGGGCCTTCCGCGGCTCCTATACCTTTTGTGACACTCCCAGTTTGGATCCCTCATTCATATGGGGGTCAGGTCGTAGTAGAGTGACATTATCGACCATGCAATGCCCAACGACAGAAGATGGACCCCCAATTTTGAAGTGTATTACATTGCAGCCCAACTTCAATTGTTCATGCAATGGTTGGCAGGGCGACACACCCCGGATAGAGTTGTGGGACAGTTTATCCTAGAACTGCCCAGCCTAGTTAAGACACTGTTGAGAGTAGGACGCCCTTCTGCTGATGACACCCAGGAGCTCCGGGTGATCTCCAAGTGTTGGGGCTGGAGGGTCCCATACTCACCTGAATTGCCAAGTACCATGTTAGCGACGCTGCCTCATGGTGGATACTGGGAGGAAATAGAGCAATGGGCCGCGGCTGGAGCGGCAAAAGTGGGTGACCTATTCAGACTGGAGAAGCTCCATTCGTTCAAGGAATTAAGAGCATAATTTGACCTTGCACAGGGCCACTTCTTGCTCCACAGAGCGGTAACAGCAGCATCCCGCAACCATTGGAATACTGGAACATCGGAACCACAGCCTTGCAAGAGTTGACAGTATATGATACTTTCCCGGGGCACCTTCAAGGCGGTTACATGCCTGTATAGGATGATAGGAGAGGAGGTGCTCAGGCCACTGGAAACTTTATGGGCGCGCTGGGAAGGTGACCTAGTTGTACCCTTGCCGGAGTAGGATTGGGAGGTAATCCTAGCTAGGGTCCCAAAAATGTCAAAGAATGCCCAATTCAAATTGATTAATTATTATGTCCTCCACAGGTCTTACCTTACATCGGGGAGCATTATTAAGCATTTTCATGTGGCTGACACGCCGTGCCGAGATGTGGGGAGGTGGGTGCAGAACTCTTCCATATGGTGTGGTCTTGCCCATCACTGCAGTCATTCTGGTTAAACATCCAAGTCTTGAGGTCCTTCCTGAACTGCTGGAGCAATGGTAAGGCTCTGATGTGCAGAGGGATGGTGTTTCAAATCTTAACCTCCAGGTGGGAGAAAGAGCGGCCTCCACTGTTTGCTTGTGGATGCGTTGGGTGGCTGCTAGGGGAGGGATCCAGAATGAAGCTCACTGTAGGGTTGTTGAAAGTTCACTCTATGTTGAGGTACGCCAGCACTTCCTGTAGTGCTTTGTAAGTATGGATGAGCAGCTTGAACCAACATCTCTGTGCGACTGGTAGCCAATGAAGTTTCCTGAGGTGAGGGGTGATGTACGTCTGTCTGGGGCGGTCGAGGATGAGTCTGGCAGCTATGCTCTGGAGTTTCCTCATGAGTTGGGTGGCGAGTCCTACCTAGAAGCAGTCGCCGTAGTCAAGTCTGCTGGTGACAAGAGCTTGTGTGATAGTTCACCTGGTATTGGGTGAGAGCCATCTGAAGAGCTTCCTGAGCATTAAGCTTTATGGGCGCGCTGGGAAGGTGACCTAGTTGTACCCTTGCCGGAGTAGGATTGGGAGGTAATCCTAGCTAGGGTCCCAAAAATGTCAAAGAATGCCCAATTCAAATTGATTAATTATTATGTCCTCCACAGGTCTTACCTTACATCGGGGAGCATTATTAAGCATTTTCATGTGGCTGACACGCCGTGCCGAGATGTGGGGAGGTGGGTGCAGAACTCTTCCATATGGTGTGGTCTTGCCCATCACTGCAGTCATTCTGGGAGGAGATTGCGAAAATAGTTGTTGTAGTCATGAAGAAGGACAACTTTTTCCCTGGTCGTTATTTACTGAGTTGGCTTCCACATACCTCGAAAACCAAAGTCACAAGTAGATTTCAGGATCTGGCCTTTCTACTAGCAAAAAGAGAGATCACCAGAAATGGGAAAGCTCCAGGGGGTCTCCGGGTGGCCACATGGCGAAGAGAATTAGAGTGATGGGCAAAATGCTAGAGGAGGGATATGCAAATTGGATACGGCCCGAGCTTGGGAGGTGCTGGTAAACAGCCTCAAAGACTCAGTGCCAGCGTCCCCAGAGTCTTCACCCGCAAGGTCGCCAGCTCCTTTTGCTCCTTACTGCTGAGGGCCTATGAAGTTGTAGTACAGAAACTGTCGTGTTCCATTAACCTAACCACTGCATGTGCCACCAGAATGTAATATGTGAGGTTTTTGTCTTTTTAGGGTGTTAATGTAACATAGCACGATATGTTGAGGTTGACCAACATTCAGATGTAATTTATGAGGGTGGAGGGCAGCGGAAGTTAACTGTTTAGGTGGTTCGGTAAGGTTACGAGGTGTGTCAGAGGAACGCTATGGTGTGTAAGTAAACGCTGCGTGGCAATAGAGATAATAAATGTTTTACTTATTTATTTTGGTACTATGCCTCTGACCGGGAACCCAATAAAATGTGTTCTTAAAAAAATGGTTGCGTTCCTGGGCCACTGGCTGTGGGCAACTCTCCAGTTAGACAAGTTCTCATCCTGCTTCAGCATAGAACAAGCGACCAGAGACATAGGTGGGAGGCCGCCTCTGGGGGCCCCCGTGGCCTATCATTCAATCAATCAGGATTTGTAAAGGGCAACTGTTTCAGCTGTGAGGGTATCAAGGTGTTGTTGGATCATGCTGCTGGCACCCACTGGTTAAACATCCAAGTCTTGAGGTCCTTCCTGAACTGCTGGAGCAATGGTAAGGCTCTGATGTGCAGAGGGATGGTGTTTCAAATCTTAACCTCCAGGTGGGAGAAAGAGCGGCCTCCACTGTTTGCTTGTGGATGCGTTGGGTGGCTGCTAGGGGAGGGATCCAGAATGAAGCTCACTGTAGGGTTGTTGAAAGTTCACTCTATGTTGAGGTACGCCAGCACTTCCTGTAGTGCTTTGTAAGTATGGATGAGCAGCTTGAACCAACATCTCTGTGCGACTGGTAGCCAATGAAGTTTCCTGAGGTGAGGGGTGATGTACGTCTGTCTGGGGCGGTCGAGGATGAGTCTGGCAGCTATGCTCTGGAGTTTCCTCATGAGTTGGGTGGCGAGTCCTACCTAGAAGCAGTCGCCGTAGTCAAGTCTGCTGGTGACAAGAGCTTGTGTGATAGTTCACCTGGTATTGGGTGAGAGCCATCTGAAGAGCTTCCTGAGCATTAAGAAGGTAATCATTGCAAAATTCCTGAACTTCCAGGACCGTGACATGATCCTACGAGAAGTTAGACTCAAAGGGGAAATCCACATTGACACTTCAAAAATCCTTGTCTTCCTAGACTACACGCAAGGAGTTAAAAAACAACACCGCACTTTTGACTCTGCTGAAACCACGTCACGGGCACTCCAGCTGCAGTATATGCTACTTTTTTTCTGTGAAACTCAAGGTCTTCTTTCAGGGTAAATCTCTCTTCTTCCACACTCCTGACAAAGCTTGGGCAGGGCTTGAAGAATGTCAGGAGCTGGCGAGGCGTGAAGGCAGGCGGCCTGGCCTGCGCTCTAGCTGCAGGGAGGAGGTGTGGCCAAAAGACCGGTAGAGGATCCAGAAGAGGGGTTGCTGAACAGCATTCAACAGTGAAAGGAATCCGCGGTAGGGTTTGAAACCCTCTCAGGAGCCGGAAGACTCAAAAGAATTGGACGAGGAGCATACTGTGGCTACAAACATTTTTTGGAAGGGCCGATGCAAGGAAGGTGCCTCTCCTCGCTCCTCAGATGAGGAACGGATGACCAGCGTTGATGAGTGGCATCCAATAATAGCCACTCACGAGCAGGAGACTAAACTCTATCCTAATGCCATGAATGTTAAAATCTCAGATCAAGGGGGAGACGCTTCAGAGACAGCAGAATAGGTCGGAGATGGAGTAAATGACCCTTCCACCCCCCCCCACGGAACTCACTTGTGGAAATGAGTGTGAACTAACTTACTCCATTATGAGACCACGGTCCCTAGTTGGCCAGTGGTGCAGGTTACGCAGTTATTTAAGGGAGTTGAATTCAAAGGGGGGTGGTGGGCAACGTCCTCTAGAACTCCACTTGCGAGTAGTTCTGCCTATCAATGTGATTCTACAGTCGTGGGGGATGCTGTGAGGGGGTGAGTTTGTTCTCACTAGTTAACACAGTTCATAGGGGCAAGAAGCCAGTGAAGATACACATATACTGGGCCAGCAAAAGGCATTCCTCTGGACAGAGCAACAACTCATATAGATGGCACAGCCTAGACCCTTAGACACCACGAGATTCACAGTTTTGATGTGGAACGTTAATGGCTTGGGTAGTAAAGACAAGCAAGGACTTGTTACACAATATATAAGTCGACTGCTGCCTGAAGTGGTTCTCTTCCGGGGGACACACTGTCATTTCCTGAGTAGAGGAGCATATACCACGCTGGCCCATTTCGGCTTTACCTCAAGCTCCAGGGGTGTTGCAATACTGATAAAAGAGAACCCTCCCTTTAGGGTGACGAGAACATGGATGGACCCTAGCGGCAGGTACGTGGGGTACAGGGCCAATGGGGGCCAACTGACATCACCCTGCTGAGTGAGTATGAACCACCTAGACTGCAAGCGCCTACCCTAGATAAAGAAGCAGACATACTTCTAGAAGCCGACTCTTCTTTTCACAAAGTGGGCGTAGACTTTAACGATGTAATGGCCACGGACCTTGACCGATTCAGGACCACTGTGACACCCTCCCAGGAAACACCTCTTGGAAGGTATGTTGCCACAATCGGCCTATCTGGCATGCGGTGAGGTAAACATCCAGTGGATACATCTTATTCCGATTTCTTCGGGGTCCACAGGGACTTCTCTAAGCTGGACTACGTTTTTGCCCCAGCGGGGGAGGTTGGACTATAGAACGGGCATAATACATGGCGAGGGGTCTGTCAGACCATTTCCCCCTTCTAATTACGGTGGGTCAGAAGAGGAAGCAAGAGGGTGCTGTTTGGAAGCTGGATGCCTGGGACTTGCGAGACCCGGAAGTAGTTTTAGAATGTCAAATAGATATGGAGCGCTACTTCGAAGAGAATGAGGGCTCTGTAACATCAGCAATAGTACTATGCGAAGCCTACAAGGCGGTCCTCCGAGATAGGGCTCAACGCTCTTCATTACACATATTACCATATCCGGCAAGATACGTTTGCCAAAATAGAGGGGGATCTGAGGTACCTACTATGGAACAAGGGCCATTCTAGAGTAGTACTTAAGAATGAAATCACTACAACGGAGGGATCGCCCTCCTGTATATTAAGGCCTACTACTGGGCAGTAAATCTGATAAATATAAACTATTGGATTTTTGCTTTTCAGAACCACTTGACCTTTTAGTTGGAAAGAGCGAAGCTCCAGACACAAACGCACCCTCACTACCTGTATGGTGGGTAAGAAACCCGACAGTTGGTGCTGGCAACCCAAGTGGCATTAGACGCAAGGGAAAAAGCTACTAAATGTATTGTCTGGGCAAGTAAAGTCACCAGAGAAACGCCACTGTCGGTGGGAACTTGGCTAGGTGATATGGGGAAACGGCAAGGAGAGGCGTGAGACCCCACTGGAATCTCCCAAGTTGGAGATCTACTGGAAAATGAGGACCCCATGCCTTCTATCCCTTTAGCGAGAGTATCTCCTGAACCCAAATCAATTCCTGACTCAATTGCGACACTCTTAGTAGGCGGAGGTGCTGGAGGGGATGGAGATCACAGAATATGCTCCCTTGGAACAATGAATTCCTATGGATGAACTGGGGAAGGGGGCAATTTCTCTTATATATGAGACTCGGAACAAAAGCATGCCAGACACATTACACAAGCTGAGAAATAGATGCGAGAGGGACATAGGAGCGATGGAAGACACTGATTGGAAGGCGACATTGATGCACCCAAAAGAAGTGGCAATGAAGTCTAGATTGAGGTTAATACTCTTCAAAATATTACACAGGGTCTATTATAGCTGACTGACTGCATGGTATGGAACGGGATGAATCTTCTGCATGTGTAGGGTGCAATGAAGACAGAGGGACCATCCTGCATACACTGTGGAGCTGCCCGTTCATTCAAACATGCTGGGCTGTGACCACACAGGAACTAAGCGCCATCCTGGAGGGCAACATTCCACTTGATTCCTGTTCAGTGGCTTCGGCTTGGTAGTGGCTAAGGGAGATGTTGTTCACTTCAACATCACCTTCTCGCGGACCTCAGCCCCCAGTCTTACCAACGCCTCCACTGCAACTGGAGCAAAGTCCCAAAGGACATATGGACATTGCAAAGCAGCACTTTATTGCAGGAGTAGGAGAAGGGGAAGTCGAGAAATGGCTACATTTTTTTAACAACGATGGAAGTTTATGCATCAAAAATCAAACCTCCAAACCAGCAAAGATTCAGTGGCACAAAACCCTTATCACACACTGCAAAGCAAGAAATCAAGCGCAGCAAAAAACACATCTACCAATCATTAAGACCTCTCTGGCACACGCCCAACGACAAAACCCAATTGGAACTACTACGGAGTCAAAGGGCAGACTTGAAAAAACTAAAAAGAAATGTCAATAGAGACATGGAGGATGAATTCTGGGTTAGATTATTTGCTGATGCCAAACACAACAACAGTGCCAGATTCTGGAACACCATAAAAGAACTCATTCATTACAATCACGACGGCGTCTCCTCGAACATCACAGAGGAAGATTGGGTAAAATACCTAAAATCCCACTTCCAAACAAGTACAGAATTTAGAGAACAGGGCCTAAATGCTCAAAAAGAACCAGATCGCCAATTGATAATCAAGGACGGTGCTGGAAGAAACACCAACAACTCTGTGAAAACAAGGGGCGGCTCACCAACGGAGAATCTCCAGAGCTCTCATGTAACAGCTATTAAAAGGCAGATAGGCAAGGGGAGAAGGGAAGGTGCTCCTGGTCCAATTGGAATTCCACCAGCATTATACAAACAGGATGCAATATTCTGGGCTGAAGCTTTGGAACCACTGTTTAGAGAAATAAGGATGCTAAACATTCTACCTAGCTCCTGAAAAGGATCAATCATTTCTCCAATCCATAAATCCAGTGGAAAGTCAGTACCACAAAACTATCGCCTAGTAGCTTTACTAGACAATGAGGCAAAATACTTCGTTGGCACATTACTAGAAGACCTCCAGGCATGGGCCACAGAAAAATCTGCAATACCCCTGCAGCAGGCTGGGTTCGTAAAATCAGTCGGAACATTAACCAAAATCCTAAGTATGGCAATGCTCATAGATAAGGCTGAGGCTTCGCGGTCACCCCCATACCTATGCTTCATTGACTACAAGGCCGCCTTTGACCACGTTAACCGCTCTAAACTGGTCCAAACTGCACAAATGGGGGCTGCCACAGCCCTTACTAAACCTGCTGACAAACTTACATACAGATACATGGTTGAAGTTGGGCAATGGATATTCCCTGTCAAGACGTATACCTACGGACAAAGGTTTGAAACAGGGTTGCGTCTTGGCACAGACTCTGTTTAACCTTTACATAGCCGACTTAGTACCACTCTTGATCAGTTGTAATTAACATGCCCCAAAACTAGGAGACATTCCGATACCTTGCCTCCTGTATGCAGACGATATAGTCCTGATCAGTAAAACAAAAGTAGGGCTACAACATCTTTTAAACGTAACATGGGACTTTTCCAAAGCAAATGATCTAACGATCAATCTGGATAAAATGAGAACTATGATCATCAGGAAAAAAAAGGAGACAAACCGGAGCCTGGTTCGGGGGAGAAACAAAAATCGAAGACACAGCGGAATACAAATACCTGGGAGTGAAGCTGGACGCAGGGGGACGCTTTTTGGCACAAAAGAATAGCATCAGGCGCAAAGGCCTAATACTAGCTACCACTCTAAAAACATTAAACTCAAAACTAACGGGACCCTCGATCTCTCCCTTGATTGAGGTAGCCCGGGGTAAATTACTGCCAACAATTACCTATGGCAGCGAGGTCCAGAAAGGCAGAGACGCTAAAACAATTGATGCCACAGTAACAACAGGATGCAGGGTCATCTTTGGGGTGCCCAAACACACCTCACCTGCGCAAATCAGGCTTGAATTTGGCATTCAAGAACAAACAGTTGCCAGGCGAGGGGCCTTCATCATTGCGTGGGAGAAAGTGCGAAAAGCTCCGCATGGTACACTGAATGAACAGCTATGGAAGGAGTTACAACAACATGCCAAATCACCTGCCGCAGAATATCTCTACAGCAGCTTAAAAACGATGGGGCTATGTCAGCTTTGGGAAACACCAACAACTACCACCATTTTCAAAAAACTAGTGTGGAAGACAGTGAAACATCTTTCCTTGATGGAGGACAAAGCAGCATTGGCAAAAAGGGCCCACGGCTAGATGACTCTGAAGTCATACACAAAGCTGGCCAGTCAAGCCTACTTCAATCTGGGCTATGGAAAAAAAACAAAAATTGCCTTCATGAAGTACAGACTGGGGCTGCTACCCTGTACACAACACCTCCCACCCTGGCTAAGAGAGAAAGCGGGTCCTTTGTGCCGGTTATGCAGATCAGCTCCTGAAAATTTGCTGTATCTGCTGTGTTCCTGTAAAAAACTTCTCAAGAAACGGAAACAACTATTGAAGCTACATTTTAACCAGCGGGGGATTTGTACCAGGAGGCAAGCTCTGCTGGCATGCTTCGCACCCGATGATCCACAACTCAATTGCTGCTTAGTGAAGTACCTGCGACTGTGTGAAAGTAAAATGCCGGAAACGCTGATCTAAGGAAACAAGGTGGCAAATATATAAGCGATTCCCTAAGGTACAGCAAAGAAATTCTCCCCACTTAAAAGAACTTCATTTCGGATGCACAAGGTGGTCGGACTCCATAGCAGCTGAGAACACGCCACATGGAGCCGAAGGTACTTCAAATCAGGGGTTAACTGCCAAGGTCAGAAGGTCCTCAAACAGGGGGAGGGAAATCTGCTGACTGCCTGGAATGTTGCCTGCAGCACGCGGATGGAAAACAGACTTCTTAACTGTAAAGCTGTTTAACCAGGAAAACATTGTTTAGACATTTTTTAACATAACATCCATGTAGGAATGTGTAGTATATGTATTTATTTTGCTTATTGAATATGTTGGCTTTTTGCAACGGTTTTAATTAACTATGCAAATAAAATGTATACCTTATACCAAAGGACATATGGCTCGATGCCCTCAACACCATCCATCCGATCTCCTTCAACAACCTACATCAGAACGCCAGAAACTTTAACAACTGCATCACCAACATTGACGACGTCGCTCACATTGGTAACAAAACCCACAGAAGGTCCACCAAGCAGGCTAGCTGGTACACTGAAGTCCGCAGAAGCGCTAAACACTGTAAACAACTGGAAAAGAGATGGCACACCAGCAAGAACACGACCGACAAGACTGCCTTCAAGACAGCCCTCAAACCTTACCACAGACAGTTTAAAGAATCGAAGACCTTAACCTAACGCATCAAATCATGCTCCAGAAATAGCAAAGAACTCCTCAACATCGTCAAAGAATTCTCCAACCCCTCAGCTGCAACCAATAACATCATCCTCTCCCAGGAACTCTGTTATAACTTCGCAAACTTCTTTCACGACAAGATCGCCAACATGTACAGAAACTTCAAACCCCAGCCCAAGGCCACCAACTTCTTCAAGCAACACAATGACCCAACTACCACCACAGACATCCGACTAACCGAATGGAGCTAGCTCGCCCCTCAGGACACCGCCTCCATCATGAGCTCAGTCCACTCAGAGGCACTTAACCTACCCATGCCCTTACCACATCTCCAACCTAGGCGAATCTAAAATCAACCATTTACTTACCATCTTGTTCAACACCTCAATTGCCACGGCCACCTTACCCGAGGACTTGAAACATGTAGAAGTCAATGCCTCCTAAAGAAACCATCGGCAGACCCCAGCAAACTCAACAACTACCGACCGATTTCCCTGGTCCCAGCCAAAGTATTAGAAAAAGCAATCAACCAACAACTCTCCTACATCTGGAATGGGGCCTCCAACTCGACTCCTCCCAATCCAGATTCTGCAGCAACCACTTCACAGAGACAGCCCTCATCATGGCTACTAGTGACGTCAGAGCTCTACTTGACCAAGGAAACACTGTGGCTCCGATTATCCTAGACCTCCCAGCAGCCTTCAATATGGTCTCCTACCACACACTCATCTCCAGGCTGTGCAACATGGGCATCCAAGGAGTCGCTCTCAGATGGGTCACCTCTTTCAGCACCATAACAATGCAAAAGGTCTGCCTCTCCTCCCCCTTCGCCTCCAAACCCAAGGATCCTCGCTCAGCCCCACTGTCTTCAATGTAAATGATACCTCTGGCCAGCATCACTAAAACCCACGGACTCAACATCATATCCTATGTTGACGACACACAACTCATCCTCTCTCTCTGAATTCAACAATAAGACTAACTTCCACAACTGCATGACAGACGTCGCCAAATGGATGAAGGACAACTGCCTGAAGCTGAACACACACAAGGCAGAGGTACTGATTTTCGGAATCAGAAGCTCCCCATGGGATGCATCTTGGTGGTCCTAAGAACTCAGACCTCCACTGACCACACTAGGAACCTAGGCACCATTCTGGACCCCAAGCTAACTATGACGACTCAGGTCAATTCCATCTCCTCCTCCTGCTTCTTCCTCCTCAGCATGCTTCGTAAGATATTCAAATTGCTACCCCAAATCTCAAGAAGCACCATCACCCAGGCCCTCATCTCAAATAGACTGGACTACGGCAATGCTCTCTAGGTAGGGATCACAGCTCATCTCCTATGACTACTATCGAGCATACAGACACAGCCAGACTCGTTCTACACCTCGCTAGATGAACCCACATTGCCCCCTAGCTAAGAGAACTCCACTGGCTCTCTGTACAGAAAGAATGCCAGTTCAAACTCCTGACCCATGCATAAAAGGCCTTAAACAACTACAGACCCCCCTACTTAAACCACCACATGAACTTCCATCAGCTCACCAGACACCTTCCCTCAGCGTCCCTTTCTCTAACCTTTGCCCCCTGCATCCGACATAGCAGATACAGAGGTCGCTCCTATTCCTACTCCTACCTAGCAGCGAAGACATGGCACAAGCTACCCTTTCACCTACGGACCTCCCCATCTCTTTCAGTGTTTGGAAAGTCCCCGAAAACCTGGCTATCCGGCTAATCAACTGGAACGTGCCATCGCCTGAATACCCTCACGGGTGGCAAGAAATGCTCTACAAATCTACTGATTGATTGATTGGTTGGCCAAGCTATGGGTTACACAGAAGATCCCTACCATACAAGAATTGAGGAGGTGATGGACATGTTTATGGCTGCAGAGAGAGTTACCTATAAAAGCAGGGTCTGTCTCTGTAAATTTCACAAGGTGTGAGGCAGCTGGCTAAATGGCAAAAAACATAACACTCCAAGAACTCCACATTTAAAAAGAAAGGAGTACAAAAGTATGATTTCACGAGTCAAAAATAAAAATATCAAGGTATCTCCCAGACCTTTGAGAAATGAAACAGCTAATGAGAGCTAAAGGAGGTAAGTGCAGTGGAAAAGCTCAAGAAAGACTGCTCAAGGCATGTACAAGTGAACCCATTGGTGAAATTCAAGAGAACGGAAAATATATAATTTTTGGTTTGCACTGGTTGCAAAACGTACCACTGACTGCGTGGTCCAAGTGAAAGACATCATCTGGCAAACATCAATATCCTGAGCATCCCTGGCCTCACATTGTTCATTCTATCCAGTGAACACTTACACAGAAATACCTTTATACGGAGTTGACAACCACAGTTCCATTGACAAACGATACACTTTCAAGAATCCTACTTCTACCCTTCTGCTGATACAGTGCATCACAAATGGATTGTCTGATAATGTTTTTTTTTTAATCAAACAAAGTTTTTATTGGCATTTGAGTTAATTTGTTATTTCTTGCGGAGACCTCTAGTGAGGCCTAGTAGGACACTGTTGACCAGGATGCTCTGGATGGGATTTTAGGCCGTGCCTAACTCGACACTAATGCAGTGGGGGAGGACTGGCTGACTAGTAAGAGGGTTATGGGATGGGGCGCTCCTCCTGGGGACCTCGATACCACAGCCGCAGAGCGGGGTAGAAGCATGGAGAGATCTAGGAACGGCCCTGTCTTATAGAGGGGATGATAAAGGGGTACCGATATACTGGAACCTGATCAGGGGGGCTTGACAGGGGTCCTGGGGAGAGTGGTTTGTTTAGGTATGTCCCACCCTGCAGTGATCACTGTAATGTATTGTATTTTGTCTTGTCGTAATAAACTTGCAATAAAGTTTGTTTAAAAAAAAAATCAACAAGCAGCTCACAACATGCATATTAGCTTAGTCATTGGTAAAGAAAAAAGATGGTGATTTAGAAGAATTGTGACAGGTTTTAGATGAAAAAGAACATATTTGATGACTGTTGAATCGAAAAAGAGCCTCACATGGTAATAGACTGGTACCCCTGCTGTGAGTGCCCTAGCTGTGGTACCAGGATCCTTGGTAACAAGTTGTACTCATGGGCAAACATGCGTGTGCACCATGACGTAGGCTTGTCTCACGGATTGTGGTGTGGTTAGACCAGGAGGGGCACACAATACGCTACCCTCATAGTGGAGAAGGGCTGCTGCCTCTACCAAGAGCTAAGTAGCATAAGCACAGTGATAGCAGCATACCATTTTATAATGAGAAATCAAAAGCATGGTCAGGTCACTTTACCATCATCATCATCATGGGAGTGGGGCCACTGACCGACACAAATGGAGTTCCATTGCGGTGCACTTAGCTCGCTCTTGGCCTACCTCAGGATGGATGGAGGGCTGGAAAAATGTATGCTTTAAACCGCACTTAGAATGTATGTGTGCACGTGGCAGCAGTGCGTGGCGGCCATGTATGGCAGCAGTACATGGAAAGCTACAAGTGGGGTTGCATGTAACGCTAAAGATGCACAAGTGCTTGTGAGTGGTACAGTGCATGAGGCCTGTAGGTCCAGATTGAGAACCCCATGCCTGGCCAGAGGAACATGTGATGATAGACCTGGACCTTGTCTCTGCGCCAGGACGCTCCTTGGCTGGAGTATCTGTGCGCACAATAAATAGTCGTAACATAACATAACATAACATAACATAGGGGATTTTCCACAGGCTGATTTGCGGACTGCTGCATTCCTGAGAGCTTGTATGACACCCACTGGAGGAAGGAAGAACCAGGCTCGTAAGTATACTTCACATGGGGCTCAGATTCTGAAAGAGGTCACTGGTCAAAGGAGCCTGGGCACATCTCAGCAAGGAGATGGGACTGATAAAAGAAACATAAAAAGTAGGGCTGAGGCACTTTGGTAACCTTTTAATGCACACATTAGGAGGCTGACATCCAGGAGTGAACCTATAGACACTACTATGACTTGTGTTTGGGGCTATCAAGATTGAAGACTGTCCTGCAGTGATAGACTGCTCTCTTGAGGAAGAGAGCAAAAAAGGACTGAGCCCTTCAAAATGGTCAGCCCACAGAACATGAACTTCAAAGACCAATACACCAAATCACTTAAAATTTTTATTTTTATTGAACACAAGCTTGGCATTACAGGTATTAAAACATCGTTTGAGTAAAGTCTCCATGGGAGTGTCAGGGACTCCGTCCACATGCAGCACCGGCTTCATTACAATATAACATTAACAAAGTCCGCACTAGCCACAGTTCCATACAGTTTCAGAGTTATGAAGGAATGCCCCCTCTCAAAGAGTGATCTATGATCATACGGACCTCTATATGTCATCCAGCGGCCTCAAATCTTATCCATTTCCCCGGGCACCCCCTACTTTGGTGCAC
The DNA here is from genome assembly GCF_964204655.1 of Triturus cristatus. Taxonomy (NCBI): domain Eukaryota; kingdom Metazoa; phylum Chordata; class Amphibia; order Caudata; family Salamandridae; genus Triturus; species Triturus cristatus. Next base: position 677,141,686 of record NC_140593.1, on the reverse strand, counting down.
CACTTTTTCAGCTGACAGGACAAATCTAGGTCCTTCTCCCATTCAGTGACCCCTGGTGATTGATTCGCTCCCCATGCCTTTGCTAGATTTCTTTTCGCCACTATAAATGCTATGCTAAGCCAGAGTCGAGTATTTAGGCCATCTGTCTTCTCCCGTCACACACAAATATGTGCCACCTGGCCTCCATTGATAGCTCTTGGTCCACTACCTTGGCCATTACCCGTACTATCTCTTTCCGATAATGCTGAATTCGGGGGCAGGCCCACAGAGTGTAAAAAAAAATACTTTTTATCCACAACCCCAGGTACACAGGTCAGTATCGCTGCGATCCATTCAGTATAAGAGTGCCCTTGAGGTGTAGGATCTCTGAAGAATATGTAACTGTATAAAACGAAACCGCACCTGTATTGCCACCTCCCTAGGGCTCTGTGTCATCTCTGCCCAATCATCATCCTCCAGCATACCCATCTCAACATTCCACGCCTCTAGCAAGGCCCCCAGGAGATCCAGTGTATTGTTCATTATTTTCTTGTATGTTAGAGAAGTGGCCTTGTCAGTCATGGGATCTAGTAAAACCCTATCTTCAAGTGGCGTGTATTTCGATATGTGTTCACTTCTGGGATGTGGCACCTAAGTGCGTGTTTCAGCTGCATGTATCTATACTGTTCTGAGTCAGGCATTTCCTATTTCGTTTTAAAGTCTTCAAAGTCGACCACCTTTAGCCCCCTCCATACATCTCCTAAGAAGTCAATCCCCAGGGAGTGGCCTGAGGCGTCAAGATGGCAGTGGCACTCTAAGAGTGCTCCGGACCCCTCCGTCATCCGCCTCGAATACAACGGACATCGGCACCCATCCGGGACCCCTACCTGGTTGTTGTGCATTCCCCAACCGGTAGTGCCCCCCCTTCAGTGTTTCGGTGCCGGTGAGGGGTTTCTGCAGCTGTCTGAGGCCCGTGGCCTGTTGCGGCCTGTCTGTTCCCGTGTGCGCGGCCCCTTGTCGGCAGGGCCGAGGTGCCAGTCGAGTGGCGGTGCGGGAGAGGGCCGTGTGGCCGTCAAAGTATGGAGGGGCCCAGGCTGCACCCGCTTCCCCTGATCCGTGTGAGGCCCTGCTGTAGATGGGCGAGACTGGCCCGGAGGTGTCTCGTGGCCTCCGACATCGGACCGGCAAGCACATCGGCTGGTGCCTGAGGAGCGGAGGTGGTAACGGCGAGGGCGGCCTGGAGATCGCGAGGCCGGGTGGGCCTCTGGCCGGGGACTTCACCGCGGACCCTATCAGTGAGTGAGGGGGCCGGCTGTCGGCTCGGACAGCAGCGCGGGTGTGGGACACTCACGCCCCACTCCGCCTGGTGGGCCCCGTGGGGCGCTCTGTCCCTCCATCCAACGCCGGAGCTGACTGTGGGGCCGGACCAGGGTGCTTGAGGCGGTGAGGCCTGCGGTGGGGCCCACGGAGACAGTGGCATTGGGCCAGAATACCCACGGATTGACTGAATCCTCTGCCGAGTCCTAGGGCAACTCCTCTTCCTTCAGTACTTGGGGCGGGGATCGGCTTCACTATCGGGCAGCAACGCGCGTGCCCCCCCCCCCCGCACCTCCCCTGCTCCGGAGCAGAGTGGAGGCCTCCCCTTTTCCGGCTTTTGTGGAGCAGGAGTTCGTGGGGGCCTGGATTGTAGCCTGAAGTGTTGGTGGGGCCTGGTCTGCGACGGGCACGTTCGGCCATCTTGCCAGGTGGCGGAGGGCGCTCCCTGAGCGCGGGCCTTGGACGGATTGATTCCTCATCGACTGTGCCCTAGGGTGTATTTGTGGCCCCCGCCCGCCCTTTTTTCCACTTGCGGCGGCTTGCTGACCTCGGACGCTATGAGGGCGGGTCTGCCCACATTCCCTCGGCACTGGGCCCTACTTTTGGGGATGGGCGGTCTCGGCCATTATATCTGGTGGCGGTGGAGAGCACAGTTGTGGGGGTCCTCTGGTTGTCTGCTGGTGGGAGGCCTCCTGCATCGGTTGGTCCCGTGTCTCCTGGGGGCCACCCTTGCGGAGAGGTGACGCCGGAGGTACTGGGGACTGCTTGGTGGCACACGGCTGGGCTTACCTGCTCCGGGCCCTGTTGGCTCCTGAAGTTCTATTGACCTACCAGCCCCCCCCGGACCTGCTGTCGGTACCGCGTCTTTTCAGTGGACGGTGTCCCCCAACTAACTGCATCTAGGGCGGCCTCCAGTTTGCAAAGAGACGCTCCACACTTCTGCGGGTCCCTGGCCTCCACACCAACCTTTCGTGCTCATTGGCTTCCCGCCACCAGAGCGACACTGCGACCTGCTCCTGGCCATGGGGAGGGACAGGGCCCCCAAGTCTACACCGGCTCCCACGCAGACCAAAATGGACCGGTTTACGACCTCCGATCCGGAACCTCCTGGGAGGGCAGCGGGTGAGCCTCCCCCCCACCCCCCAGGAAAGAGATCTTGACACCATCCTCCAGGACATCAGTGCCTCACAAGCGTCCGTTGAGGGGAAGATTGGGGAGATCAAGATAGACGTGTCCCTCCTCAGGCAAGACCTCCGCAACGCCACCGCGCTGCTGACAGAAGCCGAATCCCGCATATCCACGGCCGAGGACGATATCTCACAGCTCAAGGAACAGGTGGTCCACCTCCGCACTCACACCAGGGAACTCCATAGGCGCAACAACCTCCGCCTGTTGGGGTTTCCCGAAGGGGTTGAGGCAGGCCAGGCGGCCACCTTCGTTGAAGAATGGTTTAAGTCTGGGATGCCTGGGGACGCTCTTTCAACGTGGTTCGTTGTGGAGACAGCTCACAGGTCCCTGGCACCCAAGCCTCCTCCCGGAGGCCCCGCCCTGCCCCATCATCCTAAAAGTTCTCAACTTCAAGGACCATGATGCCATCCTGCGGGCGGCACGGGCGGCAGGACCCCTCAGGTTCCAAAACCACGTCATTATGATATTCCCAGACTACACCAGGGAAGTCCAGGATCTCCGGCGCACTTACACGGACGTTAAGAAAAAGCTGCGCGCCCTGGGCCTACAATACCAGCTCCAATTCCCTGCACGCCTTCGGGTCCTTTTTCAGGGCAAAATGCAATTCTTCGACTCACCCCAAGCGGCATGGACATGGCTGATGGAAGAACGCCCCCTCCGCCTCCGACGTGACGCCTCATCGGAGTGCACGGGTCCACAACCTGAGGGACCGAGGTCGCCGGGACGCCAACGCCGACGTCGCACGAGGTCTCGTAAGGAGAGCCAATCACAAGCAACAGTACTCAGATCCTCAAGTGTGGCGGCGACTCCTCCAGCCAATCAGGCTCTCCACTACGCAATAGATATCGCTCCACCGAGAACTTACTGGCCTCATCCTTATCGCTGGCCCGGGTGGGCTCGCCCAAGGTGAACTCGGACCTTTTCCACACTACTACTCTTTAACGGCCTAATGGTTGGTTTCAGATGTAGGTCCACCACCGGGGCGAAGCGCCTCACCCTGCGGGGTCCTCTGACATTGGTAGACTTCTTTTTCCACTCAAATTGTTTAATGCCGACTCACCGAATATCTGTTCTTCTGAAGGGGTCCTCCACGCATCCAATCCAAGCGTTTTAGTTTGGTCTAGTTAGTCGATAGATGCTTCCGCTCTCGAAGTGTAGGGTGGGGGAGGGGGAGGGTTGGGATTGGTTTTTCCCTAGGTTGTTGTTTCGTTTGTTTTGTTGTTTCAGCTTCCACGGACCGGCACATGCTTCTTCCTCAAGGGCTGTACTAGTTCTTAACACGCGCGACCAGTCACATACATATTGGCCCCCACACACACTCACACACCCCCGTGGGATGGCACGTCTTAGACTCTGCTATCGCCTGCCATGACCGATGACACCACGTTCGGGGCATCTCTCCACGTCCTGTCATGGAATGTTAATGGTCTCCTGAACAGGCTGAAGCGCACTGCAGTCCTGTGCTACGCGCAACGCCCCACATTGACATCCTCCTCATCCATGAAACACATCTCCTGGGTAATTGCTACCCTTTCCTTGCTTGCTATGGGTACGACAGAGTGTGGCACTCCGGCTTCTCCAGAGGCTCCCGCGGGTGGCCATCCTCATGAGACGCAATTTGCCTTTCGTCCTGTCCCAGGTGATCCACGATCCCCAGGGCACATACGTAGCAGTTTGTGGCTCCTTGGCTGGCTTCCCTCTCAACCTCATGTCCATATATTCTCCCCCTTCGATGCTCACTCCCACATTGGCACAGACCTCTGTCCTCCTGACCACTCTCCCTCTGGGCACCACAGTCGTGGGTGGCGACTTCAATGCAGTCTCCCTCCTGGCCTTAGATACAACGGGCCCTCCTTCTGCTGCCCGCACTGCGCAAGCAAAACAGTTGAGGACCTGGTCCGAGTCGTTGGGCCTCTGTGATGTGTGGCACACGTGGTACCCACGCACCATCCATTTTACTCATACTTCCGCGGCCCACCGCACACAGGCACGCATAGAGGCGATCTTTGTCCCCGCCACTGACTGCTCGATAATCGTGGACACTCGTATCCTACTTAGGGGAATCTCAGATCACTCTCCGGTGCTCATTAGTACAGGGACTCCCCATCCCTCTGCCCACCAAACGTGGAGGATGAACGCTTGGTTCCTACAAGACAAAGATTTTAAGAAGGTGATAGGGAAGGAGCTTGAACAGTATTTTCTTACCAACGAGGGTACCCTGTGGGAGGCCGGGGAGGAAACCATACGGGGCATCGCGAAGGGGCAACTTAAGAAACAGAGGCAGGCGTAGCTACGGAAAATTGCCCTGAGGGAAGCGCAGGGGTTTCACTTTGAGCAATCACTCTCCCTGTCTGAGGACACTGCCCAAAGCCGACAGCTAGCCCATCTCCGGGCCGAGATTAGGCAGTTATCTCTAGACACGGCCAAGCTCCTCTGGAGGTCCTCGGTGGCGAGAATCTATGGCTGGGGAGACAAAAATGGTACGATTTTGCATAGGTTAGCTACTTTTCCCAGGGCGAATCGTATAATCTCAGAAGTGGTAGACGATCAAGGTACGGTGCATAGTGCCCCTCTAATGATGGCTGCACGTTCGCCGGCTACTATCGGCATTTGTACGCAGCGCAAACCCCGACCTTTCGCTTTGCGTTCTCCTTGAAAGAGGCAACGTGAGTCTCCCCCGGTTGGAGACGGCCGCCCAGAAGGACCTAGACCGCCCCATCTCTAGAAAAGAAATTGAGGAAGCAATTTCCCTCACATCATCGGGTAAGACTCCAGGGCTAGACGGCCTTCCCAAGAATACTATGCGTCATATCGCGACACTCTTGTGCCCCATCTGGCCGGCCTTTTTCGGGAAGCCCTTGAAAAGGGCTCCTTTCCGCCGGAGACGGATATTGCCACTATTGTGGTCCTCCCGAAATCCCAGCCTCCCTCCCGTCACTGTTCGGACTATCGTCCCATATCCCTCCTAAGTACGGAGATCAAACTGTACGCCACCATCCTGGCCCAGCGACTGAAGTCGTACTAGCCCTCGCTAGTCCACCCGGACCAATGCAGCTTCATGCCCGAACGTGCGATCTGTCACTGCCTTCAGAGGTTACAGCTGGCTCTGGCCCATCGACACTTACTCACTCCTTATCTAGCTCTCCTCCTCATAGATTTCGAAAAAGCTTTCGATTCGGTGGATTGGGCATACCTCCAATACGTGTTGGCTGAGATGGGATTCGGGCCCCAATTCTGAGCACTGGTCCGTGTACTCTATGCACAGCCGCGTGCGCGAGTGTTGGTGAACGGCGTGCTGTCCGAAGCCTTTCCCATTGCTAGGGGTACACGGCAGGGATGTCCCCTCTCGCCCTTGCTTTTCGCCCTGGCGATGGAACCCCTGGGCTCCCTGGTGTGGGCTGAAGATCGCATTAAGGGCTGGGAGTGGCCAAACACCGAAACAGACAAGATTGCGCTATACGCGGTGATGTCTTGCTTTTTCTGGCCGAACCCGCCTCCTCGGGGCCACACTGACTCCGGTTGCTGCAGGCGTTTGGGCAGACATGAGGTCTTCGACTGAACCCTGGGAAATCAGTACTGGTCACACTCCACTTATCAAGAGACTGTTACGACTGGCAGTCCAATATACCGCTTCGGCACAACTCCTTTAAGTATTTGGGGATATGGATTACCGATTACCCGGCTTCCAGAGCTGGGTTGGTCCCTCAATGTTACTCCACTGGTTAAAAAGGCCAAAGAAGACCTTCAAAAATGGAAGACATTACCCCTGAACCCTCTGGGTCGGGTTGCTTTATTTAAAATGTTGATCCTTCCCAGGTTCCTCTATGTCCTCCAGAACACCCCTTTCTGCTTCCCTAGGTCCTGGTTCAGGGAATTGGACAGCTTAGCAACTATGGGGCGGAGGAAGAGCGCGTCTGGCCCTGTCCACATGCCGGATCCCTTCCTTTGACGGGGGCATGGGAAAGACGCATCTGTATCTATATTTTTTAGCTGCACGTCTACTGGTGGTCCACGATTGGTTTAATGGAGGATGGTCTGATCCGGCCTATCGGCTGGAATTGAGCGAGCTTGGATTATCCAAAGTCCAGGCCATGATGTACGGGGGGGCCCATTCCGTCCCAACTGTCCGACGTGACGCGGTCTGTATTGCTGGCCTGGGGGGCATCACTACGCCACACCGGCTGGTCGGGTAAACTGACCCAATGCACACCCCTCTGGCATAGGGATTGGCTCCAGGAGGTAAGTGGCCTGCGGGGGTTCAAAACCTGGGACCTCATCGGCATTACGCAACTTGGGGACATTGGGGCTAGAGGCCATATGCTCTCCTTCCAAGATATGCGAACCCGTTATTCCCTACATCCTTTCCAATTTTATAAATATTTACAATTAAGACACGCCCTTCAGGCACATATCACTGACAACACTCGGCTCCCGGAATAAGCCCTACGGAGGCCCAGGCTCTGTTGGGTGATTTGGGTAGGGGGGGCATCTCTCGCACCCTCATCAACAACACTCCCACCTCACTAGACAAACTGATGGACCAATGGGTAGAGTGGGTGGGCCCCCTGGACGAGGTGGACTGGCGCGATGCACTCATGGCACCCAAGATGATCACCGCCTCCGACAAACTCAGGCTAATCCAACTATATTATCTACACGCCGCCTATCTCACTCTACTGAGCCTCCACCGAGCGGGCTTACACTCCGACGTGTCCTGCACAATGTGCGGCCAGGCTCCGGCTGATTTTTTTCACGTGGTTTGGTCCTGGCCTCAGCTGGAGAGATTTTGGGGTGCCATTGAGGAGGAGCTTACAGAAGTCCTGGGGTGGGTGGTTCCCCATGACCCACGTCACTCACTATTCGGGATCACGGATGGGTCCCGTAATGACAAGATCTTTTTTAAAACAGCTATGATTGTGGCTAAACGTGACATAGCGGCGGCATGGAAATGTTCCAATCCACCAGACCTGGGAAAGTGGCACAAGGGAGTGGACTGGTGCGTGACCCAAGAAGAAGTTCTGTACACGGCACGAGGATGCCCTAAGAAATATCGGAGGGTGTGGGGTAAATGGCTGGGCGCAGTGGAAGACATTAAGTGATTTACTAAACCTTTTTGACGCTATACATTCCATGGGGTGTGGAACTGTTGGTTGCATTGATTTCGAAGATGTAATTGATCATTTAACCTCCGTGTTTTTGCTGATTTGCTTGTAAGTTTTAAAATCAATAAATTTGAGTATAAAAAAAAAATGAGTCAATCCCCAGTAGTTCCCATTTACGGAAACCCTTCAATCCACCGACCTCCCTTAGGAGGTCACTATCCCACAAAGGATTCCTTCCTGTTAGCTTCCCTTCCCAGCCCAGGAATTTGTTGCTTCCTTCCATATGCGTATTACTGTTTGGGTATGTGGTGGTAGCTGATTCCCCATCCGTCTGTGGTAAAGTGCAGCTGGGTATCCCCTCTGTCCCATCGAGTGGTGGCCGACCCTATAGGCAGGTTCATACCATCCTATAAACACCCATGCATTATTTGTGACCAGCTGTGCCACCCAGTAGTACTTTCTGATGTCAGGAATGGCCAGTCCGCCCTCAAACACTCCCCTCTATAGTTTGTGCATGGCTATTATAGGACTTTCCTCATTGCATAAAAGCAGTCTTATTTCACTGTCAACTTTTTGAAAGAAGTCCGGTGGCACTTAATAGGGCGTATTCTGTAAAACGCATAAGAAACGTGGCAGCACTATCATTTTAAACAAAGCAGCTCGTCCTAGTAGAGACAATGGTAACTGTCTCCAGTGTAGCAACCTATCTAGTTGAGTGAATAAAAAATTCTCCAGGAACTCAGTGTCTGTTCTTGAAATCATTATTCCCAGATACCTAAATTTGTCTTTGTTCACTAAGGTACGTGTGCTAGATGGCAGAGCCGGTGGAGCTCCAGCAAGCAGATAGGCAAGGGATTTAGCCAAATTTATCTGGTAGCAAGAGTATCCCCCAAACAATTGGAATATATGAAGTATTCGATCTATCGATGACCTTGGGTTCATGGTGTACAACAGTATAGCATCAGCATACAATGATATTTCTCATCCCATCCATTCCCTCCCGGTATTCCCCGTATCAATGGGTCACATCTGACCCACGCTGGCAAGGGCTCTAATGCCAGGGCAAAAAGCATACGAAAGAACAGGCAGCCCTGCCTTGTACCCTTATGTAAGGCCACGGATCACAACACCACCCCATTCACTCTCACCCTGGCCAGCGGGTTCGTATACAGAAGCCGGACCCGGGCACAGAACGTTTTACGAAATCCAAACCGTTCTAGCACTGCGAATAATTACAGCCATTAATGCTGTCAAATACCATGTGGGCATCTAACGTCAGTAGCACAGCCTCTTCTTCCGGCCTCTGTGCCGTAAGATGCATTGCTCCATACAGATGCCTTAAATTAAGCTGAGTGCTCCAGTTCGGCATAAAGCCTGATTGGTCATGATGTATTATGGACGTTGTAGGAGGCTGGCTAGGTATATGGTGCACAATTATTTGAGGGAAGCACCCTGCACTAATCCGGACAACGCTTACGGTGATTTTAGTTGTCTTAGACAACCATAGAAAACTCTCCAAGTGGTAGCTGTGGAGAGCAGCCTCCAGGCTTAGTACAGAAGGAGTGTTAAGAAGCGTGTTTTTCCAGTACTAATCATGTAGTGTAGGTTAAATGAAAAGAACCACACACATAGCTCACATGCCTCGAACATAGTTATATTTATTATACACATTCACTAACACATTGGTATAGCTCCTACCCGGAGATATAAACACAATACACAAAATATTTCAAAAGGAGAGCAGGTAAGTAGCACAAACACACAGTGGTCTCCAGGGGGTGAACAAATCATATACTAATAAAGCGGAATGCAAACTGTGACCGAGGTTGAGACTTGACCCAGAAGACCTAGAAGAGCTAGGGACACAAGGCACCACACAAGGTAAGTACCCAGGAACCCCACAGAGGCAATATGCAGAGTAGAAACACAGCTGCGTACTCAATGCAAGTCAACGGGGAAGTCAGGGTTGCAGGGAAACCCTGTGGAAGATGGAAGGTTGGAGAGTCACCCCACCGGTGGATACCCCGGGAACTAGAATACCTACACCAGGGAAGCCGGGTGCATGGGTGCGAAGTGATGTCGGAAACCGCTGTAGACCACTATGGAGGACTTCAGTGAAAATGCCGCTGGTAAAGAAGGTGAAAGAGTCCGGTGGAATAAAAGGATGGATTCTTGGAGAGGAGTACCTGCAAGCAGAGGGGACAGAGTCTATGCCACCTGGGAGAGACCAGGAGGCACGGAAGACCAATGACCACCGATGACGGAAGATGCAGGAGAGTTGACGGTGACCTTGTCACTGCAGCTGTGAGGACCAGGTGACGCTGTGGAAGACCAGGAGCCGTCCACGAGCTGACCCACGTCGGAAGTTGAGAAGCAGGGGGGTGGTGTGTGGCGGGAACGTCAACAAGCCTTGGCATCAGCAACAGACGTGGAAAATGAAGAAGGTGCAGTGTCAGAACTAGCAAGGTCAAAGGGACTCACCAAGTGCAGGAGAGTCAGAGCAGGCCCGAGCAACCAGGCAAGCCCACTGGAACTAAGAGGACCCATAGGCCGAAGGGACAGAAGTCGCAAGAGGGCCTCAAGCAGCTCACTAAAGATGCAGTCCCACGGTGCAGAGGATGCGGTGAGTACGAAGATCTTGGCAGGAAGGGATGCTGGAGCTTCTTAGAACCCGAAGATCTCTGGAGAAGAGAGTCAACAAGACTTGGCAACAGCAAGTCAACATGGTGCACAGGGGTGCTGTATTAGCGGTTCCGACGAGGAATACTAGCATCAAACTCGGTGAGACAACAGTGCAGGCCTCAAGGGAGTTGCAGAACGACCACCTGTGTTGCTGGGCCTTTCGAAGTCTGGAGGGTGTCAGGAGGAGCAAACTGGTCAGTTAGTTGTGGTGCCTGCAGATGCAGGGGAGTTATTCCTTTACTCCAAGGGAGATTCCTTTGGGTGTCTTTGATGCCCACAGGCCTGGAGAAGAACCTGGGTGAAGCACAGGTACAGAAGACTGGCAGGACGACGAGACCAGGAGCAGCAGGTGTATTCCCAGATGCAGTCTCGGTTCCCAAAGCGAAGTCCGACCAAGTCCAAAAAGTGCCCACATGGTAGAAGTAGAAGTGGTTTCGGATCTGAATCTTGTCCCACGATGAATCTGAAGTGCCACCCACAGGTAAGCCCTTAAGTACCCAAAGAAAAGAGTTGGGACAATACAGGGGTACATAATGAACTCAACTTTGTAAAAGTACATGGTTAGGGGTCCTACCAGGTGACCTCAGATGTGGCATGTGTAGCAACCCCATTGACGTTCACAGACTATTTGAGAAATAACAGACAAATCAATGTTTCTCATTTGCTGACAAACCTAAAATACCAATCTTGTGCCAGGAAACAAAGGGATGATCCCCCATTTCCATTTGAGCACCTATTTAGGAGACTTTGAAGAGAAGGTGGATAAGCAGTCAGCAACTAGAAGCAGGACCATCTTCATCTGTAGGAGGCTGAGAGTGGAGAAGAGGTGGTTTGCTTTGCAAGGGGGAGGAGAGATAATGAAGCAGGGGAGAACATCACAGGACTCCATCGCCTATTAATTTTTCTCTCACTCCAGGGGTGAGAAGAAGCCCAATCCCCACACTGTAAATTCAAGCTCTGTGACCAGAAACTAAGCAAAGGACACCAAGGACTCTACTCATTTGGAACATTACCATGTGAAGCCAGCTCAAGTCTAAGCACTAAGAATGAGGAGACAAGATGTTACTGGGAGAGAAAGAGCAGAGATCGAGCAGAGTGGCATTCTACTGAGCGTGCATCAGGAGAACTGCCAGGGGGATGACATAAACATTGGATGGAATACAAGGTGCGCAGCTGGTGTGATGAACCAAATAAAAGAATTGGGGAAGAAAAGATGGCGGAGCACTACAAAAAATGTCAGTTTGAAAAAAAAAAGAACTTAAAGTGCCAGTTTGTCACAAGAGTTTGAACATAGTAAAAACAAAAAAAGTCAAAAGAAATTAAAAACTTTTTTAAAAACAATTGCCAAACTGTTCCAAAAAGAGTTTCTTTAGAGTATGACACCCCCTAAAAAGAGCTTGCTCTGCAGCCAACACCCCACTTAGCAGGGCTCGAAAGCTGTGCACTGCTGGGGTTGGATGCCCGTAATGTGTTTTGTGCAGGACTTGGCCGAAGGCAAGTCCCTGCATCAAATTCCTGCAGAGTACACCCTAAAAGCCTTGCACAACAGGGATTGGTCGACTGTTGAAGTCATCCAGGACCTACAAAAAACCCTTGGTGAGCACAGGCGAAGACTCGGCACTGGTTGGCTTGAACACCTCTGTTGAGTTGTATGCAGGGCCTGGGGGAAGGCCAGGGCTTGTGACTAAAGCCCCAGCATACGGCCGAAGGTTGTGTGTAGCATGTGTCAGTCAAAAACAGTGGGTTTGCCAGGCCGTCTTAGCTAGTCCAGCTGAGCACAATCAGCCATGGCCAGCTGGGGTTTGATGCCTTTTACGGGTACGGTGAATGACTGGACAAATACTTTGTGCAGCAGGGATTGCAAATGATGAAACTGTTCAACCATTTAAAAAAAAAAAAATAACAATGAAATTCACTGGGATTTTTTTTCTTAAAACTCAGTGATGGTTTGAACTCAAATGCGTTATCACAGGTGTGTTGCATGCGTTGGTAGCCCTAACTGGTGCATTTCAGTGGTTTGTTGTGTTTGAACCAGACCCATAACTCAGTTTCTCAGTGTTTAAATGTGTTTTTTTCACTGAACATGTTGGCTAGTTGCGCATTTTCTTTTATTGTATACTTGTTATGGTTTCAATTGAAAACACAAATAAATGCCTGCTGATACCAGATTAAACAGTTTCAGAATGTAAAGAAAAGATACACATCTTGCTGTCAATGGAAAGTTGTTTTGTAGAATTATATTACTGCTGATAATAATCTTTCTACTTTATCGGAGGGGTTGTGATGGTCCACAGTGTAAACAAAGGCAGATTTTGATGTACTCTAACATTGCTAGAATCTCTCACCTTCTTAATAAAATAGTAATGTGGCACTTCAATGCCCAAGAGGGCCTGGTGAGTGGCTTGTCTGGGGAAGCTGTCCTGGAGCAGGAGGCCATGCTCTTGGGTGCTGAAGAATGACATGATCCATACATCCACCTACAAAAAGGGACAATAAAAACAGTTCGGGTGAAAGGTCAGCAATCTCTTTCAATGCAGATCAAGGGCACTTTACTGGTTAAGGGAGGTCACAGTTTGTTAGAAGTGTGATTTTATGACAGATCAAGACATGAATGCGAGGGAAAGATTAAATGAAAAAAGTACTTATCTCTAAACGAATTCTCCAGTGTTGTTATCTTTCATTGCCTCAAATGCAATTGTCCACTACTGCCTTTTACTGTGAGGAAAATTATTTAAAAAAGGGTTGCATATGAACTTACGAAAGGGTCTGACTTTGAATTAGGACATAGGACTGATAATCGATATGAGGCAGTTAGTTCAACACATCCTTGAATTGGACAGGGTATGTCGGTTAGATGGTGAAAAAGGTAATTACCTTCAGCTATTAATTATTTTATGGATACTTTATGGCCAGATGTATGAAACACTTGTTGTAAAATAATGGTAGTGAATTGCGACCAGGGTGGAATTTTATGAACCGAACTATGTATTAATAGATCAGTTTAAAAATTGTAATCTGACCTACCTCATCAATATTAATGAGGTAAGTTGCATATTGCGGATATCTATGATTGGTGGCCATTATCCCTAAAGGAAATGGGGCTGCATTAAAACAAAAAAAAACTTTTCAAATGTTTTTTAAAAGTAGACAGTGGTCCACTGGCCCACTGCCTACTCTTCAACAAACATTTTTTTGTACTTACATTCACAAAGGGTCCAAGGCGATGCCTTCCTTTTTGTGAATGGCTAACCAGCTCAGTTGGAAGTCGGTAAAACTTCAAAGTTTTGCGGCTGGATTTCGGTCACAAAACTTTGCAACATATGATTAAAAAATCACTATTTGGGAAAGATGCCCTAAACATACCACTTTCAAATAGTGATTTGCTATGCCCTTCTAACCCCATCTTTCAATTCGGTAAACTGTTAGTGATCTGCAAAACGGATTTAATACAATCCAAAAAGCAATTACAAACACTGTGATTTAGGGAACTGCATGGTTTGCAACACCTAAATGGCTTTGTACATCTGTCCTTAAGTTTCCACAGGTTCATCACCCGGAACAGAAAAAAGCAACTCCAACACTACGCAAAAATACAGAGCATGCATTTGCAGTTTTGGGTGTTAGGTGACAGAACAATTCCAAAAAGTCACCATCTTAATTCTATGATGTCAGTTTGGCCGGGTGTTCTAGTCTCCGCAGAGGTTGTGGAAAGATGATAGAGCTAAAAAGAGTACATACAATAAAAACAGTCAATGAAAGGTCACACATCATCAGAGAGTGGAAGAGGGAGGCCAATGATGAATTTGTAGGAAACCAGTGAAGTCATAAGAAAACCTCAAATGAAGGCATGGAACTTGTTCAAATAGGTGCATCTTCCTGGAGATTAGTCATCACCTGAGTGACATATACAGAATGATTGCAAATAGGGTACTGTGTGAAGAACAGCTGCCAAAGCAGGCATTGTTCCTAGAGGCAAGGTCCAAACGATGATGTTTCACGAACGAAGGTACAAATGCAAAACTTGAAAAATGTCAGAAATTACAATCTCTCTGAAAAGAGGGGGTGCCAATGTTGTACCTTTCACAGAGTGAACTATTATTTTCTCTGGGAGTGTGGATTTACCTCTTCGAAAACTCACAGACAGCTGCAAAAAAGTCTAATCACATAATGCTTTGAAAGATCTCTCCTTTTCGTTACAGAAAACCCATCATAATAATCTATTTAATCTGGCTCCACTCTTTCAACCAAGACACAACAAACAGAAACATTTTAGGGTCAAATCTATGCAACGCCTTCCACAATTTGGATAGGGGGGGTGAAGGCTACGAGAGAGATTTTCTGAGATACACGAAATTCCAAGATAAGATGGAGTAAACACGAAGGCCCGGCTTGAAAAACAATATTGAAAGATCAACTTACAGTGACTAGGTTAAACTCTACAAACCACTGTTATGGAATCTAGAAAAAAAGTTTCAAAGTGAGGAGCTACAGAGAGCAGAATTCATTGTCTTAAACTGCAAAAATGTGAGAACCAAATTAAAGCCCCAAGTTGGCAGGACATCGTATTTGTGGGTACATGCATTGTAAAGGTCTTTCAAGTATATAAGAACTTAAGGAATCTAAAAGAGAGAATGAGAGCCCTGGAGCACAGGCATGGTGGTGAAATGTCTGCATTGATCATACTTACATTTTAAGTCCTCCTTCACCAATAAGAATGTTAGCATAAGAGGGATCCTACAACTGTGGGATACCACTTATGCACAAGAACTTCCACAACGCACCAGCCAAGTGGTCAGAAGAAACATACACTTTGTGACCTTCATTGCATAGCCAATTTCCACTTCTTCAAGTTGTTATCAACGACATGATCTGTGCTGCTCTGCTTAAAATGATGTTAGGTCGAATAAGTCACAGCTAGATTAGCTTTTTGTGACATGTCTGGATGCAAAAAGTCTAAAGGTAAAGGGGAAGGAGTGACTGAGAATAATATACTGATCCAAGGTAACTCACACCCGCTCTTCCAGAAAGAGCACCATCCAACATACAGCTGATGTCTTGCTCTCTGCCAGACAAACACATTTAAACAATTTTAGAGCTGCTGCAGAAAGGGTACAAAAGTTGTCTGGCCTTCCTTAAAGTCACAGATTTGTTTCCTGCAAATGGTTGGAATAATCGTTGCTGCTGTGGCTGCTCTGTTCCCTTTACTGGAGAAAAGAATGTCTATAGCCACAAAACGTGCAGTAGCAGAGGTGGAAGAAACATGCATAGGCAGTCAGACAGACCTCTCCCTGTGGTCTGCTGTTGCTTAAATATCTGCAAGATCTCAGAATTTCAGATGAAATGTTTCTTCCTGTCAGAAGTGATGTCTATCAGAAACACTGGGATATTCTCACAGGAAGGGCACAATACACATCGGGCTATGCCAGCAGAGGACTACTTTTGTGGCCATGGAGTGAGCGGCCACATCCACTGAGTCCACAGAAACATTCAGGAAACGCTCTGACACATCCATACCGTGACTTATCTCTTAAAAATGTCTGTGTACATGCTCGGACAAATGATAGCTTATTCCAGTAGCCATATTCTATAAAGCTTGTGCATAGCAGAAAAAAAAACGAGACTGCGTTCTAGGTATGATGAGCAACACCCCTTAAAGTGAAAAACCTTTCTATCCCAAATATCCTATTTCTGACTCTGTGAAAAGGGTGGATAGAAATGAATTTTGTCACAAATTGGCTGGCATGACCTGTCCTTCAAGGCTCTTAGGAAGTGGATGCACTCTATAAAATACAAGGTTGACAGGAGATGGGCATTGTCTACAGGCAACTCAGCATGAAACACTCAGGCTGAGAAAGATTTTTGATACCGTGGCAGATTTAGCGTAATAGCAGCAAGGGGTTTGGACCTAGGCGGCTGGACGGAGACGTAGTGAACTAAGAAAAAAAGGGGGGGGCCTAGCCGTCACATTCAAATGCTGCTAAACCAATTTAACAGACTAAAGGCCATCAATTGAATTGATATGGGCTTGAAGCATTTATTTGCAACTTCGTTCTGTACACTTTACTCCACATTTAATCATGGGTCAGGTAAGTGCGGATACGTTTCAGTCAGGAGCAAACTAAAGAAAATTATATATATTAAGGCAACAAATACAACAAAGACATCCAGACTTTGTGATGAAGTATTGTGATGTAACAAACAATACATGAACCGTGATACATAACAACAATTATCTAAACACTATAGCACCAGTCTTAGCTCACAAACGGAGCAGCTACTAGGAAAAGAGACATTAGGCCCAGTAGTAGAACAATTCAAATAACATTTCTACTTGGGGAAACCTAATTAAAAGCGAAAGTCCTCGTGTTGTGTAATGGCGACGCGTTTCGATTCCCAAGGTGGTTTGTGGGATTCTCTTCAGGGGGTGGACTGGTTTATCTGATTGAATAGAGAAATAAATTTGCACGTTGCAGGCGAGAAGAGGCAGGTTAAAATGTGGATGGCACGATTAGGCGCCAGACGGGCAGTGCTTTTACAAAAGGTATAAGAATGCTTGCTGTCAGTTAAATGGAAACCTAGTTGGACTTTGGTTTGACAACTTTCGCCATGCCGGCGATGTTTTCTTTGATGCTTCCTTTCAGCTCTCAGTCTGTTCAATACTTGAACATATAGCTTGAACAGCGCCGATCCGCTGCAAATTTCACAAAGGGGTAAAAAAAAGTTGCTTCCTTTAAAGTTCGCACAGAAACGGACCGCATCGCATCTCTTTGCCATCAGCTGTGAAGGTCATCTAAGGGTGTCTCATTCTCAGTTTCTCTCTCGTTCAGATTTAGGCAAGGAGTGGCTCTAGAGAAGTAGAGGATAGTTACTTCCCAAATCAATGTTTGTGTCTCTTTAGGTACAAAGGAGAAAAGTGACTCATAAGCCACATCACAAACATCTTCTAAATTACAAACCATGTTCATTTTTATGAAAAGATATCAAATAAATCAATTCTACATTGATGTACGGAGATATTTCAATATTTGTGTGTATTAATGACAATCCATTGACGGGCAGGAAAAGTTACTTCCCTGTAAGACATTAGGCCCAGTAGTAGAACAATTCAAATAACATTTCTACTTGGGGAAACCTAATTAAAAGCGAAAGTCCTCGTGTTGTGTAATGGCGACGCGTTTCGATTCCCAAGGTGGTTTGTGGGATTCTCTTCAGGGGGTGGACTGGTTTATCTGATTGAATAGAGAAATAAATTTGCACGTTGCAGGCGAGAAGAGGCAGGTTAAAATGTGGATGGCACGATTAGGCGCCAGACGGGCAGTGCTTTTACAAAAGGTATAAGAATGCTTGCTGTCAGTTAAATGGAAACCTAGTTGGACTTTGGTTTGACAACTTTCGCCATGCCGGCGATGTTTTCTTTGATGCTTCCTTTCAGCTCTCAGTCTGTTCAATACTTGAACATATAGCTTGAACAGCGCCGATCCGCTGCAAATTTCACAAAGGGGTAAAAAAAAGTTGCTTCCTTTAAAGTTCGCACAGAAACGGACCGCATCGCATCTCTTTGCCATCAGCTGTGAAGGTCATCTAAGGGTGTCTCATTCTCAGTTTCTCTCTCGTTCAGATTTAGGCAAGGAGTGGCTCTAGAGAAGTAGAGGATAGTTACTTCCCAAATCAATGTTTGTGTCTCTTTAGGTACAAAGGAGAAAAGTGACTCATAAGCCACATCACAAACATCTTCTAAATTACAAACCATGTTCATTTTTATGAAAAGATATCAAATAAATCAATTCTACATTGATGTACGGAGATATTTCAATATTTGTGTGTATTAATGACAATCCATTGACGGGCAGGAAAAGTTACTTCCCTGTAAGACATTAGGCCCAGTAGTAGAACAATTCAAATAACATTTCTACTTGGGGAAACCTAATTAAAAGCGAAAGTCCTCGTGTTGTGTAATGGCGACACGTTTCGATTCCCAAGGTGGTTTGTGGGATTCTCTTCAGGGGGTGGACTGGTTTATCTGATTGAATAGAGAAATAAATTTGCACGTTGCAGGCGAGAAGAGGCAGGTTAAAATGTGGATGGCACGATTAGGCGCCAGACGGGCAGTGCTTTTACAAAAGGTATAAGAATGCTTGCTGTCAGTTAAATGGAAACCTAGTTGGACTTTGGTTTGACAACTTTCGCCATGCCGGCGATGTTTTCTTTGATGCTTCCTTTCAGCTCTCAGTCTGTTCAATACTTGAACATATAGCTTGAACAGCGCCGATCCGCTGCAAATTTCACAAAGGGGTAAAAAAAAGTTGCTTCCTTTAAAGTTCGCACAGAAACGGACCGCATCGCATCTCTTTGCCATCAGCTGTGAAGGTCATCTAAGGGTGTCTCATTCTCAGTTTCTCTCTCGTTCAGATTTAGGCAAGGAGTGGCTCTAGAGAAGTAGAGGATAGTTCCTTCCCAAATCAATGTTTGTGTCTCTTTAGGTACAAAGGAGAAAAGTGACTCATAAGCCACATCACAAACATCTTCTAAATTACAAACCATGTTCATTTTTATGAAAAGATATCAAATAAATCAATTCTACATTGATGTACGGAGATATTTCAATATTTGTGTGTATTAATGACAATCCATTGACGGGCAGGAAAAGTTACTTCCCTGTAAGAAATGCTCCGTACCTGTCATCCTAGTTCTCTTCAATATAGTCATAAACACTGAATTACTCACCCATTCGCAGGATCCCGGAGCACTTAAAAAATCAAATTTTTAAACAAACATGCATATATATAATTTTTTAATTCTTAGAAAGCTATACTGGTCAAATATTATTTCTTTTTTTTCTTAAAAAGAAGCCGATTATAAATAAAAGTATCACTGAGTAATTAAAGTGATGGCAAGACGTTTCACAAACCTTTTTTAAAAAGAGAAAAAAGTTAAATAGGATAGTGCAAACTGGATATAAAGAGCTGGAAAACTGAAACGTCTCCTTCAAGGGACTGCTTGCCACTAGTGTCCCGTCACTCCTGGTCAGTGAGAGTAGAGCCTGTTTATTTTCATAAAAAGATATGCACCCTGGTTATGAAGCTAATGCTAAACTCTACTCCAGAAGGAGGGAGATTTGCTTATGACTATGATTTCCTTCGAGAAGAAAGAACTAGGATTTCAGCTAAGTAAATTTTCCTTCCCCTCCAAGGAACTGTCACTATTAGTCATAATCACTGAATAGAGTAGCAAACCCATCCACCGTAACAAAGGTGGAAGAAAAGTAAGGAGAATGTAGTCTAGCCAAAAACAATTCTCAGAGAAGCCTGAGCATCAAGCTCTGAATCTGACTTCAGGCAATAATGTTCTGCGAACATACACACAGATTACCAAGTAGCAGCTTTAGAAATCTCTGAAACAAACATTTCTTAATAAAGAAGAGTCGAAGCCGTGTAAATTTAAGAGAATGGGCTTCAGACCTTCTTGAAGAGTCCACCTTGAAATGGATTATTCGGTTATGGCTAAACCAGTTTGAACATGCCTGTAATTGACAAGTAGGTAATCTGACTGCCTAAGGTCTTTAGTCTTATCAAGAGTGTGAAGGGATCCTTCTGAAAGAGAAGATGAACTCTGAAAGAAGTTTTGTAAGGAAATAGGCTGACAAACATGGACAGCTGACACATCTGTAGGCAGATAACCTGTATGAGTACTCTTAACCACTTTGTTCTTCCACAGAGTAAGACTTATGGCAGGGAAGAGTTTGTATTTTACTAACTCTGTAAGCGAGGCTAATAGCTACAAGGAAATCAGCTTTTAAAGTAAAATGCTACAGGGATATTCTATGTATTGGCTTAAAATATCGACACAATAGCTTAGAGAGGACTATGTTAAGCTCCCATTCTCCTATGTTAAGCCTTGTTGTGGGATAAGGACTGGAACTTAGAACTTTCTAATACCCTCTAAACTGCTTTGACCATTTGACCATTGACACTTTGGAAAAAAAGAGACTTGTGAAGGACTTTTTTCTAGGTGGAAACAACCACTGGGTCTTCCTTAATCGAAGAAAGGTGCAACTCTGATATATCTAAATTGAGATTGTAAAGGAAATATTGATTCTTCTTGGCATTTGTAAAGATTGAAAATATTCTGCATGCACTAGATTCAAAACCTCTTCCATAAAAAAAAAAAATGTTTTGGTTGATGGACCCTTCACATCTTGTAGAATGCTCATATAGTCTTCTGAAAGATTTGAATGTCCACACTGAAGGACTTCAGGCGCTAAACCACAAAGTTCAATGATGGAAGGATGGGATGCCGAATGTAGTCACTGAACTCATGCAGGAGATCTAGCCAGTACAGTAGCCTCTTTTGCAGGCCATTTTATCAGCTAAAGAAGGTCAGTTAATCACCACTGGTGCGGCACCTCTGGTGCCATGAAGATCACCCCTGACCTTGTAGTATGGCAGCTTGATAATTAAATCTAAAATCATGGATAGTGATGGTATGGCATATGGAATACAGAAACATCCCTGCCTAGTCTATCGAAAGGGCAAACCCCTCTTTGTCCCTGTTTGATAATATCTCAAGGCAAGGTCTGGAGATTTTTAGTTTGCTGGAACTGCAACGAGGTCTATTTGAGGACAGCTTCAATCATGGACAATATCTTGCAGCACTTTGCTGTGTAACATTCATTTGTGATTTTCTTGGTTTGTTTTTCTGAGTGAGTCTACTTCTGGATTTTGAACACCTGGTAGATGGAAATCCGCTCCCAAATCGATTGAGCTTCCTATTATAGACTTTTGTAATGTGCCATTCCTTGCCTGTTTAAATATGACATTGTTTGACATTTGCTTGTCTGCATCGATAGAGCTCGTCTTGACGGTTGGCCAAAATAAATCGAGAGCCAGATGGAAAGATCACAAATCTAGAAAGTTGACTTGATAAAGACACACCAGCGCTTGAGGGTGATCCATGTGCCCACCTCAACATATGAGAAAGACATCTGTATAAATCTTTACATCAGAATATCCTGATGCAAAGGTACTAACTGAAGAAGGTATCGCGATTGGCACCACTCATGCGCAGGATCCCGGAGCACTTTAAAAACATCCCATTTTTAAACAAACATGCATTATTTTTTTTTAACCTATTTGAAAGCTATACTCCTCAAACTTAATTTTGTTTCTTTTAGTCTAAAAAACAGAAGCCTATTATAAATTAAAAAGTTTCATTAAGTAATAAAAGTGATGGCAAAGGTTTCACAAACCTTTTTTCAAAGAGAAAATTGTTAAGTAGGATAATGCAGACTGTCTGTAAAGAGTTGGAAAACTAAGATGTCTCCTTTAAGGGACCACTTGATTTGTAAATTGAGGTAGTGTAATTGTGTCTTCCCAGTTACTGGTGAGCTGGCAACACTGGACCTCTAGAAACTACTGGAGAGGCTCCATATGCCGCCTTGCATGAGGTACTAGGAAAATTTAAAAAATCAATTGACCCCAGTAAAGACAATATCTGACATGCAGTTGGATTTACAGTCTTTAGAAGACTGCTACAATTCAGACAGATGGGTGAAAGATTTTCGTCAGATGGGTACACTTTTTGTTTTTTCATAACAAATGTTATTGGGTTTTTGCCAACAATGGGACCCAGACAGTCCATGTACATACATAGGTCTCGGCAGGATGAGACCCTAAAACATGTAAAACACAAACAGATGCACAGAATGGCCTCGACCACACCCTCACCCCAAATCAGTGTCTAAAATCTTCTAAAAATGCAGATCCTGATCTCGCCACATTTCGCTGTATATCTTGGCCATAGTGTCTGATTTCAGCATCCAGTTGCAGTCTCTGCCAGATCTTCTGATGTTTCTGGGGCATCCCCTAACTAGGAATACTGAAATTTCCAGCCCCATACAGAGTCCATCCAACACTTCCATGCCCCCCAGGGACGGTGGTACACCCGCTTTGCAGTGGTGAGCAACATCCCTTTCCGCTAGTGTTAAGCCCAAGAAATAATGAACAGCATTTATAATGGTTCCCACCTATTCCCTCAGTGCAGTAGAGGAGAAGCAGTTTCGAGACAAATGGAATGACCCATGCAAGAACCTCACCCAGACAGGACACCACCCCCTTCCAGAAGTGTGCCAATGCAGTGCAGCTCCACACAGTATGAATGAACGTGCCTTCCTCAACCTCGCAACATAGACACATGGGATATTCTATGAGACCCATATACCACAGGCGGTTCTCGTATAGTATGCTCTATGTAAATATTTTAACTGAATCAGTCTCAGGCAGGAGGATATCGACGCTCCACGAGGGGCCTCTAGGGCTTCTGTCCAATCATCTTTGTCTATGTTGTCAATGTCAGCTTGCCATGACGCTCTGAGGGCAGGTAGTGTAGTGGAGCTGTTAGTAACTAGGTATTGATAGATTTTGGGAATGTTATGACTTTCTAAATCACCCCTTAGTCGATTGCCTTCCAGCTGACTGAATTCTGGGAGATCTGAAAGGCTGCAGAGGTACAAGGAAATAGCATGGCGCAGCTGCAGATATTTATAAATTGGTTGCGATGCATCATGTATTCAGATTGGAGCTCCTGAAACAATTTGTGTGTGATGTAATGCATTATGTCGCCTAGTGTAGAGATGCAATAGGATCGCACCCTGAAAGCCCCTAGCATAAGCTACCTGTGGGAGGAGGGTGCCCCACCACAGCGGCGAAACCTGCGACAGTTGCCCCACCAGACCATTCAGCAAAAGGATTTTCTCCATACCTGCACTACTACTCTAGTCGATGGGGGGAGGGCACCCATATCCGTCCTGCTATAAAGCATGTCAAGCACAGAGGCGGCACGCATCACCTACTTCTCTGTGGCATATGCTGGATCATCCTGTGGGCTATAACACAAGTTGTTAACAATCTGCAAGTGAGAGGCAGCATAATAAGATTGAACATCTGCGGCGGCAATTCTGCCGCAAAAGGCAGACTAGAAGCAAGTTTGAAGTGCTATGCATGAGGCACCTCCACACCACAAGACCTGACCCAGGAGTACATTGATCTGTCAGAACCATGAGGGAGGGACAGTTTAGGGGTAGTTCAGGAATTGGTATAGAAGGCGGGGTAGTGAAATCATCTTAAAAATGGCTGATCTGCCAAGGAGAAATAGAGGCAGCGAGGACGAAGTCTTAACGTCCTCCTTAACACGCAAAAGCAATGGGGCCATGTTGTGGTTCAAGGAGACGGGGATATGCAAATTGAACACCCCAAGATATTTAAACCTTCCAACTGCCAATGTCAGTCTTGACACCCACATCGTATCGCTTGGTAAACCACCCAATGGAAACAAGACAGCCTTGCCAATGTTCATATACAGTCTGGAGGTCTCGCTAAAGACCAGCAGGAGTTGTAGAATTCGAGGTCCCGAGGCCGCGGGGTCCGTCATGATGTACAAGGCATAATCAGTATATAGGGTGATTCTGTCTGACAATTCCGCTGACCATTCAAAGCCCGCACCTGTGCATCAACCCTGACTCAGGCAGGCAGCCAAAGGCTCGAATACCAGGGCAAACAATAAAGGGGACAATGGGCAGTCCTGCTTGGTGCCATGTTGAATAGGGAATGGAGCAGATACCGCGCCTGCCCCTCAAACCAAGGCAGTCAAATCAGTGTACAGCAGTCGTATATATGAGCGGAATCGAGGCCCTACATTTAATCGCAGGAGAAGCGCAAATAAGTACTCCCAACTCACAGAATTGAAGGCCTTATCGATGTCAGCCACTAACAACGTGGCAGGTCGAACAAGTCGGTCCGCCAAGGCCATGGCATTTTTAGGCCCATCGTATATTATGACGAGAGGCTCGATGAGGCATGAATCCATCCTGGTCCGAATGAACAAGTGCGCCATCAATCTATTAGCCACGGCCTTAGTGAGAAGCTTGACCTTGATATTAAGACGGGAGATTGGGCAGTATAAAGAATGAGCTTCCGGTGGGTGCCCTGGCTTAAGGAACACAATGATTTCAGCGTGTTTCCAATCGGAGGAGGGCTGCGTCTCTTTAAGCGCCACTCAGATCACACCCAGCAGGCGTACTCCTGGTTGCGGCATATAGGCTTCAAGGAATTTGCTGGGAAAACCATTGGGTATGCGGGCCATCATGGGCCGCAACTCTGCCAGAGTAGCGGCTAGCTCCTCCTCTGTAAGCAGGTCATCCATATGCATGCTGGCAGAGGTGGACAGGGAATTGAGGGACATGGCTTTGATACATTCTACCATTTCGTCTGTATTCACAACCTTTCTCTGGGCACATAAGTCTTTATAATACTCCACAAACTCCTAGCCACCTCCCTGGAGCCCGACAGCAGTCCTCCCTGCTAATCATAAATAATTGGCACTGAGGCGCCCACACAGAATAACTAACATAACCTACGGAGCGTTGCACTGGATTTATCACCCCATTGGTATATGCGGCACTGAGATACCTGCCAGGCGCGCTTGGTCTCCTGCAGGAGCATTTTTTGGTATCTGTGTTGGGTCAGACATTGTTGTCGTCGCGCTATTCTGCCACCCTCTTCACGACCACATCCCTCCAGGTCCAACATCTGCACCTCGAGTTGAGGTCCTGGGTCCTGTGCCTGCGCTTGCAAACACAAAAACATAGACCAACACCCCTAAGAGTGGGCTTCATGGCCTCCCAAATAACTATCTTAGAGGAGACGGTCTCAGTGTTAAGGGAGAAATGTTCCGATACAGCATAATCTAACAGTGCCCTGTAGAATGGCTTTCTCAAGAGCCACCATATAAAGGGAGGGCACCGCAGACCCACATGAAGCCATAATGCCACTGAGAATGATCAGATAGCCCTCTAGGCAGAATGTCTAAACAAGATACACAATGGATGAGGCCAGTGGGCACCAGCAGATGGTCCAGCAGGGAGAAGGAACCATGGGCTGTAGAATAATATGTGTAGCCAGCGTCAGAGGTATGATAGGCTCTCCAAGCATCCGCTGACCCCAGCGCAGCCACAAGAGACCTCAGAGTGGACCCCTGGGCTCCTACGCCACCTCCCTCCACATGCCATTTATCTACCTCCAGGGACATGACATAATTCCAATCATCACCAATTACAGCCAGACCATTCGGCAATTCTCCCGATAGGCCATGGATGCGGTCGACAAAAAAGATTGCCCTAGTGGCGGGGGGCATAACCACTGCCAATGACAAGGGATTCCCCGTATACTGTACCCGCTACGAATACATATCTGCCCAGTGTGTAGACCCATGCTCTAATGGACCTAAAGGGAACCCTATGGCGGAAAAGGAGAGCAGCACCCTGTGATCCCCTCACAAACCCGGAATGAAATGTTTGTGTGTACCCAAATTTAGCCAAACACGGGACTCCTTTGAGAAGGAACATATCAACTTGTAACCTTTTAGTCTGTCTAAGCACTGCTCCGCGCTTCATCTTGTCTGGGACTCCACAGACATTCCATGTTAATACACGGAGTTGCCCGACGGGGCCAGTGGGATCTGTATCAGCCATTCGGATCTGGGATAGAAACAGCAGGGACAACGGTCAAGCGGGTGCCAGGCCTGTGCATTTCAACGTATAACAAAGCATTAGAACAAACTCTCCCTTCCCTCTCCCCTACACCTCACAAACATTGAAGTATCTGTCACAGAAAAGGTCCATGCCCGACCACAACGGAGGCAGAGAAATGGGTCCATATCCCGCTAACAACCAAGAGTATTCTCTAGAGAATTGTAGTCCAAGTTACTCCAGAGATGCAGCCTAATGAGACGTGCCCACATCGCAGTCACACAGGGGGCTGTATTCAGTCCAATGTACAAGACAGTGACAGCTCATGAGCAGCAATGGAGTGCAAACGATGCTCTCATATCGATGGGGATTTTTCAGCGCTCATCATTGAGATGCTTGCTCCACCAGGATGAGCGAGATTGGTTCTGACACATCCTTGCGTGCTTAGTATGCTGCGAGCATCTGTCGCTCAAAGACAAATCAGTATTGTGGCGGGGTGTGGGGTTTCACAGACACATTCTCATCCATCCACGCAAAAATCTTCTCCGAGGTGCCAAAAAATATGGTTTGAGAGTTGAAGCCCATGCGCATGCAAGCAGGGAAGAGTAGCATATATGGTATTTTGAGGTCTTGCAGGCGATTCTTTACAGCGGCGAAGGATTGGTCCTGTTGTTGCTCCATTTTAGTATAGTCCGGAAATATCTTGATGTGATAGGATTCGAAAAGAAGCTTGTCTTGACTCCGTGCAAATTTCAGGATAGTGTCTCTATCGAGAAAATTAAGGATTTTAGAAATAACTGGTCGCGGCTGAGCAACTGGAGGAGGCTTCTTCACCAGCGCTCTATGGGCCTGTTCTATTACAAAACAGGAAGAAAGGGACTTCGGGAGTCCAAGTGACCAGACCCATTGGGCGAGGAATTTGTCCATTGACTCACCTTCACAGTCCTTAGGAAATCCCACAAACCATAGGTAGTTGCGGTGAGCATAGCCTTCCGCATTCTCAACCCAAGCCGACAACTCCTTGGTCATGGCTGTAAGTGTGGCGACCTTTTGCTGAAGAGATGTCAGTCAGTCAGTCAAAGATTCTTTATGCGGCCACTAAAGGCCCTAAAAGCACATAAGTAAAAACAGTTGTACCAGAGACACTTATAAATACAAAAGCTTAAAAAGAGTCAATAAATACATAGCAGGTCCAGTTAACACATATAAAAATGTCAGAGATTATTATACAAACAGGTAAAAATAAGACTCATTGTTAAAAAGATAATACAGAGGGCAGCTCGAAATATAAAATTCAGCAGATAAAGTGCAAGTGTGACAGTGCACTGGCATGATCAGGAAGCAACTGATTCAAACCATGCAATGTACCATTGTAAGATAAGCACAAGTAATGCCCAGGGAACACTAATCGGTTTCAGGCTTACTGGATATTGGGCATCTTCTTCCCGAGTCTTACAGCTCCTGAAAAGGAACTTACAACCCCAAGGCAAACCATAGGGGAGGAAAGCATTTGTAAATACAATAATGCGGGCCTTACTTGGACAAATTGGCCAGATCTAAGGAGTGTAAGGATAAATTTTTTCCTCAGGGGGTCATAGAATTTACAAAAGAATGTAAAATGCAGAGTGTCCTGCTCAAAGAAGTTATCACATGGACATGGCTTTGAGGCACCAGGCTTCGGGAAGCCTTTATGAAAGGCTAATAACCAGTGTATGAGATTAAATCTAAATCTGGTTAGCAGGAAGCGATGGTGTGCGTTGTTGACAAGTGAGAAATAGGGCTGCGCCAGTGAGTTTGAACTTAGTGTGATATATTTTTTTTCACCAAAGGCTTAGCAAGTTCCCTATCCTCCCTTTCCTCCTCCTTATTAGAGAGTCCCACCTACATACCACACAACACCCGGTTTCGATTAATCCAATTATACATCCTACATAGGGCCTACCTCACCCCTGCCAGCATAAACAGGGTTTTACATTGAGATGATGCTATCTGCCCCTGTTGTGTAGATGCCAACTTAATATACATGCTTTGGAAATGCTCCCTTCAATGGGCTACTTGGAGTGGAGTGATGAGCCACCTTGTACACTGCTCTGATAGAGCCCGTTTGAACACATGGGAAGCATGTGTGCTAGGCCTATATAAAATTAGCAAGAAACACATCCCGGTTTATCCCTTTTGGCCTGCTGTTGGCCAAAAGGCTGATCACCCGCCAGTGGTAATCCCCTGATACCCCGCACCTCAAATCCTGGACACTTTCGCTCACAGCCTGGGTGTAGGCAGAAAGTGTTATCCGGCATAGGGAGGACTCTTAGGGACTTCGCAAACATTCTATAGCCGGCAGCTGGGATGCCATGATGTCCGACTTACAAAACGACATGCGAGACGCCCACGTATCATCAGACGCCCAACTGACCTGTGAAGCGGAAGCATGAGATGAACAGTGAGATAGGCTTACATTGCCTCTCCTGATACGTTCATTCCGGGTGCGACACAATCCCATGCAACGCCCTATCACAAATTTACTTTAACAGCTGGCAGAACAGTGTTGCTTATTAAGGGGTTGGGGTGGGCGGTAAGGGCTAATGAATTAGTTAATGTCATTAATTTCTCTTCTCTCGTTTCAATTGTATTTGATTAAACTTGGAACTGTTTGGCACTGATACTGCATAAAGTCAATTACTGTATGGATAACACACTCTTATCTATTGGACAAATTTATTTATGTAGATGACCTCACTTTTGCTTGACCAACTGTGTGTCCTCCACTTGTTTCCCTTTCATTGATATTATCTGACACGCTAGGAGATACATTGGACTTGTGCAACCAGCAGTCGTTGCCACAGCCAGTTTTCAAAATCTTACTCTTGTCAAACTTTCAGTCTTGATGTAAGTTGGCATTGTCATAGTACAATGAAAAATGTTATTGACATCTTTATGCTTGTAAAGTGCACAAACGTAACTGAACCAAAAAGCAATAAACGGATTCAAACAAAAAAAAAAATCAATGGATGACACTTTGGATGGAGAAAGCTCCACCAAGATAGGTCAATATCCTCTAATGGAGGAAGAGGATGATGAAGAAATAACCATTCTTGGAGAACAAGAACGTTGGGGTGTGCAAGTGTCATGTGTCTCGTTTAGTCCTAGAAGGAAACGTAATTTTACGTGAACACGGGGCTTGTCCAAGGTTGCCTTCACTTTTCACATTAAATTTTGACACACATTTGCATTTGTGACACTTGGATTAGTTTCCTAGAAACACCAACAAACCGAGTCAGCTTTGCAAGAACACTATCGTATTGCCTTGACACTATGTACAAGGCCTACACGAACGTTGTGCAAATGTGTTTTTTTTCGTCCATATGGTGACACAGCTATATGTAGCACACAAACAGCCTGATCACAATCTCAGCCCAAGGAAAGGATGACATTTTCTATAAATAAACATCTGTTTCCGGGTGTAGGCAGAGGGGCACTTCTGCTGACATCGAAAGGTCTTTAGAGGCTGATGCTTCAGCCCAGCAGCTGACTAACATCTCCGTGAGGGGTGTCCAGCTCATGACCAAGACAGGGTCCTACATTCTTACCCACCAGGTAATATGGTTGGATCATCCAGCACAGGAATTCTTGGCAGAACATACACCATATTCTTGACACGTAGGTTAGGGTCCGCATTGTAGGAGTTTGCCAGATTGTCATATAATTTCAAATGCTTGCATATATTTGTTGTTTCAACATGATGGTGGAACTTTTCGCTCTGTTCACTGTCCTGACACTTCTTTTAACTTTCATCTGCTTCTCTCTATTGATCATTGCAGCACATATATTCTAAACAAGAATCATGCAATCAATAAACATTGAAAACGTCCCTCTGTGTGCTCTTTGTATATTTCTCTTAACAAAAGACAGCACAAGTGTATGAGCGCAAGCTTTTAGAGCTGTCACCACGCCTCCTGAGGGAACAGGGTTGTAATATTCTGTGAATGCCAAAACTGTTGGCTCCCTGTCTAGGTTTAGGGGGGCTTATGGTGGCACAGTGCGCTAGATGGTATATGGGAAAAAATATCCTTAGGTGGGTGCACGGAAACAGTCTGGCACCATCCAAACATTTATGTCATCCACAAACTTGCAGTTCCTACTGATTAGTGGAAACTAGACAACATGAAGCCGCAAACGTTGTTGGATTCTTACGTTGTATGGATCAACTGAGTAGTTCAATCGTGCCTAATCAGAGAGCCTTTTAACCTGAGACGCCCATGGTGATAGAGAAATATCCTCCTCAGCTGAATAGGTATATCCTATGTATTGGCTGATGTCGGTTCAAACGTGAAAGGATTAAATTCCCACGGTGATAGCCTAGTCTGTACTTCATTTTTGCATGATTACTGCAGATATGCAGTTGCTCAAAAACTAATACAACATGGTCTCACACTAGGTGGTGGGGACGTTACCTTCGTGGTTGAAGCACACGAAGCATATAGAACAGAGGTGTTCTATTCTTGGGTTAAATTCCCAGCTGCAGATGCAGTAACGAACAAGTTACTTACCTTCAGTAATGATATATCTGTAAGAGACATATATTAGTTATAGATTCCTTACCTTAGAATTTCCCCCGGCGTCAGACTGGATCCGGAGAATTTTTCTTCAGCAGTACCCTTGCGTGTCGGTAGGTGGCGTCGGTCGACTTCGCATTCGTCGTTGGCGTCGTGATTGCCGGAATGACGTTGTGGTATCTAATTAGATGCCGCCCCTGCGCACTGACGTCAGTTCTTTACACGACATTCCACGTCAGAAGCGCAGTCATGCAAGACACTGAGCACTGGTGCACAAAACTAGGGCCCTGAAAGGGAGTCCCTTACTCTAGAAGTCAGTTCGCAGAACGGGGAGGATGGGTGGGGCAGTAAGGAATCTATAACTAATATATGTTTCTTACAGATATATCCTTACCGAAGGTAAGTAACCTGTTCATCTGAAAGAGACTATTAGTTATAGATTCCTTACCTTAGCATAGATACCCCATCAAAACCAACCCCGGAGGTGGGCCTGCGAACCAAGTTCACACCAGACAGTCCTGGAGAAGTGAACAGCCAAATAAGCCGTCTCTCCAGACTTGGCTATCCAGGCAGTAGTGTTTAGTGAACGTGTGCAATGATGCCCACGTGGCTGCCTGGCAGAGGTCATTGCGGGAGACTCCACGTCCCAAAGCAGTAGTGGCTGCCATCGTGCTGATGGAATGGGTGCACAACCCTACTGGAGGCTCCTTTTTCGCCAAGGAATAACAAAGTTTAATGCAAAGAACGACCCATCGAGAGATGGTTCGTTTTTGCATGGCCCGACATTACTTGGCGCCCACATAGCAAACAAAGAGCTGATCATCTACCCGGAATTGTTTTGTGCGATCCAGATAAAATGAAAGCGCACGTTTTGGATCCAGACGGTGGAGCCTCTCCTCTTTAGAAGGATGCGGGGGTGGGAAGAAGGTAGGCAAAGTGATGTTCTGTCCTATGTGGAAAGAGGTAACCCCTTTGGGAAGAAATGAAGGTCTAGTTCAAAGGACGACCTTGTCCGGATGAACAGCAAGGAAAGGAGGTTTAGAAGAAAGTGCCTGAAGCTCACTAACCCTGCGAACAGAGGTGACGGCAATCAAAAAAGCAGTCTTTAAGGTCAAGAGTCTGAGAGGACAATTATGTAGTGGCTCGAAAGGAGCACACATACGGTAAGTTAAGACCAGATTCAAGTACCACTGGGCCATTACGAAAGAAATAGGAGGAAAGAGGTGAGTAAGAAATCTATTTACAATAGGAGACTTGAAAAGAGAAGGCTGATCAGGAAAGCGAAGAAAGGCCAAAATGGCCGATTATAGCCTTTAAGGGTGCCCAGAGCCGAGCACTGCTGGGCCAAAGAAAGAATGAAGAGAAGAACCTCTCAAAGAGGGGCAGAAAGGGGATCCACAGCCTTTGCTGTTCACCATGCCACAAATTTGTTCCATCTACAGGCGTATACGTTTTGGTGAAGGGACGCCTGGCTGCCAAGATAACATTACAGACTCGGGAGGAAGGTCAAAAGCTGTCAGCTGTCGCCGCTCAATCTCCACACAAGGAGTTGGAGGCTGGACAGGTTCGGGTGGAGGACCGGTCCCTGCTGCTGTGACAGAAGATCCTCCTGAAGAGGCAGTCTGATTGGAGGATCAATGATCATGTTTAAGAGCTCGGGATACCAGACTCTTCGTGCCCAATCCGGAGCCACGAGAATGACTTGGGCCCAGTCGCGCTTGATCTTCTTCAACACTCTGGACAGAAGTGGTATAGGCGCATAGAAGACCACAATTCCACTTGTGACGAAAAGCATCACCGAGCAAGTGCCGCCTTGGGAATTCCAATGCGCAGAACTGTTGACATTGCATGTTTTCTTCGATGGCGAACAGATTTAACCAAGGCTCTCCCCACTACTGAAAGAGACCTTACACCACCTCCGAGTGAAGACGTCATTCATGATCCATAAATGCACCAGCAGCTGAGTTTGTCCGCCCTGGCGTTCAGGGAACCTGCCAGGTGTTGAGCCACCAGGGACATGCCCTGATGTTTCAGCCACATCCAGAGTCGGAGAGCCTCTTGACATAGGGTCCATGACCCCACCCGCCCTGTTTGTTGCAGTAGAACATGGCGGTGGTGTTCTCCGTGAACATCTGCACTGCTCTTTTCTTGACAAAAGGAAGGAATGCTTTCAGTGCAAGATGGATCGCCCGGAGCTTCAGAAGGTTGATGTGGAGCCCGGACTCTGCCGGAGACCATGTGGCCGCCCCATCCCATATGGACGCATCTGTCACCACTGTGAGGTCTGATTGGGGAAGGGAGAGGCATCTGCCATTGCCCCAATCCTGGTTCGTTAGCCACCACTGCAATTGGTGTGCAGTGCCCTCCGAGATCTGGACGGCTTCGGAAACATACCCCTGATGCTGCTCTCACTGGAACTTCAGGTTCCACTGCAGAGCCTGCATATGTCACCTGGCATGACCCACCAACAGGATGCAGGAGGCCATGAGGCCCAGCAGCCTCAGGGTCATTCTCACCAAAATCCGGGAAAGAGGCTGAAACATCGGTATCATAGCCCAAATATCCCAGACTCACTGCTCGGGAGAATAAGCCCGGAACTGCGCTGTATCCAGTACCGCTCTGATAAAAAGGAGCATCTGAGAGGGAACCAGGTGTGACTTCGGCACGTTGATAGTGAACCCCAGCGAGTGCAGGAATTACACCGTAGTCTGGAGGTGGGAAACGACAGCCTGGGGCGAAATCGCCTTCAACAGCCAGTCGTCGAGATAGGGGAAAACTGGAACCCTGATCTGCGCAGATAAGCTGCGACCACTGCCATCACTTTCGTGAACACCCGAGGGGCATTGGTAAGGCCAAAGGGGAGCACGGTAAACTGAAAATGCTTGTGGCCTACCGTGAACCATAGGTAACGGCTATGGGCTGGCAGAACGGGGATGTGGAAATAAGCATCCTGCAAGTCCAACACTACCATCCAGTCTCCAGGGTCGAGGGCAGACAGGACCAGAGCTATTGTCAACATCTTGAACTTCTCCTTCCGGAGGAAGCGGTTTGCGTGCCTGAGTTCCAAGATAGGACGCAGGGCTTTGTCCTTCTTGGGCACCAGGAAGTAGTGGGAGTAACAACAACGACCTACTTCTGGGACAGGGACTCGCTCAATAGCTCCATTGGCCAAAAGAGCCACAACAAGTGTTGGTGGCATGGAGGGAGGGTTAGTCTCGAAGGGGAGGGAGTAGCTCCTTCAGACTATCTGCAAAACCCACCTGTCCGACGTAATGTTGTGCCAGTGGGGAGATGATGGCGGATCCGGCCGCTCACTGGCAACTGGTCGCCCTGAAATGTCGGGCTCGGAAGGTTCAGAGGCTGCTGCAGAGGGGGCACTTGGGGACTGGCCCGCCTGCTGGCCCCCCAGACCCACGGCGTTGGGTCCCACGTCCTAGGCCACACAGAGGCTTGGTGGCTTGCAAAGGCCTGTGGAGCTGGGCGGAACATGGTAGGGCACCCCTTCCGTAGCCACGGAAGGGGTGAAAGGCAGACTGCACAGGACGAGAGGCGGCAGTGAGGCCCAAGGATCTGGCTCTAGAATCCTTGAAGCGCTCAAGTGCATGGTCTGCCTTGTCGGCAAACAGACGACGGCCATCAAAGGGCATGTCTAAAAGTGTCAACTGGACATCCCCAGAAAAGGCAGTGGATTTCAGTCAGGCGTAGCGTCTTAGGTCTACTGACGTAGAAATCGTTCTACCCAGCGAGTCAGTGGTGTCATGCCCACAGCGGATGGCAAATTTTGCTGCATCTCTCCCTTCTGCAACTGCACAGGAGAGTGTGACCCGGGCCTCCTCCGGGCACTGTGGCAGCACCTGCGCAACCATATCCCACATGGAGTCGGTCTGACGGCCCAAGAGACATGCGGTGTTCACCGACCGCAGTCCTAAGCTGGCAGAAGAGAACATCTTCTGCCCAAGATGGTCCAGCTTCTTGGATTCCCTATCTGGGGGAGCAGAAGGGAACGCGTCTTTTGATGTGGAGGCTTCGACCACCAAGGTCTCGGGGGTAGGGTGTTGGGAGAGGAAAATGGGGTCGCCCGGGGCCGGGCAGTGGCATCGTGCAATCATCCTATCCACAGGAGCCCCTGTGCTGGGCTTGGACCAAGTGCCCAGAAGGATGTCTGTGAGGGCCTCATTGAACGGCAGCAAGGGCTCTGAAGAGGCTGCTGCCAGCTGAAGCATCACAATCAGGAGGTTAGTCCTGACTGCCACCATAGGAAGCTCAAGGCCCAAGGCCTCAGCCACCCTATGCAACACCACAGCATAGTAGGCTTCCTCCTACGTGGCCACGGAAGGGGGAGAACCTGGATACCTCCCCTGGTCTGGGGAGGTACCCAGACCACCGACTTCCCCCAACTCTTCTCTCCAGTCCGGCTCCTCCAGCTGGTCTGCCAAAGGGTCAATAGACCCCTCCCAGTCCTCCTCACCTTCCTCTGGCTTCCACCCAGGGCAATAGGGGAGAACAGTGGCACAAAAGTACCGGTCGACGCCGGTCCGGCTCCATGTCCAAGACAAAGGGTGGGTCGGGGTCGACACCAACCAGGAACGTGACCGGCGCTGGAGGTGGCGGAGGTGTCGTCAATGGAATCAGTGCTGGAGGAGGTGTCGTGAGGTCGACCAGCACCATTCCGTATCCATGCCTGGATCCCTGGTGGCCCTGTGGCGCCGAGGCCATAGCCGCCAGCATCGAAGGCCTAGAGCTCCCAGCCGAGTCCACGGAGCCCTAAGGCGTGGCCGGCGGAGTCGGGCTGCCCAAAGATGGAGTGGAGGGCTTCGTAAAAGGCACACAGCTGGGCAGGGGATGCTCCGACTCCCAGGAAGGGAGGGAAGCTCAGAGCCGTCCCAGTAGACGTGGAGAAGGCGAAGAGCTACGGTATTTCTTCACCTTCTTCTTGTGCTTTGACTTGCACGAAGACTTCGATGAAGAGTGATGGTGGTGACTCCGTGACCGATTCTGCGACCTCCCGGGCCTCCAGAAGCTTTCGGGACTGCTCCCGCAAAGACTTCGGGTTTATGGCCGGAGTCGGAGCATGACTTCAGGTCGTGGTCACGCTCCAGGCACCAAAGGCACACAAGGTGCGGATCTGTGACTGACATCAGCTTGTGAAAAGACGAAAAAAACTAGTCAAAAAATGACTAACGGTACCGCTCTCTCCAGATCTGCGCTGGCTGGTGCGGAAAAAGAAAGAACTGACATCAGCACGTAGGGGCAGCGTCTAGGTAGATACCGCGACGTCATTCTGGCGATCACGACGAACACAGGGTCGACTGACGCCACCTACCTAGGGGTACTGCTGAAGAAAAATTCTCCGGATCCAGTCTGACGCCTGGGGGTAATTCTAAGGTAAGGAATCTGTAACTAATAGTCTCTTTCAGATACAAGTTTTTCACACATACACTGAGGATGAAATACTAAATGAATACACTCCATATGAGGCAACAGAAATTTCTCTGACTTACCAAGAATATATCAATTGGTTTAATGGCACCCTCTCACACATTTTAGAAAATGTGAGATTGGGCCCACTCAGCAATGAGGAGGCGACATGGCAGGTCCTAGCCGGATACATACGGCATCCCGGTATAAATAGTTTATCCGCCACTCAGATATGGGGAATATACAATCATCTAGTAACAATATACATATGCCCCACACAGTTTGTGATGCGAACATTAACACATGCATCGGGGTGGGCTGTTCAAGCTGCACTACTACAATTGGTTACACTGGGTATTAGCCCACAAACACTGAATACAGTTATGGGTAAGGTTCCCATCAAGAGGGAAGAAATTCCATTTTAGATTGCACAAAAACAAATCAGCTTGAGGCAGTATTTCCCCATATGGGCCCGCAGGAAAAACATAGAATATTGACAATATCCTTGACGATTGAGATGGCTCCCCTATGGAGGACTGTTCAACTTGGGGTACGGTCTTTGCTACAGTATATACCAGAAGAGTAAGTTACTTACCTTCGGTAAAGATGCATCTGGTAGAGACATATTCTAGTTGTAGATTCCTTACTGTAGGAGGCTGGCTTAGTATGCGGTGCACACTTATTTAAGTAAAGCAACTTGCACTAATCCAGACAACTAGTATGGTGATTTGGAAACCTCTCTAGGTGGTAGCTGTGGGGAGCAGCCTTCATGGTTATCTTTAAGGAGTGATAAGCTGCTTGTTTTACCAGATCTAATCATGTAGTGTAGGTTAAATGAAAAAGAACCACAGAGTGTATACAAAAAATAGTTCTATTTATTACACAACACTCACTTACACACTGGTATATCTCCTACCACAAGTTATAAACACAAATATATAATACTTCAATTCTAAAGAGGTAAGTATGCACACAATACAGTGGTTTCCAGGGGGAAACAGAACCATAAACTAAACAAATGGAAAGTGAACTGCAACCAAAGTCAGGACTTGGTCCAGGCAACTCAGAGGACCTGGGTACACAAGGAACCACCCAAGGTAAGTGCCCAGGAACCCCACGGAGGCCATGTGCTGAGTGGAAACACAGCTACGTGTCCATCGGAAGTCAATTAGAAAATAGTCGTTGCAGTTTTGATGGAGAAGGATCCTTACCAGTGGACCCTAAAAAACCAGTGGAACACAGAAGGTGGGAGAGACATTCCACCCATGAATACCCCAGGAACCTGGATACCTACACCAGGGGAGCCGGGTGAATAGGTGCAAAGTGACATCGGAAATCGCCGTAGAACACAATGGAGGGCATCAGGAAAGATGCCACTGGAGACGACTGTGCAAGAGTTCGGTTGAATACAAGGGTGGATTCTTGAAGTGAAGAACCTGTAAGCAGAAGGGACAGTGTCTATGCCACTCAGTAGTGACCAGGAGGCAAGGAAGAGCAATGCCCACTGATGACGTACGGTCAGAAGAGTTGACGGTGAGCTTGTTGCTGCAGCTGTGAGGACCAGGCGATGCTGAGGAAGACCAGGACCCGTGCATGAGTTGTCCCACGCCAGAAGTCGAGAACCAGGGGGTCGGTTTCCGGCGGGAGTACCAACAAGCCTTGGCAGCTGCAACAGGCGTGGAAAGTGCAGAAGGAGCAATGTTGGGACCAGCAAGGACCAAGGAACTCACCACAAGCAGGAGAGTCAGCAGGACCCAAGTAAGCAGGGGAGCACACTGAAGCAGAAGATCCTCAAGAGGACCCACAGGCCGAAGGCACAGGAGTCGCAAGAGGACCTCGAGCAGCTCACCAAGACGGAATGCCCACAGTGCAGAGAATGCAGTGAAGATGCTGTACTTGGCAGTAAGAGATGCTGGAGGCTGGAGCTTTTTGTAGCGCGAAGTGCACAGCCAACAAGCCTTGGCAACGGCTGGTAGATGGGGTACAAAGGGGTTTGGTCCCAGCGGTTCTGACGAGAAATACTGTCACAAAATTGTAGAGAGGGCAGGTCAGGCCTAGAGGGAGTTGCAGAACCACCACCTGTGTTGCTGAGCCTTTTGAAGTCTGTGGGACATCAGGTGCAGCAGACTGGTCAGCTTCGTTGTGGTGCCTGCAGATGCAGGGGAGTGACTCCTTCACTTCAAGGAAGTTTACTTTGGGTGTCCTTGAAGCCTACAGGTCTGTTTAGGATCCTGGAAGAAGGACAGACACACACAACGAAGAAGACTTGCAGAACAGCTAGACCAGGAGCAGATGAGTCTTCCTTGAAGCAGTCATGGTTCCAGGAGAAATGCAGCGAATTCCAAGTGTCCAGACGGTCGAAGAGTGGCGTAATTTCAGGCTTGAGTCTTGTCCCACGGAGAATCTGAAGAGCCATCCACAGACAAGCCTTACGTACCCTAAGGAAAGAGTTGGAACGACTCAGGGGTCCTTCCCAGAGGAGGGGGATACTCCCATGTCCTTTGCCCAGTTTCGCCCCAGAGCGGGAGCCAAGGACTCCCAGAACTGGTTCCAACTGGAGTATGCAAGGAGGGCACCAAATGTGCCCTTCAAAGCATTCTGGTGGCGCTGGCAAGCGCCCCAACCCCAGTCCAATATACTAAGTCCTGTCTGGGCGGTGGTCCCACCTCCTTGCAACAGCAAACCTATTGTTCTACCTGCCCATGCCCGAGCTTGGCTCAGCAGAAGGAGAGCAGAATCGTGTCTGTAGTCGGCAGCAGCACTAGCCTGCTGTCAGACCCTGAAAGGCTGCAACCAGGAGTACATGGGGATACCCTAAGGGAGCCCCCCAGTATATGGGATCATACTTTAAACACTGGAATCGGTGTTGGGGTATGATTTCAACATGTTGGATACCAAACAAGACCAGATTAGGTGCCGCCACTATATAGCTAGACACCTCGTAATGACTAATGTCCGCTATATGTATTAAAATGGGTGACCGCACTTACAAAGCCTGGAAAATCGACTTCAGGGATTGTAGGGGTGTCCTACTCATGCAGGGTCACCCTCACACTTATAACCAAGCACCCTGCCTTCAGGACTGAAAGGCATGCCAGAGGGGAGACTTACAGCTTTTAAGTGCAGTGCCCTCACATATAAGAAAACTTATATCTGTCGTGAGAGGTGTAAGAACCAACTCACACAGGGTGCAATGGCAGGCCTGTAGTCACAGTTTGAGTGGTCTCTCATGGGTGGCACACTACATGCTGCAGCCCATGGGAAACCCTCAGTGTACCTATACCCTGGGTACCTTAGTACCATATACTAGGGACTTACAAGGGTAGACCAGTAGCCAATTGTGAATGTACAACAGTACCTACCATGGTCAATTTAGGGAGGAAACACCGTGACTGGGGTCCTGATTACCAGGATCTCAGTCAGACTAGTCAAGAAAACATACTGACACCAGCAAAAAGTGGGGGTAACCATGAAAGTAGATCCTACTTTCCTACAGTCCAGAACACCTCTGATCAAAGGGAGCACCTGAGAAGGAGTCAGGTGTGACTTTGGCATGTTTATAGTGAACCCTAGC
The DNA here is from genome assembly GCF_964204655.1 of Triturus cristatus. Lineage (NCBI taxonomy): Eukaryota > Metazoa > Chordata > Amphibia > Caudata > Salamandridae > Triturus > Triturus cristatus. Next base: position 677,102,353 of record NC_140593.1, on the reverse strand, counting down.
GAGTGCACCACCAGGGGTGAGCCCACCTTTAACAGCCAGTCGTCGAGATTAGGGAAGATTGACACCCCTGATCTCAGCAAATGAGCTGCAACCACCGCCATCACCTTGGTGAACACCCGAAGAGCAATGGTAACACCAAAGGGGAGCACGGTGTACTGATAGTACTTGTGGCCTACCGTGAACTGCAGATAGTGTCTGTGGGCAGGCAGGACAGGAATGTGCAAATATGCGTCCTGGAGTAGGGAGATATGGTCCTCTGTCAACCTGTCGACAGGGGCTGGCATGGGTGGAGGGGTAGTCACGAAGGGGAGGGAGTAGCCCCTTTGGACAATCTGAAGAACCCAGCAGTCAGATGTTACCGACCTCCCACTGGGTGCCCATGATATTGGGAGGGCAAACTAAAGAGGCTTGAAGGGTGTGGCTGCGGTGGTGGTGATGGGGTGGAGGGGAGGAGTTGACTGGACAAAACTCGGGCTATCTGACCCATGAGGTCTCTGGGTACAACGTCCTCGGCCACGCAGAGGATGGGAAACTTGCCTGCTGTGGTGGCTGGGAGGGTAGAGACATGGCTGGGAGCCCCTTCTGTGGCCAAAAAAGGAGCGAAAGGCAGATTGGTGTTGGTGAGGGCCCATGGAAAGTCCCATGGACATGGCCATACGTCTGCTGTCCTTGAAGCGCTCTAGCGCTGAGTCCCCCTTGTCTCTGAATAGACAGGAGTCATCAAAGGGCATGTCCATGAGCAAGGCCTGGGTAGTCCCCAAAAAGCCAGTGGTTCTTAACCAGGTGCGGCACCTAAAGGCCACTGACAATGAAACCGCTCTGCCTAGTGAGTCAGTCGTTTACAGCCCACAGTATATAACGAACTTAGCGGCGTAGTTTGGGAGAATATAGCTCAGCCCTCTTCCGAGAACAGATACAGCACCTACGCAACAGAGTCCCAGAGAGAATGTGAGTATCGGCCCAAAAGTCAAGCTGTGTTTATCGGCTGCAGTGCCAGGCTGGTGAAAGAAAACATCTTCTTTTCCCAGGTATCAAGCCTCTTGGATTCCCTGTCCAGTGAAGTGGTAGGGAATGTGCCAGTATTTACTCTGGAAGTGGAAGCTTGGACCAACAAGCTCTCCGGGGTGTGGTGCTGGATGAGGAAATTGGGCTCCCCTGGGACAGGGCAACAGGAGCGGGCAACTGTCTTTTCACAGGAGCCCCTATGCAGGGCTTGGACCAGGCCCCAAGTAAGATGCTTGTGATGGCATAATTAACTGGGAGAAGCGTTTCGGAAAAGGTGACTCCCGGCTGAAGCACCTCCGTCAAGACATATACGTCTTGACTGCCACGGTGGGCAGCTGAAGGTCCAGGACGCATGCCATTACAATGCGTACATTACAACAACCTTGTTTTTACAATGCATACCATTACAATGCAAGTCATTACAACGACTTGCTGTAGGAGGGCACTGGATTTTGGAATAGTTAAATTTACTATTCCAACTCCAGTCTGTGCAACAGTAGGGAAGGTGTTGGATTTTAAATCCAACCCCTTCAGCCCCCTACAGCAACAAGTAATTGTAACAACATGCGTTGTAATGGTATGAAATGTAACAACGCGGTCGTTGTAATGACCGCGTTGTAATGGCATGAGTTGTATTGCATGCATGGTAAAGTTTACCCCCTCCTTAGCACCATAGCAAATGAGGCTCCCTCCTCTGTAGCCATGGTAGGAGGAGAGAACAACCAGTATCTGGGGAGGTGTCCAATCCACTGGCATCTGCCAAATCCTTACACCAGCTGTCCTCAGTGAGATCTAGAGGCTGGTATTTTTCAGGGTCCAGTGGCCCCTCCTGTTCGTCCCCAAGTCCTGGCCCACAGAAACAGGGCATAGGCTCCAGCCTGGACAGCATGGCTCAGTCCATGAAGGATTCGGTGTCAGAAGATGTCCATTCGGCTCCGTCAGAGTCGGGGATGAGAGTGGGGGCGGCACCAGGGATGCTGGCAGTGGGGCTGGCGCTGGGGAAGGTCGAGGAAGCCTGACCGGTGCCGGTCCAGAACCAAAGCGCCTAAATGGCACCAGGGCGAACCCGCTAGCCAAAGACCAGTAGGGTCTCCACCTGAGCCTGGGTAGTCTGAAGGCACCACAGCAGGGACGGGCCTCCCAAATATGAGGTGCATAGCCTCATAAAACTCTCAGCGTTGGGTGGGATCACTCTGGCTCCCCGAAACTCAAGGAGGCCCAGAGACAGCCCATGCGCAAGCTTATCTGCGGAGCCAGGCCTCGAATGCTGAAGCTCCCTCATCCAATGACTTCGAAAGACGGGGCAGAGTTGTAGACCTCTTCGACTTCTTGTTCTTTTTATGTTTGTGGGAGTTACCAAAACACCTGCACGACTTTGAGTGTGCCGACTAGCGTTTTGAGGGGCTCCGCAACAGATCCCGGGACCTTCCTCTGAACCGGGATCAAGAACGTCTCGGCGTCGCACATTGAGCAGCAAGGAGCTTGAGGGAGCAATCCCTTTATTTGATTTATTTTAGGAGTTTTCTAATGCGTGAACATGACTTGTCCGGGTATCAGGGCATCATACAAATAGCAAAACAAGTTAAACATAGAAAACACTGGTAATAAACAGATAAAAACAAAATACAGTTAGGGTATGTTGTGCAAATACCAAATACATTGTAACAGCAAAAGCAAAAAAAGAACAGGTAATAAACAAACTATATACAACGAGAACAAAAAAATAACTGGCAACTTAAGAGTATTCAGGATACGGAAATGTATAAAGGCAAGATAGTCCGAATTTCGTGAGATTAGAAACTACTGCTGAAGGAATCCATTAAGCAACAACATTTTAAATTATTTTTTGAAGGATGTGGTCACAGGATTAGATCTCATTTCATGCCTTGGGGTGCATGGCACGACTATTGACACAGGTCTTGGAGTTGTGGGTGCGCCTGAGGCACCAGAGGCATGGGTCGGTCACAATATTTTCCAGAGACAGGCGCCACAGGGCTTAAAACCAGTCATCCTCGTGCACATCACTGCCAAACCAGGAGACAATGTCTCAAAGCATTTTCAACAAAAGGGGGTAGCTCTTCTCCGGATCTGCGCTGACTGGAGCAGAGAGAAAAGAACGTACGTCAGCACGTTGGAGTGGGGCCTATATAAGTACTGCACATATCACTTCCCGTGCAGATGTCGCCGCAAGCGGAGCCTAACAACACCTGGGTATTAATTCTAAGGTAAGGAATCTGTGGCAATAAGGCTCTCTACCAGATTCACTTTTCAAAATAAGGGATACCTACGGGCTATTTTAAATATTGATTCCAAAATAATACAATGAGTTCAGCTGCTAAAGCAGCGTGGACCCCATCCAGATACACAAGTATAGTGGGTGAGGACCTGAGGATGAGACATGCCACTAGTGTTACTGATGGGTGAAGGTCCTTTTAAACAGAGAGAATCTCCCCCACTACTTGCTTGTAGAGAGGTTAGATCAATTAGCAATGAGTTATCTGTCTTTAGGAGTTGGATAATGATTACTCTTGGCCTGCCTTACATCCCCAGACTCCACATGTAGAAAATCATGCACACTCCTGTCAGACTCACTGAGAACCTAAAGAAATAAAACCACATCACGCTGTCCCTGAAAGGATCTTTACTAGCTACATATAAAATCCTGCATTTCTTCAAAATCTACTACATCACCTATGAGGGATCAACAAACTTCTTGCTTACCCGCCTTACTGAATAACTCGGTACAAAAGGGGGTGGTGATGGACGGATCATCAGAACGAATCAAACACTCACACCCAGTCAACAGATCTGGGTTTGATCCATCACCGTTCTTTAGCCCACTCTGCCACCCCAGTTCAGACATGGCCATATGCAAATCAGTCTGACCCTGTGCCTCATGGGAACAGTCCAGCCCGAACTGCCAAGCCATGCCTTCCCTGGACCGGAAACAAGCTTCCTAGGACCGGTTTCTGGCATTTCAGCCGTCTTCAGCCAGGCTTGCTTGAATCCAGTGGCAAAGTGAGCAAGGGACTCACGTCTGAGCATACCCTGCCAACTTATGGCGAACAAAGCGGTACAAAAGGGGGTGGTGATGGACGGAGCATCAGAACCAATCAAACACTCACACCCAGTCAACAGATCTGGGTTTGATCCATCACCGTTCTTTAGCCCACTCTGCCACCCCAGTTCAGACATGGCCATATGCAAATCAGTCTGACCCTGTGCCTCATGGGAACAGTCCAGCCCGAACTGCCAAGCCATGCCTTCCCTGGACCGGAAACAAGCTTCCTAGGACCGGTTTCTGGCATTTCAGCCGTCTTCAGCCAGGCTTGCTTGAATCCAGTGGCAAAGTGAGCAAGGGACTCACGTCTGAGCATACCCTGCCAACTTATGGCGAACAAAGCGGTACAAAAGGGGGTGGTGATGGACGGAGCATCAGAACCAATCAAACACTCACACCCAGTCAACAGATCTGGGTTTGATCCATCACCGTTCTTTAGCCCACTCTGCCACCCCAGTTCAGACATGGCCATATGCAAATCAGTCTGACCCTGTGCCTCATGGGAACAGTCCAGCCCGAACTGCCAAGCCATGCCTTCCCTGGACCGGAAACAAGCTTCCTAGGACCGGTTTCTGGCATTTCAGCCATCTTCAGCCAGGCTTGCTTGAATCCAGTGGCAAAGTGAGCAAGGGACTCACGCCTGAGCATACCCTGGCAACTTATGGCGAACAAAGCGGTACAAAAGGGGGTGGTGATGGACGGAGCATCAGAACCAATCAAACACTCACACCCAGTCAACAGATCTGGGTTTGATCCATCACCGTTCTTTAGCCCACTCTGCCACCCCAGTTCAGACATGGCCATATGCAAATCAGTCTGACCCTGTGCCTCATGGGAACAGTCCAGCCCGAACTGCCAAGCCATGCCTTCCCTGGACCGGAAACAAGCTTCCTAGGACCGGTTTCTGGCATTTCAGCCGTCTTCAGCCAGACTTGCTTGAATCCAGTGGCAAAGTGAGCAAGGGACTCACGTCTGAGCACACCCTGCCAACTTATGTCGAACAAAGCGGTACAAAAGGGGGTGTTGCTGGACGGAGCATCAGAACCAATCAAACACTCACACCCAGTCAACAGATCTGGGTTTGATCCATCACTGTTCTTTAGCCCACTCTGCCACCCCAGTTCAGACATGGCCATATGCAAATCAGTCTGACCCTGTGCCTCATGGGAACAGCCCAGCCCGAACTGCCAAGCCATGCCTTCCCTGGACCGGAAACAAGCTTCCTAGGACCGGTTTCTGGCATTTCAGCCGTCTTCAGCCAGGCTTGCTTGAATCCAGTGGCAAAGTGAGCAAGGGACTCACGTCTGAGCATACCCTGCCAACTTATGGCGAACAAAGCGGTACAAAAGGGGGTGGTGATGGACGGAGCATCAGAACCAATCAAACACTCACACCCAGTCAACAGATCTGGGTTTGATCCATCACCGTTCTATAGCCCACTCTGCCACCCCCAGTTCAGACATGGCCATATGCAAATCAGTCTGACCCTGTGCCTCATGGGAACAGTCCAGCCCGAACTGCCAAGCCATGCCTTCCCTGGACTGGAAACAAGCTTCCTAGGACCGGTTTCTGGCATTTCAGCCGTCTTCAGCCAGGCTTGCTTGAATCCAGTGGCAAAGTGAGCAAGGGACTCACGTCTGAGCATACCCTGCCAACTTATGGCGAACAAAGCGGTACAAAAGGGGGTGGTGATGGACGGAGCATCAGAACCAATCAAACACTCACACCCAGTCAACAGATCTGGGTTTGATCCATCACCGTTCTTTAGCCCACTCTGCCACCCCAGTTCAGACATGGCCATATGCAAATCAGTCTGACCCTGTGCCTCATGGGAACAGTCCAGCCCGAACTGCCAAGCCATGCCTTCCCTGGACCGGAAACAAGCTTCCTAGGACCGGTTTCTGGCATTTCAGCCGTCTTCAGCCAGGCTTGCTTGAATCCAGTGGCAAAGTGAGCAAGGGACTCACGTCTGAGCATACCCTGCCAACTTATGGCGAACAAAGCGGTACAAAAGGGGGTGGTGATGGACGGAGCATCAGAACCAATCAAACACTCACACCCAGTCAACAGATCTGGGTTTGATCCATCACCGTTCTTTAGCCCACTCTGCCACCCCAGTTCAGACATGGCCATATGCAAATCAGTCTGACCCTGTGCCTCATGGGAACAGTCCAGCCCGAACTGCCAAGCCATGCCTTCCCTGGACCGGAAACAAGCTTCCTAGGACCGGTTTCTGGCATTTCAGCCGTCTTCAGCCAGGCTTGCTTGAATCCAGTGGCAAAGTGAGCAAGGGACTCACGTCTGAGCATACCCTGCCAACTTATGGCGAACAAGCGGTGCAAAAGGGGGTGGTGATGGACGGAGCATCAGAACCAATCAAACACTCACACCCAGTCAACAGATCTGGGTTTGATCCATCACCGTTCTTTAGCCCACTCTGCCACCCCAGTTCAGACATGGCCATATGCAAATCAGTCTGACCCTGTGCCTCATGGGAACAGTCCAGCCCGAACTGCCAAGCCATGCCTTCCCTGGACCGGAAACAAGCTTCCTAGGACCGATTTCTGGCATTTCAGCCGTCTTCAGCCAGGCTTGCTTGAATCCAGTGGCAAAGTGAGCAAGGGACTCACGTCTGAGCATACCCTGCCAACTTATGGCGAACAAAGCGGTACAAAAGGGGGTGGTGATGGACGGAGCATCAGAACCAATCAAACACTCACACCCAGTCAACAGATCTGGGTTTGATCCATCACCGTTCTATAGCCCACTCTGCCACCCCAGTTCAGACATGGCCATATGCAAATCAGTCTGACCCTGTGCCTCATGGGAACAGTCCAGCCCGAACTGCCAAGCCATGCCTTCCCTGGACTGGAAACAAGCTTCCTAGGACCGGTTTCTGGCATTTCAGCCGTCTTCAGCCAGGCTTGCTTGAATCCAGTGGCAAAGTGAGCAAGGGACTCACGTCTGAGCATACCCTGCCAACTTATGGCGAACAAAGCGGTACAAAAGGGGGTGGTGATGGACGGAGCATCAGAACCAATCAAACACTCACACCCAGTCAACAGATCTGGGTTTGATCCATCACCGTTCTTTAGCCCACTCTGCCACCCCAGTTCAGACATGGCCATATGCAAATCAGTCTGACCCTGTGCCTCATGGGAACAGTCCAGCCCGAACTGCCAAGCAATGCCTTCCCTGGACCGGAAACAAGCTTCCTAGGACCGGTTTCTGGCATTTCAGCCGCCTTCAGCCAGGCTTGCTTGAATCCAGTGGCAAAGTGAGCAAGGGACTCACGTCTGAGCATACCCTGCCAACTTATGGCGAACAAAGCGGTACAAAAGGGGGTGGTGATGGACGGAGCATCAGAACCAATCAAACACTCACACCCAGTCAACAGATCTGGGTTTGATCCATCACCGTTCTTTAGCCCACTCTGCCACCCCAGTTCAGACATGGCCATATGCAAATCAGTCTGACCCTGTGCCTCATGGGAACAGTCCAGCCCGAACTGCCAAGCCATGCCTTCCCTGGACCGGAAACAAGCTTCCTAGGACCGGTTTCTGGCATTTCAGCCGTCTTCAGCCAGGCTTGCTTGAATCCAGTGGCAAAGTGAGCAAGGGACTCACGTCTGAGCATACCCTGCCAACTTATGGCGAACAAAGCGGTACAAAAGGGGGTGGTGATGGACGGAGCATCAGAACCAATCAAACACTCACACCCAGTCAACAGATCTGGGTTTGATCCATCACCGTTCTTTAGCCCACTCTGCCACCCCAGTTCAGACATGGCCATATGCAAATCAGTCTGACCCTGTGCCTCATGGGAACAGTCCAGCCCGAACTGCCAAGCCATGCCTTCCCTGGACCGGAAACAAGCTTCCTAGGACCGGTTTCTGGCATTTCAGCCGTCTTCAGCCAGGCTTGCTTGAATCCAGTGGCAAAGTGAGCAAGGGACTCACGTCTGAGCATACCCTGCCAACTTATGGCGAACAAGCGGTGCAAAAGGGGGTGGTGATGGACGGAGCATCAGAACCAATCAAACACTCACACCCAGTCAACAGATCTGGGTTTGATCCATCACCGTTCTTTAGCCCACTCTGCCACCCCAGTTCAGACATGGCCATATGCAAATCAGTCTGACCCTGTGCCTCATGGGAACAGTCCAGCCCGAACTGCCAAGCCATGCCTTCCCTGGACCGGAAACAAGCTTCCTAGGACCGATTTCTGGCATTTCAGCCGTCTTCAGCCAGGCTTGCTTGAATCCAGTGGCAAAGTGAGCAAGGGACTCACGTCTGAGCATACCCTGCCAACTTATGGCGAACAAAGCGGTACAAAAGGGGGTGGTGATGGACGGAGCATCAGAACCAATCAAACACTCACACCCAGTCAACAGATCTGGGTTTGATCCATCACCGTTCTATAGCCCACTCTGCCACCCCAGTTCAGACATGGCCATATGCAAATCAGTCTGACCCTGTGCCTCATGGGAACAGTCCAGCCCGAACTGCCAAGCCATGCCTTCCCTGGACTGGAAACAAGCTTCCTAGGACCGGTTTCTGGCATTTCAGCCGTCTTCAGCCAGGCTTGCTTGAATCCAGTGGCAAAGTGAGCAAGGGACTCACGTCTGAGCATACCCTGCCAACTTATGGCGAACAAAGCGGTACAAAAGGGGGTGGTGATGGACGGAGCATCAGAACCAATCAAACACTCACACCCAGTCAACAGATCTGGGTTTGATCCATCACCGTTCTTTAGCCCACTCTGCCACCCCAGTTCAGACATGGCCATATGCAAATCAGTCTGACCCTGTGCCTCATGGGAACAGTCCAGCCCGAACTGCCAAGCAATGCCTTCCCTGGACCGGAAACAAGCTTCCTAGGACCGGTTTCTGGCATTTCAGCCGCCTTCAGCCAGGCTTGCTTGAATCCAGTGGCAAAGTGAGCAAGGGACTCACGTCTGAGCATACCCTGCCAACTTATGGCGAACAAAGCGGTACAAAAGGGGGTGGTGATGGACGGAGCATCAGAACCAATCAAACACTCACACCCAGTCAACAGATCTGGGTTTGATCCATCACCGTTCTTTAGCCCACTCTGCCACCCCAGTTCAGACATGGCCATATGCAAATCAGTCTGACCCTGTGCCTCATGGGAACAGTGCAGCCCGAACTGCCAAGCAATGCCTTCCCTGGACCGGAAACAAGCTTCCTAGGACCGGTTTCTGGCATTTCAGCCGTCTTCAGCCAGGCTTGCTTGAATCCAGTGGCAAAGTGAGCAAGGGACTCACGTCTGAGCATACCCTGCCAACTTATGGCGAACAAAGCGGTACAAAACGGGGTGGTGATGGACGGAGCATCAGAACCAATCAAACACTCACACCCAGTCAACAGATCTGGGTTTGATCCATCACCGTTCTTTAGCCCACTCTGCCACCGGTCCTAGGAAGCTTGTTTCCGTTCCAGGGAAGACATGGCTTGGCAGTTCGGGCTGGACTGTTCCCACGAGGCACAGGGTCAGACTGATTTGCATATGGCCATGTCTGAACTGGGGTGGCAGAGTGGGCTAAAGAACGGTGATGGATCAAACCCAGATCTGTTGACTGGGTGTGAGTGTTTGATTGGTTCTGATGCTCCGTCCATCACCACCCCCTTTTGTATCACTTTGTTCGCCATACGTTGGCAGGGTATGCTCAGACGTGAGTCCCTTGCTCACTTTGCCACTGGATTCAAGCAAGCCTGGCTGAAGATGGCTGAAATGCCAGAAACCGGTCCTAGGAAGCTTGTTTCCGTTCCAGGGAAGACATGGCTTGGCAGTTCGGGCTGGACTGGTCCCACGAGGCACAGGGTCAGACTGATTTGCATATGGCCATGTCTGAACTGGGGTGGCAGAGTGGGCTAAAGAACGGTGATGGATCAAACCCAGATCTGTTGACTGGGTGTGAGTGTTTGATTGGTTTTGATGCTCCGTCCATCACCACCCCCTTTTGTATCACTTTGTTCGCCATACGTTGGCAGGGTATGCTCAGACGTGAGTCCCTTGCTCACTTTGCCACTGGATTCAAGCAAGCCTGGCTGAAGATGGCTGAAATGCCAGAAACCGGTCCTAGGAAGCTTGTTTCCGTTCCAGGGAAGACATGGCTTGGCAGTTCGGGCTGGACTGTTCCCACGAGGCACAGGGTCAGACTGATTTGCATATGGCCATGTCTGAACTGGGGTGGCAGAGTGGGCTAAAGAACGGTGATGGATCAAACCCAGATCTGTTGACTGGGTGTGAGTATTTGATTGGTTTTGATGCTCCGTCCATCACCACCCCCTTTTGTATTACTGAATAACTCAACATCTGGCAAGGTCAAAGAAACGTTTAATGCCATCGCATCGAAATCAAGAAGTGAATAAAAAAAATGTAATCAGCCCTGTCAAGTTATACACCAAAGCTATGTAACAATTTTCTTACCTCCTCTCTCACCCATACACTCACTACCCATCATTAATTTTAAGTTCTCATTTAGTCACTTTCTCTATCAAATCCTCTTTTGTACCCTTGTTTCTCCCTATTTCTTGTTTTTTCTCAATTCTATCTTGCTCTCACATGCTGTCTGCTCCTTGCATTCCAGCCTCTTTGATATATCTTTCACATCCCTTTTCTTTCTCCTTCATCTTTTTTTTACAACTGCTTTCTATGCTACTGTTCCCATCCCTCTAGATTACACGCACACATTCTCTCCTCCTCTTGCCCTCATGTTTCCACTCATGCTCTTGAAATACTGACCCCACTGGATTTGCATTATGTATTAAACCCTAGGGGCTGGAAAGAGCAGCAATATCATCAAAGACATAAGTACCATGTTCCCAGTCCTTTCAAGATTCTTCTCATTTGCATGTCTGGTGTGCTTCTCTTCCTTTGTGCCTGGGACTGCCAACTCTGCTTCACAGACAATCAGTCGTGGTTCACTCTGATCCCAGAAGTGACTTATGGGTATGCGGTGCAACAGGTTTGTATTCTCCAGTTCATTTCTACAAATAAAAAAATTACATGTTAAAGGAGAATCTTGGTTATAGACAACACTGCAGAACAACAAACCATCAAGCGCTTCTCACACTGACAAGGCAGTTGTGGCCATGGAGTAACAGCATAGAAATGGATGTCTGCATTGCCTGTGAGTCCCTTTCCTGGGGTCCTGGGGCAGTCAGAGCAATGTGTGTTTAACCTAGAGAGCCTTAGGTTCTCTACACATTCTTGTACCTCAATTGGAAAACCATTTTTTCCTCTTTACGGAGTTGACTCTCCAAGGTTAGCGTGGTTGAGAAGCCAAGGAGGTGGCAGGGATAGAAACTCAAATACAGCACGAAACAGTAGCTAACGTTGAAACTCAATCAGCAGTTAGTGCTAAATCTTCTACAACAGTATCTTTTATTTACAGGTAAGTATAAAGAGAACACTTATAATAGGATAAAAAAGGACAACAAGAAAGTGGTAGTTATGTAAAATGCTAAATGTTCTTCATTGGTCCCTATGGTCACTGATATCCTCTAGGACTTCATTTCGGTTGACTCAGAAACATCTAAATTTATCAAGTTTTTTATTATACTATTTCCAAACAAGTTCAATTAGCAGGCTGGGGTGTCAGACAGAAATTATACAATGTGGCAGTCTTGCTCTGCGCACATGGCAGGCCCTCTGCTTCAAGTGATCTGGATACAAGAACACATTTGTGACTGTAAGTCGTAGAGTTTATGGTCTCCACAAACACAGAAAATTCCTGGACCCATCACCCCTACCCCTGAAAAAAAGTGAATGCTCACTTTTTGTTACACTATTTCTGAAGTACAAGTCACTTCCTGCATACATGAAACTTCATCCCACATGCTAGACTGGCCCCTCACATTTTTCCCACCAACAGCAAACCACTTACAATAGATGGGACTCTCACTGGTGAAGCCAAGGGACTCCACTGGAACTCACCTCAGAAGCCATATATAACGTGCAATAGAAGCTGGCAACTTCACTTTCACCTGTTTTTTCCAGTGCTCCAGTGGAGCCAAAAATAATAATAATAACCAAAAAGGAAAAGGTACTTACTTGTAATCATATCTCTCCATATGAAAATTAATAAAAGTAATTCACACTGGAATAGTCTTGGCTGTGTGTGGAATATTGGCACGTATTTTTCAATACAGATTTTATTTGGAAAATGTTTTTTTTAAATACAGACCATTTACACCTGCATCCTATCAGAGGCTACATTTACCCATCATCATAGGTCTTTTTTTTATACTGAATTTCACTTAGATAAACTTTAAAATACACCAACATGGTGGCAAATCCAAGATGGTGACAGACTGAAGACTCTTTCTCCCCACTCCATGCCGTGCCCATTTAGCGCTGATTTCCGCTGCTTTTCCTGGGGCCACCGACCATTTGATTGGAGTAGCTGAGGATGGGAGCAACCGGTCAACTACCTGGAAACACCCGGGGAACCCTAGGCTGCAGAGAATTCGGCCTCGCAGCCAGTGAGTTGAGAGGACCACACAGAGGAAATTGGCAGTCGCACTGAAAGTAGGCGACCGCTGGGGGAAATTCACGCATGTACTTCTGGGGTAAGGAAGGAAGCAGCCCCCTCCTCTGGACCACAGACTCGAGAGAGCACTTTGGAGATGGCAAGCTGGACCATTGCGGAGACTGGCCAGCGGTGGAAACGAAGAGCACCCCAGGGAGTGCATTCCTTGCAAGACCCTGGGGAGTGTAAAGATGACGAATCATGTGTGCGGGGCACACAAGGCAGTAGAGTCCATCACTGGAGGACAGTGCTGCCAGGTAGAGGTGAGATGGCAGCCAGGGTAAGAGTGCCAGAGGACCATTGAGCTGATTGCCTACACTGCCTCTGGCTCATTAAACTCGGCTGGGGAAGAAAGGGCTGATGAGAGCGAGAAGGACACAGGCTGATCCCAAATTGGAAAGCAGAAGCATGCCCACCCCCATAAAACTTTGGGAGGTACTTTGGACTCCAACTGCACTCAGTGGGCGATATATCGACCAGTGCTGAGGTGTGCAAGCCTGGCAGGGGGCACCCGCAAGAGGAGTAGTGAGACTGAGATATGGGACCTAGTAGATGATGGCCCGCCCTGGACTGCCGATATTGGACCCTCAGGACGTTCTATGATACAATTTGATCCGGGTGATTCTTGTGCAGTCCTGGGTCTGACACCCGATGCAGCTAGAGAGGCTGCAACATCCTAGAAGGGGGATCACATTGCCGCCTGACTGCACCCTCCACCTGTTATTTGATCTCACCTCCTGTCGAACTAGTTACTTACCTTCGGTAACGATGTATCTGTAAGAAACATTAGTTAGTTAGATTCCTCACCTTAGAATATCCCCAGGCGTCAGACTGGATCCGGAAGATTTTTCGTCAGCAATACCCCTTGCGCGTCGCTAGGCGTCGTCTGCGGCTCCGCGTCCGTCGTCGGCGTCGTGCGCCGGAATGACGTCGTCGGAGTACTTAGACGCCGCACTCGCGCGCTGACGTCAGTTCTTGTACATAGCCTTCTGCGCCAGGAACGCAGAGCCATGCAAGATACCGATACTGGTGCCAAAAAATTCTAGGGCCCTGAAAGGGATAGCCTTAACCCTAGATGTCAGTTCGCAGAACGGGGAGGATGGGTGGGTCGGTGAGGAATCTAACTAACTAATGTTTCTTACAGATACATCGTTACCGAAGGTAAGTAACTTGTTCATCTGAAAGAAACACGTTAGTTAGATTCCTCACCTTAGAATAGATACCCAAGCAATACCATCCCCGGTGGTGGGTCTGCGAACCAAGATCACACCAGAAAGTCCTGGAGGACAGAACGGCCAAAGAAGCCATCCCTCCGGACTTGGCTGTCAAGGCAATGATGCCTGGCAAACGTGTGTAGCGAAGCCCACGTCGCCGCCTGACAGATGTCCTGCAAAGGGACACCCCGTCCCAAAGCAGTAGTAGCCGCTGTGGCCCGAGTGGAATGGGCGCGCAGCCCAACAGGAGGGTCCTTTTTTGCCAAGGAGTAACACATTTTGATGCACAAAACGACCCACCGAGAGATGGTCCGTTTGTGCACAGCTTTCCCCTTCTTAGCACCCACGTATCCAACGAAAAGTTGGTCGTCCACCCGGAACTGCTTTGTGCAGTCCAAATAAAAGGAGAGCGCACGTTTTGGGTCCAGACGGTGGAGCCTCTCTTCCTCTTTGGAAGGATGCGGAGGCGGAAAGAAGGTGGGCAAGGTGACAGACTGCCCAAGATGAAATGGAGTCACCACTTTCGGAAGAAAGGAGGGACGAGGCCGAAGGACAACCTTGTCCGGATGAACAGAGAGAAAAGGAGGCTTTGAAAATAAAGCCTGGAGCACACTCACCCGTCTAGCCGAGGTGATGGCTACCAGAAAAGCAGTCTTAAGCGTCAGCAGACGAAGAGGACAATTATGAAGAGGCTCAAAGGGAGCGCACATTAGAAATGTGAGAACAAGATTCAAGTCCCACTGAGGCATTACAAAAGGGACAGGAGGGAACGTGTGAGTAATGCCCTTTAGAAAGCGTTTAACTACAGGGGACTTGAAAAGAGAAGGCTGATCAGGAAGCCGCAAGAAGGCAGAGATGGCAGCAAGATAACCTTTCAGGGTGCCCAGGGCAGAGCCCTGCCGGGCCAAAGAAAGAAGAAAGAGGAGAACCTCAGAAAGAGGGGCGGAAAGGGGATCCACAGCCTTTGCTGTGCACCATGCCACAAATTTGTTCCACCGGCAGGCGTATACCGTCTTTGTGGAGGGACGCCTGGCTGCCAGAATGATATCACAGACTTCAGGAGGCAAGTCAAATGGCATCAACTGCCGCCGCTCAGTCTCCACGCATGGAGGTGGAGGCTGGACAGGTTCGGGTGGAGGACCGTCCCCTGCTGCTGCGACAGAAGATCCTCCCGAAGGGGCAGACGTATCGGAGGATCGGTCAACATACTGAGTAGCTCGGGATACCAGTACCTTCGTGCCCAATCCGGAGCCACCAAGATGACTTGGGCCCGGTCGTGCCTGATCTTCTTCAGCACTCTGGGCAGAAGTGGTATAGGCGGAAAGGCGTACAACAGACCGCAACTCCACTCGTGACGAAAAGCGTCGCCGAGAGAGTGCCGCCTTGGAAATTCCAACGCGCAGAACTGCTGACATTGCGCGTTCTCTTCGGTGGCGAATAGATCTAACCAAGGCTCTCCCCACTGCTGAAAGAGACCTTGCGCCACTTCGGAGTTCAGACGCCATTCGTGATCCATCATGCACCGGCGGCTGAGTTCGTCTGCTCTGGCGTTCAGAGAGCCCGCCAGATGTTGAACCACTAGGGTGACGCCCTGGTGTTCCAGCCACGTCCAGAGGCGCAGAGCCTCCTGACAAAGGGTCCACGACCCCACCCCGCCCTGTTTGTTGCAATACCACATGGCGGTGGTGTTGTCCGTGAACACCTGCACGACACTTCCCCTGACAGAGGGAAGGAAGGCTTTCAGTGCAAGCCGGAACGCTCTCAACTCCAACAGGTTGATGTGGAGACGAGACTCCACCGGAGACCAGAGGCCTCTGATCTCCGCCTCTCCCATATGGCCACCCCATCCTACGAGGGACGCGTCCGTCAGTACGACATGCTCCGGTTGGGGAACGGAGAGGCTTCTGCCCATGACCCAATCGCGGTCCGTGAGCCACCACTGCAACTGCTGTGCAGTGCCCTCCGAGATCAAGACATGGTCGGACAGGTTGCCGTGATGCTGGGCCCACTGAAACTTCAGGTCCCACTGCAGAGCCCGCATGCGCCGCCTGGCGTGATGCACTAGTAGGATGCAGGAGGCCATCAGCCCCAGAAGCCGCAACACTAGCCTGACCGAAACCCAGGATAGAGGCCGAAAGATGGGAATCAGGGCCTGAATATCCCGGACCCGCTGTTCCGGCGGATAGACCCGGAACTGCGCCGAATCGAGAACCGCTCCGATGAAGAGGAGCTTCTGAGAGGGACTCAAGTGTGACTTCGGCACGTTGATGGAAAATCCCAGCAAATGCAGGAGATCCGCCGTAGTCTGGAGGTGGGAGACGACTGTCTGGGGCGAGCCCGCCTTCAACAACCAGTCGTCGAGATAGGGGAAGACTGGAACCCCTGATCTGCGCAGATGAGCTGCGACCACCGCCATCACCTTCGTGAACACCCGAGGGGCATTGGTGAGGCCGAAGGGGAGCACGGTAAACTGAAAGTGCTCTTGGCCCACCGTGAACCGCAGGTAACGCCGGTGGGCCGGCAGGACGGAGATGTGGAAATATGCGTCCTGCAAGTCCAACGCTACCATCCAGTCTCCGGGGTCTAGGGCAGCTAGAACCTGAGCCAAAGTTAACATCTTGAACCTCTCCTTTCGGAGGAAGGCATTGACGTTCCGTAGGTCCAAGATAGGGCGTAGGCCCCCTTTGCCCTTCTTGGGAACCAGAAAGTAGTGGGAATAACAACCACAACCTACTTCTGGGCTCGGAACGCGCTCGACAGCCCCCTTGGCCAAGAGGGCCGAAACTTCCTCGTGGAGCAGATTCAAATGATCCCCCGAGATACGGTGGTGCTGCGGTGGCATGGCTGGAGGGGTCGTCTCGAAGGGGAGGGAGTAGCCCCTTCGGACAATTTGCAGCACCCACCTGTCCGATGTGATGGACCGCCAGTGGAGCAGGTGATGGCGAACTCTGCCGCCCACTGGCGTGGAATGGGCCTGAAAGCTCGGACTAGGAAGGCTTTGAGGCGGATGCTGCCAGGGTGGATGTGGGCTGACCTCGTCATCCTCCAGAACCACCTCGGCGGAAACCACGTCCGCGACCGCGCGCAGGTTGGTTCTGCGGCTGGTGGCTAGGCGTACGTGAGGAGGCACTCCTTCCTTGGCCACGAAAGGGGCGAAAGGCGGAAGTTTGCGACCGCGGGGCCGAGAGGCCCAAGGACTTGGCCGTAGCCCGGGAGTCCTTAAAGCGATTCAGCGCACTGTCCGCTTTCTCGCCAAAAAGGCGAGTGCCATCAAAGGGCATGTCCATGAGAGTGCTCTGGACATCGCCCGAAAATGACGTGGACCGCAGCTAGGCGTGACGTCTAAGCGCCACTGTGGTAGAAATTTCCCTACCCAGCGAGTCCGTAGTGTCAAGCCCACATCGGATAGCATGTCGCGCTGCATCCCTCCCATCGGCCAGAGCCTGGGTAAGTCGTGTCCGGACCTCCTCCGGACACAGGGGCAGCACGTCCTCCACCGCATCCCACAGAGAGTGGGAATAACGGTCCAAGAGACAGGCGGTGTTCAAAGACCGCAGGCCCAGACTAAGGGAGGAGAACAGCTTCTTGCCAAACTGTTCCAGTCTCTTGGAATCCCGGTCCGGCGGGGCGGTCGGGAAGGAGGATTGGGAGGTAGAGGCCTGGATAACCAGGCTCTCGGGGGTAGGGTGTTGGGACAGAAAACTGGGGTCGCCCGGAGCAGGGCGGTGGCGCCTGGCGACGTTCCTGTCCACAGGAGGAACTGTGGAGGGCTTGGACCAGGTGCCCTGCAGAACGTCAATGAGGGCCTCATTGAATTGCAGCAGAGGCTCAGTGGAGCTTGCTGCAGACTGAAGCACCTCAGTGAGGACGTTAGTCCTCACAGCCACGGCAGGTAGCTCGAGCCCAAGGGCTGCGGCCGCCTTGCGCAGCACCACAGAGAAAGCAGCGCCCTCCTCCGAAGCCACAGTCGGAGGAGAGACGAATCCAGTGTCCGGAGAGGTATCCAGGCCACTGGCCTCCCCCAGTTCATCTGCCCAGTCCTGTGACATTTGAGCCTGAGCGGCCATAGGATCCTCGGATCCCTCCCAGTTGTCCCCATCATCCGATTCCTGGTATACAGGAGGAAGGAGCGGAGCCGGGCGTTAGACAAAATGTGTCTCCAGCGGCGCCGAACACGGCGTCCATCGACGCCTTATCGGCGCCGGGCCCGGAGCGGGACTGAACTGAGGCTCGACGTCGAGCGGAGTCGGCGTAGGGGGTGGTACCAGTGTCGACGCCGGCAGAGGAGGCGTGACGAGGTCGACCGGCGTCGGCGGGGACTCGGGAACGGGTCCCTCGGGCGCTTGCGGCGTCGAGGCCGGAGCCGTAAACGGCGCCGGAGCCGCCGGCAGGCAAGGCAGCCCAGTCGGGTCCGCGGGGCCCGAAGGCGCGCCAGCGGGCGTCGACGGCGGAGCCAGGCTCCTCATGGCCGAGAGGAAGGGACTGACTTCCGCCGGCGTCGCGTCAGTCCCAGGGACCGGTGGGTATGGGGACTTGCGCGGCGCCTGCGGCTCCGCCGGAGCCGCGGGGGTGGAACCACCCTGACCCTCGGCCGAGTCGCGCGACCGGCGAGGGGAGTCCGAAGAGCGGTGTCGCCTCTTGGACTTCTTGGAATGCTTCGACTTAGCCGAAGACTTGGATCCCGACGACCGATGGTGACGTCGGCTGCGGCTCCGCGACCGATCCTTGGACCTCCTCCTGGACCGGGATCGAGAGGCTCGCGGAGCCGAGTGGCGAATCTCGAGAAGCTTACGGGACCGCTCCCGTCTAGCCTTCGAGGTCAGGGCCTTGCAGTCCGAACACGACTCCGCGTCGTGGTCGAGGCCCAAGCAGTAAAGGCACCGGCGGTGATGGTCCGTAACCGACATCAAGCGGCTACAGTCAGCACAGGCTTTAAAACCAGGCATCCTACCGGCACCAAAGTCGAGACAAGATCAAAAAGGATCGAAAAAGTTAGTCAAAAAATGACTAAAGGGGTAGCTCTCCCGGATCTGCGCTTACTGGCGTGGAAAAGAGAAGAACTGACGTCAGCGCGCGAGGGCGGCGTCTAAGTACTCCGACGACGTCATTACGGCGCACGACGCCGACGACGGACGCGGAGCCGCAGACGACGCCTAGCGACGCGCAAGGGGTATTGCTGACGAAAAATCTTCCGGATCCAGTCTGACGCCTGGGGATATTCTAAGGTGAGGAATCTAACTAACGTGTTTTTTTCAGATCTGCCATGCAGTGAAGCAAAACACCTCAACTATAGACTCCGCAAAACACAAAAAAGATGCAAACTTACAGGCTAATTTAAGCAAGGCAGCTGCAAAAAAAGAGTAACGAGGCTGGGATACACAAGAATAATACGGAGACCTCCCTGCACAAATTAACACAGACCTTGACGGAGACACCCCTTACCTGCACCATCATGGAAGAACTCTTTGGTAAACTTCCCAGTGATACAGCAGCACTGAGAAAAGACATCATCAAGGAAATGAACATGAATGGGGAAACCTGGGTCAGTGGGTCTCCACACTGGAGGCCGCAGGAGACTCCAGGGAGGAAGAACTGGAGGTTTTCTGGAAAAATGTCGTGGAACTCTGCGATCAAAACACATACCTACAGAGACTACTTAAGATCTGCGAAAAAGATCATGACGGTCGCACATACGCATCAAAGGAATACCAAGTAAGGTTGATGCAGAGGCTCTAGACGATTATGACAAATGCCTCTTTCACATATGTCTCTGGCCTGGCTATGAAAGATGTTCAACTGCAACACACTCAAGGTAACCATAATGATAGCGGTTCGCAAGGCCGGACGGTCTATTTTGAGCGGGCCACACTTTACCAGGATCTGTCTTCATTTCAGAGGCAGTGACAATTCCAAGCCGCCACTGCCTACCTTGCAGAAAAAGGCATATCATACCACTGGGGAAACCCATTTAGCTTGACTTTTATTGTCTCTGGTGCGACCAATTTGAACCCCATCAGAGGCTCACATAATACTAGACCTGCCAGACCATCTGCGAGACTCCTCCCTGACTGCAGGAAGCTGGACTTCTCTGCAGATGTGCCCCCACTTTTAGCCCCCATTTGACCTACTAGGTGCTAGTTTTTCAACTCGGACAGTGCACTGAAGCCAGCTAACCAGGCTCCTGTGCCAGTGTTCGTTCCACTAAAACTGACATGTTCAATTGTAACCCAATTGGCAAGGGTTTTAGCACCCTTATAAGTCCCTAGTAAATGGCACCTCTGGTACCTAGGGCATGGGTACTAAAGAGGGTCCCTAAGGGCTGCAGCATGGTTTATGCCACCCTAAGGAACCCACACAAAAACAACATGCAGACTGCCACTGCAGGATGAGTGAAAGGGCGTAAGCCCTTCTGAAAACAAGACATTGCACACTTCCTGTGTGCAATGCCCATACACTGCATGTAATATATGCAAGTCACCCTTACAGCAGGCTTGAAGAGCCCTAAGGCATGGTTTATTATATTATAAGTAAGGGCACATCTGCATGAGCAGGTATGCCCCTGTGGTGTCTACTTTGATTATTAGATACTGAAAATGATCAGGACAACCATCCTAAAGGCATGTACTGGGCATTGGTCATCACAAGTACCCACCTACATGATGGCTTCACTGAAAATAATGGTGTTTGGGATCAAACACCTCGTCTTAATAAATCCATACTGTTTTCCAGCCTGCCACCACAGATGAAATTTTGACCTCTTGCTTGGAACAGCCAAAACTCTCAGAGATCAGAAACAATGTCTGCTCCGGAGGGAGGAGACTACACCTCTCCAGCAGGATGGCTAATGAATTAGCATACCTAGGCCACAGGCTTCAAAGCCTTTACCGCCTTTGATATGCGACCCTGGCTTCCTCCAGACCTTGGGAATGTCACCCCCCGCCCCGAGCGCCAATTTGGCACCAGAGCAGGTGGGAAAATTAGCTAGTCCGAAGGTGTGTTGCACTACCAGGCTAGGCACACCCCTAAGGTGGGTCAACTGAAGTGGACGCTCGAAGAAGAGTTTCACCATCTTGTTTTGGTGAAACTAGGAACTCTGGGTCAGGTTTATGCCCACTCTCCACAGGAAGTGGTCATATAGAGGGTAAGTAGCCCATTAGCTACTAGCTTACACTTCCCTTAACGCCCCTAAATTCAGTATTTAGATGGCCTTCTGTCACCAGGAACATAGATTAGTTTGCCTTGGAACAGAAGAAGGACAAAGAAGAGTCAATGACGAAAAAACTGTAGACCAGCCATGAAATTGGTGCCAAACATTGCCTGGCTGTTGCTCTCCAGACAATTGCAAGAAACAACTTGTCCTGCCTTCCCAAAACCTTGAAGGCTGTTCAGTACTTCGCAAGCCAAGCACCATCTCCCTTGGGGTTGAGGAGCCATCCTCCTGCAGCTGCAGGCACCGAAAAGCATCTGCCCAGTCCACTGTGTTACTGGCCATCAGGCCCACCAAGGAAGCAGCACTCCAGGAGGTCAGATCCTTCTCCCTGCCAAGTTTGAAGATGCCAAGACTCCCAGGCACTGCCCCGCACCAATACCCTGGTACAGGAGCATTTGCAGCAAACAAGGCTTGTTTGTGTTCAATCCGAACACCACTGCCGCAAAAACTTACCTGCACCTCAAGTGACTTCAGGGGAGACAAGCTTCACACAGAGTGACCCTACTGTGTTTCCTTTACCTCCTCTGCAGGTAACCTAAGAACCGTGAGAGCCTCCAAAGCTAAGTGGCCAGCCAGCCAGCACCTCTGCACCTGAGCCCCACAGCCAGAGTACACGACTTCTGCCTGCGTTCCCTTGGTCTAGGAGCCCCCATGAGCCGAGCCCTCAACTGGGTCTGCTAGACTTGTCCCCAAGTCCCCTCTTGCAGACTCTGTTGTTTTAAACTTTACTGCATAGTGCTCAAGGATAGAAGCACGACCAGCACCTCGGCACCCAGACACCCCAGAGCAGTGGGGTGCTGGTTGTTTCTTGGACCCTGGGCCCTAAGCACCTTAAACCCTAAAGGATACTTTCTACAACCTTTTGCATATATACCTGTGCAGTACATGTTTTTTCCTCCCATAGGATAACATTACTGCATTGGAGGCTCATGCTCAGGCAACATCTAATATACTTACCGATCCCGTAGATCTGGTATCTAAATATTATATAAAATAGTGTGTTATTTTTCTAAATTGGTCTCGGATTTCTTATTGAGTGTGTTTCTCATTTACTGACTGTGTGTGTTCAAAACTCCCTTATGATAAGCCTAAACTGCTCTCCCACACTAACCCTAGAAAAGCACTTGGGATTATTAAAGCCCCTGTAAACCAAGAATGGTAATCTGGGATATTTTCATGATGTACCCCTACATTTGGTACACTGCATAAATATCCAGCTTCCTACACTGACCACTTTCACGTAACGAACTCGGAAGCTGCACGCCGTGGACTGAGCCAGTGGGCTTCGATTCTGATCAAACACGCTTGACATAGGCCCTCTCAAGACGAAATACAGTGAGAGAGACAAAGCAATTATAGACAAACTTCAGGAAAATAACACTGAGGAGGGGGACTAATGCAAGTGACTTTACCCCACGTATGGAGCTGAAATAAGGCTGACTCCATGGACAAAGGTGATTACACCAGACTAGCGGTGTCCCGAGGTTGGAGGGGGGTTAGAAACAGTTCAATGGGTCACTGCAGGGTGGTGGGCAGGTGCAAGGAGGGGGGAATTTATTTGCTGCAGACGGACACGACGATGGACCCAATGGGCTGGGCTGAAAGCCCCAACCCATGTAAAGAGTACTTCACAGAGGGGGGAGAGCGGCTGTGAACACGTTGTTATATTGTTGTTGGGCCAGGGACACACAATTTAAAACTGAAGTACTACTATAGCAGGGATCCAAACGAACAAGTTACTTACCTTTGGTAATGGTTTTTCTGGTGGATACAGGTTCTGCTTGTGGATTCCTCACCTTTTGTATTACCCCGTGCACCACATTCCACAGAAACTTTTTCACAGCTCTCCCACGTTGACGAGGACGTCACAATGGCATGGCCCCACTCGCAACTCGGCGTGACATCATCAGAGCCATAAGAAGACTTTTGTCAGCGTGCTGACGACAGTTCCACCCATTATTTCCGTGCCTTCAAGGCGAACGTGTGAACCGACAACATTTCACAAGTATACACCATATACAATATATGCACAAATATACATAGAATATGATTCAAACAAGAAAGGAAACCGGAAATTCGAAAATATGTCCTAGAGACAAGCATCATATCATTTCAAGTGACCTTGAAATACAAGAAAGTCATACTTAAAATTATTTTTGGTATGGGAAGGCGGGCGGGTTAGTGAGGAATCAACAGTCAGATACTGTATCCACCAGAAAAAGCATTACTGAAGGTAACTAACTTGTTCTTCTGATAGATACATCTGCCTGCCAGGCGCAACTTTGTATCATCTTGCCACCGTCATGGATACAGCTGGGGCAGACATAGGTTTTTGCCAAACTTCTAAGATGGGTTCCGTCAATGCTTCATTGACCGGAACAAGAGTTCCATCACTGATGAAGGGAAGTGAGGAACCTCCATCAAAATGTTTGATTTGACCTCTGCGATGGGCAACTGTAAATACAGAAGGTCAGCAGCCTTCTTTATAACAGAATGGTAGGAATAAACCTCCTGAGAAGGAAGAGCTTAGGGAGAAGAGAGTGCCTTCCTGAAGCCATTCAAAATCATGCATGGGATCCAGTATCTCCCCTCCCTCCGCTACTTCCTGTTGCTCCTGGAATTCCTCCTCTTCCAGAAGCCTCTGAACCTCCCTTCTTGATCCTATCTTCGGTATTGGTGTCAGCGGTGCCAGACGCGGCGGCGGTGAATTTGGAGCCGGTGTCAATGGAGGCCCTTCAGGGACGGCTGGAGGCGCCTCACAAAGTCGAGACGGCACCGGACCTGAGCCCGACGGCGCCGGAGAATAGTCCATCCTTACCTCCTGGGACGGGATTGGCATCGAGAATCTCGGCGTCGGGAGAGGCCTGGACGGAGTCATTGGCATGAAAGGCATGAAGAGTGCCTGGGCATAATGATGGGGTATGCCCATGTTGAAGGAAAGCAGTCCCACGGGGCCACCAGATGCACCGGATAGGTTATCCACCCTAGAAAACATGCCATAGATTGCATTTAAAAAATGCAAAGGAGCCGCACCTGGAGCCGGAAAAGGTGCGGATCCAGAACCACCTGATCTGCAACTGTCCGAGGTCGCAAGGCTGGTTCTGGCTGCGGCGCCAGAGACACCGCAGCTGGGGGCGGAAAAGCAGAAGGTGAAGGAGTCGCTTCCCTGGGCGCCAGGGAGAGTCCCTCAGAGTCGGAGAATGCACCAGAGGCACCTGCGGTGAAGGGGAAGGCGAGATGTCATCCTTCCTGTGCTGCAGCAGGGCTGGGGACCTCGACTTCGGCACCTTGTCTTTAGAAGAGCGACGCTTGGACCCATGATGCTGCGTCTTCTTATGCTTCCTCAATGACTTCGAGGTGTGTGGAGTTGGCGACTTCGACCTCGATTTTGTCCTCTTCCGACCTCTCTTCTGCTTCTTCGCCCAAGCCATGAACAGTTTCGCTTCCCTCTCCTTGATGGCCGCCAGGTTCACATGACGACACGAAGAGCATCCCTTGACGTCATGGTCAGACGACAGGCACCAAAGGCAATCATTGTGACGGTCTGTGATGGACATATGATCCCCACCTTCCCTAGAAGGTTTGAACAATGACTTTTTCTGAGCAGCCATCTAACTGATACAATTACAGATCAACCATCACAATGTTAAAGCCACAAAGAAATGGAGAGTCCTAGAAAACATTACGCGTCAAAGGCATGGAAAAAAAGGAATTGACGTCAGCACGCCGACAAGGTTTTCTTATGGCTCTCGAAGACATCAGGCGGAGTAGCGAGCGGTGCTGTGCCATTGTGAAGTCGTCGACGTGGGAGAGCTGTAAAAAAGTTTTCGTGGAATGTTGCGCATGGGGTAATTCAAGAGGTGAGGAATCCACAGGCAGATGTATCCATCAGAAACTAGGACTACACACTTGAGGGATAGACTAGGCAATGGGGGGGGACTGGGACATTACTCATCACAACTCTAATCCACATGGTAAAGATACTGAGCTTCAATGTTCGAGGCCTTAAAGCTCCAGCAAAATGCCTGGCGCTGCTCACATTCATACGCAAATCATCCTGTGATGTCCGCCTCCTACAAGAAACCTGTAACGCCCTGAACGTCTCAGGATCGTTTAACAGACACGACAATGAGGACGCAACCACTTGTGAAGGGTTAGTTCTTTTAATGAAGGCAAATAAAATACAAAGAACAAACAAAAGTTATAGTCACTGGAATCCTCCAGGCTAAGTACGTTACCAGCCCACAGCACGGATGGTCCCAACCGTCCTCTGCATATACGCCGATCCCGGCGTATGCCAACAGAGGGCAGAAATGAAATGGCCGACAATGCCAATCGGTAGGCTGTGAGGGGCACGAAGAGTGTTGGGGAGAATCGAGGAGTCAGGGAAACACCCAGCCGGGGACTCTACCTGAAGGGAGCAGCCGCTCAACCTCTTCCTCAGACTGCACCGGGACGCGGAGTCACCTCCTGGTGATGCGTCACCGATACCCCAATCACAAGCAAGAAGACTGAACCGAGAGCAGCCGCTCGATCGATCCTGTGGACTTCCGAGTCTGTAACGCGGCAAACACCTCCTGGTGTGCGTTACAGCTGGCAGTCCCTGTGTCTCTGGTCGGGCTGGGAGTTACGACTCCAACCAGCAAAAGCGCCACTGCGCTTGGACTCAGCCGAGTCAAAAAGCGAAGCTCAATGGTTGACCGGTAGAGCTTCCGGGTCCTTCACAGGTGACGATGGGGCAAGACACGGCCCAGGGAGTAACGACTCGACCTACCTCCGTTCTTGCCTTACTGGAGCACCACTCCGGAACACTGCTCTTCACGAAGCAGGTACGTCGGTGTAAACACAATATCCGACAGCCTTGTACCTCCCGGTTCCTCCCTTTATAGGGCGTGTTTTCCTTGAGTTATGTAACAGCTCTCCTGTTTACATAAGGGCGTGTTTCCCTTGAGTTATGTAACAGCTCTCCTGTTTACATAAGGGCGTGTTTCCCTTGAGTTATGTAACAGCTCTCCTGTTTACATAAGGGCGTGTTTCCCTTGAGTTATGTAACAGCTCTCCTGTTTACATAAGGGCGTGTTTCCCTTGTATGACAGGAATTCTTGACAGTACATCCTCCCTCTCAGCGGCTCCCCACGGGTCCAGCGCTGGCAGGAAAACGCCGATGGAACAAGGAGACCAAGCGCGGAGCATGAACCCCTTCAGCCGGTTCCCATGAATGCTCCTCCGGGCCATAGCCTTTCCACGCAACCAGGTACCACAGCTTCCCCCTGCGCCATTTGGACGCCCGTATGCCCGACACTTCATACCCCACCTCCGACTCCACGCATACCGGCCTAGGTGTCCCAGACGGCTTGGAGGGTGCTGGTTTGAGCAATGATACATGAAAGACAGGGTGTATCCGCAATGACTGGGGCAAGCACACCTTCACGTTCACGGGACCCATACACTTGGTAATTCGATAGGGGCCCATGTACTTGGGATGGAACACACTGTTCTTTCGAAACCTCATGTTTCTTGTGGATATCCAGACGTAGTCTCTAGTGCGGTACAGTGGCCCGGGCCTTCTCTTCCTATCTGCCGCAGCCTTGTATCTTCTCTTGGCCTCTATTAGGACAGCCCTTGAGCGCATCAACGTGTCTTTTATGTGTGCCACCCTGTCCGCTGTGGCGGGAATCCTGTCCTCTCTGAACGGATGTAGAAATGGCAAGAACCTGGGATGTTGGCCATAGTTGCTATAGAACGGAGATGACTGTGTGGAGCTGTGAGTGGCGTTGTTATAGGCTATCTCTGCAACCCATAGCAAGTCGACCCATTCTTCCCTGCCCTGGTCCACAAAACATCGCAGATACTGTTTGAGCGTTTGGTTCAGGCGCTCGGTTTGGCCGTCCGTTTGAGGGTGGTAGCTGGTGGACAGGGCGGTCTTAACATGCAGCGCAGTGCACCAAGTCTTCCAGAATTGCGCAGTAAACTGCGACCCCCGGTCCGACACGATCACCCCAGGTAATCCATGCAGTCGTACCACATTCTTTAGGAGTAGTGACGCCAATTCCCCGGCCGTAGGGACTCTCTTGCAGGGGATGAAGTGCCCCATTTTCGTCAAGTAATCCACCACCACCAGTATTGCCGTCATCCCCTGGTCTACCGGTAGGCCCACCACGAAGTCCAGTGATATGCTATCCCATGGTCTATCCGGGGTCGGAAGTGGATGTAAGAGCCCTTGGGTTCGGCCATGGTCGGCCTTCATGGTAGCACACGTAGGACACTCCTGTCCCCACCTCCTGACATCCACTCTCATGGTTGGCCACCAGAAATGCCGTCCCATGCTAGCCACCGTTTTTTCAAAGCCCAAATGACCTGCACATGGAGAGTCATGGCACCAGATGAATGCTTGTTTCCTTAGCCTAGGCGTGGGTATCAATAGGCACCTGCCCTTCAGGGGTATCCCGTCCTTCAGCTGCCATTCTCTGTGACTGAGGAGCCACCTCCGCCATGCGAATGACCTGATCCCTCTCTTTATTCCCCTCAGGAAAGTATCCGGTTGGATAACCCCCAATACCATCCCCGGGCAAATGATGGAACGCTCGGTTGCAGGCAATGGTTCCTTAACTGCAGATTGACGGGACAGGGCGTCCGCCTTCCGGTTTTCAGTCCCCGGCCGATATGTGATGCGGAAGTTGAACCCCGCAAAGAAGATCATCCACCGCAGCTGCCTGGGAGAAAGGTGTCTAGTGGCCGTCATGAACTGTAGGTTCCGATGGTCCGTGTACACCGATACCACATGTCTTGCCCCCATCAACCAATGCCTCCATTCGGTGAAGGCGTCCTTGGTTGCGAGAAGCTCCTTCTCCGCAATATGGTAGTTGCGTTCGGCGTCGTTGAGTTTGCGGGACATGTACGCAACGGGATGAAGCACCCCTGTGTCGTGGTTGCGTTGGGACAAGATAGCCCCCAGCGCCACATCCGACGCGTCCGCTTCCACCACGTAGGGGAGATCCGGATCGGGGTGAGCCAACACCGGCGCCTTACCAAAGGCGCTTTTCAGGGCCTCAAAGGCTTTGTTCGCTTCAGGGGACCAGACAAACTCCTTGGACTTCCTCAGTAGCTGTGTGATTGGGGCCACCACTCCTGAAAATCCATCTATAAACCGCCTGTAAAAGTTGGCGAAGCCAATGAAACTTTGGACGTCCTTCACGCTTTGGGGCACCGGCCATTCTTTCACCGCCTTGATCTTTCGTTCTGCCATCTCCTGTCCCTCTGGACTCAGCATCACTCCGAGGAATTCCACGGATGTGACGTGGAAGTCACACTTGCTGAGTTTACAAAACAGCATGTTTTCCCTCAGCTTTTGGAGCACAGCTTTGACGTGGTGTACGTGCTCCTCCACACTGGACGAATAGATGAGGATGTCGTCGATATATACGACCACGTAGATATCCAACTCCTCTCTGAATACCTCATTCAAAAAGTACTGAAAGGCTGCCGGGGCGTTGCACAGACCGAACGGCATGACGAGGTACTCAAAAAGGCCGAACCTGGTCTTAAAGGCGGTCTTCCACTCGTCTCCGTCCCTCATGCGCACCAGATGGTATGCCCCTTTCAAATCCAACTTGGTGTAGATACGAGCTTTCTTGACCTGTTCCAGAAGTACACTGATGAGAGGCAAGGGGTACCGATTTTTTATGGTTATCGCATTCAATGCCCTAAAGTCCACACAGGCTCTCAGCTCCCCATTAGCCTTCGGGATGAAGAAGAGTGGCGAGGCGGCCGGAGACTTGGACGGGCGGATGAATCCTAGCCTGAGGAGTTTATCCAGGTACCCCCGGAGATGCACGTTTTCAGGCTCCGTCAGGGCATACAGCCTGCCGCTGGGAACGCTGGCCCCTGGCACCAGGTCGATCTGGCAGTCAAACTGTCTATGTGGTGGTAGCACTTCCGCCTTCACCTCATCAAATACATCCTCAAAACTGTGATAAGCCTGGGGGAGAGCCACATCTTTTTCTGCCGCTGTAGCCACCGTCTGACTCCCGCTCTCATCTGCGTCAAGGGATTCCGTTCTTATTCCACAATGCAGGATGCAATACGGTGACGTCATTTCGATGCGATGTGTTGGCCAATCCACAAAGGGGTTGTGTTTCTGTAGCCAAGGCAATCCCAATATGACGCCATATTGGGGCGCTCGGATGATGTTAAAATCGATTTGTTCCAAATGGTTCCTCCCATATCTCATCGGAAGGACCCCCGTGTGCTGTCCGATGGGCCCCGTCACCAATCGCCTTCCGTCTACCGCATAGACGTCTTCGGGTACTGCTTTGGGAAGAAGCACTAGCCCTAGCCTGCATGCCTCGTTGTGGTCCATAAACATGCCAGTGGCCCCTGAATCCACCATGGCCACAACGGGTATCCACTGGTCATGCACTCCCACGTGCACCGTGATAAACAGGTGTCGTTGTCCCTTAGTGACCGAGTTGGAAAGTGAAGGGATGGATGAGTGACTCCGAGATGCCCCTTCTCTGGTCTTGGAGTCCTCTAGTTTTCCGCCGGTATGTCCACCACGGCTGTTACCGACCGGTTGGCCCGATAACGTGACGTCTTCGGTTTGGCAGGGCATTCACGTACGTAGTGGCCTTTTTTGCCACAATATAGGCACAATCCTTGTTTACGGCGTGACTCTTTCTCCGTGGCTGTGAGGCTCGCTCGTATTGCGCTGATGTCCATGGGTTCTCCCTTGGATGCGGTGGAAGTTTCAGGACTTCCCACCGTCACATAGTATGGAAGGGATTTTCCTTTTCTCCCATGATCCCCCTTTCTTTCACTTAGCCTATGTTCCAGCCGTAATACCAGGTTGATAAGGCCCTCACATGTCTTGGGTTGAGGGTCAATATGAGCCACGGCGTCCTTGAGCTCATCGCACAGCCCTTGATGGAAGAGCGCCGTCTGTTTAGCAACAGGCCACTTGGTTTCCGCAACCAGCCTTCGGAACGCGTTGAGATACTGCACCAGGTCGTTGGATCCCTGTCTCAACTCAAGCATTTCACGGTCCGCCGTGTACGAGTCAGCCCTTCTGTCGAATACCTTCAGGAATTCCTCGCGAAAAGCACCCCAATCACATAAGAGGGGGTCGTCCCTGCTCACCAGAGGTACGGCCCATTGTGCCGCGTTTCCAGCCAAATAGGATATAAGGAAAGCCACACGAGCCTGACTCGTGGGGAACGCCTTTGGTTTGCACGATAAATGTAGCGCCACTTGTGTGAGGAATACCTGCACTGTGTTAGGATCCCCACTGTACCTCTCTGGTGTTGCCAAGGGGATGGCTACCGGCATTTCCACTACTACCGCAGGGGTCTGGTTCGTGAGGGAGGTGCTGGGCGTGAGCGGGTCCAATTGGATAGCATCCAGTCTGGCTTTTACATCGGCTGTTTCTTGCCTAGAGGCAGCCACTTCAACTTGCATGGCCGCTAAAGCAGCCAGCACATCATCAAGTGTTGCCATGTCTGTTATCGACCGGGAGACAGTTAGTGTTATTAAGGTCGGATATTTTGTAACGCCCTGAACGTCTCAGGATCGTTTAACAGACACGACAATGAGGACGCAACCACTTGTGAAGGGTTAGTTCTTTTAATGAAGGCAAATAAAATACAAAGAACAAACAAAAGTTATAGTCACTGGAATCCTCCAGGCTAAGTACGTTACCAGCCCACAGCACGGATGGTCCTAACCGTCCTCTGCATATACGCCGATCCCGGCGTATGCCAACAGAGGGCAGAAATGAAATGGCCGACAATGCCAATCGGTAGGCTGTGAGGGGCACGAAGAGTGTTGGGGAGAATCGAGGAGTCAGGGAAACACCCAGCCGGGGTCTCTACCTGAAGGGAGCAGCCGCTCAACCTCTTCCTCAGACTGCACCGGGACGCGGAGTCACCTCCTGGTGATGCGTCACCGATACCCCAATCACAAGCAAGAAGACTGAACCGAGAGCAGCCGCTCGATCGATCCTGTGGACTTCCGAGTCTGTAACGCGGCAAACACCTCCTGGTGTGCGTTACAGCTGGCAGTCCCTGTGTCTCTGGTCGGGCTGGGAGTTACGACTCCAACCAGCAAAAGCGCCACTGCGCTTGGACTCAGCCGAGTCAAAAAGCGAAGCTCAATGGTTGACCGGTAGAGCTTCCGGGTCCTTCACAGGTGACGATGGGGCAAGACACGGCCCAGGGAGTAACGACTCGACCTACCTCCGTTCTTGCCTTACTGGAGCACCACTCCGGAACACTGCTCTTCACGAAGCAGGTACGTCGGTGTAAACACAATATCCGACAGCCTTGTACCTCCCGGTTCCTCCCTTTATAGGGCGTGTTTTCCTTGAGTTATGTAACAGCTCTCCTGTTTACATAAGGGCGTGTTTCCCTTGAGTTATGTAACAGCTCTCCTGTTTACATAAGGGCGTGTTTCCCTTGAGTTATGTAACAGCTCTCCTGTTTACATAAGGGCGTGTTTCCCTTGAGTTATGTAACAGCTCTCCTGTTTACATAAGGGCGTGTTTCCCTTGTATGACAGGAATTCTTGACAAAACCCACCTCAACAAACAAGATTGGTCCAGTCTCTGATTCCGCTAGTTCATCAGGCAGCTTTTCTCCTCTGGACCTAAAAACACATCCCCAGATCATGAAATCCTGGTTGAAGAGGACCTAAACATAGTGACGGACACTGTAAAAGAAGGATCAGCCTGGAGGGTGGGATAACTGGGCTCTCTGCATAGGAAGTTTGTCTTGATTTGAGATCTAGGGCTTGTAGATTTCGGGTGGGTTTTAAACCCTACACAACCGGATTATACTTTTTTCTCAGCATCACACCTAGCCTATGCAAGACTGGACCACTTTATTGGCATGATCCACACCCTTCTCATGACCCAGATCACAAGCACTGAGAAATCTGCTCTCTTGGATCACTCACCTGATGGTACCAACTCTCACTCACTAAGCAACAATTGAAGACTTTAGATATGGATACAGCTGCGCTTGCCTTTCTACACCTTCGACAACAATATTACAAATAGGGCAACAAAGCAGGTCAGCTGTTGCCCTACAACTTTTGGGCTTAACAGCAAAAAAGCGCAGTAGAGCAACTGGTTGGACACAGGGGGAGTCAATCTGGGTCAATACAGATATACCTAGTATGTTTCGCCCCTCCTATGTGGACCTCGATGGAGCAGATGCCCTACCTTCCACTAACATACAAACCTATCTGGATGAGACCTCTCTGCGCTCCCTTACAGCACAATAGGGAAGTCTTCTCAGAAATTGCACGGCTCCGTTCTGGGAGGGTACTGAGTAAGTAAGGGGACACAGCCAGTTGTGGTATGTCATGACGTAGTTTTAATGCGGCACTACGCCATGAAAACAAGATCAAGCCAATCTGGCAACATAGCATATTTACAAGGAGTAAGTCCAGGGTTACGTCACCCATTGGGAATTGGCTACGCAGGGCTGCATCAATGTTTGCGCATACGCGCTGCAGTGTGGGATGGCACGGATTGAGCATCCTCACTACAGCCAACCCCAAGCCGCCTGCTGCTCCTGCGTGCTTCTGGGACGGGGGGTGTGATGCTGCTCCTGCTGCTGGAGTCGATGCTCTCCGCAGCATCCCCTGCAGCAGTTGTCGCCGCCTGACTTGTTAATAGCACCTCTAGTGCACTTGTCACCTGCACCATCCCCCGAGACACGTCGCTGCAGCAGTGTGTCAGGCCCTCCTGCATCGACACAGAGCGCCGGCAGAGTAGAGAAGTGGCAGTTGCCAGACGTTTGAGTGCCCTGGTGTTAGTGTCCCTCCTCTGCCGTTCCCGGCGCCGTGCATCTATGTCAGCATCTAATTTGCTGCACAACTGCTGGATTGACTGGGACATGTCCCTAATGCCCGCTGCCATTGCGCTGATGTTATTGTCCATGTTGACAAATGTAGATTTCATGAACCGCATATGCCTCTGGACTGACATGACTGCCTTTGTTTGCAGGCGCTGTTGTTTTAACATTTGGCCCTCGAGCCCCGAGAAGACACCATGGCTGTCAATGTTTGCTGGTGGACTCTGGACACGCGACCTGCGGCGCCCTCTTGCACCCGTCTGTTCTGCCTGTGAGGTGTAGGGCACAGTGGCATGGCTCCCATCCTGGGGCATAGTAATTTGCTCAGGGCCCCTGCTGTCGTCAGACGAGGTGTCTAAGGCTCGCAGCCTGGCGGCAGGACGCCTCCTCATTCTCACACCTGCAGGCGGTGATGTGGCCGGTGACTCAAACATGAGTGGCGATGCTGGCTCTGGGTGAGGTGATGCTGGCTCCGGTTGAGGTGAGGCTGGCTCTGGTTGAGGTGAGGCTGGCTCTGGTTGAGGCGAGGCTGCCTGTGTTAGTGGTGCGGCTGCCTGTGGCACTGCTCCCTGGGCTGAACTTGTGCTGGCCAGAGCTGATCTGTGTGGCCGGTGTGCCCTCTCTCCTGCAGCATGTCCTGTCCTGCGCGATGTCACATCTGTGGACAGAAATGCAACATCGGCTCAGTGTACCTGAAGGGCTGCATTGCAAGCATCACAATAAAATCATGTTACACTCTAAATTTGTCCTCTGCCTCCTTGTGGCTAATGTGTGTAACATGCCTTGTTGTCCTGTGCTATTTACTTCATGGTTGGGGTTTCCCTGACTACATCTCCCAGAATGCATTGCCTGTTTGCACTAACACATGGGCTGGAGTGGGATACTCATTTCACAATGGGGGATGTGGGATAGGGGTAGGGGGGGCTACATTGCTGTGCATTCGTCTTACCTTGTTGGGTGGCGGCTCTGGCAGAGCTGTCAGCATCCCCAAGGCCCACGACGCTCTCATTCTCGATTGTGGCCCCCACCAGCTCCTCCAGTTCGGTGAGGGCAGGTGCCCTGTTGGTTCCACCTCCAGTCTGGCTGGCCTCCTTCTGGATTTCCCCCATCTTCCTCTTGGTTACAATCCTCAGGTCATACCAGCGCTTTTTGAGGACCTCTATGTCCCTGTGGGTCACTCCCACAGCATTGACCTGCGCCTGGATGGCCAGCCAAATATTGCGCTTTTCAGCCTCAGGCCCTTGCAGGGACTGCCTCCCAAACAGCTTCTGGTGCTGCTTCACCACCTCCTCCACCAGCACCTGGAGTTCCTTGGGGCTGAATTTCAGCTTCCTCCTCCTTTCCCCTCCATCTCTCTGTGTCCTCTGGCTGGACATGATGTTTTTTTGCTGCACAAACCGGCACTGGCTCCCTGCCTCTCCTCTGCACTCCAAGCCTCTCCAGAGTCTTTTAATTGTGTGCACCTGCCTGAGTGTGGCCACTTCCTGGTTGGGTGGGGTGTGGTTGCACAGGATTGGCTGTTTCATCAAGTCATGTGATTTTTTTACCGATTCGGTAAATACCACCTCGGTATTTACCGATTCGTTAAATTCCGATTCTTGATTACCGAATGTTACCGATTCGGTAATTATTACCGAATTTTTACCTACATATAACTTACCGATTCTTAAATACCGATTCGGTACGGTTCGGTATTTAAGAATCGGTAATTTTTATTTACCTACATGAGGCCCTATGTATCTAGGACCAAATTAATGCCAAGGTTACACTATTAGTAAACAGATTTTTGTGATAGTGTCACTCTGTGATGTTTTGAGGTACATCTGGCAATAGCTTAATCTCACTATAGTACTCTGGGTGCTCATCATTTCACATAGGAACCGCTTACATTAACCAGCGTTAAATCACCAAGAGAATTACAAATAGATGGGATCTTGATAGGCTCTTGAAACCATTTGACATGTGTTAAAATGGCTGGCAGTGTGTCAATAGTTTTTGCTTTTGAGTACACTTTGTGTGTTTGGCTCAATTTCTAAACTCCAATACAGCGAATTAGACACAGCAGGTATTAAGCTCTTGTTACTATCTAACCTTCACTGACATTGTGTGCTTATAATTCGTCCCTCGCCATGGTATGTGAATGGGTGTGCATGGCAGCGCTTTGGCTTTCCCACCTCCGCAGGAACGTAACTTACACATAATGCTGTGCAGTCTTCTTCATCACACAGTGACTGAGTACATGTCAGGGCCTCAGCTATCAGGTGTCCACCATTACACTTCGCTACCCCTGGAGAGCTCTCTCTTTATAGTCGCAACGCATGCTAATGATCTCGCTCTTCTATGTTTCCGATTTCCTGCTGCGGCTTTTTCAGAAACACCTCATAGGTTCAATATATGTAGAACAGCTGACTAATTCTATTATTGATGGTTATTCTATCTCCCAAATAGACACTGACCCTTAAGAAAGTGTATGCTAAAGTATGACTCTACCACATTGGCTTGTGGACGCTTGATATATGAAACGCTCATGATACATATTTTCTTGTGGCTTACTGAGTCTGCATGCCTTTGAACGATTTACATTTTTTGACAGGAGGCCTGTCAAGAAGTTTCCCTGAACCACTCGTAGGCTATCACATTAGTGGATGCATAGCAAATACAAATATAAAACCTTTTGAATTCAACTTGTTAGTACTTAACTAATAGCACATAAACAAGCTCCTGCTTGTTTTTTAACATCCTTTTTCGCATGCCTTTTTATGCAGGTTTGCAGTATTCTTTGGCTGACAGGCTGGTACTCTGGTCTAAATAAAATTGCACCTTGGTTGAAAAGATCTTACTCTGGTCCGGATAAAACATGCTGGCCTGATGTAAATAATAGGTCGTATCATGCACACTTATTTTTAGCAATATGCTAAGTAACCTAGCTCAATACATTTCACAGTTTATCTTGGACTAATGTATCCGACAAAGACTTCCAGCTGCAGATTCCTCACCTTAAAACTATCCCCAGACGGCAAACTGGATCCGGGAATATCCCTAGGAGTCAGACTGGCTCCAGAAATTTTCCTTGAGCAGTACGCCTGTGCGCCAGCAGAGGACATCGTTTAGCTCCGTGTGGTATCCTCCGTGCCAGAAGTGATGTGCGCTGTGCCTATATATGAGCCACTCCAGTGCACTGACATCAGTTCTTTTCTTTCCATGCCAGTCAGCAAAGATCTGAGAAGAGCTACCTCTAGCCAATTTTCGACTACCTTTTATCAACATTTTGTCAGTGTTTTGAGGTTTTCTCCTCCTGCTGTGGCAGGTATCATGCAAGAAGGCCGTCTTCAAACCGTCCGGCGCCTATTACTGCTTGATCTTGGTGACGGACCTGCACCTTGTATACCACTGGTGCCTTGAGTGTGATCATGACTCGAAAGCCTGCTCCAGTTGTCGCGGAATGCACACTAAGGCCTTGAAGGAGTGATCCCTCAATCTCCTGACGGCCCGAAATGTGATGCTGCAGCAGTCCAACATGTGATGCCACAGCAGTCCAGATCCCAGTTGAGAGGAAGGTCCCATGAGCGGCCGCGGAATCTGAGAAGCTTGTTGCACTCAAAATCGTTGGGTAATGCGGGTAAGTCCCGCCACAAGTAGAAGAAGTCAAAGAGTGCTTGGACTTCACATCGTCCATTGGCTGACACAAGGGAGCGTCTCTCGAGGCCTGTCTCTGCGGTTGAGCCAGTGCCTGGGACGGCTCCACACCTCCCCGAGTTTCCAGGAGCCAGAGTTACCCCCGCCCCTCATATCTGGGTGGCCCCTTCCCTTTGGTGCACATTCGGGCCCCATGGGTTTGGGAGGGGCCCCTACTGGATCTACACGGGCGGCTCTGGCGCCAGTCGCGCACCAGGGATTTCAAAGATGGATCCAGTTTGGCGCCGGTTGTGTCATGTCGAACTTCCCCAGCGCATGTCTGAA
Organism: Triturus cristatus; assembly: GCF_964204655.1. Lineage (NCBI taxonomy): Eukaryota > Metazoa > Chordata > Amphibia > Caudata > Salamandridae > Triturus > Triturus cristatus. The sequence continues at coordinate 677,065,496 of NC_140593.1, read as the reverse complement.
GGCCGACGCTCCTGGTGGCATCATCCCCATTTACTTCCCTGACTCCGACACAGAGCCTGAGGGGCGTTGTTGTTGTTGTTGTTTTTGGGGGCGTTGCACGACGCCATCGCCGTCTGGAGCCATGCCTTCCAGGTCAGGTAGTGAGCCATATATCTAGGGGCTAGGTCTTGGGGAGGAATCAGAGGGGATTGCTGGACACTGAAGAATACCAGCCTTATGACTGCTTTGATGGTGTGAGGATCTGGGTGAAGCCAGTGTACATGACGCTTCTCCAGATACAGGCATGCTTTCTCCCCCAACGTGGCTACGGAGGAAGGGGCTTCATTTGCAATGGTGGTGCGGAGGGCAGCTGAGGTGCTGGACTTTAGTTGCCCTCGGTGGCAGTCAAGACTAATGTCTTGACTAAAGTGCTTCAGCCGGGAGTGTCCCTTTCAGAACCGCTTTTCCAATTTAACAAAGCACTTACTGATGTCCTGCTTGGGACTTGGTCCAAGCCCAACACAGCGGCTACTGTGAACAGGACATTAGCCCACCTCAACTGCCCCACTCCAGGGGACTAGAAATTCCTCACAGAACACCCTCCCTTGGAGATCTTGGTGGTCCAAGCCTTCACTTCACATGTAAATCCTGGCGCATTCCCAAACACACTGACGGATCAGGAATCCAAAAGGCTGGACAATTAAGGCAAGAAAATGTTTTCTTCCAGCTGCCTGGCATTGCAGTCAGTGAACACTGCATGCCTTTTGGGCTGCTAGTCCCACAGGATACGGTTGAGCAGGTGCTGCCTACGGTCCCGGAGGAGCCTCAGGCAGTGCTCTCCAAGGCTTTTGCTAATGAGAGGGATGCAACTAGGTTCACCATTACATGTGGACTAGAAACCACTGACTCACTAGGAAGAGCAGATTCACCGACAGTGACCCTGCATTGCCATGCCTGGTTGAGGACCACTGGCTTTTCTGGGCATGTCCAGACATCCTTCATGGACATGCCCTTTGAAGGCTCCAGTCTTTTTGGAGAAAAGGTGGGAATGGAGTGCTTTAAGGACAGAAGGACTACGGCCAGGTTCTCAGGCCTTTCCTTGGCCTCTCGTCACACTCAATCCACTCTTGGCTCCTTTCGTGGCCAGGCAAGGGGCGTACACTGCGTCCTCACCTACACAGCCACCGTGCACGCAAGCTTTCCAGCCTCAGTGTGGACATGGATCCTACCAACCCCATGGGTCGGGTAGCCAGCGGTCGAGTCAGCCCACCCCCCTCCAACACCATCAATCGCAGTCTCCAAACCCTCCTAGGCTGCCCGTTTACCATCATGGGCACCCAGTGGGTGGCAGGATTCGCCATCATCTGCCCAACTGGCAGTCCATAACATCAGACGGGTGGGTTTTGCAGATTGTCCGTAAGGACTAACCCTTCCTTGATTCCACCTACTTACGACAGGCTGACAGAGGACCACCTATCCCTTCTCCACCAGTTAGTGACAGCTCTTTTGGTCAAACGAGCCATACAGAGAGTATCAATGCCAGAAGGAGGTTGTGGTTGCTATTCCTGCTACTTTCTGGTGCCCAAGAAAGAGGAGGGCCTTTATCCTGTCCTCGACCAGCGCTTTCTCAATTTCTTCCTCAAGAAGAATGCTCACTCCTGTTCAGGTCCTATCTGCCCTGGACCCAAGAGACTGGATAGTAGCATTGGACTTGCATGATGCATATTTCTACATTCCAGTCCTGCCTGCCCACAGCTGTTACCTGCGGTTCATGGTGAACCATGAGTACTTTCAGTTCGTTCTGCTCCCCTTTGGCCTCATCAGTGCCACTCAGGTGTTAACCAAGTTGATGGCAGTGGTTGCAGCTCATTTGCAGAGATCAGGGGTGCCAGACGTCACCTTTCTTGACTACTGGCTGTTGGAGTCGGGCTCGCCCCAGGCTGTCGTTTTACAACTCCAGGCTACAGTGGACCTCCTGCATTCGCTGGGGTTCGCTATCAATGTGTCAAAGTCACACCTGACTCCCTCTCATACGCTCCCTTTCATCTGAGCTGTTCTGGACATGGTTCAGTTTCTGGCGTATCCTCCCGAATGGCAAGTCCAGTATATTCAGGCTATGATATAGATGTTTCAGCCTCTATCAAGGATTTCGGTGAGACAGTTGAGTCTGAGGCTGCTGGGTCTCATGGCCTCTTGGTCACGCATGCCAGTTGTTATATGCGGGCTCTGCAGTGGGACCCGAAGTTCCAGTGGCTGCAGCATCAGGGGAATCTCTCCGACATGGTCCAGCTCTTGGACGGAACTGCAAGAGACCTGAAGTGGTGGCTTACAAACTGTGATTTGGGTAGTGGCAGACCCCTCTTCTTTCCCCAACCAGATCTGACAGTAGTGACAGATGCGTCACTCCTGGGATAATGCGGCCAGCTGTGAGAGGTGGAGAGCAGAGGACTCTGGTCTTTGGCGGAATCCAGGCTCCACATCAACCTTTTGGAGCTCCGAGCGATCTGATTGAGGGTAGAAAGGATTTCAATGCCAATCTATTAAGGCTTGTGCAAGTGTTCATGGACAACACCTCCGCCATGTGGTACAGCAACAAACAGGACGGGGTAGGGTCATGGACTCTTTGTCAAGAGGCCCTGCATCTCTGCATCTCTGGACATGTTTGAACAGCAGGACATATCCCAGGTGGTTCAACATCTGGTGGTCTCTCTGAATGCCAGATCGGACAAACTCAGCCGCAGATGCCTACGGATCACAAATGGTGTCCTTTATTCTGAGGTGGTGCAAGGTCTCTTTCAGCAGTGGGGACAGCCTTGGTTAGATCTGTTTGCCACTGTCGAGAATGTGCAATGTCAGCAGTTCTGCACACTGAAGTTTCCAGAGCGGCTCTCGCTTGGGGACGCTTTCTGTTTCGAGTGGAGCTCAGGCCTTTTGTATGCCTTTCCACCCATTCCACTCCTGCCCAGAGGTCACAAGAAGATCAGGAATGACCAAGCCAAAGTCACCCTTGTGGCTCCTGACTGGCACGGAGAGACTGGTTTCCCAAGCTGTTGAGTATGGCTATCAGGTTCTCCACCTAAACCTGTCAATGTGCTGCCTTCTTGCGTGGAGATTGAGCAGCAACAGTTGACCGCTTTCGACCTTCCTCCCGAAGTTAATAATGTTATCTTGGCAGCCAGGCGTCCCTCTACCAGGACTGTTTTCGACTGCCGTTGGGGAAAATTGGTGGCATGGTATACAGAAAGACAAATTGATCCCCTTTCTGCCCCACTTTCTCAGGCTCTCCTTTTCATCCTTTTCCTTGCCCAGCAGGGCTCTGCTTTGGGCACTCTGAAGAGCAATCTCTCTGCCATTTTAGCTTTTCTGCAGTTGCCTGATCAGCCATCCCTCTTCAAATCCCCTATTGTGAATATGTTTTTGAAAGGTATACAACATTTGTTTCCAAATTCTCCCTTCATAATGTCCCAGTGGCACCTCAATCTCATCCTAACTTTCCTTATGTGCGCTCCCTTAGAGGCCCTGCACAACTGTCCACTCACGATCCTTACCATCAAGATGGCCTTTCTCGTGGCTATAACATCTGCTTGGAGGATTAGTGAGCTTCAGGCCATGCCATCCAAGCCTCCTTATGTGAAGATCTACCCAGACAAACTGGTGTTTCGTACGAGAGCTTCCTTTCTCCCAAAGATGGTCACTCCCTTTCATGTAGGCCAATTCATCACTCTGCCTATCTTTTACGCTCTGCCTCATCCCTCCAAGGAAGAGCAGTGACTTCACCGTCCGGACCCAAAAACAGCGCCGTCGTTCTACCTTGACAGCAAATGAGAGTTTGGGGTGGACAACCAACTCTTTGTGGGGTATGCTGGAGCAAAGAAAGGACGGGCCGCACAGAAAAGGACCATCTCACGATGGATTGCGTTAGCACGTGCAGTTCTGGTCCTTGACATCTGCCAGGTAGCCACATAGGATTCCCTGCACACGTTTATCAAGCACTACTGTCTGGACTGTCAGGTCCGTAGGATGGGCATTTTGCCCATTCAGCCCTGCATGACTTCCTCATGTGAAATTGGTCCACAGACCCACCCCCGTGGAGGTATTGCTTGGGTATCTATTCTAAGGTTAAGAATCTGAGGCTAGAAGTCTCTATTTCATGTACAAGCACTTACCTTTGATAACGCCTCATCTGGTAGAAACTCTATCTAGCCGTAGTTTCTTTACTGAGCCACCCATCCTCAGCATAGTGTGGTGGGTGAAACAACCAACATCTGGTATATAATGATGTGGGAATCGAGTGATCCCAGAAATTAGAAGGTATACAAACTACTGACAAACAAACCTGAGGACGGCTAGCAAGGTGGAGTAAGAAGTAAAGGGAAAGGGTGTGGGAATGAGACGGGGTTCTCTTTTGGCTTATTTGTCTACCTTGCTCACTACTTGCATGGTGATAGCTGTCAACAACGAAGTGTTAGACACTCAGTCTGTAAAGCAGACCCCATATGTTACACTAATAAAAAATGTTTCATCGGGGCGATGATGGTCTCTTGGCTGAATCCAAGTGTCTTGGCATTCAGTGAGAGTTGGGGTTCAAAGCTGTCAAAGTTCATGTCATTGAGCCAGCTTTCTACTGTTTTTTGTGGTTCTTGGCAAATAATAGGAATTCTGTCTTGGTTGGAGTGAGCATCAGGTAGGGGCTGAACTTCTGGGTCTGGAAGATGTGCAGGCAGTATTTTAGGCATTGGATGTCTGAGGCAGAGAAGACTTTTAAAGCAGAGTTAGGTACCACCTGCATATTGGTTTAATCGGAATGCTACTTTCTGTGAGTAGAGCACCAAGTGTCTCCATTTAGAGGTTCAAGATGACAGGACAGTATGGAAGCCTGGGGAACTCCACAGGTGAGTTTTTTTGGGCCCATGTGAACAAACTAGTGTTGGTTGGAAATGTAGGAGAAGAGAAGTGGCAGAAAGAAGCAGCGCTCTTTGGTGCTGCATGTGGTGCAGTTTGAGCTGATTTTACAGAGCTGGACAAACTAACCGGTGCTAAAAATCAGCACGAACGACGTGACTTAAGGCACTTAACTACTTGCGGAACTCCGCGCAGCACAGCCGAGTTTTTGGGTTATTTCGCTGACTTCTCCGCAAACTCCGCCCAGGCCTAATTATTATACAGTTGTGCAGGGGATGGATAGCATTAATGTGATCTTAGATCTGAACTTAGACTGCTTTTTCAATTATCTTGCAGCTGAATGGTGGGTGAGTGGAGGGTCATTAGTTGACAAGGCTATCAGAGTCTAGTGTAGGTTTCTTTAGCTGGGGACAGCTCTGGCCTGTCTTGCGAGCATCCGAGTAGATTTCTTGAGTGAGGGAGGCATTGATAATGATGCCTACAGGTGAGAGAGCTTCGATGAAGGACAAGAATAACACACTAACTTCCTAATAAGTGGCTTTGAGGGAGTTGGGTATGTTGGCTAGATCTGCAAGAGATAAGGCCATGAAAGTTGGCCATTGTGGAATTCTTCTGGGAGGGGTGAGAATAAGAGATAAAGCAGGCTTAGTGAAGAAGGCAAGAGGCATCAGAGTAAAGGCTAAATAGAATGCTCAAATGATAGACGGGTTAACTGATCTCAATGGAAAAATTGTATTTATTTTTAGGAAGAAAGCAGGCGCCTCATTTCTTTTACTATTTAATATTCTGTATTTAAGGTGTTGCAATAGACATTCGGAACCAGTTGCAATTCCACTAACTGATGGAGGCACAGGTAATAGAGCTGAAAGCCCAAACAAATTTATCAAAAGTCCAAAAGACTATTAAAGTTATAAAGTTAAATAAAGTTCCAGGCCCAAACCATTTTACTGGGAACTTTATAAGACCTTCTCATCCAAGCTGACCACCTTGATGAGAGACTTAGCCACTCCTTTGGGAGAGGATACTGATATCATAGTAATTCCTAATCTGGAGAAGGGCTCCTTCATTTGGGCCTTCATACAGGCATATAGTCTTACATATTGTTCACGTGGAGTTCAATATGAAACTGTTGGCTAACTAACCTCCTGTCTTTGATCTAAAATAATCATTAGGTTTGTCAAGGTTTTTCAAACTTTCTTTTTTTATTTTTTTTATTTCTTTATTGAATGGGGACCACGGGTACAAACAAAAAGAAACATGACCCAACATTCACTTAATTATACAATGCAGGATCGATTCGCAGAGTTGGAATTACAATAGTATTCGGTAGAATTCAGCCTGTGAGACAGTTTATACAACTAATACATAAAATAATTCCAATATATCGTTCATTACGAAAAAGAGAAAAACAGATAAATAGGTACACTAGATAGCTTAAGACCATCTTACATGTCCATATATGCACTGACAGCGCCCCATATCAGCTGCCCCAATGCCTTTTTTCGCCTCCCCTTAACAGTATACAGATTATATTCCATATTGTACGTGAACAAAAAACGAGTTCTCCACATATCAATTGGGGGGGGCATCAGTTTGTAACCACATTGAGGCAATGCACATCCTAAGCACTGCTGCTGCCATGAATATGAAATACCTCACTTCATTACTAGGGTCTGTGCGCACTCCACCTACATCTATACCCAGCAGAATCTCACTAATTGACAATTGTATAGAGGCACCGAGAATCTCAGATAAGAACCTATTTATCTGTCTGAGCAATTCTGATAATTTAATACAAGTGGCAAAAATATGTGCTACATCAGCATGTAAAGTATTACATCTGAAACACTTTCCATCTGGATCTCCTCCCCACTTTGCTATTTTATTAGGCGTGCAATAAAGATAAAACAGAGTCTTGTAATGTTGTGCCTTAAGATTGGCAGACATAAATAAACGGCAAGCCAATTCAATCGAGAGCTCCAACGGTATTTCAGGGCACCCCAGTCTTTCTTCCCATCTCGTACGATGGGTTTCCAGGTCGTTGGACATTGTCTCGATGATTATATTATATAATACTCCTATACGAGAGCACTTTTTATTTGCCTCAATAAGAGGATTAGACACATTCACAATATTCAATTTAGCAAAATACTCACGCATCTGCAAATACTTAAAAAAATGCGAAGTGGGTAGCTGATATTGTTTCTTCAGTTGAGAGAAAGATTTTAACCCGCCTGGTGTATATACATCTCCCACTGTTATTAAACCTCTTAAACGCCAGTTAGCTACTATGTGATCCCAGCATATATTGGGATGCAATACCGGTGCAATTAAAGGAGTATAGATAGACGCATTTTGGATATTATATTGCTTCCTTATTACCTTCCAAACCTTATACGCAGCAGCTATCACCTTGAACCTAGTGCGCTTGTAGTAGTTCCAATCTATATCAATAAAAGGTTTTTCAAACTTTCAATGTTTAAAGACTTTCTCAACTTCTCATAAAGCTAATAAGAAAAATATGATGTTGACCTTACTTTCAATCAACACAAAGAAGGACTTTGACAGGGTGTGGAGGTTCTTATGCAGAGTGTTATTTGATCATTTGGGCTCCGTGAAGGGGTCATTAACATGGTAATGACAGGATATCAGGAAACCAGAGCAGGGGTTTAGTTAAAACGTTTTTCTCCAAACTCCGCTCCTTTTTTCTTCTAACAAGGGGCATGAAGAACGGTTGCTTTTTGAATCTTTCTATTGAGCCATTTGCTATGAAAATACGCTCATTCTCATAGAATAAAGACATTGTATATGGAGGTCTTGAACACAAGATATTGTTTTTCTTAGTCAATGTGGTGGGGTCCTTACAGAACCTGCTGGGCTCTGCCCTAATCATAACAGAGATACTTGGAAAACTTGGGGACTTTCCAGTTACAAAATAAATTCCGACACACTGGCGAAGATACCCATCAACCCGTATCTGCATTAAAGGAAGCAGTACTATATCATATTAGAATATTGGAATGTTGAGCGCTCCATTGTAGACAATGGAGTGCTTCAGGCTACTGGCTGGTAGAAGTCCAGAGAGCATCTTTCCAATTAAATTTTCATTTCACAGCTGTTGCTGTGAACAAAGGCCTCTCAGAGCCGATTGGATTTAAACCCCCTTGGGCTCCAAGAGGCCTTTGTTTTTACAAATTAGAAAATTCTGTCCTCTAGGAGCGGAACGTTCAAATAGCCCCAGAGCCTCCCGTAGAAGGCTCTAACAATCATTAAAGGCCTGCTCCCTTGTTAAAGGTCCTCGCCTTCGGCTCAGTCACATAACGCCAGAGCGGGCTTTTAATGGCCGGTAGAGCCCGCTACGTCGGGCTCTAAGGCTATATTAGGGACAGATTGGTTAAATATGTGGGAGTCCTATTACTAACTTCAAAGAACAGTGCTTTACGCGATCAAGATCCCAAAACATGCCTGAGAGATATGAGCTGATTAATAAAGAGGGAGATATCTTTATATTTCCTCATTAGGCCGAAACTTGGAGTGTAAGATGAATGTCACTCCAAGATTATTATACATTGTCCAAACCTTCCCAACTCATATAGAACAGGCCTTCATGACAGTCCCAACAAATCTTTGTCATTCAGACACAAGAATCTTATATACTTCGATTTGAAAAGGGCCGCACAGGAACAGAAAAAAGGATTGCTACAAGTCAAGAAAGTGTCACATTCTTTAGGATACAAGGCTTACCTGTGGTTCCCATCCCAGCAGAAAGTAAAAAGGCAAGGCAAATCACACTCTACTCCATAGTATGAATCAGCCAGAACATTTATCAAGGTAGTGAAAGTCTCTCAAGTGAGGAGATGATGCCGGTGCGGATACTGGCACAAGAAAAGTGTTTGCTTCATAGGAATTGATGAGATACACTGTACCACAGAAAGCTGGAAAATAGGTCTACAATGCATGACTTCTTAAAGTTATGATGTGATTTTGCTCCTTTTATCTCTTGTGATCCCCTCATAAGGAGGTTAACTTTTAGAACATGAAGTGGCTGAAGTCACTTTAGGTGAATAGCTCTAGGACTGAAATTTGATTTATGTGTGTTGTATAACCAGCACAATAAAATAATTAAACAAAATTGAATAGATGAGGCTGTAAGACCACGAGCTGCATAAAATTATATAGCCAGGCCTCCAACAACAGGCCCTTCATTCAAAGGAGTTCCAGGAGACATATATGTTGAGCAATTTAAGCGTGAGGGTTCTATCAGCCAAGTCTTCTGAGGAAGAGATATGGCAGTGTCGCTGGTAAACACTATACTGTTGACACACTGTAACCAGCAGGCGGAGCCAAAAATGTTCCAGGAAACCAAATGCACCTCTTCAAGCCCCTGAAATTCATTAGGTGCGACCAAAGGACAGAAATTTCATTTCTGAAGAAATACGGTCAAACTGATTTCAGCATAGCACACACCTCACATGCAGAAACTATTAATCTAGTCTTTACACGTAAAGCCAACATAAAATTTACTGTTGTCTAGGCATTACTGGTAGACTCATTTAAAAAATACAGTGTTTGCATAATCTTTTTATGTGCTAATCCTTTTCCCAGTCTGCTGTCCCTGTACGATTTCAGTCTGCTCAAGATTAATATTAACTGACCACAGTACAGGTTCCACTGCTGATGATAGAGGTGTTTTAGGGAACTTATTCCTAGCCCTTACTGTCATCAGCCCTAAATGCTGCCGAACCAATGCTGTAATCTGATGGAAGTTACATGCAGATTCAAGACGCATAACCTTTATTCAGGCTTGCAAATGGAAAGCATGTACTACTGCCACTAAGAAGTAAATACATAATGTCAGAATGAGCCAAGATATCTTCTTCTCTGAGAAGACATACTAATATAAAGGAGTAATTGTATCAAACAGGGTTGTCTGAAGCAGCTCTGCAGAGAACACTCTTTGCAGCCAAGTGTCTAGGTAAGAGTGGATTAAATGTCCCTTATGATTTATGTGGGCTACACCACTGTCATTATCTTTGCGAATACTCTGGAAAATTAGACCAATCCAAACAAAACTGCAGCAAATTAAAAATGATGATTCACAATCTCAGGTAATTTCTGTCTTAAGGGCATAATGGGAGATGGGGGGGGGTAAGGGTTATTTCAGAGTAACAGATATGTTGCTGGCCCTATTTAAAGTGTATCCTTGTGCACTCTTAAAAGGGCCAACAAAACATCTGACCCCTTTTGGTTGATGTGGAGCATCACCTAAACTCTAAATAAGGTCCTAACATCCTGAAGGGCCGGAGAAACCAACCATTTGTATTTCTTAATTTCTTGCAGGACCTACATAGCTATTTTGAACTTCTGTCTTTTTTGGAATTTGATCAAGACACTCAGATCTAAAATGAGGCATTACTCCCTCTTTCTATAGTATTGCAAAGTGTCTAGTCTAACAACCCTCCCCAACCACTGAGGAAGGTTCAAGATATTTATGTCACGCGTAGAGGGTAGTATAAGGAGGGCAGGAGTTGGCCTCCTACATGAACCACTGGTCCGAACTTCTATCTTTCCACTTCTGAAAGAAAGCTGACATCCATCCCCAACCCTGAGACTTCTGCAGCAGTATCTACGCATTACAGTCTTGGAGTTGTTGATGTGGAAAAGGAGAAAGGAGAAAACCTTGTTTATCTACCTCTTACCTCACTGTTGCCCAGCACAGCGGAATTAGCGGCTTCCTTCTTTTGGCAATAATTATTCTTTTTGGCAACTCCAACAACTCACCTGGGTCCAGCAGACTTGGGTGCTACTTTTGAGCATTGGGTCTTGCTCTCTTAAGCTACACAGTGGCAAGGAGCGGCGATCCAGTGTTCTTGGCTACTGACTAGCACCAGCAGGCTTCTTCAGCTTTTGTGGCTTGGTGCTGCAAACAAGAAGTAAGCCAACTGAGTCTTGGAGTCTCTGCTTCTGGCTTTGCTAGGGAGACACCTTTTGCACTAGCAAGACACAACAGAGACAGTCCTTTCCTTCGCTAGCCCAAGGAGCAGTAGGTGCAGTCCAACTTGGGTGCAGCCTCTTCTTTGCTGATTCCAGGGTCAGCAAGACAGTCCTTCTTTGGTCCTCTTCTCCAGTCAAGCGAGCTCTGAGTTCAGGGTGCTAGGAGTGCCACTTTTATGCCCAGAAAGCGCATTCAGAGGAGTTGCGGTCACTGGCAAACGGGCAAATAGGTTCCCTCCTGCCTAATGGCAACTTCCTGTGAAGTGTGGCATCTAGCTATCCTAGAGTGCTCTATTCTGCCCACTCACAAGATGCCGGGAGTGCTTGACACCCCTCTCTTGCTGAATGGAGCTTGGTAGCCAAACTTAGGGGTATAGTTACCGCTGGGCTACATGCCCAGGGAAAAACTGGTTTGGCAACAGTTTTCCCTCTCTGTCCCTGCTGCCGGCCTTTCTAGCTAGACAATAGAGCAGCCCCTCCTGTGTCTGTGCGCTGCTTCCCTTTTAAAGACTACTTCCCCTTTAAAGCTTGCTTTTAAGGATAACCCTGGGGGGGAACAGATAGCGACCATAACCCCTTGACCGTAACAATGGACCTGCAAGTTCCTGTTGCTACGGAAATAACCGAAGTGGGGCATTCAACGCAGATCGAACTCCACACTGTAGTCAGAAGAATCAAATGGGACTCTTTAGGCGTCGACAAGGTGGGCACTTGGCTCATGGAAACAACCCCAAATTTCATGCACTACCCTCTCACAGACTATCATCACTGGTGGGACAATGCCATTGCTAAATTACGAGACCTTCTAATAGGCCCTGAAGTCCATCACAGACTCCCCAGACCTCTCCCGCAGCGGATTTTCGATCCGGTCTTAGTCACCCAAAGAAGAGCCCTAAGGAGGGCTGTGCACCTGCATAAATCAAAAGTTACAGAGCTTTCTGCTAATAATATGGCCTTACTACGTAAAGCCTATAAAAAATCAACATGGGAAGATAAGAAACTAAAAGAACAGAACGACTGGCTAAAATATTTGCCCTGTTAAAGGAAAAAAACCTGCCCCACTTCTGGGACCATATAAACAAACTTCGTTCCTCCAATAAGAGCAGGGGGAACGCGGTTTGTGAAGAAGTCTGGTCTCAGTATGTGACTCAATAATACTGCTGCGATACCCTGGACCTCGCTGAGGTCGTAATCAGAGATCCTGCTGACACTATGCGGATGGATACCCATGAGCTGACTTCCTCTGCCCAGGTCTGCAAGTTTTTTTAATCTGTTTATTGCGTTTCATAAAGAAGATAATAAACAACAAAACCATTACGCAACCTACAGTCTGCGTCATTCAGCCACTGGAAAATTGTGATCGATAAACACCATTGATCCATTTACATAACATGCTCAGTGCATTCCGATAACGTCAGAGTTACTTTTGGTATAAAGTTCAGTCGTTTTTAAGTCCTGTAGTTCGGACGAGTCCTGCCTCTGCAGAAACTGTCGCAATGGCTCCCATATGTCTCTGGGCTTTGACGATATCGACAGTTCCTCCGCATACAGCTCAAGCTTTTCCTTACAATAAAATGTAAAAATGTAAATTGATACTTGTATAGCGCACTACTCACCCGCAAGGGTCTCAAGGCGCTTGTACGAATACCGCTGTGGAACCCATCCTGGCTTTCCCTGTGAGGCGTCCACTCCTGGGCACCCCCAAGGTGGAGGCCAGGCATCCTTAGCGTTGTGGGGGCCGTTGTGGAGATTAAGCAAGCTATTGCCCAGAGTTGCAGAGTGGGACTCCATGATTGGAATGGCACCGAGGCGAGAATTATCAGGTCCGTGGAATTTTTGAGCCCAAGCCCCGCCGAGGCGGGGAATTGAACCCTGGTCCCGGGCTAGACCTCTGCATCAGGGTCTGCCGCTCTAACCATTGAGCCACACTTCTCCACAATACACCATGTCTCTGATCCAGTGCACCAATTTCGGCTTCTGTGTAGCGTCCCACGTCATAGCAATTCTACGTTTAGCTAAAAGTAGAGCAATACGTACAAATTTCCCCAGAACCTCTCTGGCGTAAGGAACATAATATAGCAGACAGACCTGTGGCGTGCACTGGAGCTCTACTCCCGATATTTCCTGTATATTCTGCACTACTTGTCCCCAATAATGAGCCACACTCCCATGCGAGATGCATAAAATCAGCTTCCGTGTGACCACACCGTTTAAATCTACTATTATCTCTCAATCCCTATCGGTGTAAGCGAAGGGGCGTGTGGTAGACCTGATGTAAGTACTTAAAATGAATTATGCGGAGGTTCCCATTAGGAGTGAGTTTACTTGTCAGACTGCATACATGCTCCCACTCTTTTAGTGTCATGGGGGGGGGGGGGGGGGGTCAGCACAGCATTTCATCGGTTCAAGCTCGTGTCTGGTGCACTCGTTATATCTTTGATCTAAAATAATCATTAGGTTTGTCAAGGTTTTTCAAACTTTCTTTTTTTTTTTTAAATTTCTTTATTGAATGGGGACCACGGGTACAAACAAAAAGAAACATGACCCAACATTCACTTAATTATACAATGCAGGATCGATTCGCAGAGTTGGAATTACAATAGTATTCGGTAGAATTCAGCCTGTGAGACAGTTTATACAACTAATACATAAAATAATTCCAGTATATCGTTCATTACGAAAAAGAGAAAAACAGATAAATAATAGGTACACTAGATAGCTTAAGACCATCTTACATGTCCATATATGCACTGACAGCGCCCCATATCAGCTGCCCCAATGCCTTTTTTCGCCTCCCCTTAACAGTATACAGATTATATTCCATATTGTACGTGAACAAAAAGCGAGTTCTCCACATATCAATTGGGGGGGCATCAGTTTGTAACCACATTGAGGCAATGCACATCCTAAGCACTGCTGCTGCCATGAATATGAAATACCTCACTTCATTACTAGGGTCTGTGCGCACTCCACCTACATCTATACCCAGCAGAATCTCACTAATTGACAATTGTATAGAGGCACCGAGAATCTCAGATAAGAACCTATTTATATGTCTGAGCAATTCTGATAATTTAATACAAGTGGCAAAAATATGTGCTACATCAGCATGTAAAGTATTACATCTGAAACACTTTCCATCTGGATCTCCTCCCCACTTTGCTATTTTATTAGGCGTGCAATAAAGATAAAACAGAGTCTTGTAATGTTGTGCCTTAAGATTGGCAGACATAAATAAACGGCAAGCCAATTCAATCGAGAGCTCCAACGGTATTTCAGGGCACCCCAGTCTTTCTTCCCATCTCGTACGATGGGTTTCCAGGTCGTTGGACATTGTCTCGATGATTATATTATATAATACTCCTATACGAGAGCACTTTTTATTTGCCTCAATAAGAGGATTAGACACATTCACAATATTCAATTTAGCAAAATACTCACGCATCTGCAAATACTTAAAAAAATGCGAAGTGGGTAGCTGATATTGTTTCTTCAGTTGAGAGAAAGATTTTAACCCGCCTGGTGTATATACATCTCCCACTGTTATTAAACCTCTTAAACGCCAGTTAGCTACTATGTGATCCCAGCATATATTGGGATGCAATACCGGTGCAATTAAAGGAGTATAGATAGACGCATTTCGGATATTATATTGCTTCCTTATTACCTTCCAAACCTTATACGCAGCAGCTATCACCTTGAACCTAGTGCGCTTGTAGTAGTTCCAATCTATATCAATAAAAGGTTTTTCAAACTTTCAATGTTTAAAGACTTTCTCAACTTCTCATAAAGCTAATAAGAAAAATATGATGTTGACCTTACTTTCAATCAACACAAAGAAGGACTTTGACAGGGTGTGGAGGTTCTTATGCAGAGTGTTATTTAATCATTTGGGCTCCGTGAAGGGGTCATTAACATGGTAATGACAGGATATCAGGAAACCAGAGCAGGGGTTTAGTTAAAACGTTTTTCTCCAAACTCCGCTCCTTTTTTCTTCTAACAAGGGGCATGAAGAACGGTTGCTTTTTGAATCTTTCTATTGAGCCATTTGCTATGAAAATACGCTCATTCTCATAGAATAAAGACATTGTATATGGAGGTCTTGAACACAAGATATTGTTTTTCTTAGTCAATGTGGTGGGGTCCTTACAGAACCTGCTCGGCTCTGCCCTAATCATAACAGAGATACTTGGAAAACTTGGGGACTTTCCAGTTACAAAATAAATTCCGACACACTGGCGAAGATACCCATCAACCCGTATCTGCATTAAAGGAAGCAGTACTATATCATATTAGAATATTGGAATGTTGAGCGCTCCATTGTAGACAATGGAGTGCTTCAGGCTACTGGCTGGTAGAAGTCCAGAGAGCATCTTTCCAATGAAATTTTCATTTCACAGCTGTTGCTGTGAACAAAGGCCTCTCAGAGCCGATTGGATTTAAACCCCCTTGGGCTCCAAGAGGCCTTTGTTTTTACAAATTAGAAAATTCTGTCCTCTAGGAGCGGAACGTTCAAATAGCCCCAGAGCCTCCCGTAGAAGGCTCTAACAATCATTAAAGGCCTGCTCCCTTGTTAAAGGTCCTCGCCTTCGACTCAGTCACATAACGCCAGAGCGGGCTTTTAA
This sequence comes from Triturus cristatus, assembly GCF_964204655.1. NCBI lineage: Eukaryota > Metazoa > Chordata > Amphibia > Caudata > Salamandridae > Triturus > Triturus cristatus. The sequence continues at coordinate 677,049,996 of NC_140593.1, read as the reverse complement.
TGGCCGGTAGAGCCCGCTACGTCGGGCTCTAAGGCTATATTAGGGACAGATTGGTTAAATATGTGGGAGTCCTATTACTAACTTCAAAGAACAGTGCTTTACGCGATCAAGATCCCAAAACATGCCTGAGAGATATGAGCTGATTAATAAAGAGGGAGATATCTTTATATTTCCTCATTAGGCCGAAACTTGGAGTGTAAGATGAATGTCACTCCAAGATTATTATACATTGTCCAAACCTTCCCAACTCATATAGAACAGGCCTTCATGACAGTCCCAACAAATCTTTGTCATTCAGACACAAGAATCTTATATACTTCGATTTGAAAAGGGCCGCACAGGAACAGAAAAAAGGATTGCTACAAGTCAAGAAAGTGTCACATTCTTTAGGATACAAGGCTTACCTGTGGTTCCCATCCCAGCAGAAAGTAAAAAGGCAAGGCAAATCACACTCTACTCCATAGTATGAATCAGCCAGAACATTTATCAAGGTAGTGAAAGTCTCTCAAGTGAGGAGATGATGCCGGTGCGGATACTGGCACAAGAAAAGTGTTTGCTTCATAGGAATTGATGAGATACACTGTACCACAGAAAGCTGGAAAATAGGTCTACAATGCATGACATCTTAAAGTTATGATGTGATTTTACTCCTTTTATCTCTTGTGATCCCCTCATAAGGAGGTTAACTTTTAGAACATGAAGTGGCTGAAGTCACTTTAGGTGAATAGCTCTAGGACTGAAATTTGATTTATGTGTGTTGTATAACCAGCACAATAAAATAATTAAACAAAATTGAATAGATGAGGCTGTAAGACCACGAGCTGCATAAAATTATATAGCCAGGCCTCCAACAACAGGCCCTTCATTCAAAGGAGTTCCAGGAGACATATATGTTGAGCAATTTAAGCGTGAGGGTTCTATCAGCCAAGTCTTCTGAGGAAGAGATATGGCAGTGTCGCTGGTAAACACTATACTGTTGACACACTGTAACCAGCAGGCGGAGCCAAAAATGTTCCAGGAAACCAAATGCACCTCTTCAAGCCCCTGAAATTCATTAGGTGCGACCAAAGGACAGAAATTTCATTTCTGAAGAAATACGGTCAAACTGATTTCAGCATAGCACACACCTCACATGCAGAAACTATTAATCTAGTCTTTACACGTAAAGCCAACATAAAATTTACTGTTGTCTAGGCATTACTGGTAGACTCATTTAAAAAATACAGTGTTTGCATAATCTTTTTATGTGCTAATCCTTTTCCCAGTCTGCTGTCCCTGTACGATTTCAGTCTGCTCAAGATTAATATTAACTGACCACAGTACAGGTTCCACTGCTGATGATAGAGGTGTTTTAGGGAACTTATTCCTAGCCCTTACTGTCATCAGCCCTAAATGCTGCCGAACCAATGCTGTAATCTGATGGAAGTTACATGCAGATTCAAGACGCATAACCTTTATTCAGGCTTGCAAATGGAAAGCATGTACTACTGCCACTAAGAAGTAAATACATAATGTCAGAATGAGCCAAGATATCTTCTTCTCTGAGAAGACATACTAATATAAAGGAGTAATTGTATCAAACAGGGTTGTCTGAAGCAGCTCTGCAGAGAACACTCTTTGCAGCCAAGTGTCTAGGTAAGAGTAGATTAAATGTCCCTTATGATTTATGTGGGCTACACCACTGTCATTATCTTTGCGAATACTCTGGAAAAAGAACTAGTTACTTACCTGTACACTATGGTTCTCCAGTATTATCTTTCATAGATTCACATGCTTGTATCTTCCCCGTCGTCATGGTGGGAGTCTCACGGTAACAGAATGACCACAGCAGTATAAGAAAACTGCATAGCAAAATCCCATAGGGAATCATCTTATTTGGTAACCAAATCTCATCATTATGTGGTCCAAAACTCAGCCAATCGGCTGCTAGCCCTGCCCTCACACTCCCCAGCAGAGCCCTCCTGCCTCAGATTTCCAGCCCCGAGTGCGAGACTAGAATACTCTTAGAGACAATGAGGTTCTGCCTGAGAAATGGGGAGGTGGGCGGGCCGCATGTGAATCTATGAAAGAGAATACTGGAGAACCATAGTGTACAGGTAAGTAACTAGTTCTTTCTCCAGTATTGAATCTTTCATAGATTCACATGCTTGTATCAGAATAGTAAGCAGTACTTATCCCAAACTGCATTTCCAGGCTAGAACCCCCCAATAAACGTGGGCTCTGCTCTTTTGGGTAGAATGTTAACATACATTGCAGTATTTGAAAATTTGTGTAACCATACATATATCTGTACATATACATTGTTATAATCCATGATAAATACCTTAATGAAATAGGTGCCGTAGAACTGCTTGTCCCACTGCTGCATCCTTTTTCCACGCTGCGTCCAGACAATAATGTCTAGTAAAGGTGTGCGCATTCTTCCATGTCGCAGCTCTACAAATGTCTGGCAATGGCACTCCCGCAAATAGGGCCGTAGAAGTTGCCATCTTCCTCGTTGAGTGTGCACGTACTTTGGATTGCAAAGGCCTTCCAGCTTTGGTATGACACAAGGATATTGCTGACGATATCCATCTCGAGATACTGGCTCTGGAAAGTGCCACCCCTTTCCTGGGGCCGGCAAAGGCAACGAAAAGCTGGTTTGTTTTTCTGAATGCTTTGGTCTTGTCGATATAGAATTTGAGACATCGCTTGATGTCTAAAGAGTGCAATGCTCTTTCCGCCGCCGTTGACGGGTCCTTACAAAATGTAGGCAAAACTATTGGCTCATTTAGGTGAAAGCTGGAGGGGACTTTAGGAATAAATTTGGGATTCGTCCTGAGAATCACTCTGTCCTGCCTGAATTGTAGGAATGGTTCTGCGATTGAGAAGGCCTGAATCTCGCTGACTCTTCTTGCCGATGTAAGTGCTAACAATAACGCCGTCTTCCATGAGACAAACTGCAACTCCGCCTTATGGATGGGTTCAAAGGGCGGTTTCATCAACTGCGTAAGAACTGTATTCAGTTGCCAAGGAACAATCGGTGTTCGAACAGGAGGGAACATTCTGAAGAGCCCTCTGAGGAATTCCTTAACGACTCTTTGGGACCAAAGAGAAGGACGGCCAGGATCTCTGGTGTATCTTGAAATTGCGGCCAGATGTACCTTTATGGACATATGAGAGAGTCCGGATTTGGCCAATGTCAACAGGTAAGGAAGAATCTGGGCAGACGAGACCCGAAATGGGTGCAAATTGTTAGCTGCGCACCAGTGACAGAACCTTTTCCATTTCGCCGTATATGTTTTGTTTGTGGATACTGCTCGGGATCGCGACAGAATGTCTTTGCAGTCCTGAGGGATCTTTAAGAGGTGGAATTCATGCTCGTGAGGTTCCATGCTGACAAGCTGAGCGATTTCAGATTTGGATGCAGTATCTGGCCATTGTGCATAGTTATCAGATCCTGTGTTAACGGGAACTGTATCCTTGGTGTCATTGACAGCCTGAGAAGTTCGGAGAACCATGCTTGTCTCGGCCATGCTGGTGCAATCAGAATCAGATGACACGGTTCTGACTTCATTTTCCTTAAGACTCTCAATATCAGAGGAAATGGGGGAAACGCATATGCAAACATTCCTGTCCAGCATATCTGTAGCGCATTGCCCCACGATCCCTTCTGCGGAAACCTGCTTGCAAAGTTCTTGCATTTTGAATTGTGGCGGTCCGCGAATAAGTCTAGCCTTGGCGTGCCCCATACTTTGAATACTTTGGAAAGGTGCTTCTGATGTATTTCCCACTCGTGGGAGATTTCGGGAGATCTGCTCAAGATATCTGCCCTTATGTTGTCCACTCCTGCAATATGTTGCACTTGCAGTGATACGTTGTGAGCTAGAAGCCATTTCCAAATGGCCTGTGCTTCTTGTGACAGAAGTTTCGACTTTGTGCCCCCTTGTTTTAGCAGGTAAAACATAGAAGTTGAGCTGTCCGTCTTCACCAGAACCGTAGATCCGCGAATTCTGGGAAGGAAAGCTTTGAGTCCCAAAAACACGGCCCTCAGCTCTAGCAAGTTGATGTGGAGCTGCGTTTCGTACTTTGACCAGTGACCCTGAATTTCGAGCTCCTGGAGATGCGCTCCCCACCCTTGGAGAGAAGCATCCGTCATCATTACGAAACTGCAGGTTTGAATTTCGAAGGTCAGTCCTTCCTCCAAATGATCCCTGATTTTCCACCATGACAGGGCGTCTCTGATCCGAGGGGTGATTATTATGCAATCGTCGAAGGATCCCTGCGACTGGAGCCATTGCTCGTCCAGCAGTTCTTGTATAGGTCTCATGCGGAACCTGCAATTTGGGAGTAGGGGGATACAAGAGGACATCATCCCCATCAATAACTTGTAAACCCTCACTGAAACGGACTTTTTTCTTTGCAATTGTGTTGACAACCGTATGATCTTTTGAATGCGCTCCTCTGACGGGTAAGCTTTGGCCTCCTCCGTGCAGATTAGAGCACCCAGAAATTGAATGGACTGCGCTGGTCTGAGATGTGATTTCTCTAAGTTGACTCTGAGACCCAGCTGATCGAAAAGCTCCATGCAAACGTGAAGGGAGCGAAGGGTATCTCCGAACGAACTTCCCTTGATAAGCCAATCGTCCAGATAAGGGAAGATCTGATGACCTTGGAGACGCAGGTGGGCCGCAATTGGCGCCATACATTTTGTAAAGGTTCTCGGTGCCGACTTTAGCCCGAAAGGTAAGACCTTGAACTGGTAATGGCGCTCCGCCACCATGAAGCGTAGAAATTTTCTGTGTCTTACGTGGATTGGGACGTGAAAATAAGCATCTAAGAGGTCCAGGGACGCCAAATAATCTCCTCTGCCAATTAGGAGAAGAATTTCCTGCAGGGATAACATCCGGAATGATTTCTTTTGAATAAATTTGTTGAGACCTCTGAGGTCCATTATCTGCCTCCATTTTGATGTGTCCTTCTTTTTTATGAGAAAGAAATGCGAGTAATAGCCTTTCCCGCGTTGAAGATGAGGAACTTCCTCTATTGCCTCCTTTTGCAATAAGGCCATCACTTCCGCTGATAGATGTTCTTGTCTCCTGCGAATAGGAGGCTGATTTGGAGGCTTTTCTACGAATTCCAGAGTATGGCCATGTTGAATTACATCTAAAACCCATCTGTCCGATGTTATTGACAGCCAAGCTGGGTAAAATGGAGTCAGGTAATGGGCGCTGCTTGTTGGGCAAGTGGCGGATGTGGAGAAGTCATTGACGTCGGTTGGACTGCTGGGACTTCCCTCTCGTAGAAGACCTTCCTCTGGACTGCTGTTGATAGTTATTCGAAGGTCGATATTGTTGATTGCTCGAGTACTGTCGAGAACCCTGCTGCTGGTATGGCTGATACCTGTTCGACTGGAACGAGGATCGTTGTGTAAATTGTCCTCGGGATCCTCTCCTCCGAAAGGACTGAAACCTGCCCTGTTGTAGAGATCCCAGCGCCCGCGCTGTATCTGTGTCCGTTTTGATGCTTTGGAGGGCCTCATCGACGTGTTTCCCGAACAGGTTCTCTCCATCAAAAGGCATGTCTACTATCTTGGCCTGTACCTCCGGTCTGAAGGAGGTGGCCTTCAGCCATCCTTGCCTCCGCAGGGCTACTGCACCTGCCATCTGACGAAAAGCCACTGAGGACAAATCCATAGCGATGTCAATGGACTCAGATGCTGCTCTAGCCCCATCCTGAAGTATAGCAGCTGCTTCCTCTTTTTTATCGTCTGGAAGATGGGAAGATGGGAAAGCAAGGGAGCTATATCGCACCACATCTGCCGGTTAAATCTGCTGATGAGGGCTAATGAATTAGAGGCCTTTATTGAAGACGCTGCCATTACTGCAAAGCGCTTCCCTGCACCGTCCATTCTTCTTCCCTCCTTGTCCGGGGGAACCATAGATGCTGAAACCGGATTCTTTGAGTTTCGTTGGGCGGCCTGCGTCACCACAGAGTCTGGCCGAGGATGACCAATTAAACAGGCCGGAGACGATTCCGGAGCCCTATATTTTTTGTCTATTCTAGGTACTGAAGCAGGCACCGAAGCTGGGTTCTTCATTATCTTCAAGCCCTCTTCCCAAATATGGTCGATTATTGGAATGGATCGCATAGACTTGCGTGACTCCTCCTTAAAGTCATAAAGAAAGCATTCAGCTTCCTGAACCGGAATAGGAAGATCAAAACGCTTTGATGCTTTCTCCATGATGTCATGGAATCCACCTATATCTTGAGGCGGAGAGTTTGCCGGTGTTGGAGATGTCGACGGAGTAGTTGGGAGAATATACTGATCCCATTCATCGTCACCCTGCTTGTCTTGAAGGAGTTCTCCTTCTTCTAGTTGATCGGGATCACTGTCCTCTAGGTCATCTCTGATAGTCATAATCGGTGGAGATCGGATTTTCTGAGTGGAAGCTTTGGGAGACGAGTGAGGTGGTCGTACCTGCGCCGGCTTCTCCACCGTCTGTGGCATTTGAGAGTTTGCCTCCGGGAAACGACGACCGAAGTGGGGCATTCAACGCAGATCGAACTCCACACTGTAGTCAGAAGAATCAAATGGGACTCTTTAGGCGTCGACAAGGTGGGCCCTTGGCTCATGGAAACAACCCCAAATTTCATGCACTACCCTCTCACAGACTATCATCACTGGTGGGACAATGCCATTGCTAAATTACGAGACCTTCTAATAGGCCCTGAAGTCCATCACAGACTCCCCAGACCTCTCCCGCAGCGGATTTTCGATCCGGTCTTAGTCACCCAAAGAAGAGCCCTAAGGAGGGCTGTGCACCTGCATAAATCAAAAGTTACAGAGCTTTCTGCTAATAATATGGCCTTACTACGTAAAGCCTATAAAAAATCAACATGGGAAGATAAGAAACTAAAAGAACAGAACGACTGGCTAAAAATATTTGCCCTGTTAAAGAAAAAAAACCTGCCCCACTTCTGGGACCATATAAACAAACTTCGTTCCTCCAATAAGAGCAGGGGGAACGCGGTTTGTGAAGAAGTCTGGTCTCAGTATGTGACTCAATAATACTGCTGCGATACCCTGGACCTCGCTGAGGTCGTAATCAGAGATCCTGCTGACACTATGCGGATGGATACCCATGAGCTGACTTCCTCTGCCCAGGTCTGCAAGTTTTTTTAATCTGTTTATTGCGTTTCATAAAGAAGATAATAAACAACAAAACCATTACGCAACCTACAGTCTGCGTCATTCAGCCACTGGAAAATTGTGATCGATAAACACCATTGATCCATTTACATAACATGCTCAGTGCATTCCGATAGCGTCAGAGTTACTTTTGGTATAAAGTTCAGTCGTTTTTAAGTCCTGTAGTTCGGACGAGTCCTGCCTCTGCAGAAACTGTCGCAATGGCTCCCATATGTCTCTGGGCTTTGAAGATATCGACAGTTCCTCCGCATACAGCTCAAGCTTTTCCTTACAATAAAATGTAAAAATGTAAATTGATACTTGTATAGCGCACTACTCACCCGCAAGGGTCTCAAGGCGCTTGTACGAATACCGCTGTGGAACCCATCCTGGCTTTCCCTGTGAGGCGTCCACTCCTGGGCACCCCCAAGGTGGAGACCAGGCATCCTTAGCGTTGTGGGGGCCGTTGTGGAGATTAAGCAAGCTATTGCCCAGAGTTGCAGAGTGGGACTCCATGATTGGAATGGCACCGAGGCGAGAATTATCAGGTCCGTGGAATTTTTGAGCCCAAGACCCGCCGAGGCGGGGAATTGAACCCTGGTCCCGGGCTAGACCTCTGCATCAGGGTCTGCCGCTCTAACCATTGAGCCACACTTCTCCACAATACACCATGTCTCTGATCCAGTGCACCAATTTCGGCTTCTGTGTAGCGTCCCACGTCATAGCAATTCTACGTTTAGCTAAAAGTAGAGCAATACGTACAAATTTCCCCAGAACCTCTCTGGCGTAAGGAACATAATATAGCAGACAGACCTGTGGCGTGCACTGGAGCTCTACTCCCGATATTTCCTGTATATTCTGCACTACTTGTCCCCAATAATGAGCCACACTCCCATGCGAGATGCATAAAATCAGCTTCCGTGTGACCACACCGTTTACATCTACTATTATCTCTCAATCCCTATCTGTGTAAGCGAAGAGGCGTGTGGTAGACCTGATGTAAGTACTTAAAATGAATTATGCGGAGGTTCCCATTAGGAGTGAGTTTACTTGTCAGACTGCATACATGCTCCCACTCTTTTAGTGTCATGGGGGGGGCTCAGCACAGCATTTCATCGGTTCAAGCTCGTGTCTGGTGCACTCGTTATATCAGTTCTTATATCCCTTTATAATCTCGTGATGAACTTTTTCTGCATGGGTGTTGTGAGTAATAATTGTAGAGATTGGAGGGCCGGAGGCTCGGCCGGATATGTATGATAGTGTGATTTGATAGCGTGTCTTAGTCTGTGAATAGCGAATCTGAATAGCAATGTGGGATTATCAACATATTGCAAATCCTCCGACGTGAGGAATATGCCACCTGGATATATATCCTGCATTATACTCAGCCCCGCCTCTTTGAGTAGTCGCATGGAACTAGGTTCCTGCGTTACTGATAGCGCCATGTGATGCTCTAGCGGCATTGCCGGTGCATAAATAGGCAGTCTATTAGCAAGCCTATCTATCGCTTGCCACGCTGCTATTGTGGTGTCTATCGTGTTTATTTCAGATTTAGGTGTATTCCGCCATGTGTGGGTGAGAATAGAATGCAGAGGGACCAAAGAGGCGTCACCGTCCTCAATCGCTACATGTGGTATGAAGTCGTGCCCGTGAAACCAATAATATGCATATTGTGCCTGAACGCTCAGATAATATACGTATGGATCCGCCAGTGAAAGCGGTAGTGCAATCCAGGTATCCACCTGTTGATCAAGTTTCGCACAGGCACGCCCATAGTTTTCTCGCACGACTACCTCCGGATCTCGATGAACCCATACCTCCAGATATTTAACCGGGTCTGTTGACCATACTATCGGATATTCCACGGGTGGCGCAGAAGTAATTGCTGTCAGGGGAACTATGATCGACTTATCCCAATTGATATTAAGGCCGGAAATGAGCCCAAACCTAATGTATTCCCGTAATACTTACAATAGATAACAAGCGGGTTCACGTACGAAGAGCACCATATCGTCGGCGTAGAGCGAAATTCCAACCGGACGGTGATTGCAATTTAAAGCTGTCTCTCTGTGTCTTTGGCGTATCACGCACGCCAGGGCTTCAACAGCAATGGCAAACAACAGGGGCAATAAAGGGCAGCCCTGCCGTGTGCCACGCTTAATAGGAAAAGCCTCAGACATCAGTCCGCCCACTCGAACTCTTGCTGATGGATCAGCATATAGCGTCCGCACCCACCCAAGGAAGACCAGTGGAAATCCCATACGTTGCAGAATATTAAACATGTAACTCTATTCAATGGAGTTGAACGCTTTGGCCGCATCCAGCATAAGTGACGCTGCATGCAAATGGGGGTCAAGAACGTGCATCATTGCAAAAATGGTACGTAGGTTGTGAGAGGTAGATCGCTGCGGGATAAAACCCGATTGGTCCGGTAGAACCAGACTCGTGATCAGTGGGTGGAGTTTTGTGGCTAAGATCTTAGCAAGTATTTTCGCGTCAATATTAATCAGAGATAGTGGCCTGTAGGATTCACACACGTCGGGAGCTTTGTCTTTCTTTAGAAGAGTAATTATGAGTGCTTGTCTAAGGGACGGAGGCAGAACGCCCATCTCATGTGCCTCAGCATACACCTCCAATAAAAATGGAGTGATGAGGTCTGCATGTGCTTTATAAAATTCTACTGTTAGACCGTCCGGCCCTGGCGCTTTTGCATTGGGTAGCGTTACAACAAACAAATGATGGACGGAATGCTGACAATGCAGACATTCTCCCCCAGTCAAGAGATCTGGGTTAAATCCATCGTTCTTTTGCCCACTACACCACCCCAGTTCAGACATGGCCATATGCAAATCCGTCTTGACCCTGTGCCTCATGGGAACAGTCCAGCCCGAACTGCCAAGCCATGTCTTCCCTGGACCGGAATCAAGCATCCTAGGACCGGTTTCTGGCTATCAGCCGTCATCAGCCAGGATAGCTTGACTCCAGTGGCGTAGTGAGCACGGGACCCACGTCTGGGCATACCCATCCCACTTGGGGCGAAAAGCGTTACAACAAACAAACAAATGATGGACGGAATGCTGACAATGCAGACATTCTCCCCCAGTCAAGAGATCTGGGTTAAATCCATCGTTCTTTTGCCCACTACACCACCCCAGTTCAGACATGGCCATATGCAAATCCGTCTTGACCCTGTGCCTCATGGGAACAGTCCAGCCCGAACTGCCAAGCCATGTCTTCCCTGGACCGGAATCAAGCATCCTAGGACCGGTTTCTGGCTATCAGCCGTCATCAGCCAGGATAGCTTGACTCCAGTGGCGTAGTGAGCACGGGACCCACGTCTGGGCATACCCATCCCACTTGGGGCGAAAAGCGTTACAACAAACAAATGATGGACGGAATGCTGACAATGCAGACATTCTCCCCCAGTCAAGAGATCTGGGTTAAATCCATCGTTCTTTTGCCCACTACACCACCCCAGTTCAGACATGGCCATATGCAAATCCGTCTTGACCCTGTGCCTCATGGGAACAGTCCAGCCCGAACTGCCAAGCCATGTCTTCCCTGGACCGGAATCAAGCATCCTAGGACCGGTTTCTGGCTATCAGCCGTCATCAGCCAGGATAGCTTGACTCCAGTGGCGTAGTGAGCACGGGACCCACGTCTGGGCATACCCATCCCACTTGGGGCGAAAAGCGTTACAACAAACAAATGATGGACGGAATGCTGACAATGCAGACATTCTCCCCCAGTCAAGAGATCTGGGTTAAATCCATCGTTCTTTTGCCCACTACACCACCCCAGTTCAGACATGGCCATATGCAAATCCGTCTTGACCCTGTGCCTCATGGGAACAGTCCAGCCCGAACTGCCAAGCCATGTCTTCCCTGGACCGGAATCAAGCATCCTAGGACCGGTTTCTGGCTATCAGCCGTCATCAGCCAGGATAGCTTGACTCCAGTGGCGTAGTGAGCACGGGACCCACGTCTGGGCATACCCATCCCACTTGGGGCGAAAAGCGTTACAACAAACAAATGATGGACGGAATGCTGACAATGCAGACATTCTCCCCCAGTCAAGAGATCTGGGTTAAATCCATCGTTCTTTTGCCCACTACACCACCCCAGTTCAGACATGGCCATATGCAAATCCGTCTTGACCCTGTGCCTCATGGGAACAGTCCAGCCCGAACTGCCAAGCCATGTCTTCCCTGGACCGGAATCAAGCATCCTATGGCCATGTCTAAACTGGGGTGGTGTAGTGGGCAAAAGAACGATGGATTTAACCCAGATCTCTTGACTGGGGGAGAATGTTTGCATTGTCAGCATTCCGTCCATCAATTGTTTGTTGTAACGCTTTTCGCCCTAAGTGGGATGGGTATTCCCAGACGTGGGACCCGTGCTCACTACGCCACTGGAGTCAAGCTATCCTGGCTGATGACGGCTGATAGCCAGAAACCGGTCCTAGGATGCTTGATTCCGGTCCAGGGAAGACATGGCTTGGCAGTTCGGGCTGGACTGTTCCCATGAGGCACAGGGTCAAGACGGATTTGCATATGGCCATGTCTGAACTGGGGTGGTGTAGTGGGCAAAAGAACGATGGATTTAACCCAGATCTCTTGACTGGGGGAGAATGTTTGCATTGTCAGCATTCCGTCCATCAATTGTTTGTTGTAACGCTTTTCGCCCTAAGTGGGATGGGTATTCCCAGACGTGGGACCCGTGCTCACTACGCCACTGGAGTCAAGCTATCCTGGCTGATGACGGCTGATAGCCAGAAACCGGTCCTAGGATGCTTGATTCCGGTCCAGGGAAGACATGGCTTGGCAGTTCGGGCTGGACTGTTCCCATGAGGCACAGGGTCAAGACTGATTTGCATATGGCCATGTCTAAACTGGGGTGGTGTAGTGGGCAAAAGAACGATGGATTTAACCCAGATCTCTTGACTGGGGGAGAATGTTTGCATTGTCAGCATTCCGTCCATCAATTGTTTGTTGTAACGCTTTTCGCCCTAAGTGGGATGGGTATTCCCAGACGTGGGACCCGTGCTCACTACGCCACTGGAGTCAAGCTATCCTGGCTGATGACGGCTGATAGCCAGAAACCGGTCCTAGGATGCTTGATTCCGGTCCAGGGAAGACATGGCTTGGCAGTTCGGGCTGGACTGTTCCCATGAGGCACAGGGTCAAGACTGATTTGCATATGGCCATGTCTAAACTGGGGTGGTGTAGTGGGCAAAAGAACGATGGATTTAACCCAGATCTCTTGACTGGGGGAGAATGTTTGCATTGTCAGCATTCCGTCCATCAATTGTTTGTTGTAACGCTTTTCGCCCTAAGTGGGATGGGTATTCCCAGACGTGGGACCCGTGCTCACTACGCCACTGGAGTCAAGCTATCCTGGCTGATGACGGCTGATAGCCAGAAACCGGTCCTAGGATGCTTGATTCCGGTCCAGGGAAGACATGGCTTGGCAGTTCGGGCTGGACTGTTCCCATGAGGCACAGGGTCAAGACTGATTTGCATATGGCCATGTCTAAACTGGGGTGGTGTAGTGGGCAAAAGAACGATGGATTTAACCCAGATCTCTTGACTGGGGGAGAATGTTTGCATTGTCAGCATTCCGTCCATCAATTGTTTGTTGTAACGCTTTTCGCCCTAAGTGGGATGGGTATTCCCAGACGTGGGACCCGTGCTCACTACGCCACTGGAGTCAAGCTATCCTGGCTGATGACGGCTGATAGCCAGAAACCGGTCCTAGGATGCTTGATTCCGGTCCAGGGAAGACATGGCTTGGCAGTTCGGGCTGGACTGTTCCCATGAGGCACAGGGTCAAGACTGATTTGCATATGGCCATGTCTAAACTGGGGTGGTGTAGTGGGCAAAAGAACGATGGATTTAACCCAGATCTCTTGACTGGGGGAGAATGTTTGCATTGTCAGCATTCCGTCCATCAATTGTTTGTTGTAACGCTTTTCGCCCTAAGTGGGATGGGCATTCCCAGACGTGGGACCCGTGCTCACTACGCCACTGGAGTCAAGCTATCCTGGCTGATGACGGCTGATAGCCAGAAACCGGTCCTAGGATGCTTGATTCCGGTCCAGGGAAGACATGGCTTGGCAGTTCGGGCTGGACTGTTCCCATGAGGCACAGGGTCAAGACTGATTTGCATATGGCCATGTCTAAACTGGGGTGGTGTAGTGGGCAAAAGAACGATGGATTTAACCCAGATCTCTTGACTGGGGGAGAATGTTTGCATTGTCAGCATTCCGTCCATCAATTGTTTGTTGTAACGCTTTTCGCCCTAAGTGGGATGGGTATTCCCAGACGTGGGACCCGTGCTCACTACGCCACTGGAGTCAAGCTATCCTGGCTGATGACGGCTGATAGCCAGAAACCGGTCCTAGGATGCTTGATTCCGGTCCAGGGAAGACATGGCTTGGCAGTTCGGGCTGGACTGTTCCCATGAGGCACAGGGTCAAGACTGATTTGCATATGGCCATGTCTAAACTGGGGTGGTGTAGTGGGCAAAAGAACGATGGATTTAACCCAGATCTCTTGACTGGGGGAGAATGTTTGCATTGTCAGCATTCCGTCCATCAATTGTTTGTTGTAACGCTTTTCGCCCTAAGTGGGATGGGTATTCCCAGACGTGGGACCCGTGCTCACTACGCCACTGGAGTCAAGCTATCCTGGCTGATGACGGCTGATAGCCAGAAACCGGTCCTAGGATGCTTGATTCCGGTCCAGGGAAGACATGGCTTGGCAGTTCGGGCTGGACTGTTCCCATGAGGCACAGGGTCAAGACTGATTTGCATATGGCCATGTCTAAACTGGGGTGGTGTAGTGGGCAAAAGAACGATGGATTTAACCCAGATCTCTTGACTGGGGGAGAATGTTTGCATTGTCAGCATTCCGTCCATCAATTGTTTGTTGTAACGCTTTGCATTGGGTAGGGCATGAATCACAGCTTTGATGTCCGTCTCATCAATGGGTTGACTCAAGTATTCCCGGTGCCCATCTGAGAGCCATGCACAGGCAATGTCCTCCAGGTACTCCTCGACCGCGGCATCCAAGCCCGTCCCACATGACGCATACATAACGGCATAATAATCTCTGAACTGCTCCACTATGTCTAGGGGGGCGTAATGCTCCATTCCGGTGGAGTCCGTTATTTTGTCTATGTGAGAGTTATCTTCTCTAGTCCTGATTTTCTCAACCAGGCTACGACTCGGCCTGCCCCCCTCTCTGAATTTCCTGGCTACATGTCGGCTTGAGATATATCACAGCTCAGTCTCCGCGGCCGTGTCATAGTCCTGAATAAATGTATCAATACGCGACAGTATGTCTGGGGTAGGATTATCCACATAATCCCTCTCTAGTGTTTGTAGTGCAGTCTCCATTTTGGTGAGTTGTGTTCTGAGATCCTTCAGGATACCGGCAGTCGTGCCTATACATACACCCCTAATCATCACCTTAAACGCCTCTCAAAGAGTACCCGCGCTGTCCACTGTGCCCTTGTGTCCCCAAGTGAAGAAATGGAACCAATAAGTGAATATACAAAGTGAATTGTTATGTACACGGTTTCCATCAGTTCTTTTTATGTCTGTTGCAGATCTCACAAGGTGGTCTTTTATATTCTTTCCTCTTTTGTATGCAAACAAACAGTGGTGTCTCAAGTGTTTGGTCTATGTTTTGGATTAGATTCCAATTTTTTGTGATAAGGTTACGAACTTGGTTGGTGTAAGTGCCAAAGGTGGTGACGCAAACTATTTTATCCAAACCTTGTTTCTCTTTAGTTTTCAGTAACTCTTCTCTTGGACAATGCCAGGCACGTTTTAGCGACCTTCTAACTAGTCTGTTAGGGTACCCTCTTGTAACTAGCTTGGCTTTGAGTAGGGTCGAAACGCCGTAGACAAGTAAAAAAGAACAGACCATTACCCAGCCCGTATCATTGTGTACTGAAGCTGTAAAAAATACTGTATAAGAATGGTCGTTTTTCACAACTGATGGAAACCGTGTACATAATAATTCACTTTGTATATTCACTTATTGGTTCCATTTCTTCACTTGGGGACACAATGCACAAACAGTACTACTTTTGACTGAAAGAAGTGTACCTATTGTTTATTTATTTATTTTTTCATAAAATATGTTATACCGAGCAAACTGTGTAGAAAGTTTTTCTTGCCCTCTGACATTAGATGCTCCTTTTATTGCGAATGTGCATTTCAAATATTAGTTCTATTTATCCACAGGAACCATTGTTTTCTTATATTTACAATTCTCATTCACAACAATTAACAAGCACAACATCCACTATTTCTAAAATCTGTACTTGGAAGAATTTAAAACACACTCTTTTAAAAACGACCTTTTATTGAAAAACTACTACAAGCAATACATAGACTCAAAATAAAATTGCTTGGAGGTCTACCAACATCACAGACATTAGCCATTTAATTGGTGATTTTTACAATTTGTGTTTTTTTCAACACAACACTATTGTTTCCAAAACACGAATGAAAACTAAACACATTACGACAAGATGTACTTGCACTGAGTTTAAGGGAAAATATACATCCTTATTTAGTTTGACTTCATAGCAATTTTTTGTTTCACGTTATTTCTATTCATCATAAAGAAACTTAATTGCCTATTATTGTTTCAACCTCGGATCTTTTGAACTGGAGTCTTTGTCAGGACTGTGACGGAGTATCTATACAGCCAAGATAACAGTCCACCCGCGAAAATTTAGATGTGGGCGGACCTTAGGTATAACCAAAGTGGAGACAAATTTGTCTCTACCATGATTAAACCCTTCTGACAGCGGAGTTAGGGATGTCAGAGGCAGACCTCTCACTCCACCCATCAAATTTAGTTGGGAGGAATTAGAGATCAGTTTTCAATGCCAGTCACCGCCAAGGAAACCCTGGCGTTATTGAGCAGTAAAAATTGCCAAATGTTCCCATCACCATGGGAGAGGACTCCTTTGGCAAGGGGAGCCTTCGTCTTTTTATTTTCAAAAAGAAAATTCTGCTTCAGGATTTTCTTTTTGAAAAGAAAACAGTTTATTGCAGGACTCTGTCATAATGATAGAACCCTGCAAAAAACTGTAAACAGCATTGGCAGGAACCGCCTTGAAGGCGATTCATGCCAATGCTTTAGAAATTACGACAAGCTTGGTGGTCATTTCTAAATTTAGTGGGAGGAGTAGTCTCGGCCTGGCACTAGCAAAGGGCTGGCGGTCATTTCTAAATTTGGTGGGAGGAGTAGTCTCGACCTGGCACTAGCAAAGGGCTGGTGGATGTTAAGTCCTCCACCAGGCCAACAAAGTATAAATCAGGGCTTAAGTAACTAAGAAAGTGGAGAAATCTTATTTTCCATAACACTACCGGTGAGAATCTAAATGGATAACTGTACAACCTCTGTAAGTTGGACAGTCGGATTAAATATTTCAACAAACATAGGGTCCAAAACAGATTCAGGTTATCATTGGGGGGTTGTAGCTCCTGAGGAGATGATAATATGAGTATGTGCTGTGTCTGGAGGAATTTATTCGCTAGAGGGTTCCAGGAAAGCGCTGACAATGGAACCCTCCCTTGAAGATGCAGAATGTCACAGTTTACAGACCTCAGAGATGGTACTCTTGAGGGTGTCTCTATTTGCATGGCTGTTGTGTTGTGAAGCCTAACAGCAGAGAAGAGTTACATTGCCTTAGAGGCATGGAGGTTCTGAGGATGTGTCACAGAAACGGTAGGAGACTGTTCCCGTGTACATCAGCAACTGTTGCATGATAACCCATGAAATCCAGAAGTTTCTTGACTAGTTTTGTCTACCTGAGGTTTTTATAGTCTATAACAAAGTAGAAATGTGCAGAGCAAGTACACTTCAAATCGGAATATATAACAAGCCAAAACAGAGAAAATTGCCACCTTATATATTTTCATCAGTTTACCATAAGTAAATTAAATTGCAGAATTTGCATGCTAGGAAATGCACCTTGGTGCAAAAAGCTGCATCCCTATCCCAACAAAAGACTAATATCATGGCTTCTTGAGAGTTGACTGTGTGTAGGTTTTTGTGAAAGACACTTTTGGTTGGCTTTGTTTTCAGAAGTTCTGACT
The DNA here is from genome assembly GCF_964204655.1 of Triturus cristatus. Lineage (NCBI taxonomy): Eukaryota > Metazoa > Chordata > Amphibia > Caudata > Salamandridae > Triturus > Triturus cristatus. The sequence continues at coordinate 677,032,703 of NC_140593.1, read as the reverse complement.
GCATTGTGATAGAAATGTACAATCTGCAACATTGTGCTTCTTGATCAGCAGCAATTAGGCTTTATTTCGATATAATGAATATCTTAAAAAGCAGTACATAGACTTATAAACAGTAAAACGATAAAAGGAGACAATACATAGAGAAATAACCATACATATCATACTACAAGTGTCCCCGATAAATTAAATAAAAACAGTTTTTAAAAAAACGGATTAAACAAGATGCAAAGCCTAGTTGATCTGATACGCCAAGCCCATCCTAGGAACTTTGCTAAGCCACAAGCAAAGAGGGGCCGTGGGTCGTTTTTCAATATACGTAAGGCCTCCTTGTAATGTCTTGTTCCAAGTTCTCTACAGAGTGGCTTTAGCCAACTGCTACGGGGGACTACATAGGCCGGGCATTCAAACAACAAATGGGGGACTGTCTCTGTCCTATTCTCACAGAATGGGCAGGAAGAAATTGTTTGAGCCGGGGCCTAGAGGTCAGTTCCCCAACGTGAAGGAGACCTATCCTGAATTGGAAATATAGAGCCCTGTCCCTGCAGTTTGTAATAACATCCAGATATGGTTCGCAAAAAGACACATCCTTTACCAAAAGGAAGTCCAGGGTAGTCCTGCACAAGTTGGCATTACTGCTTCTACCGTCGGCTACCCAACTCCAGTATATCTTCTTAAGGACAGACTTTGGGGGGGCAGTTCTATTGTTCCAAGCGTCGCCAAGGCCAAGGTTGGCGAGAAGACGCTTGACTTCTCTCAGCCAACAGATCTTGGACCAGCCTGGCAGCCCCAACACATCAGTTAAGCCGTCCGCATAGCTAGACATTTCTGGGACTCTCCAAATTCGCGCCCATAGAAGGAGAGGACGGAGCCTAGCCTGGTCACTAATTGACCGAGTCCCCATATCTAGGAGCAGTGGAAGAGTTGGGGTTCTATAGGGGAGCCCCATTAGATCTTTGTGGAATTTACTTTCTGAGCGGGACAGCTGGTCCACATTATGTACCCCCATTATGTACCCCCCAGAGTTCGGCCCCATAAAGTGCTGCACTAGCACCCCTTGCCCTGTAGATGTCTAGTATAGGCGCAATGGGTTTGAGGGTTGAGGCACGTTGTTCCTTGAGAAGGGCACCCACCACCCTCTTGTGGATCAGCAACATCTTTTGATGGTGGCATTTCCAATTCATAGAGTCACAGAGACGAATACCGAGGTAATCGAACTCCGTAACCCTCTCGAGGGGAACAGAATCTAGAATCGGTGGTTTAGCTATCTTTTTTGGTGGATTAAGGACCAGGTACTTGGTTTTCCCTGTATTCATAACTAACCCCCTTGCATCACAAAAGGATTTAAAGCTAGTTAACAGACTCTGCAGGCCTACCGGGGTTTTAGAAATCAAGAGGGTATCATCTGCAAATAGGAGGGTAGGTATTCTTCTACCAGCCAGGGATGGTGCATCTGCAGGATGTTGCAGCAGGTGCTCCACCACTCCATTGACATACAATGAAAACAGAGTGGGGGCTAAGACACATCCCTGGCGTACCCCTCTATTTACAGGTATTCGTGTTGTTTTTTGCCCCTGATTAGTGCAAAATTGTCTGCATGCAGTTTTATCAGCAAGCTTAGTAGATAAGATGGGATACCCTGTTCGTCGAGGACTCTCCAAAGTTGGCTGCGTGGGACCAGGTCAAAGGCAGTCCGCAGATCTATAAAAGCGAGATACAGACTGCCTTTGCCCAGTACAACCACTTTCCAATACAGCATCATAAGCCGGAAGGATTGCTCTATTGTCCCCATACCCGATCTAAAGCCGGCCTGAAAGTCAGAAAGAATGCCCTTTTCCTCGACCCACTGCATTACCCTACCCAGAACCACTTTTCCCGCCACCTTCTGCGAAGAGTCTAAAAGACTTATGGGGCGGTAATTGGCTGGGTCATTCCGGCTCCCTTTTTTAAGGAATGGTACGACCTCAGCACCCTTCCATGAGACCGGGAAAGTTGCCCCATCAAAACTAGCATTCAGTAGGGCAGCGATAAGTTTTCCCCACTCCTCCGGATTAATACGTAGCAAATCCCCTGGTATGCCATCCGGGCCTGCTGCTTTATTGGGGACAAGGCGTTTAATCGCCCCTGCCACTTCCTTAGCTGTGAACAGGAGCTCATCATTAAACTCACAGGATACTAAGGGATGCCGTTCTGGCAAACTTCCCCACTTACCTGGGACCATTGTGTAGAGCTGGGAGAAGTGGTCAAACCACGCGCCCTCCGGTATGTTGCAAGTTATCATTGTGTCCACGGGTTTATCCCTAGCTCTTAATAGGTCCCAGAAACCCTTTGAGTCCTTCCTTAGGCTTGCGGCCTTCAGGTCATACCAAAACTGGTTCTCCCATTCTACCTTTGCCTTAAATATAACCCTCCTGTGATTGCCCCTTGCGACACTAATCAGGGCTCCATTCTTGGATTTCACTGCCTTTATTAATTCCCTTTTGGCATCGCGTCAGGCTGGTGAAAACCACCCAACATTGCCCTTCTTGCCGCCCCTTTTGGAATCCCTTTTTCCCACATTATGGGCTAAGAACAGTTCGCCTAATGCGTTTGTGGTTTGGGCAAACAGTGTGGATACCTCCTGCGCACTGATAGAAGGGGAGTCTAAACGAGGTATGATATTAGCCATTATAGATTTTACCTCCAAGATCTTTCCCTCATTACCAACGATATTCTTCCATTTCAGGCGCCTACCACAATTAGAGGGACAAACTTCATGTGTGGTTCTCCACTCATGTGGGATTGGGGGTGGGGAAAATCCCATCCAGAGAGGGGACAGAGACAGAGGGTTGTGGTCACTGTCAATGGACGGCAGGACCACCATATCTACCAGGTGAGCCCACAAGCGATAATTCAGCAGGATATAGTCAATCCGTGAGGAATGCCCTACTCTGTTGAACGTATGGGCCCCCTTCTGGTCTGAGTTAGACCTGCCATTAGTTGCTCTAAGGCCATGCTCCAAGCAAAGGACATTAAGATCGATGGCACTTTGTGACCATCTTCTTATTGGCATGATTTGTAACGGTGGGATACCTCTCCTTTCATCATCATCTCTGGTGCCTAGCACATCGTCCACTGCAAGGGGTTCAAATGTACAGTTGAAGTCCCCAGCTAGCATGACGAAGGAGTCAGCGCTACAGTTTCTGAGTTCCTCGACATGGCCCTCCACATGGCCCTCTCACTGTTAGCCTCTGGAGGTCAGGTGACTTAGTAGCTATACATTTAATGGAGTACCGCAGGGAGATGCTTACCCAGATTAGCAACCCTCCCGAGGGGCGCCCCTTCCCTCCGCTCGGCCGTATGGCAGGGACAAAATAGGTAGTATAACCCATCTTGTGTTGTGGTTCCAAACACCAGGTTTCCTGGAACAAGCAAATCCCAAATGATTCTATAAATACGTTCCAATCTGGTATGCTTATGTTCCGTACAAGGCCCGCTATGTTCCAGCTAGCTACCTTCAGGGACACACTGCCAGCCCCTCCCCACCCCATAGCTAAGTCACTTGCAAGAGGGGCATTAGCAGTAGCCATCTCAATGATAGGCAACGCTACAGCTTCCGTGGATAAAATGTCCCCCTCAGACGACTCCCTGCTTGACAGAGTCAGCTCGAGCGCTTCCGGGCAAACCACCGGTGGGTGCCCCCTAAAGATAGTTGGTGGGGAAGGGGTGCCAGTGGGTGACCTCACCAACTCCTATCCAAATGTTAGACTATCAATTGATGTCTCCCCAGATGCATCATTATGCTTCTCCCGTATTGTCCAGATTGCATGTCAATAGCCTTGCCAAAGCCGACCATGTGGCTGGCATGGGCTATTACCAAATGGGCTAAATTGGGAGAGGCTTCCACGAGTCTGTCTGCCGTCCCAGTCCTCCCGCATAGGGGATCCGGCTAGCCTCACTGGCAAATTTGGGGGATTAAAATAACTAAGGTCGCGAATGCCAATTGGTCCCCCGCTACCTGTTAGACTGTGCTCCCTCACAGATCCACTGCATACATAGCTAGTCACCCTTGGGTCCTCAAAATTTACTATGATGCAATCCCCACTTATATTTTTTTGCTTAGTGCCTATCCAGCCGACTCTCCTTACTTGGATAATCCGTCCCTTCCAAAATTTGGGTAAGGGTCTATTTTCTTTAAGCCAAAATAGGGTCTTGTTATAGAAATCAGCAAATGTCTCACGCTTACCCGGGCTGAGCACTGGTACCCCAGTCAGCAGAGCTACAAAGGGCTGGCAGGCAGGGGGGAGATTGACATTGTGGGCCCTCTCACCCTTAAAGCCCTCACCTGTCTGCTGTACGTGAACCTTTGCAGGCTTAACTGGTTTAGATGATAAGATCTCAAGTCTACTAGGGGCTCCTTGAGTGACGGTTGAAATGATAGGATTTGGTTTACCAGGGATGCCAGAAGCTATGGGACCTGCCGACTTTTTATTTGAGATGTTATTAGCGGCCTTAGGGGGCTTTGGTTTCTCTACAGGCTTGGTTGCTGCCGGCCCAGGTTTCCTCGGTGTCCCTCCAGCCATATCAATCACCTCGGATACAACTGGTGTAGTGCCTACTGAAGTAGCTGTACCTTGTTGGACTGTAAAGGCCTCCCTGCTGTCAGTATCCCCCCCTGACCCATCCTCCCTAATTCTTAACTGAAATTTAATAAATGATTTTAGGGAGAAAAATTTGTCTAGGGTTGCCTGCTCCATTTTATCCACCCGCTCTGATAGCCCCCTAATTTTTTCTAACACCGGGAGGAGTAAGGATTTCATCATTTTCTCCATGGTTAGGAGGGAGTCTGGGGGTAGAGAGGCTACAAGACCACAAGACTGTTCTTTACAGCCGCTAGCTACTGGGCCTCCAGATATACCCTCTACCTTCTCTCCCTGCAGCGGGCAGGAATCCTGCCCCACTACCTTATGTGGGCCACCCATCCTGACGGTAGCCCTCCTAGGTCTCTTGTGGTCCTTGACCAGTCTACTTTTCCGTGGGGTGGGCAATCTTTTCCTTTTAGTGGGGACTGGATGCATTTCCGCCTGCACCACAAGGGCCGATGGGGAGGGCGATATTGGGTGAATAGAAGGATTAGTCAGGGGCAACAAGGAAGTGGCTGCCTCACTAGCCATTAAATCTGGGGCCACATTGTTTTCAGCATGGAGTGCCGTGGCCGTCAAAATTTCCAACCCGTCTATACTAGCTCTTAGGGCGGCCACCCGGGGGTGGTCCAGGGAAGGGGGTGCAGGGACAGGTGGGTCCAGTGTTCGCTCTGGGGAGGGCACCAAGGCTATCGAGCCCAGCGATGACCGTCTATATCCAGAGAGACCTCGTGATAGCCGCCGCTCAGCCATGGCGATTTCATTGTCAATGACATTGGCCACGCGGGTAATAAACTTATCCATGGTGCCAACCATACCCCCCCTGTCCCCCTCCCCCCCCCGCCCCTCCTCAGGCTTTTGCCTGAGCGGGTTGACATCGCTAGGGCAGGACCAGCCCAGGTGTTGAAACAAAACCCCAAGCAATGACCTAGAACAGCTGAGAACAAGTAATAATATGGGCTACCTGACAACGACAGACAAAATTACAGGGAGGTGTCCCAGCCCAGCCTCCTCCAGCCTCGGACGGCCACAGACGGCCCGCCCTCTGCCCGGGCTCAGCCCGGCGCCGCCCGCGCGCGTCCGCGAGGCGAGGAAGCTGCCTGCTTTTAAGCGCCTCCAGGCGCGGCAACCAGGAAGTGGGCGGTGTCCCGAGGCAGGCTGGGAACTGTAGCCCGCCCCACTCCGCGGCCGAGCAATGTCAGCTGCTCGGCGGCGGGGGCGACCACAGCGTCAGGGCTCCTGCAGTACTGTGAGGTCAGTAGTGGCTGCGCGACCCCCTCCAAGTTCGCCTCCGGTAAGAATTCGTTCCCCGCTCCTCTGTGGGAGCTGCCTGCTTTTAAGCGCCTCCAGGCGCGGCAACCAGGAAGTGGGCGGTGTCCCGAGGCAGGCTGGGAACTGTAGTCCGCCCCACTCCGCGGCCGAGCGATGTCAGCTGCTCGGAGGCGGGGGCGACCACAGCGTCAGGGCTCCTGCAGTACTGTAAGGTCAGTAGTGGCTGCGCGACACCCTCCAAGTTCGCCTCCGGTAAAAATTCGTTCCCCGCTCCTCTGTGGGAGCTGCCTGCTTTTAAGCGCCTCCAGGCGCGGCAACCAGGAAGTGGGCGGTGTCCCGAGGCAGGCTGGGAACTGTAGTCCGCCCCACTCCGCAGCCGAGCGATGTCAGCTGCTCGGCGGCGGGGGCGACCACAGCGTCGGGGCTCCTGCAGTACTGTGAGGTCAGTAGTGGCTGTGCGACCCCCTCCAAGTTCGCCTCCGGTAAAAATTCGTTCCCCGCTCCTCTGTGGGAGCTGCCTGCCTTTAAGCGCCTCCAGGCGCGGCAACCAGGAAGTGGGCGGTGTCCCGAGGCAGGCTGGGAACTGTAGTCCGCCCCACTCCGCGGCCGAGCGTTGTCAGCTGCTCGGCGGCTGGGGGACCACAGCGTCAGGGCTCCTGCAGTACTGTGAGGTCAGTAGTGGCTGCGCGACCCCCTCCAAGTTCGCCTCCGGTAAAAATTTGTTCCCCGCTCCTCTGTGGGAGCTGCCTGCTTTTAAGTGCCTCCAGGCACGGCAATCAGGAAGTGGGCGGTGTCCCGAGGCAGGCTGGGAACTGTAGTCCGCCCCACTCCGCGGCCGAGCGATGTCAGCTGCTCGGCGGTGGGGGCGACCACAGCGTCAGGGCTCCTGCAGTACTGAGAGGTCAGTAGTGGCTGCGCGACCCCCTCCAAGTTCGCCTCCGGTAAAAATTCGTTCCCCGCTCCTCTGTGGGAGCTGCCTGCTTTTAAGCGCCTCCAGGCGCGGCAACCAGGAAGTGGGCAGTGTCCCGAGGCAGGCTGGGAACTGTGGTCCGCCCCACTCCGCGGCCGAGCGATGTCAGCTGCTCGGCGGCGGGGGCGACCACAGCGTCAGGGCTCCTGCAGTACTGTGAGGTCAGTAGTGGCTGCGCGACCCCCTCCAAGTTCGCCTCCGGTAAAAATTTGTTCCCCGCTCCTCTGTGGGAGCTGCCTGCTTTTAAGCGCCTCCAGGCGCGGCAACCAGGAAGTGGGTGGTGTCCCGAGGCAGGCTGGGAACTGTAGTCCGCCCCACTCCGCAGCCGAGCGATGTCAGCTGCTCGGCGGCGGGGGCAACCACAGCGTCAGGGCTCCTGCAGTACTGTGAGGTCAGTAGTGGCTGCGCGACCCCCTCCAAGTTCGCCTCCGGTAAAAATTCGTTGCCTTCTTGATCAAAAAGTGGGAGCTGACTGCTAATACACATTTTCTATAATTTTGCTGTTGTCCATTGGGAAAAAGAAACTGTGCCCATCAGAAGATTGGCTACAAATTATTTATTCTCTCACCCAGAAAATAGAAAGGCAACATAAAGACACAGGGAGATGTACATTGTAGGCGCCGGGTACACTGATCTGGCAAGGGGACTTGGGCAGTGATTGTGCATTGGGTATTTCTTATGGATCACTGCTACAGATTGGCCTGTTTGCTCGCTCTGCATGAGGCTGCAGAGATGATTTGAGGCGGAACATCTACAGTTCAGTCACTCTGCATATTTTATATACAATTGTTTATGACAGGGCCAGATCAACTGGGACTAAAGAAATATACAAGTGCTATAAAAGAAGTCGAGATGCAAAATAAAAGAAATCCCTTACTTTGAGTCTGGCTCTTGCCCAGAGAGGGATGAGGACTCCACACCATCCGTCCTGCCGCTCCAGAAATCGAAGAAGGTCATTGTGTCCATCTCCACATCATAGAAATACATTTTGGAGTCCGGTGTACCTTCAGCCTGACAATAAGAGAACATTAATTACAGCAGCTGTGCGTGGATGGCAAAAACTAAGACATGAAGCCTACGACAGTCACATATAAAAATCAAAAGAGAATAACCTGATAGTAAAAATCACCAGGGTGGCAGAAAGTCTTTTCAAGCTTTCACACCATACAGAACCTGCAGTCAACAGACAGTATTACACAAGCTAAGGAGTAAGGTTGCCACCTATTCAGTATTTCTCATGCACTTTCATGTCATAGCCAGTAAAAAAAATGGGAAAGTCAACAAAATACAGTATTTTCCCCCTAAGAAATATAAGACTGAAAAAAAAATTTAAAGAAGAAATTGGTGTTTTTGGTAGGGGTGGCAAAAATATTCCTAAATGATTATTCAGGTAAAAAGAGATAGAATAGCTATGATAGAAAAAAAGAATACAGAGGCTTTCACAAAAATTATTTTTCAAACACTGGATCCTGTCCAGTCCAGAGTCTCAAAACATAAACAAAAGTCTGGAATTTTCATCTGAGGAAGATGCCATCCCTAAGGCATTGACATGCACCATTAAAAGTTCACTTGGGTGTACACATAAGGATTGGCTAAGGGCTCGCAAGACAAGGCCAGCAGTAACACCAGACAACTAGCAAATGCCACAACCAGCAGGCTAAACACTAAAGACATAAGATTACATGGGCTAGGGAGATCGCATGTCCTAAATCCCATTGGAAACCACCCAGACTTTCACAAAACAAAACAAGAGGCAATTTCTTTATGCACACAAGTAGCACAAACACAGATTCACAAACCCTAAAAGAAGCACATGCCCTGCCTCCTGAAAAAAAAGCTATTGGAATCACCACTGTTAGGGAAAGAAGCTGCTAGAAGACACTGTCTTCACCGAGTATAGAATACACATATAAAAAAAATCTCTAGACCCACCGGCCTTGGGAGTAGTCCTCTCTAAAACTCCAAAGAATAAGTTAAATTCTTCTCTAATGATCATTCTGGTGGATACTCTAACTGCAGATTCTGGACCTGTCCACAGGCGTCAGACTGGATTCGGAAACACTTCAGCAGTACCTCTGCATGCTGACAGGTGGCATTCTGCTCCGAAAGTGACATGCGAGGTCAGAGGTAAGTGGCACCCATGTACCCAGTTGTTTTCTAGAGCATCTGTGCCCCCAGGCGCAGAGCCCAACAGCTGGTTGGCTTTGACTGGTGTGCAGATCTCTAGAATTGAGACCTTAGTAGATGGAAAAGGAGTCTGGTTCACAGAGCAGGGAGGATGGCATATTTGATGAGGAATCTTCGGTTACATATAGTATCCACCAGAAAGAGCGTTGCTGAAGATAAGTAACTTGTTCTTATGATGGATACTTCTAACCAAAGATTCTTCACCTTTTGAAAAGATGCCAAATCTTTACATCACGGCTGGTGGGTCGGTGAACTGTCTCATACCAGACCAAAAAATCCTGCAGGACCGCACAGGCAAAATTCCCTTTTTCTATGGACCTGGCCGTCCAGTCGGTAGTGCTTAGTGAATATATGAAGCAACCCCCAGGTAGCAGCCTGACAGATGTCCAGGACAGGCACTCCGCTTTGCCAATGAAGTGGAAGGAGCTTTGTACCTGCTGGAATGAGATCACAAACTTCTGGAGGCGGTTTTATATTCAGTGCGTAGAAGATTTTGATGTAGTGAATGACATAGCGACAGATGGTCCATTTCTGCACTGTCTTGCCTTCTCCACTCCAGCAAATCCAACGCAGTTCAGCAACCACCACTGCTGGTCTATTGCAGTCTCCTCCAAAATCTGGCCATATTCGCATAGATCACCCTGGTGCTGTGCCCACAGTAACCTTAGATCCCACGGCAGAGCCTGCATATGCCATCTGGCATGCTTTACCAGTAGGATTCAGGAGGCCAGTAGAACCAGAAGCCTCAGAGTCATTCACAATGAGATCCAGGACAGAAGTTGAAAAATCTGGATAATAGGCCTAATGTTCTAGACTCTTCGCTCAAAGGAAAGCCACAAAATGGCAACGTGTACAGAATAGCTCCAATAAATCGGAGTGACTGCAAAAGGGTCAGGTGTGACTTCAGCATATTGTTAGTGAACCCCCACTATGTTAGGGTTCGCTGTAGTCTGGATGTGGGTGATGACTGCATGGAGTGAGCCTGCCTTCAGCAGCCAGCTGTTGAGGTAGAAGACTGGGAGCCTGACCGCCGAAGATGGGCGGCCATCTCTGCCATCACATGTGTGAACGCACGAGGGGCACTGGCGAAGTCATAGGGGAGCACTGCAAACTGAAAATTCCATTGCCTCAGCATGAGCCTCAGACAGGGCCTGTCTAGGCCTGCAGGACGGGGATGTGGAAATAAGCATCCGGCAGGTCCAATGCTACCATCTAGTCTCCAGGGTCGGGGGCAGACAGGACCTCAGCCTGGGTGAGCATTCAGACTTTTTTCTTTTCACAGGAAGGCATTAAGAGGGCATAGGTCTAGCATAGGACACAGGCTTCTGCCCTTCTTTGGAACCAGAAAATTGTAGGAGTAACAGCCAGTGCCACTTTCTGGAGCAGGGACCCTCCCTATGACTCCCTTGGCCAAAGGGCCTGCACTTCCTGCTGTAAACAGACAGGTGGTCCTCCATCAGCTGCCTTAAGGTAGGTGGAAAGTGAAAGTAAATGGTAAGGAGTAGCCCTATAGACAATTAGCAGGATCCACTTGTCCCAAGTGACTGCTCGTCACCCTGGGAGAAATGCTGCATCTTGCCTGCGACAGAGTGGCTGTGACTCTGGAAGGACACACAAAAGTATGTTTGCGGTAGCTGGAGGAGTGGGGACTGGACTGCATGCTGCCCCTGCTGTCCACTGTGTCTGGGTGATCCAAGGCCTCGGCCACAAAATGGCTGTGGAGTCTGCTGGAGAGGGATGGGGCCCGGGACAGTTGATCTGCTGTAAACTCTGCTGTGAGGTCCTAAGTTCATTATCTTGCGGTGGGGGTATCCTGACTGTCTTCTCCCCCCAGCAGTGGCAGCAGTTCTGAACCTGTGCGGGGAACCTTTAATAATCCAATGTGGAACACGGTTCTGCAATCATGACTCGCAACTGGCTGCCTTTATTTGCAGCCGACCATGAGACCGCACTCTGAAGTAGCAGGCGATCCAGTTTCTTCAGCTATACCTTATCTGGTAGGGATACGATCTAGCCGCAGATTCCTTACCTTAGAATATTCTCCAGGCATAAGACTGGATCCAGAAATTTTCGAGCAGTACCTCTGTGCCAGTAGGTGGAAATTGGTCAACTCTGTATCAGTGCTGGATGTGACCTGTGCGGTGCTTATATAAGCCCCAACCCAGCACACTAACATCAGTTTCTTTTGGAACATTTCCAGGCCAGAAGCACAAAGCCACATAGAAAACCAATCAATCAGTGTGAAAGCACAAAGGACCTACCGGAGCTTTCTTAATATAAAAGAGAATCTGTTCGCAGAAACACTGAGAATGGGAGAATCAGTAAGGATTCTGCTGCTAGATAGAGTCTCTACCAGATAAAACCGAAGGTAAGTAACTCATTTGATGGAGACTTATAGCCACAGATTTCTTACCTTGGAATAGATGCCCAAGCAAAACCTCCCCGAAGACAGGTTTGCGAATAGATACAATCAAGAAGCCCTGGAGAACCGAACAGGCAAAGTGCCAGTTGCAAACGACTTCAGTTTCAGGGCAGTGTTTGGTAAACGTGTGCAGAGATGCCCAGGTGGAAGCCTGACAGATGTTCAAAACAGGGACGCCGTTGGCTAACGCTGTGATCACAGCCTTGGCTCTGGTGGAATGAGCCCACAAACGCTCAGGGGGTTGTTTCTTTGCCAATACGTAGCAGATGTTAATGCAGAACACATTCCATCTGAAGATGGTCTGATTCTGCACAGCTTTTTCTTTCTTTACTCCGGCAAGCCCAATTAAGAGTTGATCATCCCCTCGGATTTCTTTGGTGCAATCAACATGACGGTCTGGCCGACGTGTAAAGACATCATCACTTTTGGTAGGAAGGATGCATGAGAACCAGTTTATCTGGGAAGAAGTTGATGTACGAAGGGTGCACAGAAAGTGCCTGAAGTTCACTGACCCTCCTGGTCTATGTAATGGCAACTGAGGAGACTCTTTTGATGGTCAAGAGGTGTAAAGGAAAATTGTGCATGGGCATGAAGGGTGAGCACATGAAAAACGTTAGAACCAAGTTACGATCCCTTTGGCGCATAATTAGGGGTTTCAGAAGAAACAAATGTTGGAATCCTTTTCAGAAAAGAATCACAAATTGTGACTTTAACAGTTAGGGTTGATCCAGCAACCGTAAAAAAATGTAAATGGCCGAAAGATACCCCTTAATTGTGCCCTAAGCAAAGCCTTGCGAGGCTAAAGACAGAACAAACAACAAGATATCAGACAAAGGTGCAGAGAGGGGATCAACATTTTATCAGCACACCAAGCCACAAACTTGTCCCAATGGCAGGTGTATAAGGTCTTAGTTGAGGGATGCCTAGCTACCACGATGACATCACATACTTCTGAAGGGAGGCCAAAGGCTGTCAGCTTTCGCTGCTGAATTTCCATGCATTAAGGTGGGACATTAGTAGGTTTGGGTGCTGAACCCTGCCTTATTTCTGCAACAGCAGATCCTCCAGAAGGAGCAGCCTGATTGGAGGACTGATACTCATGCTCAGAAGTTCAGGATACCTCAGGAGAAAAGTCGGAATCTACTCCAAAGGAGATGGGGTTCGGGAGCAAGACCAGATAGCACATTAACGCCCTTGCACCATCTCAAGCGGTTGAGAGCTGTCGGAAAGGGTTGAGCCTCAACTGGCCCCACATGTGATTCTTTTTTGACTTACTTGATGACTTTGACCACGACTAAGATCTGCCGCAGGACAACTTTGGGGGCAGAAACAGGACTTTCCCTTCGCCCTGTCACAGCATTGAGTCTTTTGGTGTTTGGTGACATAAAGCTTCCACTCATGAGCCCCTAAGGCCTTCAAGTTCATCTGGGCAGAGCCACTGCAGGCCTTGGAGTCATTTTCCAATGCCAAGCACCAAAGACATACCTGATTGGAATCTTTCACTGCATGTTTGCGACTGTCCATACAAGGCTTACAAACTGTATTTTTAGGGGGGGGGGGGGGGATCTCCTTTGCACACTGATATTGTTTTTGTGATAAATTCAATTAGAACTGTCTCAATAAGAAACTAGATGTAGCCCCGGATCCGCATATGGGGGCGCGGCGGGCGCCAAAAGAAAGGAACTGATTGATGTCAGTCAGTGCACAGGGGTGGCCATTATATGCCAGCCCGGGCGCATGAGAGGATGTGGTCCGTCGGCTAAACTGCCGACTTTGGTGCTGGAAACCAGGGTTCGAGCCTCAGGGTCACATCCACATCCTGTGATTCTGGGCAAATCACTTCATCTCCCCGTGCCTGAATGTGTAATGTAAATACGGTGCTCACGTAAAGCGCTCCAATACCTTCGGGTCGAGTTCGCGCTATATAAATATGCAACAACAAAAAACAAGCATTGGCATAGCCAATAGGTCTCGCTTTTGGGACCTTATAAGTGTTTAGCTATGCAACAGTTGCATAACTAAATACTTATAAGGTTCCAAAAGCGAGACCCATTGGCTATGCAAAGCGGCCGTGGGGCCCCGAAAGTGAAAGTGATCGATCACGATCAAACATCAAAGCGGCCGCGAAAGTGAAAGTAATCGCGGTAAAGCGCGGCGCGCCCGCGCACATGCACTGTAGCTCTATGCTGGCATGGTAGCACTTTTGGGAGCCCTCTCAATAAGTCTCAGCAGACCAGCGCATGCGCTGGATCAGGCGAGACCTAAAAAATTGCATTTCCCGGAGCAAAACGACAACGGTTCGAAGTCGCAGGACACCACCTGTCGGCGTGCAAGGGTGTTGCTGAACAGTTTCTGGATTCACTCTAACGCCAGGGGAATATTCAAAAGGTGAGGAATCTGCGGTTACAACTATCCATCAGAAACAGCTGAGTACTTTCTGCATACTGAAACACTAACAGTGCCATCTTAAGGGGCTTTGGGACCCTGGGCACGCATACACTTCGGGACCTATGAAACAAGGCTTAAAAGTAAGTGGTAGAAAAAGCACAGAGGTAGAAGAGGACAGACTAGACTGTCCGAACCCATACATAAAATGACTAAAATGGCGTAAAAGTTACGTTTAATTTATTATTAATTTTGGCAAAATGTGAGGAGGAGCCTAGCGCGCGACCAAGATGGCCGCGTAGGTGCGAGGCTCCCGGGGACCTCCGCGACCTCCTACGACTATCCTGAATTAATCCTGTCTTGGATGAGGGGAATGTGTTGGTGAGCCTGAGCTGAGGTGGCACCCGTTTCCCGTTGTCAAATCGGACCTCGGACACCGGAGTAAGCACCGTTTGAAGTCTGCGGCCTTCTCCTCGCCAGACCCCGGATTTGCGCTGAGGGGGGACCCAGTGACAAAGTGATCAACAGCGGCGGGCCGGGCCTGGCGAGTCGCGTACCCCGCACTTTCGCTTTCGCTTTCGCACCCCCTTGCCGTCTCTGCAGGGTTGGGTCGCGGGGCTCTTTGTGCTGGTGTGGTCTCGCTGGGAGACTCGGCCTGCCTGCTGGCTGTGACCCATCCCGCTGATCTGGGGTGCCCCCCCCCGGAGCTTGTGGCCCTGATTGCTTGCCCTTCACGACGTGGCTGGTGCGACCGGGGGACTGGTGGCCATGGCCACGAAACAAGATGGAGATCGGGCAAAGACCAAATCGACCCGGCGTGGCACCACCCTTCAGGCCAATAGTATGGACCGCTACACCCTCCAGAAGGGATCTCCCGGCGGACCGCACAGGTCCCCTGAGGGCCCTCCTGATGTCCCGGACCTCCCCACGGATCTGACTCTGCGGGATGTCATGGGCGCCATCGCCGAGATGAAGGCCTCGGTGGGCCAGCGGTTCGACACACTGGCACAGAAGATTGACTCGGTCCTCGTGGATGTTGGCCTGGTGAGGGCCGATCTTTCCAAGACCAATGACCGAGTTGATTCTTTGGCCCACACCGCATCGGGCCTTACCACTGAGGTGGCGGTACTACAGGCAGAGGTGCGCCGGCTTGGTCAGGCGACCGCGCTTATGGATCGGCGCCTGGAGAACTCCGAGAGTCGGGCCCGGAGGAACAACATCCGCATCATTGGGGTGCTTGAGGGACGGGAGGACGCGGCGGCGGACCTGTTTGTGGAGGACCTGATCGCTACCCATCTCCAGCCACGGGGGCTGAGCAAATTCTTCGCTGTGGAGCGGGCCCACAGGGTTCCCGGGGGAAGGCCGAAGGTCGGAGCCCCTCCGCGGCCTCTCATTGCCCGGATCTTCAACTTTCGGGACAGAGACTCTATCCTGCAAGCATCCAGACTGCATGGGCCGGTTAAGCTTGACAATATGGAGGTAAATTTTTACCCCGATTTCACCCCAGCGGTCCAGAAGCAGAGGCTGAGCTTCCAAGGCGTCAAGCGCCGTCTTCGGGACCTGAACCTTAAATACGCTATGCTCTTCCCGGCCAAGCTGCGAGTGGAGGTAGAGGGTCGCACGCACTTTTTTGACCGTCCCGAAGCGGCTGGAGACTGGCTGGACACTCTGTCGGGGGATCGTGATCCGGGGGGCGGGGGGGGGGTGGCGGGGGGAGACGGCACTCTGGATCGGGATTGAGGGGGTAATATTGGACTTCGCTCTGGACAAAACTGATGCCACTCTCGATTAAGCGTCTGTTTGTATAATTTCCCCTCCTATGGAGGTTGTGTGGGGTCTACTGGGGGTTCTCCTTCCTCCTCTAAGGGGTTTAGCTAGTCTTTACTATATATATGGGGCGACAGGCACACTGCACGTTGGTGGGGCTGTTCGGGCTCATGCAGCGGTGCAGGGAGGGGGGAGTTTTGTTGGGATGGGTGGGCAGGGATGGGGGGGTGTTGTTCGTTTTTACCACAAGGCAAAATTATCATTGTACTAGCTCAATAGTGCTCTCGGGGGGACAAACTGTGGCTTCTGTTTATGATGGGGGGTAGGGAATTAACTCTGTTGTCCTGGAACGTGAATGGACTGGGGGACAGGATAAAACGAGGGGTAGTCCTGCAGTTCTTGAAGCGAATTTCGCCCGATGTAGTTTTCCTGCAGGAGACACACCTCATTGGCAATTCCTTCTGCGCCATGAATCGGCGTGGCTATCGCTTGGTAGCCCATTCGGGCTTCACGTCTGGCTCAAGGGGTGTGGGCATCATGGTTAAGAACTCGCTCCCTTTGGAGATTGATGAGGTGCTCCATGACGACAGGGGACGTTACGCGGTCTTGGTGGGAAGGATGGAGGGCAAAGTGGTTGTATTTGTGTCAGTGTACGTCCCGCCGGGGCTGCAGTCGACTACCTTTGCGGACCTGGGGCGCCTCCTCCTTGGCCTTCCGGGGGGGATTCTGGTGGTGGGGGGGGATTTTAATGCGGTGGTTTCCGGTACTGTGGATCGTCACCCCCCTAGGGACCTCCCCCGGGCCCAAGCGTGGCTTCCTGGTCTATTGGACACTTTGGGGTTGGTGGACTGCTGGCGTTTAAAACATCCCACGCAACTACAGTATACCTTCCATTCGGGGGCCCATGGTAGTCTCTCACGACTAGATTATGTCCTGGTCCCGGTGGCCTATGTTGGGAGGGTGGGAGAGGTGCGCCATTTGGCACGGGGTATCTCGGACCATTCCCCGCTCCTGTTACACCTGGATCTTTTTCCGAGGGATGAGGGTAGGGTGGTCCCGATCAACCCCTGGTACCTGCGCGACCCCACCATTCGCGCTGAATTGATTAAATCCCTCCAGCGCTATTTTGACGAGAATGTGGGGTCCGTGCCCTCGGCTGTTTCACTGTGGGAGGCATTCAAGACAGTACTACGAGGAGAGGCCCTGTCCCTTATTTCCCACACCCGGGGGCGCGAGCGGGAGGAGGTGACCCGGGTGGAAGCTGAGATAGCCGAGTTGGAGGGTAATCTAGAATGTGGGGTGACGGATGCCGTATTACATGTTCTCCAACTCAAGCAAGCGGCCTATAGGGCCCTCGTCACGGAGGCGGCCAGGGGCCTCAGTAGAGAGCAACAGGGGAGACTGTATGATGTGGGTGATAAGGCTGGTAAATTGATTGCGTGGCTGGACAAAAAGGAGAGAGCGAGTCGTGTAGTCCCGCTAATTGAGACGACGGACGGTGTGTGTGTGACTGAGCCGGAAGAAATTGTCTCCTGCTTCGCGGATTATTTCCGTGGGGTCTATTCCCCGGTGTCTTCCCGCTCTGAAGAGGACTCCCGTGCCTTGCTCAGGGATATCGCACTGCCTTCCCTTTCGGAGGAGGACAGAGTGTCGTTGGTCGCCCCTCCAACCTCCGACGAAATCGCCCTCGCCATACGCTCGGTCGCTTCCGGCAAGGCCATGGGTCCTAATGGTCTCCCCATCGAGTTGTACAAGTTGCGACCGGATACGCTAGCACCACATCTCCGATCGATGTTCCTGGAAGCCCACTCGGTGGGCTCCCTCCCGCTGGACCAGCGTCTGGCTACAATCGTGGTTATCCACAAGGAGGGGAGACCTCGGGACCGGGTTACATCCTATCGGCCCATTTCGCTACTGAACGCGGAGCCCAAAATTCTCGCCAAGGTCCTGGCCAATCGGCTGGTCGGCGTGGTGGGCGAACTGGTTCACCAGGATCAGTCCGGCTTTATTCCCCAGCGTAACACGGCCCTTAACTTGCGGCGTTTGCATGGGGTACTCGCACGTGTTCAGCACATACGTGAGCCGGCCATTTTGCGTCCTTGGACGCCACTATGGCGTTTGACACGCTTGAGTGGCCATACATCTGGGCGATGCTTGCGAAGTTTGGCTTTGGCGCAGGCTTCATCAGTTGGGTCAAATTGCTGTATTCGGGCCCATTGGCGCAGGTGGTGGTGAACGGTAGAGTATCGGCTCCGTTTGAGTTGGGCCGGGGCACGCGACAGGGCTGCCCCTTATCGCCGCTCCTTTTTGCGCTTGCCTTGGAGCCCCTGGCGGAGTGGCTGCGGTGGGAGCCTTCCATCCGTGGTCTCCGTTGGACCCCCGAGTATGAGGACCGCGTATCCCTATACGCTGATGACATCCTTCTGTACCTAGCTTCCCCACGTAAATCACTGATAGTACTGGTTGATGTTTTACATTCATTTGGTCGTAACTCCGGTCTTGTCATCAACTGGGCTAAATCGTGCGTGTATGTTCTCTCTGGGGAGGCTCCTATTCTCCCGCGGGGCTGTCCGATCCAGATCGCCCCGCAGGGATTTCGGTACCTGGGTGTCTTCATTACTCTGGACCCGAAAGCCCGGTATGAACGGAACTTGCTTCCCCCCCTTCAGCGCCTGAAGGTAGACGTCGCACGCTGGCGGCGCCTGCCGCTTTCGCCGCTCGGCCGGGCGGCGTTGTTTAAGATGATGTCTCTGCCGCGTTTCCTGTACGCTTTGCAGAACACCATGGACCTCGTCCCAGCGCGCTACTTCCGTGAGGTGGAGAGTTTACAGCGCCGCCTGTTCTGGGACGGGAGGCCGCGTATCGCCCTGGCAAAGCTGACGCTCCCATGGTATGACGGAGGGATCGCCCTCCCGGATATCAAACGGTACTATTGGGCCTCCCAGCTGGCTGCGATTAATCACGGCCTGTACGGACCCGCCTTAAACCCGGCATATGAAATGGACAAGATGCTACTCCCGGGTGGGGACTATAATCGAGCGCTCTACTCCGACGCGCCCGACGCGCGGCTGACCGGCCCCACGCGTGTCATGGTGCGTGTGTGGCACGCGGCCAATGCGGCGATGGGGTGGAAGGACCGTCTGACCCGGGCAACACCACTATACGCGTCCGAGCGGTTGGGCTCCCTGTGGACCTCGAAGGGCTTCGAGAAGTGGGACATGATAGGCATCAGTAAAGTGGGGGATCTCTGGACGAGGGGAGGATTCAAAACGTTCGAGACGCTGCAGACGGAATTCCAGTTGCATGATAGGGAGTACTTTCGGTATTTGCAGATCCGTCATGCACTGGGCTCCGTCTTCCCGGACGTTGCATCCATCCCGGAGTATTCCCCCCTGGAGGATAGAGTGCTGGATGGACATGTTCCGGACAGCACGATCTCACTGATCTACAAAAAACTAATCAATGACCGCTCAGGATTGCTGACTGCCCTTCGCGAGGCTTGGGTTGCCGATGGACTGGAGCTGGACGACGAGGACTGGACCTCTGCGGTGGCCTCCCCGAAAGAGGTGGCCATACCGGCCCGCCTTCGCTTCGTCCAGCTCAAGATACTCCAGAGTCTACATGACGGGGCCAAGGCTCCTGCGTATGGGCTATGCTGTGGACGGGTTGTGTAAGCGTGGGTGTGGTGCTTTGGGGACCTTTCTGCATATACTGTGGGAATGCCCGGAGGTGGAGCGATTCTGGCGTGGTGTGCATGAGGTCCTGCGTGTGGTTACGCATGTGGTGCTTCTACCCGAAGCGAGGAGATGCCTGTTGAATGTGTGGGAACCTGCTGACTACTCGGCGCCACAGACGTGGTGGGTGACTCTGGGATATATGGTGGCCAAGCGTGATATTGCTCAACTGTGGGGATCCCAGAGGTCCCCGACTGTCTCGGCCTGGAAGGAACATATGGACTGGTGCATGTTTCGGGAAAAGGTGGTGTATGTGGCGAGAGGTAAGCCTGGGACATGGGTGAAAGTATGGGGCCCCTGGAACGCCTACCGCGGGGGGATTTGTGCTCCGCCGTTATTGCCCGATCGGTCGCCGGCCCCATCCCCCTAGCTGATCCCTCTTCCGTTGCTCCGGGCATTGAGTTTACCCAGCCCTAGTCCTGATTTCCTCCCCCTCTTGATACTCCCATGGACTGGTAGGGTCCCCCTTCTAGGGGAGCACATGCTGCTATTTCTGACTGTGGATTGCCTTGTGGGTTTGTTCTTTTGGTTGTTCTTTCAGTTTAAAATGAAACCGTATAGTGTGGTCCGGACGGGGTTGCTATCAACGCTGCTAACTCCTGTGCTTCTTCCTCAGCCGCAATGCACGCTCTACAATGTGTATCATATGCTCCTTTTGTTTACTAGCGGCCGGCCGGAAGGTTGTAGGCCCATCTTTGTATATTTTTATGTGTTCTGTAATAAACGGTTTCAAAAAAAAAAAAAAAAAAAAAAAAAAAAAGAACTGATGTTTGTGGTGAATGACAAGCAATAAACTTGGCAAATGGTAATTAAAAAAAAAAAAAAAAAGAAATTTGGCAAAATGTGAGCTCTACCATCTACTCCTGAAGGAACTCGGTATGTGTTAAAAATACATACTGTGAACCATTTCAGATTGAGACTACTAGTTCTAAGAGGCCAAGTAAACAGCAAATGTTTGCAATGCAGCCATACATTCTGTTTTAAATAGTGGTTACTGACTCAAAGATGATGTCGGATAGGTTTCGTTTACAAAAAAGTCGATTCTTTAGATATCAAAGCTTGAATCATCTAAGAGAATGTGCAGACGAACTGTGATTTTAACTTTCAAACAACTGCACGTTTGGATAAAGTGGAAATGTATTGGGTCTAAGATCTGATAAGAGTTTGCTGCGCTCTCTAGCGGCCGATGTGTGTATGCAACCAAATTCAGACTCCCAATGCAAAATGAAACTTGCGAAACACTAAATTTGGTGCATTGTACTTGATGAACAATAACGACCCCGAAATATCGATACAGAGATGACATATAACATTGACTTCCGAAATATCATAAAGTAAGTGTATATGTACAGTTATAACCTTCGCCTTGCCGGTATTTCGGCAATCGAAAATAACTCTACCATCTCGAAATTTCGGTGGGTCTGTATTTCAACGGTAATATTGTGGGACAACAACGCTTGTTGAACTATCAAGCTGCTCCTGGACGATGGTTAGGTTCTCTTCCCTCACAGAGGAAGGCCAGCGACCTTACGTGGGTAAACGTCGTAAAAACAAAAGTAAAAACACAATTTTTCTCAACATCAAGCACTTCTTTCAGGAAAAGAGTATTGTGTGATATGACTATACAATAAAAATAATCTAGAAAACATAACCCAGGGAAAAATTACTACGCTGAGTCGTATACAAACTAAACATATGGTCCTGGTATCTAGGGTGACCAGATTCTCAAAACAAACAAGCATTTACAATGCAACGGTCTCGGCATTGTTAAAGTTAGAGCTATTGGAATTGCTCATGACAATGCCGTTTCTTTAAATGTTTTAAAAACAAAAAACATAAACAAAAATAATGTCATGAGCAATGCCAATAGCTCGAACTTTACCAATGCCGAGACCATTGCATTGTAAATGCTTGTTATTATTTAGTGATTACATGTGTTTGTAATGTTTATTCGGTAATGACGCGTGCCTTTTATATGTTTTCTTCAGTGAGAAGTTCGTGTTTCGTGGTGACGGTCATGGTGATTCTATCCTGTTGGTGACGAGTGTAGTTTATCTCTGGTGATTTCCGCTCAGTGTAGATCGTGTCATTGTGATAAAATGTTGCCGTATATTATGTGACGTGTGCGTGTGAATGTTTGCGTATAGTTTGCATTCTTGGATGGCGGTCCATGCGTCATGTATATTGCCGCTGAATGTTGCAATGGGATTTCTCCTGGGCGTGTGTGTTGAGAATGAGGTGTGTGTATTTCGTATTATTTCCCGGTGATTTGGGGCTAAGCGTCTATCTTGTGACTCTTAAGCACAGGGCTGTGTTTCAGAAGCAGACCAAAGCGAACGAAGGGGTTAATTCCCCTAATATTTTACCATTAACGACCCCCACCCCCAAGCCACAGCAGGCAGAGCTGCTGCGAGATGCTTTTCCACGGAAAGTGCCAGACTAGACTAAATATTTTTTGGACAGCTTTTGGGGGCAGGGTGCAGCATTTACACCTCCTTGCATAGAAAGAGTCTCTCTGGACAATAACTTCTGAGCTGCTTATAGTGACCGTCCTTCCACCCCCCCCCCCCTCCCCTCCACACACACGGGCTGAGCGGTGTGTCTGCCTTTTTGCAAACATTTTTAGTAGCGCTTAGAGGGCAGGTCCTTCTAGGCGTGAAGAGAGGCCTTGCTTGGGGAATGGACTACAACATGAATCTATAGAAAAATGTTCGTAGTTTTGTAAGCGTTTCACCAGACGCAGCTCCAGTACACTGTACTTTGACCCTCTCACGCAGCCCCACCCAGTACCCTGCACTTTGACCCTCTCACGCAGTCCCTGTGTCCTCTCACGCAGCCCAAGTACACTGAAAGTTTGACCTTCTGACGCAGCTCCAGTACCCTGTAGTGTAGTGTGTCCCTGTCACGCAGCTCCAGTACACAGTAGTGACCTTCTCACGCAGCCCCTGGGTCCTCTCACCCAGCCCCACCCAGTGCACTGTAGTTTGGCCCTCTCACGCAGCCCCAGGACCCTGTATTTTTTTTGACCCTCTCAAACGTTTACAGGAGGCTGGGGACAAACGTGTCTGCTCATGGATTACAAACGGGGGGCACGCGGTGTACTAGTGTCCCCTCAGGTGGGACCACAGGAGTGGGAGGAGAGGTGAATGGATAAAGATAGCATACAAAAGGAAGAGCAGTGAGAGGGAAAGAGGAAGGAGACAGCGATAAACAGACCTGAGAGAGAGGGAGCGAGACAAAGCCTGCCACGGGCAACGAGAGGACGACAGCGTAAGATGGCCTGAGTGCGAGGTTAAGTGCGAGACAGAGCAACAGGAGAGAAAGCGCGGGAAAGAGGTGGCAGGCTCGAAGCGAGAAAGAGACCGCGAGCGAATCAATTCAATTCAATTGTTCTTTATTTCGGTCTCTTGGACCATAAAAGAATTGCAGCATAAAAGAAATTCATAACATTGGAATACAGTTACAATTTACAGTCAATTTAACAATTTGTAAAACCATCATTCGTTCAATGACTTAATACACTGGATGCGTCTGTGCCACATTGAAGTTAAAAATTTTGCCACTGCGAATACAATTGGGGGTGACAGATCACTTTTCAGAATCCTGTAAGCAAGATGATAGCGCCTGAAGCCCAGATTTCTGAGTATTGGGACTAGCCAGTAATTTCTTGCTTTTCTGTATGCTGGACAGAAAAATATTATATGCAAGTCGCACTCCCTCCAGTGGTCACAAGCTGGACATTGGAGTGAGCTCTCAGAATTTGTCCATCGCGCACTGTGCACTTTGAGAGGAAGGGTGCCATACCGCCATTGCAGAAAAAGTTTCCTGGTATATGGGGGGCCAATATTATCATATACAACCTCCTGCAGATATGAATCTTTTACCCCCAAGAATTTGCCCGTCAGGGACCTCTCCTCTGTGTTGTTTATGTTAGTGCGCAGTTGGTGTTCGTAATAGGCTTTTGAGAGGGACTGTCGTGAAATTCTAGGGCAGGTGTTTTCTGGGTCGGACCATAGGTTTTGCCTGCCTAGTGCCTCGCATATTTGTTTGATATGTCTGAGCCAAGGAAACCGTACAGGATTGCGCAGTCTCATTATTTCCTGGAGCTCAGATCTAAAATTAGACAGTTCTGGTACCGACCATAATTTCCGCCAGTACAATAGGGGTTTGAGACCCAGTTCTTCTAGGATTGGTCTGAGACCTAAATCCAGTCTCAGTGGTAAAAGAGGGGTGCTGGGCGGGAGCCCTGTTAATTGTCTGATGAAATTGTTCTCAGAGATCTGAAGAGTCTGGGTGGCGGAATGTCCCCACAATTCAGCACCATAGGTCACTGCCCCTTTTGCTTGCATCCTATAAATCTGTAGACGAGAGGAAAGCGGCTGATAAGTCAGACCACGGGACATCCTTGCCAGTCCTCCTGTCATTTGGGTTAATTTGAGTCTAGCCTTAGTGCGATGTGAGTCCCAGGTCATAGACTTGTTTAATGTTATCCCTAAATATTCAAATGTGGAGACCCTCTCCAACCTAATGGGTCCTAGAGTGGGGTTGGGACGTAGTTTCTGGGGGGGGTTGAAGATCATATACTTGGTTTTCGAAGCATTGATCTCCAACCCCCGAATCGCACAGAAATCTGAGAATCCATCAAGGATCCGCTGGATGCCCATTGGAGACTTTGAAAGCAACAGGGTGTCATCTGCAAAGAGAATAGCAGGTACCCCTGTGCCTCCAAGTCTAGGAGCATCAATATTTTCCAGCGCATTCAAATAACTGATCACCCCATTGACAAAGAGGCAGAACAGAGTCGGCGCCAACACACAACCCTGTCTAACCCCCCTGTCAACGGGGAAACGGTCAGTCAAGGTGCCCCCCCTTCCAAACCTCACCCGTGCGTAGTTCCCCGAGTGGAGTCTTTTTAGGATGACTAATATATCCTTGGGGACCCCCAAATCGTCCAAAACGACCCAAAGTTTGTCCCGTGGGACTAAATCAAATGCGGCACGTAAGTCAACAAAAATAGTATACAAAGTGCCGCCCTCTATTAAAACAGTTTTCCAATGGATACAATTTAATCTAAAAATCTGATCAATAGTGGAGACTTTTCTCCTGAAGCCAGCCTGATATGTACTCATGGTATTTGATTCATCTATCCACTCTTGTAGGTGGTTAAGAATAAGTCTGCCAAATAATTTTTGGGAGACGTCAATGAGACTGATTGGTCTATAGTTGGCTGGGAGCAGAGGCGAACCCTTTTTAAAAATTGGGACGATCTCTGCTCCCAGCCAAGTATCAGGAAGCTTCATACCCTTTAAAATAGAATTAAATAAAAACACAAAGTAGGGTGCCCAGACTTCAGGTTCCTGTTTGAATAGGTCTCCCGGGAGGCCATCCAGACCCGGTGCCTTTCCTGACGCCAAACCCATAATAGCTGCTTTGACTTCTTTAAGTGAAAAGGAGAGAAACGAACCCGAAAGTATGCTTGTATGTGCCTGAGCAGGATCCTCCACCGTCTCCTCAGATGGCATATATAGAGACTGGAAATGGTCCTGCCAGGTCTTAGCTGAGATATTGGGTTCGACCGCAGAGACCAACTCTTCTGAGCCTGTGTTTACACAGCACCAGAATTTCCTTGAGTCTCTGCATGCCAAAAAATTCGTTAATTTCTCCCACTTTTCATGTTCCCATTCCAGCTTTGCATTCTTGGTTAGAAATTTATATGCCTGTCTTTGTTCTCTAATTTTTTCCCGGTCGTGTCCATTCTTTATTGCAAAGAGGAGGTCACTTTTGGCCTTCCTACAAGCAGAATTATACCAGAGGGGACCAGTAATGGTCCCACGGGCCTTGTGGGATTTACTAGTTAGAATTTCTGACACGGATGTAGTAAGGTCTGCGTGTAACTGACCCAGCTCAGTGAATAGACCCATCATACTGGAATCAATATTTAAAACTTGAGCCTTCTCTAGCAAGGGGGTAACTAAGGCGTATAACTTGGGTAACAACCCTTGTTTCGCTAATATACTCTCCCATTTTATTCTTCGCCTATTGTTTGAAAGGAGTAGCCCAGCATCTGGAGACTCTCTGTTCTTTTCCAAAGATTCAAGTCCAGAGCAATGTAGCTCAAGCTCCAGAGCATTATGGTCGCTATCCTCTCTTGGCAATATGCGGAAATCGCTTAATTTTGACCATAATGCCAGTGGGACCAAAATGTAATCAAGGTTTGATGTTTTATTTCCCCTATGAAAAGTACATTTTGGAGGTATATCTGATGGTAACCTTCAGATGGCCTGAGTGCGAGGTTAAGTGCGAGACAGAGCAACAGGAGAGAAAGCGCGGGAGAGAGGTGGCAGGCTCGAAGCGAGAAAGAGACCGCGAGCGAATCAGAGAGGAAGGGTGGGAGAGAGCGAGAGAGATGGACAGTCATTGGGGCAGAAAAAGAAAACAGAAGGCGAATAAGAAAGCAGGAGAGAAAGAGAGAGTTCAAAGGAGAAACAGCAAACAGAATATGCTTAGCAGGCGTTTGGGAGAGTGATGCGGAGAAAGGGAGAGATGAAAGTGGGTAAGAGAGAGGGGAGTATGAGCGAGAGAGAAGGGAAGAGAATCGGAAGGGAAACGGACGTAGAGCGCAGCTGCCCAACTGCAGACTTGCCGAGTTGATCCGTGCTCGAGAGAGGTGCTTGACTTTAGCCAAAGAAGCGCTATCGTTTATATGATAGCGCCTGGAAGCCGGCCCAACAAGGTGTGAAAGAATCTCAGCCCCTCATGAGAGACGCCCTGAAGCTGTCTTGCACACACAGTACCACTCTGTCCCGGTCAGCCTTGTGGGCAGGGGCGTAGCTATCTAGGGTGCAGCAGGTGCAGTGGCACCGGGCCCCAGAGGCTTCGGAGGCATACTGAGTTCTGATTGTTACAGTATCCTGTTACATAGGGCATGTGCCGTAGGGCCCGTGACACCCTTGCTACGCCACTGATGGTGGGGACTGGTGGAGGCGTTCAGGCCTGAGCCTTCCACCCCAGGCAGCTAGGCTCAACGAAACCTCTAGAAAAAGTTACAAGGAAAACCTGTGCACAAAATCCCTCACTCGACTCCAGCTGCAGCCCCAGGGTACCGGGGCAGCCAGCAGACCCCAGGACATACCCTTTGCACATTCATTTCAAAAGTGTTTATTTTGGTATTATTCTAAGGGCCTTGTGAAGCAGAGATCTCTATCGTTTCCTGTCTACAGCTGAGAGAAATAACAGAGAAAGAACCCTTTGGATATTAAAGCCCTTGGTACGTGTACAGTTTGCCCGACATCTCCCAGAGATTACTTTTAAATTAAAATTATTCGTATTCTGGCATTACTACAGGAACGAGTGTCTATAAAAATCCCAGCATTACACACGCCTTACTTAACCTTGTTTTTTGTTACAAAAAACGCCAAGGCCTATTTTTCTGGACCGCAGCGCAGAAGCTGACACTCATTTGTCTTTCTGAAAGTAATTACAGCGTGAAAGGTTTCTTTATTGGCTGGGTTTTGGGGGGCCTGGGTCCCATTGTTCCCCGGGGCTCCCCGCAGAGTGTGGATCCATGCGGCATCTTTTGGGACACATATATTCATGGCGGAGCCCTCGCATTACAGGCTGAGCCCACAGAGCTCAAGGCGCGCTGTGGGAAGCCCCGCCCGCACCCCCATTTATATTTATCACCCACGTCCCCTCTCTGAGCGGCGTGACCCTTGCCCCCTCTCCTGATCCCCATTAGCCGTTTTATGGGGGAGTCAGCCCCTGCTGCAGTTGTTCGAGGCTGCTCGGCCCCTCGGCCCGGCTCTCTTCCTTTCTCTCAGCCCAGCCGGGGGGCGGTGTAGCCCCGGGCCAAACATATGCTTCTTTCCAGCGCTCTAATCCGCCCTCAGCGTGGAGGAATAATTGCCGCCGTGTCCGCCGGTTCCCAGGGCTTTTGTCCCCCTCGATCAGGCACACGCCAGCTCCTGTCGGGGGGCTGTCTGCTCCCATCAGAGCCCGGGCCCTCCGCAGCGCTTGGCTCTCCCTGCTGCAGGTGACGGGCCAGCCAGGGGCCCCAGCCGAGCAACACAGGTGTTTCTGCAGCCTGAATCACGTGCGTGTTTACATGCCAGGCCCACTCTTCCAAAGTCAAAATAGTACTACGTCATTTTGCATAAAGCGCTTCGTAGCGCACTGCTGTCATTCAGAGCGCTGTGGATAGCAGGTGCTATAATTACACAGTGTAATAGCGCAGGTAGAAAGAACGGGAATAGCGTGGTGAAACTGCGTAAGAGAAGCAAGCTGCAAATCAGCGTTGCAGGTAAAAAAGCGCCTTCTGCTGTGCCACCAAGTATTGCTGCAGGCTCCATCCCCCCAAGGCCGTGCCAGTCTCCAGGCATTCAGCTACTGAGCCTTCATGGCAGCAGGGAAGAACCCCCAGTTCTGTTGACTCTATTTTTAAAGAAACGCGACTTAAAGGTCAAACATCCTAAATGACTAAAAACAGACCATATGAGGGGGGTTAAGGTGGCCCCTGAGAGACAGCTTCGAAACTAATGGCCCAGAGGATGCGGCGAGACTGGGCACCCAGGGGCGTGCGGGAAGGGCATGAAATATTTATTGTCGAGAGCCTGCCAGTCCGTTAACAAAAGCAGACGGAAATTTGCATGTTTATTAATTCCGCTATTTGGCCATCGTCAAAGGTTAATAATGTTAAAAGCACACCACCGCCTTTCTCCGAGGCAGAGCAGCATCCTTTTCAGATTCGGGGGCGTGTTTTGCTGTTGTCTCCTCCTTGAGACTTCTTGCAAAAAACACGCCCCCCGATCCGAAAAGGACGTGGCCTAATCTGAATGACTGACCTCTTCTCCAATGGCTGGCCAGCATTCAAGAGGCCAGCCAATGGAGAACAGGGGAGAAGAGGGGAGGGTTCAAGCCCCTCTTCTCCAAGTCATTAAATCTCTGACTTCCGGTTCTGCCTTTCGGCAGACCGGACGTCCTCGACCTAAAAACGGGGACAGGTCATAGACATAGAAGTAGGACTATGGTTTGCCGTAACCATCGACATAAAAGTAGGAGTATTTGACAGCTGTCATAGACATAGAAAAAGGACTGCAAGGCCAGCTCCCTCCGCAGACCGAGATGAAGCATTACAGACGATATTAGTTTTTGTCATACCTCATGTGGGCTACATAATGACAGAGATTGTCATCAGACTTGCAATTATACATCTTGGAAGATCATGAGGGGCCTAATTCAGAGTCCTGCGGTTAGGGTACTTCATCAGAAACTTGACTGACTACCTTGTCTGCAAAACCCTCTGCTTGCCCACTCTATTTTGATTAGGGTAGGCTGCCTGCGCTCCAACGGCATTGCCCCTTCAGGCTCTGCTCACGGAAATTTCACTTCGACCGCCCAGCAGAGTATGGGCAGTTAGAGTAAAGGCATCAGACGGTCTCAATTATTTCGAGTGAACAATATGATGTGCCCTTCTTTCCGTCCATCACTGCCCAATAGAAACTAGTGGTCACAAACAGAAAAACAAATAATCATACCCAACACCAAGATATAAAACACTCAGGGTGTGGGGGCATTTTTGTATTGTTTAGAATAATCTTCCACTTTAGAAGTTTGTTTCGAATAAACAAATATGTTTGGAGCGCGGTCATCAGAAACATGGCGGGCATGCACCAAACTTTTTGAGCAACAAAGATCACTGCAGGGCTGAAGGTGTTCTCTTGATAAGGTGTCAGGCCAGACTGATGGAGGCAATGACCGATGGCTGCCACGTCATGATGACATAGGTTACGCTGCGTGAACAAAGAGAAGGGAAATCCCGAGAGAAAATGTCTCTCTTCAAAGGATTTCCCTTCCTGCTACAGCGCTCACCAGGCGCGCAACACCCATTGAACTCAAAGGGCTTCAGCCCCCCCCCCCCCTGCCCCCCCCTTCGTGTGTGGCAGCCCGGGATGAGACCGCTTCCCGGGCATGCCAGAGCACTTCACAGGTCTTTAAAAAGACCATTTGCATTTAATGAGGCCTCGCTGTTGTTTCACCCCTTCTAAGAGCCCCTGCAGCTCCACTCTGCCTAGATTCAGCCCCCCCCACCCCCGAAATCAGCGCCACTCTGCCTACTGTTTAAAGATTCAGCCCCCCCCCCGAAATTTTTGCTTAGCCCCCCCCGAAATTTGGCTCTAGTTGCGCCTCTGGCGCTCACCACAGTGAAGTCACACGCAGTGAAAACAGAGCATGCGCGCGGAACAGTAAAAAACCGGGACATTTCTGTGTTTAACCCGGACACTGTTCTAAAACGGGGACATTTGACTCACTTGGAGAGAAGTGTCGGGACACGGGGACACTTCTCTAAAAACGGGGACCGTCCGGGGAAAACCGGGACGTCTGGTCACCCTACCTGGTATCAGCCTTTCACTCCAGGAGGAATGGGGTCTGGAATGGGGCCAGGGACCCCCTCCCCCCTGCATTAGGGTGTAGACTAAGACATGAGGAGTCCTCATGAAGAGCACTTCAAAGGGATGCACTAACTGTTTCCCATGTCCTGGGTGACTCCCAAGAGGCATTTTTGTCCATGCACCTATGCAGGTAATATATGAGGAGGGCTCGAGGGCAAATACATTCCCCTGACTGTGCACCGTTGCAAAATGTGCAACCACGTATATGTTTTACAGAAGTAGCTATGCAAGTGCCTGTGCCCTCTTCTGTGATATTAAAATGCCCTCAGAGAACAGACCCACTTGAAGCCCTTCGGCCCGCGGTTACAAGTGCATTGTAGCATTTGAACGCCACTTCGAACCAATGGTGCACTCCCATAGCGATGTCTACGGTGCAGGGTAAAAGTATATTTATCTAATTGTTGCTATTGATTTTTATACCCATCCCAAGAACAAAGCTGTCCCAGTATAAGCCCAAATTCGGCCCAGCGCATACCAATACCAGCCCAAAGTTGCAACTCTCAAATAGAGCGAACATAGCCTTCAGGAAACAATTTAAGCATATTTCTAACTACTATTCAGCATGCGTATAGTGACAGGAGGGTCACTGGACACCTGTGCACATCCACAATCCTGTCCAAATGCAATTCATTTCTTCTCATTTTGAAGATCAGTCCCCACGGTGAACTTTTACCTGGTACTTCTGTCACACACATCCAAATGCAAATCTTGGACTGATTAAGGAACTGTACGAGAGCAAATTATAATCCGCCATAATAAAGTCTAGCGGCCTAAACGTCGAAGCGCTTTCAGAAGTGTGGAACCAAAGGCTTTAAAAACTTTACATTGAAAAGGATGTTAAGCATTTGCATTCTGAATCCTTTTGCAATCTATCTTATACTGTGCATGATCTACATCTTTAAACTTCCGCAGCATATTTTACACTGAGAAAAATAAATTTTTGTATCTGGTGACTTATTCATAGCACTTTCGAAGACTGGGACCTCATAGCACTATACATACACGCCCAGCAACCAAGATTCAAATCCGTGACCCTCCGGTTCCACATAAAAATATCTAAAAGGATCACGTTAACAAAGTGAGCTTACCTACCAGATCAGCGCATTTGCCCCAGATTAGTTGAACTTGCATATATTTTTCATTTTAGGTGTTCGGATTATATTTTAAACACAGTTAAATGTAGGCGGAGGGGCAACAAAACTAAGATTGTTATTCCATGAGGGCGCGTGTCAGACCTCACCCCCATTCACTGACCCCACCCTCAATGTACTCTGGATCATAGCTTCTCTATTGTTTCTGCATTGTGGCTGCTGCCTGCTCATCCACCATTGCTCATCAGCCTTTTGCCCTTGAACCCTCTGCAGTCCTGGTTTCACCTCGCCTATGTGCATGCTTAACTGGCTGTGCACCATGCCTGTTTGCTTTCCGCAGCGCTGCTTCCATGTTTCTGATGCAAAAGAAGGGGCAGGAGAACTTCCTCAAAGCTACATCCTAATTTAGCACAGAGGGAAAGGGAGTGGCTGCTCCAAGTCATGGATTGGTGGTACCCATACCCTCGTGCATTAATCCCGCCTCATCCTAATGGGGAAGGTCACGTTTGTTTCAGAAGAATGGGGCTGAAGTATGCAAGCACTCAAACACCACCCAAGGCGGGCTACCACAAGGTTAGTGAGTTCAGGGAAACTACAAGGTCCCGTCTATGTGCACCCTATAGGTACTGCTATGCGGGCCAGTGAATGTAGGCAAAAGGGTTCAGAGCAGGGCATGAGGCAGACAACACTGTGCTTCCAAGATGGGGCAATGAGCAGGGTCACTAGCGAGGGTATTAGAGAGGAGAAAGAAGGGGTCAGCTATGAAGAATCTTGGTGATGGACAGGATTCTCTTTCTCCTGTGACTGTCAAGTGGAAGCAGCACGTCAAGTGAGACCTGACCCTTTCATCTACTGTGCCTCTCTCCTGGTTATTTTACCTGTGCCTCCATCGTCCTCCCGTACTGTCAGAGACACCACAAGGAAGGAGGGTGCGAGGGGCTTCAGGAGACAAAGGGGCTGCTGGGGTGAAAGGGACCCAAAGACAACACGGAACAGGGTCTGAAGGGGAGGGGAAGTGGGCATCCAGTGCACCAAAGGGAGTGTTGCAGGGATTCTGCTCATGCACAGAACCATGCGCAGGAACCCAGGACCTCAATGAATTGCGGTGTACCAAAAGCTCACCTCAGTACCCAGAACCCATCCGACCAGCATCAGTGTCTCATTCGCTCTTCATACCATATAGAAGCTACCAATGATTAGATAACCCAGAACATGCGACTTAGAGTACTCTCAGGAATGGTGGGAACCAGAAATACCTGTTCGTTATTATTCTCATATCAGTCCACAAGAGTAATCAGAGACACAGTAAAGTTTAAAACGTTTATTTTATAAACTACGTGTCCTAAGAAGCAGTACCTTGGCTAACATTAGCAGACAAATGATTAAAACTAAAACCATCAGCATTGTTACAATACCATATAAAATGAAGGGAGAAATCATATTACAAATGATAGTGGAATACAACCACCCTCCATTCGCTAGTAAGCTAGTATAATTAGACTAATAGAAAGTCTCTAGGTTTGAATGGGGAACCCCATACTGTAAATATCAGCTTAGGTGAATCACATCACAGGTCA
Source organism: Triturus cristatus (assembly GCF_964204655.1). NCBI lineage: Eukaryota > Metazoa > Chordata > Amphibia > Caudata > Salamandridae > Triturus > Triturus cristatus. The sequence goes on along the minus strand of NC_140593.1, from coordinate 677,000,231 downwards.
GCTTTGCTCTGTGCCTGGATAAGTTCTTCTCCAGAATGTGTTTCTAAAGCATTCAAACTGCAATATTAAAGGCTCTCGACTTTCAGATATTTGCAGCTGTGTGCGTGTTATGGCTAGAGCGTAGGCCGATCAACCTGAATTCAAAAGCATACATTGTTTGTTGGCCCAGACTGTTTCTGCACACAATGTTCAGACCAAGGTCGCGGTGTACGTCTAGGGATGTGAACAACAGACAGATCTCATGTGAAGAAAAAGCAGGCAAGCAGTTTTTATATAATAACATCTATCTGCAGTGTTGTGTGCGAAGCAGCAAAAGTGGCAAGATTGCGTTTCTAACTTCTAAGACGCTTATGCTAACATAGCAATGTGTGCATCTAAAACTCCGTCTCCACTACAGGAGAGTGACATTCGTAGCAGAGGCTGCTAATGTTAATAAGGCCGAGTACTGAGCTGGTCTACACATGACTCGGGCCGTACCTCCGGGACCTGTCGTGTGCTGGCTTCCATTCTCCATCGAAATCCAGACAATAGGCTTTCCAGCTCCTGATGGCAAGACTTCACAAAGGTGGTGAGCTCCCTCATTGGCTGTTCTCTCTGCCATCAATTGCTAAACAACTGGGCTGTACCACCTGCTCTAGTGCCATGGCTCAGAGGCTTCCAGCACCACCAATATTTACCAAGACTCCGTGCCAGCTGAAGGAGCACAGACTGGCGGAAGCAGAGCACGAGGTCTCTAGGAGGGGAGCAGGGAGGGAGGGATACAACAAAGAAGATAAAAGAGGTGTAGGGAACAAAGTCTTCAAGAAGGGAGTACTTTGGGAAGCTGGGCAAGAGTTCCAGGAGACGAACAGGGACTGGGGGAGTGAGCGTAGGCTAAAGGCTGCCAAAAGAGCACAGGTAGTGAATGATGCGCTGGGCTGTGAAGGGGCCTGGGATGGTATGGCACAAGGAGGGGTCTGTGAAAGTTTCTAGTATGAGCTGCCCTCCTTGCACGCTACTGGGATCCGTCTATAGCTCCTTTCCTGAGACCAATGCCTCTCATATGGGGATAGGCACTACCTAATAGCTACAACAATCTTCAACTGGATGTATCCGTTGGCCTATTAAGTATTTTGAGCTGCCCAGTCACACATATAAAAGCTGCGTTTTCTTTTCCTTGCCACGCTTTCCCATTTAACCATCTCTCTACTAGCTCTGCAAAGAGTTCAGAAATTGAATCTGCATGTCGCAAGAACACATCTATGACACAACATAGGCTTTAGGTTTGCAGTATACAGCCTAAAAGACTGGCATGCTGCATGACAAACAAAACTACAGAAACATATGGGAACATTTTAATTGGCGCTTAAATAACCATTGCTCTGTGTGCTCTGCAGAGAGGCCAAGGCAAGGATTAGATGAGCATGTAGTTTGAAACCCTTTTTTGACAGCAACAGGCGTTTTGTAAACACACACAGTTTTCAGCCTCAACTTCAGCAGTTAATCAGGTCGCATTATAAAAACCCATCCACACTCTGAACTCACCCACACACTTAGAATATTACACGATAATGAAAACGACAAAACCACTTCCGTAAAATTACAATTAGCATTTAAATAACCATCTCCTGAAGGAAGAGGTCTGGCGCCGCGGCCAGTGCGACTGACTCCGAAATCTGGGGATCACAGTTCGATACCTGGCACCAGCGGCAGATTAGCCCAGCACCATGTGACTCTGGGCAATAACTTGCTTAATCTTCCCGACGGCCCCCAGCGCCTAGAGACCCTTACGGGTGATTGTTTGTGCTTTACAAATGTGGATTATTATTATTATCTCTTCAATGAGACCCAGGAGTACATGAGCATGCAGTTTTAATACCTTTATGATAGTGACGGGGAGAAACTTGCACTGCTTTTAGTTTCATTTTCAACTCCAGAGCTCCTAGTCATGACTAGGCCTGGGCGAAAATTCCATTCCGCTCGCGGAAATTGCGATAATTTGACATTTTCGCGTTACGCGGAGAGCGCGAAAATGTCAAAATTTCCGCATTCCACAGCTTAGCGATAATTTGTTTCTTGCTCGCGCTGTAAAATAATACATTCTCGCCTTACCTGAATCCCCGCGTTCGCCGACAAGTTTTCCCGATCCGGTCGCGTTCTCCACGAGATGTTGGATTGTTCGTAGCCATTTGCGCTGTCTCGCGACAGTTCGCGCCCGCAGTAATGTCATTGGTCGCGCGATCACGTCTTTCTTCTCGCGATCATGCACCGCGAGAAGAGTGAAAACAAGATGGCCGCGCCCGCGAGCAACCGCATGGGTAAGTTGGCGAGCCGCGACCACGCAGAAAATACCGCGAACGGGCGGGAAAAAAACTTCCACATCTTCGCGATATTTCCGCGTGTTTGCGGAGATTTTTAACATTTTCACGATAATTTGCAAAAGTCACTTTCGCAAATTCCGCCCACCCCTAGTCATGACCTGCAGTAGGCGCTCTACATGACGCCCATGTTGCATGCAAAACACAGTTACAGAAAAACATTTGGGGAACTATCAATACATATCTTTGAATTTGTTTTTTTAGATAAGATGCTTTAAGAGACGAGGTTCACAATCTGATCTGGTACTGACACTAGCGTAGTCTGCATCAGCACAGAAAGACAGGCATGGATGCTAAAGCCGGTGTGAAATTATGAAACGCTTCCCTGCTTGCCAGGGGAAAGGGCCCATGGTAAAAGGGGCACGGCCCACCGGCTGAAGTCCACCTGGAGGCCCCTGCAGCTGAGCCAGGTCCAAAGGGGCACAACAGGGAGGCAGTAGCATCTAAAAAATTTGATATAGGGACTCCTTTAAGTCAGATGGACAAGTTACTTACCTTCGGTAACGCCCTATCTGATAGACATATGATCTAGCCGCACATTCCATACCTTTGAACTTCCAGGTGTCAGGCTGGATCCTGAAGATTTTTCTCAGCAGTACCCCTGCGCGCCAGTAGGTGGCGTTGGTTGACTCCAAGTGGCGTGGTTGGCGTTGTGTCCGTCGTGACATCCGCGTCGTCAATATAACCGCCACACCGGCGCGCTGACAGCAGTACTTTTCACAACTTTTCACGCCAGAAGCGCTAAGCCATGAAGTGACTGACCATGGTGTGTTAAAAAATGACTAGGACCCTGAAGGGGGACATCCCTGACACTTCACCAATTCCGCAGTGCAGAGAGGGTGGGTGGGTAAGGAATCCGTGGCTAGATCATCTCTCAACCAGATAAGGTGTTTCAAAAAGTTAAGTAACTGGTCCATCTGATAGAGAGATCTAGCCGCAGATTCCTTACCTTTGAACAGATACCCAAGCTATACCATCCCTGGAGGTGGGACTGCGGAACGGCTTAGACCAGGAACAAGCCTTCTCTAAGTACCTGGGAACCCAGGCAGTAGTCCTTGGCAAACGTGTGCAGCGATGCCCATGTGGCCGCTTGGCAAATGTCAGAGACCGGAACACCACGCTGGAGGGTCGTGGTGGCTACCTTTGCCCTTGTGGAATTGGCCCTAAGCCCTTCAGGTGGATCTTTCTTCGCTAAGGTGTAGCACATTTTAATACAGATGAAGACCCATCTGGAAATAGTCCTCTTCTGGACAGCACTGCCTTTCTTTGCACCCACGTATCCAATAAAGAGTTGGTCATCCACCCGGAACTCTTTTGTTCGATCAAGGTAGAACAACAGGGCTCTTTTTGGGTCCAGACGATGGAGACGTTCCTTTTCTTTGGAAGGATGCAGACGTGCATTGAAGGTGGGCAGGGTAACAGACTGTCCCACATGGAAGAGTGTTACCGCTTTAGGCAGAAAGGATACTCTAGTCCGGTGTACTACTTTGTCCGGAAAGATCATCAGGTAAGGAGGCTGGGAGGACAGTGCCTGCAGTTCACTTACTCTCCTGGCAGAGGTTATTGCCACCAAAAAAGCAGTCTTCATGGTGAGCAACCACAGAGGACAATTATGCAGCGGTTTGAATGGCACACAAATCAGAAAAGTGAGCACCAAATTAAGGTCCCACTGTGGCATGATGAAGGTTGAAGGGGGAACAAATGGGTTAACCCCTCAAAGACCTCTGCACTAGAGGAGATTTGAATAGTGGGGGTTGATAGGGCAACGGAAGAAAAGAAGAAAGGATCAAAAGTTAGCCTTTCAAAGTGCTCAGAGCAGAGCCCTGCTGGGCCAAAGAAAGTATGAGGAGAAGGATGTGAGATAAGGGAGCAGATAAGGGGGTCGACAGAACAGTCTGTACAATATTTTCAAAACTTGTTCCATCGGCAGGCGTATTCCGACTTTGTGGAGGGATGCCTGGCTGGCAAGATAACCTCACAGATTTCGGGAGGGAGGTCGAAAGCTGTCAACTCTCGCCGCTCAATCTCCATGCAAGGAGGCAGAGAGTGGACAGGTTCGGGTGGAGGACCCTCCCCTGCTGCTGCGACAGATGATCTTCCCGAAGAGGCAGCCTGACTGGAGGATCAATGCTCATGCCCAGAAGCGAGGGGTACCAAACTCTCCATGCCCTGTCTGGAGCCACAAAAATAACTTGAACCCGTTCGCTCCTGATCTTCTTGAGCACTCTGGGCAGGAATGGTATGGGCAGAAAGGTGTATAGGAGGCCTGAGCTCCACTCGCGCTGAAAAGCATCACCGAGCGAGTGCAGCCTTGGAAACTCCAATGCACAAAGCAGCTAACATCTGCCCTGACTTTCAGAGAACCGGCCAGGTGTTGAGCCACCAGGGAAATTTCCTGATGTTCCAGCCAAGTCCAGAGACATAGAGTCTCATTGCCCGAAGCTCCAACAGATTGATATGGAGCTTGGCTTCCGCTGGAGACCAGAGTCCTCTGATCTCCACCTCTCACAGATGGCCACCCCATCCCAGAAGGGACGCATCTGTCACTACTGTGAGATCTGGGTGGGGAAGGGAGAGGGGTCTGCCCTTGAACCACTCGTGGTTCGTTAGCCACCCCTGCAGGTCGTTCGCAGTGCCCCCTGAAATCTGAACCAGGTCAGTGAGATTTCCTCGATGCTGTGCCCACTGGAACTTCAGGTCCCACTGCAGAGAGCCCACATGTGCCACAGTGCATGGGTCACTAGCAGGATGCAGGAGGCCATGAGGCCCAACAGCCTCAGAGTCATTCTCACCGGTATCCAAGATAGAGGCTGAAACATGGGTTTCATAGCCTGAATATCTTGGACTCACAGTTCGGGAGGATAGGCCCGAAACAGCACAGTGTCTAGAACCGCCCCAATGAAAAGGAGCGTCTGGGAGGGAGTCAAGTGTGACTTCGGCACATTGATAGAGAACCCCAGCGAATGCAGAAGTTTCGCCGTAGCCTGGAGGTGGGAGGCAACTGCTTGGTGCAAGCCCACTTTCAACAACCAGTCGTCAAGAAAAGGGAAAACTAGAACCCCTAACCTTTGCAGCTGGGCTGCGACCACCGCCATCACCTTTGTGAACACCAGAGGGGCGCTCGTGAGGCCAAAGGGGAGCACAGCAAACTGAAAGTGATCGTGACCCACCGTGACCTGCAGGTAGGGATGATGGGCAGGCAGGATGGGAATATGGAAATAGGCATCCTGCAAGTCCAGCGCTACCATCTAGTCTCCTGGGTCCAAGGTAGACAGGACCTGAGCAAGAGTGACCATCTTGAATTTCTCTTTTTTGAGGAAGTAATTGAGGGCTTCGAGGTCTAGGATGGGAAGAAGGCTTCCGTCCTTCTTTGGGACCAGGAAGTTGCAGGAATATCAACCACTGCCTGTGAGAAAGTGGCTCTGTATATACTGTTCCCTTATAGGTACAGGGTGTACAGAGTCCACAGTCCCCAAGGGTTTGACAGAGGCTAAAGTTAGATATAACCTTACTCTCTAAAGTGGTAGCTTGGTCGAGCAGTAAGACAGTATCAGAGGACAGTGTAAAGCACTTGTTGTACACACTCAGTCAGCAAATGGTCTCACACACTCAATAACTGAACTCTAGGCCAATGGTTTATATATAAAAAAATATATGCTTGTTTTATTTTATAACCAACACTTGGCATTAAAATATACTTTCTCAGAATGAGATGCTTTATATAAATACTTTTGCAACATGCAATTGACTTTTGTAAACAGTTACAAGTGGTTGCAATAGGCAACACTATTTTAAACACAACAATGCATTGAGCTCAATGGAAATTTCAAGTTATTTGCAACAGATTACTTATAGGATTACTTTTGGAATTCCAGGACTGGATCCTAGATTCAGTCCTGGGTCAGTACTTAGAATCAAGTAATGAAAGTCGACTTAATTACTGTGATGACTTTTAAACAATATTTAGCTATTTTAAAAGTTGACACTTGGAAAATATTTCAAAGAAAACAGTCAATGATTCCCTATGGACGAAAACTCAAGTTGCAGGTACAGTATGTTCTCCTTACTTTTGTAATCCAGTACTGGGTACCTAGACTCAGTACTGGGACCTTTATCCAAAACAGGTAAGTAATTACGTTTTCAGATATTATGCGATTTTTAAAGAATATTTAAAGATTGCAGAAATTGACACAGAAGAAATTTCACAGAAAAACAGTCAATGATTTCCTATGGAAGAAGTCAGTGCTGGGCACCAAGATTCAGCACTGGGAGCTCACCTAAGAGCAGGTGAGTATTTTCGTTTTCGTTACTCGGCTGATTTTTGGTGAATATTTTAAGATTTGAAAAGCCAGTCAATGTTACCCTATGAAGAAAATAGAGTTATTGGTTTAAAGGTAAGTACTCGACTGGCAGAGTTGAGGTTCTGGGTATAGACTCAGGGGTCCCCCAGGGTCAGGTAGGTACAGTTGGTTCACCCTCAGCGACTCTAGGGCGGCCGGGTGCAGAGAGAGTTAGGCCCAATGGTATCCTATGAGGGATAGGGGTACCTTGGTTGGTGGCTGCTGACTAGCAAGCCACGCGGCTGTGGGAGCTGGGCTCCTGGTCACTTACTCAGGGCAAGTGGGTAAGTAGGTAGGTGTAGAGGCTGCACTGCCAGGGCCACTCGGGCGGCTGGGTGCAGGGTGCTTTTGAGCCTCGGGCACTCAATTGATTTCAATGGGAAATCTCCGGTTTAGAAAAAGACTGCAAGCTTGGGGACGAGGATTCTTCAGGTGCCACCACCACTTCGAGAGGCAAGTTGGGTAGTTGAAGGATAGGTAGGTACCCCGGGATTGGGCACAGGGGGCCGCGGGGCGCCGCGTGCAGGGGTGACTTTTGGTGTTGTTCTGAGGCTGCAGGCTTCTTCAGGAGTGTCGAGGGAGTTCCTTGGGTGCCGGACTCGGGGTCACAGTCGCCGTGGGGTCGTCCTCGTGGTCTTTGTTCACTCCGGCACTGGCCAGGCTTGGCTGGTGCAGGGTGTGCTGGGTTCGCGGTTCCGGGCTGCTGCCAGGGATTAGAAGTAGGTTTTGAGTAGAGCCTCTACTCATGGGAGTCCCAGGGGCTTAGAGCCAAAAGGTAGCCAGGTCCTCTGGGGTATGTGAGGTTGCTGGCCACAAGAGATGCCGGGTTGGAGCAGGAGCAGGTTCGAAGGTCGACAGGCCGGTAGGGCTGGGGCCAAAGCAGTTGGTGTCTTCCTCTTCTTAGCAGCTGCAGGGCAGGTCTTCTTTCTTCTCGCTCTTCTTTGTATTTCGGAATCTGGAATCTGGGGAAAGAAGGTTCAGGGTGCCCCTAAATACTAGATTTAGGGGCGTTACAGGTAGGTGAAGGGCAGGGACCAATGGGTTCTTGTCCTGGGGTGGGTACACCCCCTATCCTGCCTCTCTCCTGTGGGAGGGGGCAGTAGCCTAGTCCTGATAGGGTAGGGCTTCCCATCTTCAAGATGGCAGAGCCCGGAGATGTGCTTCACCTCCCCTCCTCCACCTGAGGGTTGGGGTTGGCAGGCTGGCACATCCCCTGTCCTTATTTGGGGTTTCCGGCCAAGCTTCCCGCCAGAGTGGGGTGTTGCAGTGGCCTGGGGAAGCTCACAGAGGCGGCATGCCGTTGTAGCTTCCCCCTGCCCATCCAGGTGGGGGGGAGATTTAGCACCTTGCCCAGGATGTGCATTGTTGCAGGCCCAGGAGAGCAGGGGCTCTCCCATCCAGGGGTCCAGCAACATGTCTGCTGTGTGGCAGCCAAGGCAGCCTCAGAGCAGACGTGGATTGTAGGTTAGGTTAAAGGGGGCATCTCTAAGATGCCCTCTGGGGTGCTTGGTACATTGAATCCCACACTGGCATCATTGTGGGTTTCATGTACTGAGAAGTTTGATACCAAACTTCTCAGTCTTGAGTGTTGCCATTATGGTGCTGTGGAGTTTGTGTTTGACGAGCTCTCAGCACCATGTACTCTTAAATGGCAGCACTGCACTTACAGTGCTCAGGAATGGACCTGGTTACTGTAGGGGCACAGGGCTCCTGCTCATGTGCCCACACCATTGGCATAAGGCACCCAGCTAGAGGGGTGGCTGATGTATGCCATGGCAGTGTAGGTGATGGGCATGGCACACAGGGATGTGTGCCATGTCGACTTTGTTTTGTCTTGCACCCAGACACCCAGCCTGCAAAGGGTACAGGGCCTCTAAGGGTGGCACAATGAGTGCTGCAGCCCTTTTTTTTTTTTTTTGAAACAAACTTTATTGTGATTTTCATATGCAGGTATTACAAATTACACCTCACAGTGCACAGGTAATTTTTTTTTTTGGAAACACCGGATACAATTCAGGTTTTGTATATTATCCTTTCAAGTTGCGCTGTTGTCCACAATAGAACACGACAACGTCCCAATCCCGCTAGGAGGGTCGCCTGTACTTCTCAGTATTATGCTCTCCATACCCAGCTTTTGAACGAATGTGGTCAGGAGGAGCGGGAACCGCTCAACTATTCACAAACCCCAAAACCCACCCAAAACCCACCCTCCATACCCACCCACACCACAAAGTAAACAGTCACAGTCTGGGGGCCTCGAAGCATTCACTTGGGGGGGGGGGGGGGGGGGGGGAACAGGAAGGGACCACCAGCCGGGGCAGAGGGCAACCCCATCCCAAGCACCTGGATGAGGGCGAACAGAGGCCAATCCATGTATCCCGACAGAGGGGCCCCGATCACACCATACACCCCACCTCACAACACCCGGAGTCAGGCACCCCCTCTCACTCCCACCGATCCACCCCCATCAACGAGCACCACCACTGATGCGGGGGGAATCCGGGGGGGTGGGTACCGTAGCTCCTCCCTCCGCCTCCTCCATCTCACTCTTGAATGATTCAGTCAGATGCGCCCACTCCAGTGAGATAGGCCGCTTACGCAGCCCCCGACTCTCCTCACGATACAGCGCCTCGCGTTCCGCCACCGCCCAACGTAACACTTCTTCTCCCCAAGTCTCAACACGTGGCGGCGTGCGGGATTTCCACCGTTGTGTTATCAGGCGCTTTGCCAGCATTAATGCCAGGTTAGCGAAGCGGCGTAGCCGCTTCGCCTTCAAGGGGAGCGGTAAAAGCCCCAGTAAGCAAGCTTCTGCCGTGTCCCAGGAGGGACGTTCAGCAACCGTGCTCAAGACGTGCGCTGTCCCACCCCAATACCCCCTCAACCTCGGGCAAACCCATAGCATGTGTACCAGGTCCACATCCGGCGCCACGCAGCGGGGGCAGGTTGCATCCGCCGTATTGTACATCTTACCCAGCTTATGAGGAGTAAGGTAGGCCCTGTGAAGGACAAAGAGTTGTATAGTTTTTAATCGACAGTTACGGGATACTTTTCTAGGGTATGCCAAGACGAGCGCCCACTCTTTATCACTTAAAGTCCGTGATAAATCCATTTCCCACTGCATCCGCAGAGCAGTTACAGAAACCTGAGTGTGCTCCCGGAGGCCCCGGTAAAGCCATTTAACCAAAAAACGTCCATGGCCCATCATGTGGAGGGAACGCAGAAGGTGAAATGTGGAGGGTTCCGCCGGCAGCGCCCGCCAATGCGTTCGAATATATCGCGCGATCGCAGCGTGGAGCAGGAACTGGGCGGCGGGCACCCTGTTAACTCTCACAAACTCGTCGTGAGGCATCAGGTTGCCCTCTTGGAAAAAAGCCCCTATAGTCTCCACCCCCTGCCGCGACCATGCCCGTATTTGCCCGGCATGCAACACCCCCCGTCTCGTGGGGAGGCCACACAGTGGCATGTTTGGGGAGTATGGATTTTGGATCTTAGCGTAGGTACATGCCTTTGTCCAGTAATGGAGCGCTGTTTTTAGCAGAGCCGGCGGATCCAGTGGTTTAGGAGCGCCAGGGCATAACAACGAATGCAAGGCACCTCGTGCCATTTGGGTCGGGGTATAGCCAATTTCAAACAGGTTTTTCCCGGCCAGTCAATAGGCCAACCACTGCAGCTGGCCAGCGATGCAGTATGCCCGAAAATCGGGTGCACCCATCCCGCCAGCCCCACTCGGCAACCGCAACTTCGCCAAGGCCAGCCGACGCCTCCCCGTACCCCAGATCAGCGAGATCAGCAGCGTGTCTAGTTCCCGAAAGATCCAAGCGGGATACGCCACCGGGACATTGACGAAGTAATAGAGGAGACGAGGCAACCTCACCATCTTGGATATCGTTACCCGTCCTGCTACCGTGAGGGGCAGGGTGTTCCAGAATGTAATTTGAGAGCGTACGGAAGAGATGGTGCACACCAGATTGCCCGCAATGACATCCGGCACTGCGCGATATATATTAATCCCCAAGTACCTAAAGGTGACCGGCGCCAACCTGAAGGACAGGGGCCCAAAACGGAGCACCGGAGCCACAAGGTTGCCACTGAAAGAGTAGGCTACGGACTTAGAGGCATTGAGGCGTAACCCGGAGATCTCTCTGAAGCGGAGAAAAAGATCCGCCACTTCCCCCATGTCGGTGCAGAGATCCCGGAAGTACAATAGCATATCGTCCGCATAGAGCGAGACCGAGTGCAAGACACCCTCCAACAAGATGCCGTGTGGCCCCATGACCCGCCGGAGGGTCTGGGCTAGCGGTTCAAGCGCCAAGACAAACAATATGGGCGATAAGGGGCACCCCTGGCGTGTACCCCGGAATACGGGGTAGGCAGCAGAGATCAACGAGCCAGTCTTCGCCCTGGCCGTGGGATCGGTGTAAAGTAGCTGGATCCAGGCACACAGTTCCGGGGGGGCACCCATCTTCTTCAAGACTGCCAACATATAAGACCAGCTGAGCGTATCAAAAGCCTGTGATATGTCCAGAGATAAACACCCTGCGTTTTCCGGCCGGGGGCCCGAGGCATGCAAGATAGCATGAAAACGCCTGAGATTCAGTGACGTACTCCGGCGAGGGACGAAGCCACATTGATCCGTGTGGATCAGTCGTGAAAGGAGTGGGAGTAAGCGATTAGCAAGGAGTTTACTAAGAATTTTATATTCCGTGTTGAGGAGCGACAGGGGCCTATAGGATGCCATATCCAAGGGATCCTTCTCCGGCTTGAGGAGGGATGTGACAATCGCCTCACGAGTAGTAGGGGGCAACCGTCCCTCCGCGAGCGATGTCAGATAGAGTTGATGTAATTTCGGGACCAATAGGGAAGAAAAAGTGGAGTAAAATTCGGCGGGTAACCCATCAGAGCCCGGGGTCTTGCCCAGGGCAAGCGATTTGAGAGCCACTCTAATCTCGGCCGGGGTGATCGGTGCTTTTAAGTCCCGGATCTCAGCCTCTGAGAACACCTGCAAGCCCGCCTGTGACAGGAACTCAGTTACTACCTCTGTATCTGCTGGTGGGCGCGCCCCATAGAGTGTCTCATAGTGAGTCCGGAACGCAGAGTTGATCCCCAATTGCGTGTATACTTGCCCCTGATCTCCGGTATTGATGGCCAGGATGGGAGTCGGGCAGGTCGGGGGGGCAATCAGTCGAGCCAACAATGAGCCAGCCCTATCAGCCTCCGAGTGTGTGCGCCGCGTGTACGCCCCGTAGTCTATTAATCGAAGCCGTTCTAAAGTTTCCGCATATTTCACTCTGGCTTCCTGTAGGGATGCCTCAGCCTGCGCAGCCCGCTGGGCCTCGGCCTCCTGCCCCTGGAACGCCGCCTCCAATTGGGTCAGATCCCGGACTACCTCTCTGCGCGCCCCCACCAGGGATCCCAAGGACACCCCCCGTATTGACACCTTAAAGGCTTCCCATTCCAGGGAACGTGTTGACGCGGTACCTTCATTAATAGTAAAATATGAGGTGATTGCCGTTTGCAAGGCGTCACGGAAGACCTGGTCCTCCAGCTGGAGGGGCTGCATTCTCTATGTCGGTATTGGCGCTGGGGAACGGCCCCAGCCAAGGCACAACTCAATGGGATTGTGATCCGATAAGGTTTTGCCCAAATACGTACAATTGGAAACCGCCGAGGTCAGTGTCGGCGATCCCAAAAAATAATCCAGGCGTGTATGCAACTGGTGTGGGAAAGAGTAAAAGGAATACTCCTTAGCTGTGGGGTGTTGCAGTCTCCAAAAATCTAGTAGGTCCCAACCACGCGCCCATTGACCCAAGGCCGCAGCGCGAGCACGTGCGGCTGTACCCGCCAAGGGAGGATGTGATCGATCCTGCTCAACATCAAATACAGCATTCAAATCCCCACCAAGCAACCACGGGCAATCACTCCAGTCCGACAAGGCCACGGATACCCGGGAGAGGAATTCCGCATGTTCCACATTTGGGGCATACAAGGAGCCCAGCACTACAGGCATTCCGTCCAACAGGCCACGCAGCAACACATATCTACCCTGATCGTCAACCCTGCTTTCTACCAAGGCAAAGGGGACCCCAGCACGGATCCACACCGCAGCGCCTCTTGAAAAGGCGGAGTATGAAGTGGCGTAGAATTGGCCTCGCCACCGTTTTTGCAGTTTCAGGGATTCAGCTTGCAACAAGTGAGTTTCCTGTAAACATACTATCTGAGCCTTACGGCGGTGCAGCTGGGCAACTATTCTGTGGTGTTTTTGAAGGGAGCCCATACCCCGCACATTCCAGGATAACAAAACATAGGACTTAGGAACCGTCATTGTGGTGGGAGACGCCCCCCCTCCCTCATTCATCCCCCAACCTCCTCCCGCCGCCCCACCCCCGCACCCCATTTCCCTTTCGTGTAGACCGTGTGGCAACCCCGTAACCAAAACCATACCAAACCAATACTGGGTCCGACGCCACAACCACGTCCGACCAAACTGGAAACAAAACATGACTACAGATTCTAAACCAGTGCTATCGCCTAATGGGGGAATTGGTGAAGGACACACTGGGGTAACTGTAATGTGTCTCTCTCGTGGAAGCGCCCGAGATAGGGCGGGCCGGGGGAACTAACTATATTTGCCCGGATCACACTGTATGATGCAATACCCCACTAAGGTGGGCGAAGTGTATGGGAGATATCCACCATGAGCAGTAACTGGGTGCACATTCCCAAGCGCACCTCCAGAAAACAAACGGCGCCATAGCACACAAATGTCCAGATCAACAGCCTGGCAGCCCCTCCAGAGGATCTTTGCTGAGATGAGTAGAATCCGAGGGGAACAACGCTACACTGCCATCCGTGTCAGAGTCTGTGGAGTTTCCCAGGGAGGGGCTAGTGCTGATCGCAGGTCGGGTGGAGTGAAAGGAGGAGGCCGAGCACAACGCAGCACGTTGGCCCTCCCGAATTTGCTGCGGCGGCGGCGCCCCGGAGGACGTACTCTATGTCAACATAGTCTTTTTCCGTCGTCGCGGGGGCCTCTGCGATCTCGGCTCCGAAGAATCCACCCGCCGAGCCGGAAGGACCTCTGGGAAGTTTCTGTCCATCCAGTCCCATGCACTGTCTGGTGTGTCGAAGAAGAGAGACCGCTCTTGGTGGACCACTTTCAGCTTGGCCGGAAAAAGCAGCGCAAAGGGGAGGCCCGCCGCGCGCACTCTCGCCTTCACCTCCATGAATGAGAAGCGTCTCCTCTGCACTGCCTGTGTGTAGTCCGGGAAGATGAGGACGGTGGCGTTGTCTACACGCAGCGGACCCCTGTCCCGGGCCGCGCGCAGGAGGTGGTCGCGATCCCTGTAATTAAGGATCCGTGCTAGCAGAGGGCGGGGGTTGACTCCCGGCGGCGGCCGTCCCGCCGGGACCCGATGCGCACTTTCCACAGTAAAGTGGGGGGAGAGACCCGCAGGGGCCACCACTGTTTTCAACCAGGTCTCAATGTGGATCGTGGGATTCGTGCCCTCCCTACCCTCCGGGTAGCCCACTATCCGGAGGTTATTGCGGCGCGCGCGCCCTTCCGCATCGTCCGCACGCGCCTGCAGTGTATCGATCTCCTGGCGCATTCGGGTGAGCTGTTCGGTGTGTGCCGCCACTTGTGGCACCAGGGGCTCCACTGTCTGGTCTGTACGACGCACCTTGTCAGCCAGCTTCCGGTGGTCGTCTTTTAGGAGAGTCAGGTCAACGGATATCGCCCCCAACTGGCCCTCCAGCGATGAGCGAGTGTCCCTAATCTCCTTGAGGATCATATCCAGTTTGTCTGGTAGGGCAGCTGGTGGAACGCCACCCGAAGATCGGCCGGGGTAAACGTCAGAACTGACCGGGGGACAAGACATGGTGCCCCCGCTGGGCTGGCAGACAGGCGTCTTGACCCTGACCCTTCCCATGACTGTGCTTAGGCAGATGGCAGGCAACAATCCTGAGTGTCTCGATCGCGTCCGCTCTAGCGCCCGTACCAGGAGCTGTGCCCTGCAGGAAGCTGCAGGGAGGGCAACCAAACAAACCCCCCAAAGGCCTGTCGCTGTCGCCTCCGGGTCCGCGGCCGGTCACCCCCCAGGCAGGCAAGGCGGCGCGTGGGGTCCGTCCGCCGGCAGGCAGGGCGTCGCTATGAAGCAGGTATGGAGCCAGATGGAAGGCTAACAGTGTCGCCCCATGTCGGCAAGGATGTGAGGATTGTCTGCGGGGTCGCACTCCCCTTCTCTTGGCTTACGGCCCCGTGCCCGGTCCAACACCTCCAATAGTCCAAGCACAATCAGCTTCTCAGGGCCCCTCCGCTATGCCCCCACTCCTCACCTTCCGCATCGACACCTCAGCCGCCGCCAGGCCAGACAACATGTCCCGGTGGGCGGGCCCCGCCGCCACCGAGCAGTCCCCTCCGGATAGCACCTCGTGGACCCGCGTCACCGCCGCAGGGGGAACTCCCGCAGCCTCCTCAAGCTTCCGAGCCCCAGCGTCCCCCGCGGGGGGCTCTTCGCTGGCGCTCCAGCCCTCCAGGTCCACAGGAGCACGACGCTGGCACCCCCAGGTCTCCGGGGCACCTCACTCACGATCCAGCGCCGAAATCCAGCAGCCCATGCCCCCCCACAGGGCTCAGAACTTCACCGCCAGTCTGCTCCAGGGCGTACCACACAAGGGTCAGTACAGCGAGGCCGCCACCTTCAGCAGGCCCGTCGGGCCGACCACCACCGCCTCCTCTATCAGGGCCACAGCGCGTGCAGAGGCAGATCGGCCCCCCCCCCAATGTTGAAGGGGGTCCCGTGTCCAATTTTCAAACTCCGGCGGGCGGGCACACCGTGACTCCGGCACCATCCACAATGCAGCAGGCCTCAGTCCGGGGGGTCGCGTGCCGGCCCAGTCCGCTCGCCAGGCCACGCACGCCAGCTCCGCCCCCACCAGGTCACCGCCGCCGCAGTCCGTCGTCACCACGCCAGGCCCGGAATCGCGCGTCGCCGGCACCAGGGTCACAGCCGGCGGCGGCGAGCTATCCTCCCTCACACACAGGAGCACCGGACAGTACCGCGGCGCGGTTCAGGAGCCGGGCGCCGCCATAGCCGTCAGAAAGGTAGGGAATGCCAGGATTTTTCCTCCCCCGGCCCGGAGCTCGCTTTTCAGACGACCGCCATCTCCGGCTGCAAGCCACGCCCCCCTCATGAGTGCTGCAGCCCTTAGAGGCCTTCCCTGGTCACAAGGCCCTGGGTACCTAGGGTACTATTTACCAGGGGCTGACATGTGGCCAGGGTTTGCCAATTTGGGTTTTGTGTGTTTTAGGGAAGGAACATAGGCCCTGGGCACCTGATTGGCAGGAGTCCAGGGCACACTCCGTCAAAGTACATTCAGCAATTCAGCAAAATGTGGGGGGATACCATGCAAGAAAGATGGCACTTTCTCCCCCCCCCCCAAACGAAAGGTGATGAGACTAACCTTGCCCTATGGAGTCTTCATTGTCTAAGTGGAAGAACCTGGAAAGTCCATCTGCATTGGCATGGGCAGTCCCTGGTCTGTGTTCCACTACAAAGTCCATTCCCTGTAGGGAGATGGAACACCTTAGTAATTTGGGATTTTCCCCTTTCATCTGCATTAGCCATCTGAGAGGTCTGTGGTCAGTTTGAACCAGGAAGTGAGTACCAAACAAGTATGGCCTCAACTTCTTCAGGGATAAAAACCACAGCAAAGGCCTACCTCTCAATGGCACTCCAACGCTGCTCTCTGGGGAGTAGCCTCCTGCTTATAAAAGCAACAGGTTGGTCTTGGCCTTCATCATTGGTCTGGGATAGGACCGCTCCTATCCCTAGCTCAGAGGCATCAGTCTGCACTATGAACTGCTTGGTATAATCTGGAGCTTTTAGAATTGGTGCTGAGCACATTGCTTCTTTTAGGGTGTCAAAAGCCTTTTGGCAACTAACTGTCCAGTTAACCTTCTTGGGCATCTTCTTGGAGGAGAATTCTGTGAGGGGGGTCACAATGGACCCATACCCCTTCACAAACCTCCTGTAGTACCCAGTCAAGCCAAGGAATGCCCTGACTTGGGTCTGGGTTGTTGGAGCTACCCAGTCCATGATGGCCTGGATCTTGGGTTGTAAGGGTTGTACCTGGCCTCCACCTACAATGTGGCCCAAGTACACCACAGTGCCCTGCCCTATCTGGCATTTGGATGCCTTGATAGTGAGACCTGCATTTTGCAGAGCCTCTAAAACGTTTCCAAGGTGGATCAGGTGATCCTGCCTCGTGGAGCTAAAGACAGCAATATCATCAAGATAAGCTGCACTAAAGGACTCCAGCCCAGCCAGGACATGGTTCACCAGCCTCTGGAAAGTGGCAGGGGCATTCTTTAACCCAAAGGGCATCACAGTAAACTGATAATGCCCATCAGGGGTGGAGAATGCTGTGTGGAGCTAAAGACAGCAATATCATCAAGATAAGCTGCACTAAAGGACTCCAGCCCAGCCAGGACATGGTTCACCAGCCTCTGGAAAGTGGCAGGGGCATTCTTTAACCCAAAGGGCATCACAGTAAACTGATAATGCCCATCAGGGGTGGAGAATGCTGTCTTTTCTTTTGCTCCTGGGGCCATGCCAATCTGCCAGTACCCTGCAGTTAAGTCAAAGGTACTGAGGAATTGGGCAGCCCCTAATTTACCTATCAGCTCATCTGCTCTTGGTATAGGGTGAGCATCTGTCTTGGTGACAGAGTT
This sequence comes from Triturus cristatus, assembly GCF_964204655.1. NCBI lineage: Eukaryota > Metazoa > Chordata > Amphibia > Caudata > Salamandridae > Triturus > Triturus cristatus. The sequence goes on along the minus strand of NC_140593.1, from coordinate 676,982,805 downwards.
GAGCTCTCTATAGTCCACACAGAACCTCATCTGTTTCTCTTTTCACCTTGTTGATGAGGTTTGGGGACCAGAACCACTGGGCTGGCCTAGGGGCTCTCAGAGGGTTCAATGACCCCTAACTCCAGCATCTTGCTGACCTCAGCTTTGATGCCTTCCTTAACTTGGTCTGACTGTCGATAGATTTTGTTTTTGACAGGTGCACTGTCACCAGTGTCCACATCATGGGTACACCAGTTTGTCAGACCAGGGGTCAGGGAAAAGAGGCTAGCATACTGTTGCAAGACTTGCTTGCAGTCAGTCTGCTGTTGGGTAGAGAGGGTGTCTGAGAAGATCACACCATCTACTGACCCATCTTTTAGGCTGTAGGAGAGGAGGTCAGGGGGTTCACTCTCTGCTTCCTGTTCCTCATCAGTCACCATCAGCATGGTGATGTCAGCCCTGTCATTGTAGAGCTTAAGGCGGTTCACATGGATGACCCTTTTTGGTGTCCTGCTAGTGCCCAGGTCAACTAAATAGGTGACCTCACTCTTTCTTTCTAGGATAGGATAAGGGCCACTCCATTTATCTTGGAGAGCCCTTGGTGCCACTGGCTCCAAATCCCACACATGTTGCCCAGGTTGAAATTCAACCAGTGCAGCTTTTTGTCTTACCAGTGCTTCTGGAGCTCCTGGCTGGCCTCAAGGTTCTTGGATGCGTTTTCCATGTACTCAGCCATTCTGGTCCTTAGGCCAAGCACATAGTCCACTATGTCTTGTATGGGCTCTTGAAGAGGCCTCTCCCAGCCCTCTTTTACAAGACAAAGTGGTCCCCTTACAGGATGACCAAACAGAAGTTCAAAGGGTGAGAAACCTACTCCCTTCTGTGGTACTTCCCTGTAAGCGAAAAGCAGGCATGGTAACAGGACATCACATCTCCTTTTGAGTTTTTCAGGGAGACCCATGATCGTGCTACTAGACCTTTCAATGTCTTGTTGAATCTCTCAACAAGGCCATTGGTTTGTGGGTTGTAGGGTGTAGTAAACTTGTACTGCACTCCACACTCCTTCCACATGTGTGTTAGGTAAGCAGACATGAAGTTGGGACCTCTGTCTGAAACCACCTCCTTAGGAAACCCTACCCTGGTGAAGACACCCAGGAGGGCCTTGGCTACTGCAGGAGCTGTAGTAGTCCTAAGTGGAATTGCTTCAGGGTACCTAGTAGCACGATCCACTACCACTAGAATACATTTGTTCCCTGAGGCTGTTGGAGGTTCAAGTGGACCCACAATGTCCACTCCTACCCTTTCAAAGGGGACCCCCACCACTGGTAGTGGGATGAGGGGGGTCTTTGGGTGGCCACCTGTCTTGCCACTGGCTTGACAGGTAACACAGGAGCTGACAAACTCCTTCACCTTTTGGTGCATCTGGGGCCAGTAAAAGTGACTCACTAGCCTTTCCCAAGTTTTGGATTGCCCCAGATGTCCAGCTAGGGGGATGTCATGAGCCAAAGTTAGGAGGAACTCCCTGTACTTCTGTGGCACTACCACCCTCCTGGTGGCTCCAGGAGTGGGGTTTCTTGCCTCAGCATACAGTAATCCCTCTTCCCAATAAGCTCTGTGGGTACCACTGACATCTGCCCTTGCTTCTGAAACAGCCTCAAGCTTTCAAGAGTGGGGCAGTCTCGCTGACCCTGGCACAGCTATTTCCTAGAGGGTCCCCCTGGGCCCCAGAGTTCAACCTGGTAAGGGTCAAGCTCCATGGACTCACTTCCCTCAGGGGTATCCAAATCCTCTCCCTGTGGAGAGGGGTCCTGAATGTTTTGCTGTGTAGAAGCTGGTTCCCCAGTCTTCTTACCTTTTCTCTTGGTTGGTTGGGCCATTATTACAAGCTCCAGACCTACTTTTTCACCCTTCCTCTTGCTCTGTGCTCTGGTTTGCACACACACCAATTCAGGGATGCCTAGCATGGCTGCATGGGCCTTTAGCTCAACCTCAGCCCAGGCTGAGGTTTCCAGATCATTTCCAAGCAGACATGCAGCTGGCAACTTTGGAGAGACCACTACCTGTTTCAAAAGGCCAGTAACCCCCCCCAGCCTAATGTCACCATGGCCGTGGGATGACTGGTGGTGACACTGTCAGCATTGGTGACTGGGTAAGACTTCCCAATCAAATATTGCTCAGGGGAAACCAGTGTGTCTCTCGCCATAGTGACACTGGCACCTATATCCCTCAGAGCTTCTACCCTAGTTCTAATCACCCAGGGGTACTGCAAATATTTCTTTAGGTTGGGTGGCCACACAGCTACAGTAGCAAATTCCACCTCCCCCAGTGAGACTAGGCTTGCCCCAGTGTGTCCCCAGATTTGCTCAGGGCACACTTCTGATCCCATCTGTATACTTGCTGCCCCAGGAGTAGCGTTTAAACTAAGGGTAAACCCAAAAAGTCGCTGGGACCTGGGTATCAGAACAGTAGAAAGGAAATGGTCCCAGAACAAAGGAGCTTGTAAAAGCCTAAACAGAATCAACAGTAAAAAATACAACAATGAAATAGCATCCAAGTGTTATTTAATCACACCTAGATGGGAACATATTAATGTAGAAAAAATTCACAATATTCAATCAGTGTGGGGTGCCACGGGGTAAGGGAAGGGAGTGATGGATTGGGTAAGGTAATAGGATAAGTGACATGAAAAAACTTTTACTACTCGTACAAATCAATTGTTTGGCACGCAATATTGTGCCAATTAATTAGTATGAAATCCATTCACAGAAGAAAATAGATAGTTTGACAAAAACCATATACGATCAGAGGAAACCAGTGCATATTGCACTATTGTCGGTATTGGCACAGTCTTATGTCGACGTTTCGACCCCAAAGCATAGGTAGGCGACTGAGGTCCTTACTGGCGGGGTCTTCCTCAGGACAAACAGATAGGTGGAGCAGAAGGGGAAGGCACCTAAAGAGACATTGGGTAAGTGTTAAAAACTGTGTCGAGTCCCAACTAAATTGACTTAGGGAGACTGGGTGAGCGAAAACATCGCCATAGTTACCATATTAGAAACAGGGTATCTAATCACTTGGAACGTGCGCGTCCGGGGGTGCAGGGCCTGGTGGGCTCCGAGGACTGTAGAGGGTGGAGTTCACCTGTAATGAATTTAAGGTGTCGTTGTAACCATCCATAAACGGGTCAAAAGGATTGGAAATTATTCAGAACAAAAAAGAAAAAATCTCACTTACTGGTGATGATCAAATCAACGAAGAGAAGTTATTAAATCCAACAACACACGCCGTGAAAGACATCGGTGTGACAAGTGAAATAAATCACGAAGGATGATGACCTCTATGAATAAAAAGGGAAAGAGTACTAATTTAAAAACAGATGGAAAACCCAACCTAGAGGATATTCAGCTAAGGACCTAGTACCCTAATCTGTCAACAATAACAGCGATAAAATAGGGGGAAAGTCCGCACCTTGGTAAGTGGTGGGACATAGACTATATCGGTATTGCTGTACATTAATGAAAGTGATGACAGGGCGTTAAAAACTGTCTATCTGGAGAAAACAAGTATGGTGAGGTCGCATCGTTTCCAGTATCACAATCAAGTGCACTTCGAGAGAGCCGGTATGCATTTTCGTGAGGGAGCTAGGCAACTGAGTTTAGAAAAAGGTGCCACGCATTGCTAAGTTGCTCGTAGCAAGAGAGTTTAACAGAACAGACGTTCCCATACCTTAAGCGGCTGTCATGGCCTGTCGTGCTCGCGGTTTCAAACAAAGCACTGGACCCGTTGGGAGAATTCACTGATAAGGACACGCCGTGCGCCGCGTGACGTTCAACCGGGCGCAGCAGCTCGATGCTAGCAGCGTCGGTGTAGTAGAAGAAAGACACCGTGAGTAGTTCTATGGGGAAGGAGGCAAAACGCTCGTTGACGACTAATGCGAAAAAATGGACATTAGTTCCGAGCACTCCAGTGAATTAAATTAAGAGGCTAGATGGATGGTTACACATTGATTAAAAGTGTATTAAGAAAGGGGATCTCGATAGAGGCTTCTAGCATGAATGAAGCAGATCAGTCCATGGGCATGAGGGGACACCTGCAGGGGGTACATCACAATTGACCAGGCACATACGTAATTGCAGACAAAGATGAAAGAAGCATATTCGAGCAAAAAAGAAAACCTTTGCATTGATTGTAAACACACACGACGGCCTATGTGATTGATCATGAACCCGTTATACCATTGACAGTAAACAGAGTGTTAATGGATAGACATAGCATTTGGAACATAAATGTAGCATAGATGAATAACATGTTTCAAAGTAATTCAACAGCTAAATAGATTAAAGGTTCCATTCACAACAGAAGCGACCTAACAACTGGATGGATCGAGATACAGTGGCCAACTAATTTCAGTTCCCTAGAATGGCTAATTGGGCATTACTCGGATCCTGTTCGTTCAGACCCATGTTGACAGTGTCAAAGCGAATCATCCATTTGGACTCCCTAATGGTGAGAATAGAAGATATGTTGCCACCCCTAGGGCCCAGTTCAGTCTTCTCCACCACAATCCATTGCATTTGCTCGGGGCTATGTCCTAGTTGATTGAAATGTTCAACTAGAGGTGCTCCGATCACATTACATCTTATTCTACTTTGGTGCTGTAGAATTCTCGCCTTGATTTTTTGTTGAGTTTGGCCAATATATAATTGGCCACATGGGCAGAGGATCCCATAAATGACGTTGGTCGAGTTACAATTGGTGTGTGAATGAAAAGTGATGGTTTGATGTTTGTAGACAAACTTTTTAGATTGAATGGTAGTTGGGCATGCCTTGCACGATCCGCACTTGAAATGACCTACAACGGGTGGTAGTTTCCAAATTGAGTGGATAGTTGGTGCAACCGGGTCCTCAAGGAAAGAATGTACCACATGGTCCTTGATGCTCATGGCTTTTCTGAAGGAATGCATCGGTAAATTCAGTTGATTGATCTCAGTTGATACAATGCCCCAATGTTTGTTAATTATCTTTTTCACGGCATTGCTTCTAGTTGAGAACGTTGTCACACATATCATCTTGTTGCTCGTTGGTGATGTAGCAGGATCTTTAGCTATGAGCAAATCATCACGTGGGTTGTACCAGGCCCTCTTCTGGGCCCTCTTAACCAAACGCTTCGGATAGCCCCTGGCATTTCAAGTGCGGATCGTGCAAGGCATGCCCAACTACCATTCAATCTAAAAAGTTTGTCTACAAACATCAAACCATCACTTTTCATTCACACACCAATTGTAACTCGACCAACGTCATTTATGGGATCCTCTGCCCATGTGGCCAATTATATATTGGCCAAACTCAACAAAAAATCAAGGCGAGAATTCTACAGCACCAAAGTAGAATAAGATGTAATGTGATCGGAGCACCTCTAGTTGAACATTTCAATCAACTAGGACATAGCCCCGAGCAAATGCAATGGATTGTGGTGGAGAAGACTGAACTGGGCCCTAGGGGTGGCAACATATCTTCTATTCTCACCATTAGGGAGTCCAAATGGATGATTCGCTTTGACACTGTCAACATGGGTCTGAACGAACAGGATCCGAGTAATGCCCAATTAGCCATTCTAGGGAACTGAAATTAGTTGGCCACTGTATCTCGATCCATCCAGTTGTTAGGTCGCTTCTGTTGTGAATGGAACCTTTAATCTATTTAGCTGTTGAATTACTTTGAAACATGTTATTCATCTATGCTACATTTATGTTCCAAATGCTATGTCTATCCATTAACACTCTGTTTACTGTCAATGGTATAACGGGTTCATGATCAATCACATAGGCCGTCGTGTGTGTTTACAATCAATGCAAAGGTTTTCTTTTTTGCTCGAATATGCTTCTTTCATCTTTGTCTGCAATTACGTATGTGCCTGGTCAATTGTGATGTACCCCCTGCAGGTGTCCCCTCATGCCCATGGACTGATCTGCTTCATTCATGCTAGAAGCCTCTATCGAGATCCCCTTTCTTAATACACTTTTAATCAATGTGTAACCATCCATCTAGCCTCTTAATTTAATTCACTGGAGTGCTCGGAACTAATGTCCATTTTTTCGCATTAGTCGTCAACGAGCGTTTTGCCTCCTTCCCCATAGAACTACTCACGGTGTCTTTCTTCTACTACACCGACGCTGCTAGCATCGAGCTGCTGCGCCCGGTTGAACGTCACGCGGCGCACGGCGTGTCCTTATCAGTGAATTCTCCCAACGGGTCCAGTGCTTTGTTTGAAACCGCGAGCACGACAGGCCATGACAGCCGCTTAAGGTATGGGAACGTCTGTTCTGTTAAACTCTCTTGCTACGAGCAACTTAGCAATGCGTGGCACCTTTTTCTAAACTCAGTTGCCTAGCTCCCTCACGAAAATGCATACCGGCTCTCTCGAAGTGCACTTGATTGTGATACTGGAAACGATGCGACCTCACCATACTTGTTTTCTCCAGATAGACAGTTTTTAACGCCCTGTCATCACTTTCATTAATGTACAGCAATACCGATATAGTCTATGTCCCACCACTTACCAAGGTGCGGACTTTCCCCCTATTTTATCGCTGTTATTGTTGACAGATTAGGGTACTAGGTCCTTAGCTGAATATCCTCTAGGTTGGGTTTTCCATCTGTTTTTAAATTAGTACTCTTTCCCTTTTTATTCATAGAGGTCATCATCCTTCGTGATTTATTTCACTTGTCACACCGATGTCTTTCACGGCGTGTGTTGTTGGATTTAATAACTTCTCTTCGTTGATTTGATCATCACCAGTAAGTGAGATTTTTTCTTTTTTGTTCTGAATAATTTCCAATCCTTTTGACCCGTTTATGGATGGTTACAACGACACCTTAAATTCATTACAGGTGAACTCCACCCTCTACAGTCCTCGGAGCCCACCAGGCCCTGCACCCCCGGACGCGCACGTTCCAAGTGATTAGATACCCTGTTTCTAATATGGTAACTATGGCGATGTTTTCGCTCACCCAGTCTCCCTAAGTCAATTTAGTTGGGACTCGACACAGTTTTTAACACTTACCCAATGTCTCTTTAGGTGCCTTCCCCTTCTGCTCCACCTATCTGTTTGTCCTGAGGAAGACCCCGCCAGTAAGGACCTCAGTCGCCTACCTATGCTTTGGGGTCGAAACGTCGACATAAGACTGTGCCAATACCGACAATAGTGCAATATGCACTGGTTTCCTCTGATCGTATATGGTTTTTGTCAAACTATCTATTTTCTTCTGTGAATGGATTTCATACTAATTAATTGGCACAATATTGCGTGCCAAACAATTGATTTGTACGAGTAGTAAAAGTTTTTTCATGTCACTTATCCTATTACCTTACCCAATCCATCACTCCCTTCCCTTACCCCGTGGCACCCCACACTGATTGAATATTGTGAATTTTTTCTACATTAATATGTTCCCATCTAGGTGTGATTAAATAACACTTGGATGCTATTTCATTGTTGTATTTTTTACTGTTGATTCTGTTTAGGCTTTTACAAGCTCCTTTGTTCTGGGACCATTTCCTTTCTACTGCCCCAGGAGTAGCTGCACTGGGTGCCTTAGGGGCTTTGTTGTGGGGGCAAGATTTGTCTACAGTTAGGTGTCCTGACCTCTTACAGTTATTACACCAGGCCTTTAAGGGATCATAGTTCTTCACCCTATAGGGTGAGGCACATAGGGAGTAATTTGGGTCCCACCCACCTGAACAGGTTTTTGGGGCCCTTTGGAAGACTCAGACTTTTTATCTTGGGGATTCTCACCACCTTTCCCCTGGGGAGGTTTTGTGACCACTTTCTTTTGGTCACCCCCAGTGGCTGTCCTTGTCACCCTAGTCTTGACCCAGTGGTCTGCCTTCTTTCCCAATTCTTGGGGAGAAATTAGACCTAGGTCTACCAAATGCTGATGCAACTTTTCATTTGTGCAGTTACTTAATATATGTTCCTTCATGAATACATTGTACAATCCAGTAAAATCCTGCACACCATGTCAGCTAACCAACCATCCAGTGTCTTCACTGAGAAGTCTACAAAATCAATCCAGGACTGGGTCTGGGTTTTGTAAGCCCCCCTGAATCTAATTCTATACTCCTCAGTGGTGAATCCAAATCCCTCAATCAGAGCTTTCTTCATGAGGTCATAGGATCCGGTGACTGGTGCCGCACGGCTTGAACCCCAAAGTCTTCTTACTCGACATGATACATCTACACACTAACGAAGTTGACAAAAAGTAAAAAAAAAGTCTGTCAAAAATTGTCAGGGGTTAGCTCTCTTCAACAGATTGGTGCTGATGGCGCGGAAAGAAAAGAACTGACATCAGCGCGCCGGAGTGGAGGTTATATTGACGACGCGGATGTCACAACGATGAAGAACACGACGCTGAGGACATCAAGCGGAGTCGACAAATCCCACCTACAGGCGTGCAGGGGTACTGCTGAGAAAATTTTTCCGGATCCAGTCTGATGTCTGGAAGTTCAAAGGTAAGGAATCTGTGGCTAGATGTCTCTATCAGATATTTCATGGAGGAGTTGGGGTGCCAAAGACGGCCCGGGTATTACGGGCCATGCCGGGGCCAAATGCAAAACTGTCTCATCAACTATGTAACCGCAATAAAATTAGAATGCTGTCATCTACAGATTGCGTGCAATACCCCCGGCACCACCCAACCTCACACTGTACAGGCTCCCAGGATGGGAGGTTCCCCTCCACAACTTTCCGCGCTACCTTTAGACCCGTCGGGTCCATCCTCCCCCGGCAGGAACGCTCAACAGCCCTCCACATCAGCCCGCACACCCACTCCCTCCTAGGCGAATAGTAGTGGCACCATGGAGTAGGCAATAACGGACTCACAGTATACGCCTGACCCAAACACTAAGAACCCCATGGCATATCCCAGTTCAGTTCTCCCCCCAGTTTTTCTTCTTAACTGGCAAAGACCTGCTACACCACAGACCGCATCCACACTGGCCAAGATGTAAACGTACTCCTTATATCAACGATGGTCTACTTTGCTACTTATATATTACAGTCATCTATGCGAAACATGATGAATGTACGTTTATATTATCAAAATGCCAATAAAAAGAATTTTCAAAAAAAATCTACAGATTGCGTGCATTTTTTAAAAAATTGTAAAAAAGGTTTTAAAAAAATTACAATAAATGACGCCTAGAAAAAAACGAATTAATCGAAAGCATAGATTAGACTCTCAGCTCTGACATTGAAGTAGGCTATTTCTTAGTGGATGTGGACATATGAAAGAGAAACATGCCGTCACTCACAGTGAAGAAAACTAAAGGCACAAGTGGAATATCCATTAGCTCATGCAGGAGGCTGTGGTGGGCAGAAGCATTTTCATTTTGAGTAGACCAATGGTTGAAGCGGGCTGACAAAAAGTATGAGTGTATGATGCATGTATTTGTTTTGGAAAACATGAGTTTGGGGAAATAGCTACAGCAGTCTCTAAGACAGGCCTGAAAAAGAAACTCACAAGCTCACAGAAATCTAAATGCGCACTATAGTCTTTAAGTACAAATAGATGCTCAAAACATGAAATGTGCAGAATTGTGTCCCAATTATATACTATATTAAACAAGAGTTCCCAGTAGGGAGCACTTGAAATCCGTAGTACCATGAAAACCTCCCATAAACAAAGCTACTTAGCACATTTGTAAGCCACATAATACAATCCAATAACATGCTTTGCATCAATTCGAGCTTCAACAGTGACTAGTAGAAATGCTATACAACTTCTTCCGATCAGTAATAATATAACAGGAACGTCTAGATTGAACATGTTACTGACACTTCTGCAGAGCAACATCTGAAGTACAATAGCATGCACCTTGGTGAAATCAGGAAATTTGCACTGCACAAATGATAAAATCAGGCATTAGCAAAACCTGCTGTATATGTCCGTAAGACCTCTTCAACACCATTATTTCTTCAGTAGAGATCAAGTTCATGTTTCCTTTAAGTAAGGTTGTAGAGTTGATTGGTATCTCCACAAAAGTATTGTTTCTATCATGACAGGTAAACTGTGCACTGGGGTGTTTAACTCCCTATATCGGGGAAAACCTCCCAAGAAAAGAATTGAGAGGGGTAACAGAAATCTACCCAGTTTCAACAACTATCTCATTAATATATCTAGATCCAAGACGCTAGTGGTTACCTGTCAGAAGAACCAATTTCGGAGCAATTCCCCTGATGATGTGCCCACTGGAACTTCAGATCCCACTAGACAGCTTGCTTATGCCACCTGGCATGGTTGGTCAACAGGATTCAGAAGGCCATCAGTCCCAGCAGCCTTAGCATCTTCCTCACTGAGATCCAGCACAGAGACTGAAACATCTGAAACATCTGGATCATAGCTCAAATGTCCTTGTCTATCCATTCCCTTCAATAGGTTTTGGGGGGGGGGTTGTTAAGGCACAGAACTGCACCCACCATGTCCAAAATGGTTAGATGAAGGAAAGCATCTGTACAAGGATCAGGTGTGACTTTGGCACATTGATAGCGAACCACCATGTTGTCACGAGGTTCACTGTAGTCTGTAGTTGGGTAACGACTGCCTGGGGTTAACCTTCAACATCCAGTCATCGTGGGAGGAGAAGACTGGTGAATCTAACATCCAAAGACGCACTGCAACTACTGCCATCACTTTCGTAAACAGTCAAGGGGCACTGGTGAGGCCAAAGGGTAGCACAACGAACTAAAAATGATCCAGCTCCACTGTAAACTGCAGATAGAGCCAGTGAGCCTGCAGGACAGAGTTGTGAAAATAAGCGTCCTGCAAGTCCAACACTACCATTCAACCTCCAGGGAAAAGGGCTGACAAGTCTGAGCACATTAAACTTGTCCTTCTGATGGAAGGCATTGAGAGGGCAAATGTCAAAAATAGGATGAAGACCTCCATACTTTTTCGTCACAAGAAAGTAGCAGAAAGAACAATCACAACCTTCTTCTGATGATGGCACCTTCTCTATGATCCCTTTGGCCTTTGCAAAAGGGACAGATAGTCCTCCATCATCCGTTTTGGGGATGGTGAAAGATGTGACAAGCAGCAATGAATGGTGGGGGCATAAGCACACTGGACAATCTGTAAGGCCCACTTGTCCGAACTCCCCGCCTTGCATCACGGTAGAAAGTGACGGATCCTATCTCCGACAGGGTGGCACAGTGCCATGAAGGACATGTTAAAGAGCTTTCAAGGCTGAGCCAGTTGGAGGGGCTGAAGACTAAGCTGCACACAGCCCTTGTTCTTCTCATGGTCTGTGGGTACCGCAGCCATGGCCACAAAAGAGATGAGGAGTTTTCTGGACCGGCTGCATCTGCTAGTTGGTATTGAAAACACCTACTGTAGCCACAGAGGGAAACAAAATTGGTGGTGTGGCTGACGTGGAGGGGTGGCCTGACCCAACGAGTGTACTCTGCCCCTACTATCATTAACGTGCTCAAGGGATGAGTAAGCCTTTTCCCAAAGAAGGAGAGACTCATCAAAGGGCATGCCCATCAAGATGGATTTAACCTTGCCGGAAAAGCTTGTGGACCTTATACATGCATGTTGTCTAACAGCCACACTTGTGCCAATTGCCATACCAATGCAATCTGTGGTGTCCAAGTCACATTGTATAGTAAATTTGGCTGCATCTCACCCATCTTGCATGGCTTGTGTGAGTGCAGGACGCAAATCTTCCGGGACACCATGCAAGATTTGAGCAACAGAATCCCAAAGGGCTTGGGTAAAACGCCCCATGAGGCATTTACCAGGTGTAGGGCCAAACTAGTAGAGGGAAATGCGCACTTCCTGAATGTTTCCAAGCGCTTGCGATTCATGGTCTGGTGAAGTGGTAGGCAACTTATTCAGGTTGACCTTATTTGCTGAGGTCTGCATAACAAGGCTTTCTGGTGTGGGGTGGTGAGTCAAAAAAGTGTTGTGCAGTTTGCCTGTGCACTTGAGGTCCGGAACAGGGTTTCACTCAGGCCCCAAAAAGTGAATCTGGAAGGGCCTCACTAAATGGAAGCAATGGCTCTGTACTGGTTTGCCCAGGCTAGACCAACTCAGTGAGGACGTTGGTCTTCATCTCCATTGTGGACAACTTTAGGTCAAGGACTTCAGCTGCCCTCCGCATAACCATTGTGAAAGAAGCGCTATCTTCTACAGGCAGGCATGTCGCAGAAACTAATTAGAAGCTAATTAAGTGTGTAGTTAGGTGTCCAGCCGCTGGCATCCTGGAGATCTTCTTACTACTTACCGTCGGAATATGGTTGGGTAATTTCTCTCCAGGATCATAAGGGCCATTAACAGAATCCGTTCTGAATAAGGCATATAGTGTGTGGCCCTTCCATGAGGCAAGGACATGTATCAGAGTCTGATGAGACACCCAAAAGGTGCAGCCCAGTTGGATCAAGGAGCATCCTTGATCGAAGTTGAAGTGTCACTGACTCGGGGTTGAAGAGCAAAATGGTTTGCGCCTTAACAGAGACGATAGTAGATCAACAGTGCCCAACTGGTGCTGAGGATGGACCCACCGGCAGAGTCCCAGGTGGAGATCCTCATAGATCTATGGGGCCCAGAGGTGCACCAGAGGAAGCCAGTAACAAGAATAGATGCAGCATGTCTTCACAAAAGTCCTCAGTTTGTTGAGGCATCACCAATGGGTCTGGAAATTAAGGATGGCTTGGACCAGGGGTTGAAATCGGCTATGAAGGGGGTGGATTTTGGGAGCGAGATCAAGAACGTTGATGCCCTCATGCCTTCTCTGGAGTTCAAGAGAAGCAGGAAGGAATCAAGAATCGCTTGGACTTTTTATGTTTCTTCTTTGACTTACCCAAAGACTTCAAGTGTGATGAAGATCAGCCATGGGGACAACCTAAAGAGCAGGACCGGGTCTGGGACTTTCCCTTCGACCTTAACCAGTCACAGCATGGAGTTGTCTGGTGCTTGGTGACTGGGTTTAGCTTTGCCTTCCCGGATGACCTTGGGATTCATCAAGGCACAGCTGTTGTAGACCTTAGAGTCATGGTCTGACCTAAGGCAAACCTGATGGTGCTCTGTTATGGACATTTGTTTGCAACAGTCCCTACAAGGTTTGAACCCTGTAGTTTTAGGGGATTACATTTTCCATAGCATATTGTTTTTTGGGGAAACGTTTTTAAGACAAAACAGTCTCAGAGAGGTATGGGATAGCTCCGGATTCGGATCTGGTGGTGCACAAACAATGGAACTAATGTCACCGAGCATGGGTGGCACTTACATGCGACTTTGCATGTCACTCCTGGAGTGGAAGAAGGTCTGTGCGGAGCTGCCCAATGTGCCACCTGCTGGCACACAGAGGTACTACTGAAGGTTTTCCTGACTCAATTTGACACCTGGGGATTATTAAAAAGGTGAGGAATCTGCACTTAAAAGTATCTATGAGAAATAAATTTACGTATTGGTGACTCTATATCATTCGGGATCCCCAGTATCACAAATTCAGGCAGCAGGAGCAACTCATAATCTAGGACTTATCCCAGCTCATACAGTATATTTTACCAGTAGTGATATATTGTATCACAACTCCAGATTATGTGCACGAAAGTGCTCTCTTTTGTATCACATTTCAGACAGTTTGATGTGGGGGCCCTACCCATTTTGTACAACCGACTCCTTTTGTAGTATACTCTATGGAGGTTCTTAGGATGAATTATGCATTGCCTCACTGTGACCTGCACTTCCCTAGGGTGCTTCAGGTCATCTTCCCAGTCTATGTCCTCCTACCATTTCAATCTTAAATTCATTAGCCAATCTGGCATTTTGTTATTAAAGGTTCTGTAAGTCAAGGAACTTCCCCCTAGGCCTAGTTTATTTATAACAATTCTGCTTTCCAGTGGGACAAAATTTGGGACCTCAGACCAATCCACTTCTTCGACCTCAAGGGCGTGCTTTAACTGAGCATATTTAAGTATGTGATGTAATACAATATTGTATTCACTCTATGTTCTATGGAACAATTTCACCACTACCCTTTAAAGCATGTCTTCAATTCAACCAAACAGGTTTCTCTTTTCTCTAATCTTGTCTTGCCATCCAATAGATCTCATTGCTGTCTCCCAGGCCACCAGTATTGTCCGAGTTGCTGGCAATGAGCGAGATCTTCCTTTACCCTTGTATAAATAGTGGAGATATGTAGGTCCTAACGGAAGACCTCTCCAGTCTAACTGAGGGATCATCCCTTGGTGCATATATCCAGTCATTTATTGGTAAAACCTGTGATGCCCAGTAGTATGCTCTGACATCATAGAGATCAATCTCAGCATTATAAGCAGACTTGGTCAGTGTTGCCAGTGCTATTCTTGGGGCACCCCATTCCACAACAAGGCCTGTAATGTCCTATGTTTCAAGGTGAATAAGTTGCATTTTGCATGGCATATTATAACTTTGGTAGCTTAACCATAATAAATATTGCTGCCTTTCTCATAAGCAGGAGTAGGAGTGACCTCCACCTACAGACTTTTACCTGAAATTCAGCGAGTATTCTACCTATGTTCCTGAATGTTTGCTGATGTTTCTGAACATATGATTTTAGCCACTATCATCTGGGCATGTGCCACATAAAGCAGGGTTCATGTGCATAATGGGAGATTTTCTTTTCTACAGGACTTTAGGTTGTTTGGAATCTTATAATCTTCTTCAGTGATCTGACCCAACAAGCCAGAGCTCTATAGAGAGGGCGAACATGAGCAGAGAGAGTGGATACCCCTGTTGGGTGCCTAGTCCCTGTGGGAATGTATGAGACTTCTGTCTGTTAACTCTCAACGCTGCTGTCAAATCTTATACAGATGGGCCAGCCAGCTACAAAAAAATCAGGCCAAAACCGAATCTCTGTAGCATCAAAAATAAATACGGCCAATTTATCGAATCAAACACATTTTCTATATTTGTTTTAACTTATTTTTATTGCCATTTTCATATTTCACACATTGTACATCATTCAAAACTTTCAAATAGTCCTGACAGATTATACATCCAGTGGTGGTACATAGCAACTGTATATACTGGTGATTCGTCAACGGGGAGCATAAACAATGTGCAGATATATCGTGATGTATATACCCTGTTGTCTCGGGTTCCAGGTAAACACATTTTCTATATGTAGCAAGACAATCACTAGGGGTTCTGTCATGGTCATCATCTTTGCCAGCCAGTTATTTAGTCTTCTCAAAGTAAGCCTAGAAGGGCATTTTGACAAGAACCCCAATTGGTACCTGCATCAGAGGGAGGTCATGGTCCACAGGAGAATAGTTGCCAAAATCTGTATTTCTAAATTAAGTAGCAAGACTAGCTGGAACAAGGAACAATTGTCTAAGAGTTTCCCACTTTGTGGATTACTGTAATTGTTGCATGTCTCAGGTTTGGAGGAATGATCTCTTATCCTGGGCTCTCATTTATATCTGCTGGGAGAGGCGCCCTAGCAGAGTTAAAATGTTTTTATATAGTTCCACAGGTTTACCATTCAGGCCAGAAGTTTTTCCACTTTTCAATTTATAATGGCTTCAGTGACTTCATCAAGGTCTCTCTAATTCACATCTCTCCTGAGCACTTAATCATGGTATTTCTAAATTGTGAAGAAATTGTTTAATTTCTACATCTTGATACAGGTTCTCCACCTAAAAATCCTTATGGTAATTTGTGACTGCTTGTTTGATATCTATATCAATTTTGTTTCTCTCCATTGGCAAACATTATTGCTTCCATCCATCTGGCTCCTTCCTCCCTTTTGCTGAGCCATGCCAACAGTACAGGAAAACAGTTGGTCCTAGACTAATTCAGCATGCTCATAGGTCCCAAAATAATTTTTCGATTTGTAATAACCTAGGCTTGCATAGAGTCAGCCCAGTGTACCAAATACATGATAACGCTTTTAGATGTACACCTTCAAACAGAGAACACTATACACAAACCCATCGATTCTTCAAGCAACTGTCTGTTTTATTCACAGAAACATATTCAGAAAATATACGCTTTATCATAAAATACAGTGATAGTGGACAAGGTTGCTCCAGGGGAGAAAGTGAAAGAGTGGTGCTCTTGTGTAGATAGATAAAAGGAGATAAAGGGGAGGAGCGATTTCACATAGTGAAAAACAACTGCAATGAGTCAGAATGGAATTGGGTTTTTAAAATAGCATCAACATCCGTTCGTTGGGACCTGTCCTTCATTAATCCTTTATATTGTTCCTCTCAGAAACTATTTACAAACAATAACAGAGGTTTAATCTGTAAACTGGACGGTACTTTGGTGGCATAAGGTACAGGCCCACTTGGGGAGAAATGTCGACGTTTCGACCCGACTTATTGCGTTGAGGGTAATTTGATCCTTAGCTCGCGGGTCTTCCTCAGGACAGTGAACAGATGGGAGGCAACCTATTGTGGAAGCCTGTAGAAGGGCGGCCCTGGTCACAGATCCTGGGGCTGTGTAATCCGCATCATTGCGGAGTGATGGTTCTATCTGTTGTAGGACTCAGCTCCAAAGAAGTCGGGAAATAATTCTATTCAGGGGAACTAATCACCACGAGCATCTTAACAGATTCCTTAGCCGTGGGGAGTCACTCCTTTTCACTTCGGAACGCAACAGGCATCCCACTTTCTCTCCTAATTCATACAGTTTGCGCCGTCTTGTTAGTATATGCTGTCTTACAAAATGTAGAGCCATATCATGGTATTCCTGTTTGGGTTTACCCAGTTGCCTCAAAAGCAAAGAGGTTGATTGGTAGCTAACCATCTGTTCCAGTCTCAAGACCCTGGCTTCTGCTACCTCTACTCTAATCGGGGACTGTAATTGCGTGCAATTATAGTTTGTATTTTACCTCTCAATACTTCTAATCTCTGCCACCACTGCTGGGTCTATCAGTTCCCAATGGGTTCAAGTTCCAAGTAAACCTTCCCACACCATCTCTCCCTCCTATAGTTTTGATTTATTGTGACTGTTTGGATATCCCCTTGCCAGGAATTCTATTCTGCTCACCGATGGGAGTTCATGCGTTGGGATATATATATTATCTAGTATTGGGAATACGTTGCTTGCCCCAGAGAAGTAGGAGTAATACCTTTCTATGGAATGTTTGAGTCTACAAATGTCTGTTAGCCCGATGGCTCTGACAAATCGAGACAGGAGTCTGTCGATCGGTTGAACCATCAGTGTTATCTTGTATGCTTCAGAGCTGTTTCCCTCTGCAACAACCCCCTATTATTTGCGCACCATTCTGTACTG
This sequence comes from Triturus cristatus, assembly GCF_964204655.1. Classification (NCBI taxonomy): domain Eukaryota; kingdom Metazoa; phylum Chordata; class Amphibia; order Caudata; family Salamandridae; genus Triturus; species Triturus cristatus. Next base: position 676,965,540 of record NC_140593.1, on the reverse strand, counting down.
TACTGGCTACCGTAGAAGCAATATTTGTTTTCCTAACTCAAACATCTTAACTTTGAACCCATCCCTGTCCCCATTTTTCAGAAGTACCTTCATGAACTTAAAAGTTAAGTGTTCCCTTATTAAGGAAAGGTCTGTTGCCCCTCTTCCACTCTAACTTCCATTAAGCAAACTTCGCTGGTCTTAAGTGCAGCGTTGCTTAGCTTCTTGGGTCTATTTGATGATAGAGTTTTCTCCACTAATTAGGAATGGAGTAGGCCCTCATTTTGGCAATGTAGAATACAGAGTCTTGATGACTAGTGTTTTGTTTCCTTTGGCCCATTGTGTGGCCCTCTCGTGTCTCTCACCACTATCTAAAGAACCACATGGTAATCCCCTACATTCTAGTTTGTTTTATGATGCAGGAGCATGATAATTCTTCAGACTAAGTTGAACTGGAAGCAGGTTATATCCCTCATCAGTTGTTCACCATTCTTCTTCCTGTTGAGTTGTTGTTTATTTCCCTGCCGTTGTTCACCTTCCTCCGAATCAGCTGAATCTCCCCTAGAGGGCAATTCTCTGAGCCTAAGCCTTGCAGGATTGTTTCTTGTTGGTCGCTTTCTTGAACATTTCCAGTTTCTGGTAGATGGGCATTGTTCCTTGGGTCTTACCACCAATGTTATCAACGGTTTCTAACACTATCTCTGTAGGGCGCACCCCTTAGCATAGGTCTTTCCTCCAACCATATCCAGGCTTCCATTGGTGCATCAAATTTTTGGGGGGATTTTTCCTGGATGATCATTTTCAGTATAACACACAAGATGATGGACGGAATGTTGCACATTGGCAAAACATTCACCCCCAGTCACAGATCTGGGTTTAATCCATCGTTATTTTGCTCACCACGCCACCCCAGGTCAGACATGGCCATATGCAAATCAGTCTTGACCCTGTGCCTCATGGGAACAGTCCATTTTGAGTATAGCCAGGAATAAGAGCATTTATCTAAAGAAATGAGAATTCAGAGAGAGGTACTCTGAGTCAAATAAAATACAAATTTTTCCAGATTAGATGAGGGCGATTCAATGTCAGTGGAAAACCATGGCCACGTTTTATTTTTCTTGTACTACATTGTTCACTGTTTTTGAAGTAACATGATAACAAAACAAAGTTTTTTCTTTATATCCCCATGGACCTGTGCAAAACGGTTGCCTCGCATTGGTGTCCTCTTTGTTGGACTACTGCAATGCGGTGTATCTGAATATTATCAGGCTTCTCTTAACAAATTTCAGGTGGTCCAGAATACTGCAGCTTGCTTCCTTTTTGACATTCCTAAACATCAGTCTGTCTCGCAGGGACTTAGGAGTTTGCGCTGGCTTCCAATTAGAAAAATACTTATTTTTAAAGTCTCATGTATCGCATATAAGGTATTACACACTTGATCCCAGGTTTCTCAGATCAAAGTATTTACCCAGAAGGGTCCTGTGCTCAGTCAATACAAGGCTAGTAGCAGTGCCCCCAGAATTTGCCAAGGTAGATGGGGCGGCAGACCCTTTCCGTATGGTACAGCTAAACTGTAGAATACACTGCTACGATATATCAAATAGAAATAGAGGCAGATCCCCTGTTTAGAAAAAATCTCAAGACATGGCTCTTCTCTCTTTAAATTACTTAGGATTTTACTCAAGCTTTTTTTCTATCTGATCTACCATGTTTGGTCTCTCTCAGCCCCACAACATCCTTTGGATACTCGTGTGCTTTACAAGTATATTTTCATTTCATTTTATTTTTCAGTTCACATGGCAGAAAGAGGACTGGAAGTAAGTAGGGGCCAGAACAGCAAGTATCGGGCCAACCCAGCACTGGTGTGATGCGCCCCAACTCTAGAACCAAACATAAGGTTCACTTTACACCACTTTACGGCATCTATATGTTCAACCTGTCTAAAACTACCTCCCCCTTCCCACAGGTGAAAGCCCCAGGGAGAAGACACATTAAGCCTGGTCTTCTTGTCAGATCAAGAGTCCAAAAGGACCTTGAGCTGAACCATAGCTAGTTATCTGCCTTAAATCTTCAGTGGCTCACCCACCTCTACAAGGGCCACCTTACCAGCTGGCATATATTCAGGCTAGTCAGTTCCAAACAATTAAGAGAGATCAATATAATTATTTACACAAATGAAAGATCATCTATTTCCTGCAAAAATGCCAGAAGATTTCTAAGGTCCTTGGGTTCTTTAAACTGATTATGGCTTTCAGAAAGAAGCTTACCAAAAATCATTCCAAATCAAACATCCTCCTAAAATCCATCTGTCCCTGACTAGACAAAGAGTTACTTATTCAGGAACCCCACGATCTGCTTTCAAATTAGGGAAAAAGTATACATTTCTCTGCATCGAGAAGGGTTCTAAGCATAATTTTCGTTGTAAAAAAAGAAAAAAAACATGAAATTGAGCCCCACAATAAACACACACAATTTGCTGAAATTTGCTGAAAAACAAAACATTAACCCTACCAGACTGCTGTGTCCACTGCTGCTCCGCGCTCTCCTGCTGCCCTGTGGGTCTCTCCCCGCCGCCGCGTCTCCTTGCATCGGCGCGACCGCAGAGCGGGAGGGACTACCACCCCCAAGATCCCTTGCGGCAGGAAGCCGTCAACGACACCACCGATTTGGTGCCAGGAGGCATTTAAATTTGGAGGACACTCCCCGCGTCGCGGGACCGCGCGCGGGCGGCGCCGGGCTAAGCCCGGGCAAAGGGCGGGCCCTCTGTGGCCCTTAGGGGACCAAAGGAGACGGGACGGGCCATCCCCCTAACGACTATTAACAGGCCGGGACAAAGCACTGAGGTGATATTACTGTTATATCTAAAGGTCTATTGGCAGTTTGTGTGTCTTGTATATTTTATTTAGTATCAACTCGGTGTTTGTATTACATCGTATCGTTACTGAGTTGGGTAACTAGTATACAATGACAAAGGCCAGAAAGACCACCATGGCGACTAGATCAACTACTAGAAATAAGCCTGCTCCAGTAACACCACTACCATCCCTCACTGCCATAGACCTAATGTTACAAAAAACCATTGGTGTGGTTGCGGATGCAATTCAAAACACGGAGAGACGTCTCTCATTGACCCCAAACCTGTGTTTTCCAAACCTCTCAATGCATACTACAGTACAGAATAACACCGTGGAGTCTATTATCAGTGCAGAGGATTCACTTTTACTGCAGTCCTTCTCGGGATTGCCTAATGGTAAAAACTGTAGAAATAACATGTCCCCAGCCTCACTCATTCCACCAATCAGTATTGAAGGTAGTCCCCAATCTGTTCCTACTGGTGTGGTTAACTCATGTTCTTTACATTCAGGAAACACGTCATTGAACTCCCCAGGGGTTGTTTTTGCAGAAAGCTCCCCTTTAATCAACACATTAGATGCCGATAAATCTTCCTCTCCAAAAACAGAGAATCGGCGTTATGGAAAGAAAAAAAATCAAAATCTATTATGAGAAAGACGTACAAACCTATAGGCAATCATAAAACCTCAGCAAAAGATGTATGGCTAAACTTCAGATTGGCTAAACCAATAACCAGTACTTCTAACAAGATTATAACATCCGCAGAGCAAGCGGTATTATTGCTCACTGAAAATTTGCCAAAGAACAGCAATGCTGCTATAAATGAGACAACACAGACTGAAGATGTGTGTGTACCAGATAAACTTTATCCGACAGATCTGGAACAGTTGATTAGATCCCTTTTTCACCCTATAAGTGAGAAAATTGCTAGTATAGAACAAACCCTAATGAAACTTAACAAATTTCAATATAAGGATTCTACTAGTATGCCCAAATGTACTAATACCTTCACCCAGACAGATAACCTAGAAACCGTGGGTCATAACTCAAAATCCCCCATTCTGTCAAATGCTAATGATCAGACTAACCCAAAACAACATACAAGCACACATAAAAATGTATTAATTTCCTCGACCATGACCACTACTTTGTCGGGCCCTTCAGCTGGTAGTGACGAGAGCGAATGGGCCACGGAAGGCATATCTTCCGCTCCACTTGATGTTCAGGCTGAGCCTGACAGGCCTACTCCCATAGTATCACAAACCTCTAACACACGATCAGCGCAAAAATACACGCAGCCCCAACAAAATAAGAAACCCATTCATATTAATCTCCCCCCTGAATCCCAACTTTACACCATAGTGATGATAGGAGTACCGCAATTAGAAATGGGTAAGGAGGAGAGATATGGGGATCTGAAAAACAAAGTAAGTCACTGGTTAACCGCCCACAGACCGATCCCTCGCCACATTAGTGGCAAGATTACAAATGTTAGGAGGGTCGACTGGGTGGGCCATAGATTTAAATCTACTGAGGGTGACTGCATTGTTGTTACCTTTGATGACAACCGTGCAGTAAGGCATATTACCAGTTGGAAGGACGATCTGATTTACAGTTTAATTCGTACTAAGGACTTAAGTTATTTTTACCCCTCAAGAAATTACAGCTATTCACATCCCATTATTGAGGATGAGGCAAATTACGCTATGCGTAATCCAAATTATAATGGTGCAACTTTAAGGAATTACGACCATTATACTATAAAAGACCAAAGTCACCTCAGAAGTGATACATCAGGTGTGTCCAGAAAAGTTAACCACCCAACAACCTATCATGAGAGATGGGAGGACACAAATGGAATATACAATCATCGTAATCAACCCCGTTTAACATATCCTAATATCCATTATAATGTACCTACCTCAAATAGGTTTGATGCTCTTTATGAGCAAAATGGCTTGGAGGGGGTTGATTGACTGTACGATAGATCAGTTACATCTATGTCCACCGACTCTAAGTCAAGTAATTTTGTCTATGTTGATAATTTTCCCCTCCCTTTTTCTAAACCAGATAGTAATAACCATATAGAATCAGTCACAGATCTGTTTTTAGCTAGTCCCGAACTAGTTGATTCTGAGCACATCAGTACATTGCATTATCAGCCTGAAGCTTTTAACTCCCAACCAATCCATGTAGACCCACAACCTCCTACAGTAGAAACTGCGGGAGCTATAAATACTGAACAACTAAATCGGATATTAGATCCCACCATCATCGAGGTTGCAATTAATATAGAGAACGATGACGTTCGTAACGTGAGTCTAGTCTCCTGGAACGTAGCAGGCCTGGCTGACAAAATATGTGATTCTGCCTGGCTTGCTTTTGTTAAAAAATATGCAATTATATGTCTCCAAGAGACATGGATGGAAGGAAATAATGCCTTCATCGAAGGATATCAAAGCTTCCTTAGGCCAGCAGCCCCCTCAGCTAGCGGCAGAGCAAAGGGGGGGTCTTGCTATCTTTGTTAATTTGGCTCTTTTGTGTGACATAACTAGCCAACAAACTGTAAATTGTAACATTCAAATGCTTGTACTGAAGAGAGGTAAACATGCTCTAACTCTAGTTAACTTTTATAATGCTATAAATAACCAAGGGGAGTGTAATATACTGTCGCTGAATGATTTGTTGAAAGAAGAACCAGGCACATTGCCATGTAATGTATTGATTGTAGGAGATTTTAACGTACATCCCTGCGGTAACCCTCGAGACACCCCTATGGGTGTCCTGGGGTGTAACAGCATGGATGGATTCCACTTCCGTCATACTAGACATGGGTCACATTTAAACGATCTGCTAAACGAAAACAATTTGTTCGTAGCTATGTCATTGGTCCCTGATACCAAAGTTCATGATGTTCCAACATTCAAAGGCTCCGGCCCTGGATCATTTATCGATCATATACTATTATCTGCCGACCTTATCAACCAGGCTTCTAGTTTTACCATTCAAACAAGCACCTACAGCGATCACAACCCCCTTTCTATTAAATTGAATGGGGGTGTATTTGAACAGCGAAAACACTGTGAAGACGCGGGTACTTTAAAATGTATAAATGGTAAACGTCGCCTGAAATGGCATTTGGTAAACCAAGAAAATTTCTACAAAGAAATTAATAAGACATGTGGCAGGGATCTAATGGATTGTGTATCAACATGTACGCCCCCAGAGCAAATTTTAGCTATTTTCGAAGGTGTAGTGACAATAGTAGGGTCGATGTTATCAGTCTCAGTGAAAGGGCAAGTTAAAAACAACCCCAAATGGTTTGATCATACATGCTCCTTGGCAAGCAGAAATTTAAAAAAGGCGTTAAAAACTAAACCCAGAGACCCAAGTCATATCAAAAACCTCCGTTTGATATATAAAAAAATTCTTGATAATCGGAAAAAGGAAATAAAAGCCCACACCTGGGAATCCTTGCTTGATCCCTCAGTTCTGGGCAATAGCAGTAAATTTTGGGAAATCGTCAACAAACCTTTGTTTGACAACCCGAGTGATACTGCATTAGGCACAAACATTTCAGAGGAAGATTGGGTTACTCATTTTAGTACAATTTTTAAAAGTGATGAACAACAGACAGTATATGACTTTTTAATACCAAATGTGAATTCTTTATGCTTTTCAGTCAATGAAATAGAAAAGGCTATCCAAGGGTTAACTGGTAATAAGGCACCAGGCCTGGATGGCTTGCCTCCGGACCTTTTTAAATCTTGCATCCCGTTATGGGCCCCTGTTCTCACAAAGGTGATAAATGCAGCTGCAACTTCCGGATGCCCAAAGTCATGGGGACAATCAAACATAGTTCCTGTGTTTAAAAAGGGCGACCGTAGTAGTCCGCTATGCTACAGGCCAATATCCCTAATTAATTCTGTAGCATAAGTGGTAGGTGGTGTAATTTTGAATAGGCTAACAACATGGGAGTCAGAGAACAATATTATATCCTCTATACAATATGGTTTCAGACCTGGCCATTCAACAATAACTCAATGCCTGAACTTATACTTGATTGTAGGCAAATATACTTTGGCCCGGCAGGGAACCATTCACATGGCTTTTATGGACCTATCGTCCGCTTTTGATTGCGTGGACAGAGGTAAACTATGGGACATCATGCTAAAGATGGGCGTCGAGCAGAATCTAATTTGTGTATTGGCTGACTTGCACTCAGATACAAGAGCTAATGTCCGTTACACTCAAGACTTGAAAGTGACAGGTGACATTAGAATTAATCGGGGAGTCCGCCAAGGGTGTATTCTAGCACCATTTTTGTTCAACTTGTACATTAATGAGCTGGAGGATTACCTGATAAGAACAGGAGCGGATTACCCCTACGTCGGCCGAAAAGGCGTCCCAGTTCTGCTCTATGCAGATGACGCCGTCCTTATCTCTATGACAGCAATCGGCCTGCAGTTACTTCTAAACTCATTTTATGATTTCATGAGGTCTCGAGACTTAAGCATTAATAATTCAAAGTCCTATGTCATGAAAATAGGCCATGGGTCGCGTAAACCTAATTCTTTCACCATAAATGGCGAAAAAATCCCAAACTCTAAAACCTTCTCATATCTCGGGGTTCTCCTCGATGATAATTTATCCTGGGGCCCAGCTGTTGTAAAAAAAAAGGGCGAGGTAACACGCACCAACGCAGCCATACTTGGGTTTGCTAGAAAAATGGGCAACAGCCCGGTGGCTGCTTTGCTTAAACTTTATCAAGCCAAGAGCGTTGCCACTGCCTGTTATGGCAGTGAGCTCTGGGGATATAGCCAGGCGCGAACCCTGGAGATTGCAGAAAATAATTTTTTAAAGAAGGTTTTGAGGCTGCCAAGGGGAACCGGAAATTTTTCGGTTCATGAGGAGCTAGGTGTACCTTTTCTTAGTGACAGATTAGCAGTAAATCCCCTATTATGTTGGCTGAACTCCTGGCTAAACAAAGACATACCTCTCACACATGATATTTTAAAAGAATCCTTAACTTGGGATGGTAGGTCCAAGGTCCCATGGTTGAGGTATATCAACAACCGTCTCACTGAATTGGGACGGCCAGATTTGTTCTCAGCCCCAAACTCCATAACTAGAGCTGATGTTATCTTTGTGAAAAAATCATTTTCATCTATTAGGTATTTTGCCCGGGAGGAGAGCGAGCTACTGAAAGGCAGTGTTAGGAAACATGCCCTACTCAAAACATGACTAAGTATGGAATCATATTTATCATGGCCTATGTCCGGCTATGAACGATATTTATTGACACGGTTCCGCTTTGATTTATTTCACCTCCTACTGGCAATACCGAGAGGGGCCCATCGAGGTCAAGTGCTACCTGCTTGCGGCTGCGACGGGAAGTCTCCGCAAGATTTGGAGCACTTTTTATTTATTTGTCCTTATTATACAGTACCGCGGAAGTTATATCTAAAGCCTTGTCTGAAAGTTTTAAATTTTACACAGACTAAACCAGCTCTTTATTACCTTCAACTTTTGAACTGCGACTGTACCTTGTTTATATGCAGTTTTCTGAAACTAGCCATTATTTTCAGGAAAAGTATGGAGGGTTAATTATGCTGCTTCTATCATTGTACTTTTTAATCATTTTTAACTTTGTACATTTATTTATACTCCTAACTGGTTCATTCTGTCTGCTGCTCTGGTGTCATAATAATTTAGTAACTTATCTTGTCTCATAACTGTGCTGTCTCACAACGGACTTGGATGTTTTGTCTTTTTTAACTGTATAGTTCTGAAACACGTTTATGATTGTATGTTTTGAACTTTTATGATTGTAAAGATTACAATCGAATAAAGATATTTGAACTTGAACTTGAACACACAATTTAAACTATATGCATCTCTACTTCAAAGTAGAGATGATTTTCCAGGAGAATGACCCTTTACAACTAAGGGACTGGATGACCAGACTAAGGGATGCTTATAACACACACTGATCAACAGGCTCCACCAGACAGGAATTTAAAGAGCAGCCCTCAAGTGGATTGCAACATACCTCACTGGAAGAATGCAGAAAATCATCCTCCTCCCTACTCCTTGCGCTCTAAGAACATCATCTGCGGGGTAGCTCAAGGGTCATACCTCAGACCAACCCTCTTCAACACATACATGACCCCCCTGGCTAACATCGTCACAATCCACGGACTCAACATCATCTCCTACACCAATGACAACCAACTCATTCTCTCTTTGACTAACAATCCAAGAACTATCAAAGACAAGTTCCAAAGATGCATGAAGGATGTTGTCGAGTGGATGAACAACAACTGTCTCAAACTCAACACCGACAAGACAGAAGTACTCATCTTCGGGAAAGGCAAGGTCACACACTGGAACAGCAAATGATGGCATCTGGAGCTGGGCCCAACCCCCGATACCCACCGAACACATCCGCAACCTTGGCTTCACTCTTGGCTCCCAACCAACACCAGGTGAACTGTCACGCAGGATCTCTTCACCAACAGACTCGACTACGGCAACTCCCTTTACATAGGAATAACAGCCCAACTCATGAGGAAACTCCAGACGATCCAGAACACAGCAGCCATGCAAATCCGCGACCTCTCCAGACAGACACACACAATCCCTCACCTCAGGAAACTCCACTGGCCACCAGTCATGAAGAGATGCCAGTAAAAGCTACTCATTAAATCACTGGAGTTACCATCCATGCGATAACTAGATTACATAGTTCAGGCGTATATGAGGTCCTTTTTAGATCATGATTGTGACACTGCATTGGGTATGGGCTCCAATGAGTATTTATGTTTTATTGATGCGTCTCGTGTGCCTGTTTTACTTTTTTATGTAATTGATGTGCACACAACGGTGGCACATTATGGGGCATCAAGTTGTTACTGATGCTCATATTTGTGGTCTTTTGTGTTTTTCTTTCCTAGGTATCGATCAGGAGCAGTACACACCATGCAGCTGTAGCCAGATTATGGGTATGCAGGTTCTCTGCCCGCCCTGATTGATTTAGAGGGTATTTTAATTGGTTGTTTCACGTGCACTTTTATTTGATAGTTTTGGTCCTGAAGAAGCGCCAACGATCCTTAAGGCGACGCAGGCGCGAAACATGTCGACCTATGACCTTTTTGACACCTGGGCATAGTGTGCCGCAGGGGTGAGATTTTATACAGCAGTTGAGTCTGCTAAGGGTATACAATCTAAACATTCACTGCATGTTTACCCTTTAATAATCTATTTATCACTAGGCACGCACTCCTTTTTTTACTCCCTTTTTTTACCCTCATTGAACCCACACACCCGCATGCACCATCCGGCAGTCCTAGAAAAGATCTCCGATAAATTGACCCTTCGGGGGACCAGTAGGGAATTGCTGCGCCGGCCCTACGAGGAGCAAACACCCAATGATGAAGCATGACACTCCCCGGGGTGTGTGAGGGCAACAAGAGGACAAAATGTGTTCTTTTATTTCACTGGTGGGTCCCCTTCACCTAGGACTTCTTTCTCTTCTTGTCTTTCTTTCCAGATACACGGGTGACTTTTTGCACCCTCACGCAAGGGTGACTGTTTGCACCCTGCGATAGGAACACGGGTGACTTTTTGCACCCTAATACAAGGGTGACTGTTTCCACCCTGCGATAGGAACAGTGTCCTTTTTTGGTTTTGATATTGGCATATGGAACATGGACACTGGACCTTAATCAGCACCTGGGTCCCCTCTCTTCTTTTATGATAAGTAAAAGCTACTCATCCATGCATACAAGGCATTACACAACAAAGGGACCTGCTTACCTCAACCAACATGTGACCTTTCACCAGCACACCAGGAAACTCCGATCCGGATCCCTCACCCTAGCTGCCACCTGTCGCATCCGCCGGACTAACAGTGGAGGCCACTCATTCTCCCATTTGGACTAACAGCAGAGGCCGCTCGCTCTTCCATTTGCCAGCCAATTCCTGGAACGACCTCCTGTACCTCAGAGCCTCACCATCGCTCCAGCAGTTCAGGTAGGGCCTCAAAACTTGGATGTTCAACCAATAGGAGAACTGGCAGCATCATCCGATAGCGCCTTGAGACCCTCAAGGGTGAAGTAGCCGCCCTCTACAAATCCTGATTGAATGATTGATCTATACATTCATACCTGCAAAGACCATAGGAAATACTGACCACAATTCAAGTGGGTCATGGGAGGTAATTATTTCCTTTTACATCCCTTCCATTTGAGCTGTCGCCAATCTCTTTGCGTTTTACAAAACTGATAAAATCTTTCATATTCTCCCACAGTCCTAAAGAACACATTATGTTTGTCTGTTTAGAAAGCATGCTCTGTAAGGCTCAAAACCAAAAAATATTAATTTCTTCAGAATACGGTTTCATAGTGAACCAACTCAAATCCTGCTTACTGCTTCCCAAACAGATGAATGGAGTTTACAATTTAATAGTAGATACATAGGCTTGGATTTTGCCACCTCCAGTAACAATAGTTACGGTCACATTCACAAATGCAGCATACTTTTTTCAAACACAGAGTCAATTGTGGGTCTTTTGGCATTCTCCGTGCCAACAAGGTTCCTGGGTCCAATACATTAGAGGATATACCAAAGACTTTAAATCCTTCCTTTGTGAAAAAAATGTCTCATTCAATAATCTTAGTGTGTATGGCCAAAAGCTCTGAAAGTATTGCCAAAAATATCACATTTCATTCCAAGTGACATATACAAACTTGTCCCTCAGATATGACCCCTTGCTGATGTGACCGCCAGAGCAAGCAAAGCACTATGCACTTTATATTGTTTTGTGACTTTTATTCAAGTTTTAGATGCAAGTACTTAAAACCACTTGCGCTTGAACAAGGTATCAGATCGCATATTGATGCTTTAAAATATATGCTCAAGTTAAATGATATAAAGGTCCGTCTTAATGTTGCACTTTTTATTACATATGCGATTAGTATACGTAAAAGTATTGTTGCACCTACACAGTGATGATCTTGTGGAATTTAGATGGAAATCTTATATTTTATAATATATTTTATACGCCTTTGGCATGATTAATTTTGATATCATGATGTGCATCAGGTGTTGTTTTAGCTTACCTTTCTTAATTTTCTTCAATAATTATGTGCATTGTGATTTGTTTTTTTATCTTCTCCTGAAAACTTTTATGGTTGTTTTATACATACCGAACAAAGTTTCTTGAACTGACATTTATATTCGAGATAACTACGGCACAGAAGCCAATAGGCATTAACATCTTGTGGATTACAAAACCGGGTTCTTCTCCTCTAATTCGTCAAGTGCTGCGCAATCTGGGGTTCAGACTAATACTCTCCTCTCTGCTTTTAATAAAATAAGGACCTTGCTTTATTAAAAGCTAATAAAATCCACTTTTTCTGTAGGCCTCATTCTTGAAACTGTCTTTTTAGCAACGAATGCTCCATGTCGAATGACCCGCTTTAGCTTTAGCAACCAGGTTAATGTCCACTTCAATTAATTTGTATTCCATCATAAATTATACCCATTTTCTAAGTCCATGGTTTTAAGTTGGCAGTAAAAACGGTGGAATATGTGTTAATTGGCATAGACACAGTACATTCTTTAACAGTCTGCTACCAGTTTCTGTCCACATCCAATTTAGATTTTCTTTGGCACCCAATTTGTATCCGACATGTAACTATGCAGTATTTGAAAAGTAGCAAGCACTTGTTTGGGTACTGCCTGTATCCATGTTAAATCATTAAAATCATCATGCATAATCAATGCCAAATAAGTATACAAATGATTAAGTCACATCTCACCTTGTTGACTAGGATGCTGACTCGGCTGCCGTTGGCATTGCACTTTAGTGACACAATGGATCTGAAGCCGGGGGCAAACTCTGCCAGATTCTTGGTGTTACAGTGAGCTTTTGCCTCCCTGCAAGAACAAATGACGTAGATAAAGAAAGACTTTTACTCATTATGAAGCTACCAGAAATAATCTCATGCTAGGACATAAAAAACATCTCCAAAACATTTTTAAAAATCAGTCATGCGTGAATGAAAATAGACTTCTAAAAAATTCAAATAAAAATCCGCAGATAATATCGGTTATATAGGTTCCATGATGAATGAAAACCATGTTGATTAATGGCAAATATTTAACGAATTATAGCTAGAAATGATGTAAAGAATAAAGTAATCAACACGACTCGGTTACTCTTTGTAGGCTGGCTATACTGTATTTTTATGTAAGTCCACCTAGGAGTGGGAAAGTAAACTGCCTCGGTGTACCTAGCCTGTGTGCGCACTTCTTGGTGGGAGAGCCCCCGTTCCTGCATCTGGCCCCACCCTCATCAGTTCCCTTTTTTCTGTACAGGACACCCTGCTTCTTTCACACTCAGCATCTTCCTACCTTGGACTCATGTCCAGTCCTTCCAGTGTTTCTGCCTTTTCCTGTTCTCATTACTCTTTCCTCAGAACGGGTGGCTATTGCCCCCACGTCCCAACTTTAAGGTATGACAGTTGTACCGCAGATCACCTGCAACAGTTCATACACACAACCTCAGAGATTTGTTTGAGGATCATAAACAAGGACCTGGGGTAAGGCCCATTCAGGACCGCTAAGGATGGGGTCTCCAATAATCATGAATAAACATATACCTCCATCAGCCATAAATCAGGCAATTATTCAATGATGTGTGAAGCACAGGAACTTCATTGAAGTATGAATAGGAATGATTCGTTTTACTTCTACGATAGCTTAAAAAAAAAAACACAAACAACCCAGACCTGAACAATAATTGGATACACATTGTTAGAAATGGGGGTCTGTAGTTGGCAGAGGTAGGTACCTTTGTCCAAATAGGGGCCCTTGCCTCTAGTCAGGGTAAGGGGGATACACTCCTAAAATAACCCCTGCTCACCCCCTTGGTAGCTTGGCACGAGCAGACAGGCTTATCTCAGAGGCAGTGTGTAAAGCATTTGTGAACACATACAGTAACACAGTGAAAACACTACAAACGGACACCACACCAGTATAGAAAAATAAGTAATCTTTATCTAAACAAGACCAAACGACAAACATCCACAATACTGTATTAAAAATAACACTTTCAAATGGAAGAACTAGTTCAGTTCAATGCAAGCTGTAAATGCAACAATTTTCCAACAAAGTACCTTAGATGCGCCATGCAAAACAAACAAAAGGGTCGCAGGGAATGTGATGCGTCAGTTCCTTGCTTTGGGAGAGGTAATGCGTTGGTTCCTTACTGCAGCGCAGGGGAGGTAATGCATCTGTTCCTTACCGGAGACGAGGGGATGCGTGGGTTTCTTACTGGGTTCCGGTTATGATGCAACAAGATGGCGCCTCGAGGCGCGGCAACGATCCGTTGTGATGCGACAAAATGGCGGCTCAATGCGATGCGACGGTCCAGTACGATGCGTGATCTTTTGCAGCCACATGGCAGATGCTGCAACGGCCTTCTCGGCGATGCGTCGGGACCCAGTGTGGATGCGGCGCGCTTCTTCCTGGATGCTCGGCGAAGCATCGGAACCAAGTGCGGATGTGGCACACTTCTTACCCATGGCTCGGCGATGTATCAGGAATCGGTGCGGATGCGACACGCTTCTTCTCGTTGCGTCGATCTTCCAGCTCCCAGCGACAAACAGTCTCTAGAGGTCCTAAACAGCAGCAGGCACCTCTTTGCAGGTTAGAATTCCCAGCAAGAAAATTCAGGGGAGCTGGGGGTGAAGTCTTTGTGTCCTTGAGACTTCAGACAGGAGGCAAGCTCAGTTTCACGCCCTTGGAGATCTTTTCTTCAAGCAGATGACAAAGCAAACCGTAAAGTCCTTCTTCTCCTTTCCTTGGCAGCAAGCAGCCACTGCAGGCCAACCTCAGACAGCAAACAGCACAGGGGCAGTATTCCTCCTCAGCCTACCCGGCTCTTCTCCTTGGCAAAGGTTTCCTCTTGATTACCCAGAAGGGATCTAAAGTTCTGGGGTCTGGGTCCCCCTTTTTATACAAACAAATTCTTTGTTTTCTGAAGACAGAGAGTGTCTGTACCCAGCCAAAACCAGTTCTGTCCTCACTGGTGCAGCTTCCTGGCAGGAGGTGGAGACAGCATTGTTGAAAGCAGACCTGGCCCAGGCAGGTGAAAGGAAATCTCCTCCCCCCTACTCTAAATTCAACCCAGGTCCCATTCAGCCCAGCCCTGACTCATCAGACTGCCGGAACCACTGCCCTCTCCCAGCTCCTGTCACTCACAAGCCAGACATGCAATACACAAACCTAGCAGAGGCACACTGGATGGTTAGGCAAGAAAATACCCACTTTCTAAAAGTGACATTTTCAAACACAGAATGTAAAAATCACCCTCACTAAAAGATGCACTTTAACATTCTGAGTTCATGCATACTAAATTTTATTTTCCTAGGGCCAGTTATGTTTATAAGATGTTATAAACTAACTACCCATTCTGGCCTATGGGAACAGATAGCCTTGCAATAGTGAAAAACTAAATTGGCAGTATTTCACTATCAGGGCATGCCACACACACCAGGGCATGTCCTACCTTTCACATACAATACACCCTGCCCACAGGGGTACCTTGGGCATATCTTAGGGGTGACTAACATGTAGAAAAGGGAAGGTTTAGGGACTGGAAAGTGTGTGCACTTGCCAAGTCGACGTGGCAGTCCCAGACTGCACACAGGCCCTGCAATGGCAGGCCCGAGTCACATTTTACAGGCTGCTTCTGTGGGTGGCACAATCAGTGCTGCAAGCCCACCAGCAGCATTTGATTTACAGGCCCTGGGCACACATGGTGCACTGTACTAGGGTCTGACAAGTATATCAAATAACCAATCATGGAATCACTAATCCATCACATCAATTTTTAAAGGGAGCACTTGCACTTTAGCACTGAACAGCAGTGGCAAGGTGCCCAAATCATCTAGACCAGCAAACACATAGCAAAAACACAGGAGGCAACAGCAGAAAATGGAAGAGAGATCCACGCCAATGCTGCCAGGTCTAACACACATGAACTGTACAGCCCCTTTTTTTTCCTGAAAAAGAATGTTAGAGAAGAGTCTCACCAACAGTATTTTAAAAAAAAAAACAATATCGCAGCTAATCAGCACACTCTAATGACAAAACACCAAAGGTCCCGCGTCCCACAATTCGCTTTTTTCAGTATGAAAGCCAAAAGGATGGGGCACTCTCAGAAATTAATTCAATAATCAAGCCCCATACCATACCAAACAGCGTGTTGCATATGTCCCAATCACTCCATGCAAGCATGACCAAATGTTTTTATTGCACAAACACATCCTTCCAGCACGAACAAGGGCATTTACGCTAATTCACAGAGTTTGCCTGGAGAAATTAAACCAGTGCTCCAAGTAAGCAAACAAATCGAAGCTGATACATAGCACCACATAACATGAAATCATCCTTCAACAAAATGATAACAGTACCCTCTTTTACTGTGCAAAAAAAAGATAAGATGGTAGACATTTAAACAGTTCTTCCTTAATCATTGATTAGCTACAATACCCAGAGTGCTCTTGGAGTAATTAGTTCACCAATGACTGTACAAAACAAAAAGAGGAATAACTGATCACCAATCGAAAGAGAGAGGAGAAGCAGTTTCACAACTAATCCATCTACATACAATAGCAAGTTAGACACAGTTTCCAATTAACCACTTTTGAATGCATACTACGAAGTAAACAAAAACTGGGCATTAAATACAAAGTGTGAAGATGAGACTAATGCTGCACAAGTTCTAGAACAAGGCATACCAAGATGGACAAGCAAGCCTGACACTAAGCGTCAGAATAGGCACGGTACAAACTGGGCCTCAACAATGATGAGCAGAAAGATGCCAGCTAGAGAAACTAACTGCAAGCACTGCAGGGGGAGTATGCCCAGACCGAGATTTAATCATTAGAGAACGTTTTAGAACAAACAATGTTTTGGAATGAAGGTAAGCCAAAGGACTATCCAACAAATGGTGAGCTGCTGAACTGGCATGTTCTTCACATCAAATGATCAATATCCACACTGGGGTATCCCATTGCATGATGGGATTCATGTGTCTTCCCTTAACGCGGACGATATCTTATTGTATCTACGGAATGTAGACTCCGACCTCTCGATGATTGCATCCCCCCTGACTGACTTTACACACGTGTCAGGACTTTTTGTCAGTTGGGATAATTCTTGTTTGTTCCCACTGGTGAAAGGATTGGAGCCCAGGGCCATGGATATGGGGGGGCTGGGAGGGGGGTCGCTTCGATGGGAACCTTCTACAGCCCGTTATTTGGGGATTAAGGTCTACCATATGGGTCTGGACTTAGAGGGTAACATGACTGTGGTAGTAGACTCGATTAGGTAGTCTATCCCTTTCTGGACATTGTTTCCCTTGACGGTCTCTGGCTGGGCAGCGATCTCAAAATGTCTTATCCTTCCCCGCCCCCTTCATTATTTCACGAATCTCCCCCTTTCCCATCCGTGCTCCTTGTTACGGGACTTGCATGCCGTGCTGTGGGATACTCTCTGGCGTGGACCATGCAGGAGGGTGACTATTGCAAAGGTCCAGCTCCTTCCAGAGCTTAGGGGCCTTGGGGCACCTAATTTGGCGTACTATTACCTGGCAGTCCAGCTGCTGTGGCTCGCCTGCCGTCCGATATCTGGCCAATAAGGGTAAGTATGGCCCTCCATTTCCCATGGCTCTTCTTCATCTCCTCCATGCTCAGTCTTGGGTTCCAACGGAACTGCAAATCCTCCAGAGGGTCGCTCTAGGATGCCTCCAGCATGCTCTCCATCTTACTAGACTCATTCCTCCTTATGCCCCCGTGATTCCATTGCTTGTGCTCCCCTACGGGCGGTTGCCTTACTGGAGGTTGTTTGCAGAGGTGGGAGGAGGCAGGTATTATTTGCCTGGGGGTCTTCACACCGACGGGCTGTTACTGCCACTAAAGGCACTGGTGGAGCAGTTTGCCCTTCCTGAGGGGCAATTTCTTCTTTATACCTCCCTTTGTGGGGGGATGGAGGAAACCTGGGGTGCCAGCGCACTGAGCCAGACACTCACAACCTCCTGCAAACCCTTCATACTATGGGTGGGGGCCACAGAGTGAATACCTGGCTAACTAGGGCTCTCTTTACAAATATACCAGTATCTCTCCAGACCTTGAGGGATAAGTGGGAGGAGGACTTTGGTAGACCTCTTAGGGATAGGGAATGGGGGAAAGCGCTTGTGTTTTCAAGGCGGGTGTCCCTTAACACTCGCCTTAAACTTATCCAATCTTACTTTCTTCATGGTGCACACCTTTCCCCGCAGCGGCTTGCACGGATATTCCCAGGGGTTCCGATCTGTGTCCTCGCTGTGGTACCCAGACGGCTGACCTGAGACACTGTCTGGGACTGCACACATCTGTATGCTTACTGGTTTTCAGTCCTTACACAGCTTGAGCAACTCACGAGCATCTTGAACCATCTCTCTTGGAAGGTGGGAGCCTTGGGTATATTTCCTCAACCCCGGAATTGGAAAGCTACTACCCTATTCCTAGATTTGGCTCTGGTTCTGGCCAAGAAAGCCAACACATCTTGTTGGAAGTCCCCACCCCTCCTACCTTGGCTCAGTGGATGGCACCATTCACTAGGGGGGCAGAAGTTGAGGCTGCAGACTAGAGTTATATAGGGAGGATGCACAGGACGTCCGGCACCGTTCGCTGGACCCGGCTGGGAGGCTCTGCACCCCTCCGTCGGAGTCATCTTCGGCCTCTGATGCCCTCTCCCACCTGAAGAGGATTCCATACTTCTGCTGCCCTTCCCCTCTCCATCCATATTATGGGGGCGCTTGCTCCTACTCCCTAAATGTAGGCATACCACTTGACCCTTTCTGCCTGTGTCCTTTACCCCCTCCCCGGGAGCTATTTCTAACCGCTTTTTTTTTTCTTGCGTGCCGGATGTATACCCTTGGGACTAGGTGGGGGAGTGGCTTGGTGAGTTTGTGAACTGAGTCTTTTTCCCTTGCATTGCCCCCTTTGTTTGGAGTACTTGCAACCACCACCGTTATAATCTTTTTGGTTTTTACTGTATCGACTATATCCTGTAGTCCACTTGTGCCTTCCTTTGTCACGATAACACAGTTTCAATAAAAAGATGTGTTTGAAAACAATATCACTATCCACAAAATACATAAAAATAACCACCTTTTCCAGGGCTTGTTAAGTACTGCACGCCTTCCACTTTGAAGGTAAGAACTTTTTTAATCATATGTGTGATCTGGGCCCTCATCATCAGCCAATTCCAATCAGTTTCTAAAGCAATCCCTCAAAACGACTATAATTTTACAAATAATCAAATGAAACAAATTAAAAAACATGTAGACTATTTTAAACTCTATTAGCATATTGCTTTTATGCCAAAATACAAATTCATTTAGCACTCAACACTCCTTTGAAATCTGAAGGGCATTGCATGAAAAAAGCCTTCAGCAAGAAGATCCCACCTGAAAAGGTCGAAACATTTCAAAAATATGTTATTAGGAGCACAATACAAAGGACAAGAAAATTGTTGTATGTGAAGAACATACCAGTTATTTCGCCCTAGTCATCCCCATTGGAGAATGTATTCATTACACATACAGTAACTGCTTGATGAAAGCACTATAAAACAAGCATTGGCATAGCCAATAGGTCTCGCCTTTGGGAACTTATAAGTGTTTAGCCAGAGATATTGACTTTGCCTATGTCTTTAAGCTGTGCTGTATAGAAGTCTGCAGCATGCTGAAAAGTTATAATAATGAAGTGTCAGAAGAGTGACCACTGCGCCTTTCAGTAGGCCTGGTCACCCCCCTGACTCTTGCCGCTACCTGTCCCTGCTCCTGCCGCCGCCACTGACACCCCTGTTCCCGAGCGACCCAGCCACAGCTGAGCCGCCCGGCCGCCAGTTTTCCCGCCGCTGACCACTGCGGACACGCCCACCACAGCCCATTGGCCGCCCCGCTCCCGCCAACCCAGCGGACCCGCCCTCCCGTCCCCCTACTTAAGGAGCTCGCCGAGTGTACTCGGGAGTGACCACTGCGCCTTTCAGTAGGCCTGGTCACCCCCCTGACTCCTGCCACTACCTGTCCCTGCTCCTGCCGCCGCCGCTGACACCCCTGTTCCCGAGCGACCCAGCCACAGCTGAGCCGCCCGGCCGCCAGTTTTCCCGCCGCTGACCACTGCGGACACGCCCACCACCAGCCCATTGGCCGCCCCGCTCCCGCCAACCCAGCGGACCCGCCCTCCCGTCCCCCTACTTAAGGAGCTCGCCGAGTGTACTCGGGAGTGACCACTGCGCCTTTCAGTAGGCCTGGTCACCCCCCTGACTCCTGCCGCTACCTGTCCCTGCCCCTGCCGCTGCCACCCCTGTTCCCGAGCGACCCAGCCACAGCTGAGCCGCCCGGCCGCCAGTTTTCCCGCCACTGACCACTGCGGACACGCCCACCACCAGCCCATTGGCCGCCCCGCTCCCGCCAACCCAGCGGACCCGCCCTCCCGTCCCCCTACTTAAGGAGCTCGCCGAGTGTACTCGGGAGTGACCACTGCGCCTTTCAGTAGGCCTGGTCACCCCCCTGACTCCTGCCGCTACCTGTCCCTGCCCCTGCCGCCGCCGCTGCCACCCCTGTTCCCGAGCGACCCAGCCACAGCTGAGCCGCCCGGCCGCCAGTTTTCCCGCCGCTGACCACTGCGGACACGCCCACCATCAGCCCATTGGCCGCCCCGCTCCCGCCAACCCAGCGGACCCGCCCTCCCGTCACCCTACTTAAGGAGCTCGCCGAGTGTACTCGGGAGTGACCACTGCGCCTTTCAGTAGGCCTGGTCACCCCCCTGACTCCTGCCGCTACCTGTCCCTGCCCCTGCCGCCGCCGCTGCCACCCTTGTTCCCGAGCGACCCAGCCACAGCTGAGCCACCCGGCCGCCAGTTTTCCCGCTGCTGACCACTGCGGACACGCCCACCACCAGCCCATTGGCCGCCCCGCTCCCGCCAACCCAGCGGACCCGCCCTCCCGTCCCCCTACTTAAGGAGCTCGCCGAGTGTACTCGGGAGTGACCACTGCGCCTTTCAGTAGGCCTGGTCACCCCCCTGACTCCTGCCGCTACCTGTCCCTGCCCCTGCCGCCGCCGCTGCCACCCCTGTTCCCGAGCGACCCAGCCACAGCTGAGCCGCCCGGCCGCCAGTTTTCCCGCCGCTGACCACTGCGGACACGCCCACCACCAGCCCATTGGCCGCCCCGCTCCCGCCAACCCAGCGGACTCGCCCTCCCGTCCCCCTACCTATGACGCCCCCGGAGCGACCTCGCAGTAGACGCGCGCAGCGGGAGCGCCGACTGAGCGCCGAAGGTGCGCCAAAGGTAAGCCCGTCTGCGCCCGTCCGCGCCTGGACCGCGCCCAGCGCCAGGACCCCTGGCCCCCGCAGTCACCAGCCCACCCGCCGGACCTACAACGCCACCGACCTCAACGCACTCAACGCCGGCCGACTCCCGGGATGCTACCGAGCCACCCCTAGACGCACCCACGGACCCTTCTGCTGCCGCTCCTGCGAGTTCACCTGCATCCGGACCTGCACGACACCCGCACCCACCAAGACCAAGACGAGCAACAACAGCAGCCGCCTCAAGTGCATCCTACTCAACACCCGCTCCGTCCACAGACACGCCATCGAGCTCTGGAACCTGCTCGACACCACCTCACCAGACGTCGCCTTCCTCACGGAAACCTGGATGAACGCCTCTTCAGCGCCCGACATCGCCATCGCCATCCCAGACGGCTACAAGATCATCCGAAGGGACCGCATCAACCAGACCGGAGGAGGCATCGCCATCATCCACAGGAAGACCATCCGCATCACGACCAACACCGACGACATCCTGACTACCGCCGAACACCTTCACTTCCAGGTCCACATCAACCCCAAGACCACCCTCCGAGGCATCCTCATCTACAGACCCCCGGGACAACGCACACAATTCAGCGAAGACATCACCGACTTCATCAGCCCGCACGCCCTCTTCTCCACTGACTACATCCTCCTCGGGGACCTCAACTTCCACCTGGAGAACAACAACGACCGCAACACCACCACCCTGCTGGACAACCTCGATAACCTCGGACTCAAGCAACTGGTAAACACCCCCACCCACTACGCCGGACACACACTCGACCCAGTCTTCTCTTCCAGCAAGGACATCGCCTTCAGCCACGCCACCGGACTCCACTGGACGGACCACAGCTGCGTCCACTTCAGCTTCGGAAGGACCACGATCCACCACCACCAGCAACAGGTTGCACACAGGAGCTGGAACAAGATCACAGCCGACCAGCTCGCGACCTCCCTGAACATGAACCCTCCCACCAGCACAACGAACCCTAGCCAGGCGGCCACCAACCTCACGAAGTGGATCAGCGTTTGCGCAGACGAGCTCGCCCCCCTGAGGACCCCACCCAGCAGACCCGGTAGCAAGAAAGCCCCATGGTTCACCGACGAACTCAAGAGCTCCAAGAAGAACTGCCGAGCCCTCGAGAGAACCTGGCGCAGAGACCCAACACCGAACAACATGACTGCCCTCAAGCGTGCCACCCGAAAACACCACCAACTCATCCACGCCACCAAGAAAACTGCATTCAAGGAACGACTGGACAACAACGCACACAACAGCAAGGAACTCTTCAACATCGTCAAAGAGCTCTCCAACCCCAACGTCGGAAACAACGACATCACCCCTTCGCAAGACCTCTGCAACTCCCTCGCCTCCTACTTCCACAACAAGATCGCGGACATACACAACAGCTTCAGCACTCAACCGACGAACGCCACGACCGAACCACCGCCCCCCACCACCACCCTCTGCGCCTGGACTCCGATCAGCACCGAGGACACCGTCCGCACGATGAACTCCATCCACTCCGGGTCTCCGACCGACCCCTGCCCACACCACGTCTTCAACAAGGCCAACACTGTCATCGCACCCCACCTGCGGGACATCATCAACACCTCCTTCGACACCGCCACCTTCCCAGAGAGCTGGAAGCACGCCGAACTCAGCGCCCTACTCAAGAAACCATCGGCCGACCCCACCGACCTCAAGAACTACCGCCCCATCTCGCTGCTCCCTTTTCCTGCAAAAGTCATCGAGAAGACCGTCAACAAGCAGCTGGCCGCCTTCCTCGAGACGAACGGATCTCTCGACCCCTCGCAGTCTGGCTTCCGGGCCAACCACAGCACCGAGACCGCCCTGATCGCAGCCACCGATGACATCCGAGCGCTGCTCGACAACGGAGAAACAGCGGCCCTCATCCTCCTCGACCTCTCCGCGGCCTTCGACACTGTCTGTCACCGTACACTAGTGCAGCGACTCAGCAACGTCGGAATCCAGGAGAAGGCACTGGAGTGGATCATCTCCTTCCTCGCCGGAAGGACACAGAGTGTCCGCCTCCCTCCGTTCAGATCTGAAGCCACCAAAGTCATCTGCGGCGTCCCTCAAGGCTCCTCGCTCAGCCCTACCCTCTTCAATGCCTACATGAGCCCCCTCGCAGACATCGCACGCCAGCACAACCTCAACATCATCTCCTACGCCGACGACACCCAGCTGATCCTCTCCCTTACCAACGACCCCGCCACCGCCAGAGCCAACCTTCACGAAGGGATGAAAGAGGTAGCCGAATGGATGAAGAACAGCCGCCTGAAACTGAACTCAGACAAGACGGAAGTCCTCATCCTGGGATCCTCACCCACCGCCTGGGACGACTCCTGGTGGCCCCCCGCCCTAGGCAGCGCACCCATACCAACAGACTACGCACGCAACCTGGGCTTCGTCCTGGACTCCTCCCTCTCCATGACCAGACAAGTCAACACCGTCTCCTCGTCGTGCTTCAAGATCCTTCGCATGCTAGGTAAGATCTTCCGGTGGATCCCCACCGAGACCAGGAAGACGGTCACCCAGGCCCTCGTCACCAGCCGTCTGGACTACGGCAACGCCCTCTACGCCGGAACCACTGCCAAACTCCAGAAGAGACTCCAGCGGATCCAGAACGCCTCAGCACAACTCATCCTGGACATACCCCGCCGCAGCCACATCTCCGGTCACCTGAGAGACCTGCACTGGCTCCCAGTCAACAAGAGAATCACCTTCCGTCTCCTCACCCACGCACACAAAGCACTACACAACCAAGGCCCAGGATACCTCAACAGCCGCCTCAACTTCTACGCTCCCAAACGCCAGCTTCGATCGACCAGCCACGCCCTCGCCGCCCGTCCCCCGCATCCGAAGAGCCACCACAGGGGGACGGTCCTTCTCCTACCTCGCCGCCAAGACATGGAACACTCTCCCCACCCACCTCCGCCTGACCCAGGACCACCTCGCCTTCAGGAAGCAACTCAAGACCTGGCTGTTCGAGCAGTAGCGTACCCCCCTCCCCCAGCGCCTTGAGACCCTCTGGGTGAGTAGCGCGCTATATAAATGCGATGATTGATTGATTGATTGATTGATTGATTTTTGTTACCTTAGAGATGACCAAAAAAGCATTATGTACAACTGAAAGACCATATTAAAAAAGTATTAAAAATAATGTCTTGAGTTTATATTGTCCTTTCATTGCTGGCAACTTGTATCTGCCTGCCCCAATGGTTGCTTGTTTTTTTTGTTTTGTTATGGAGGGCACAAATAACAGGAGGGTGAAGGTCAGTCAGTTAGTCAGTTAGTGAGAGTGAGTGAGAGAGTCAATCAGTGAGAGAGTGAGTCAGTCAGTGAGAGAGATTCAGTCAGTCAGTGAGAGAGTGAGTCAGTCAGTCAGTCAGTGAGAGAGTGAGAGTCAGTGAGTAAAAGAGTCAGTCAGTCAGTGAGAGAGTCAGTCAGTCAGTGGGAGTGAGAGAGTCAGTCAGTCAGTGAGAGAGAGTCAGTGAGAGTGAGAGTCAGTGAGAGAGTCAGTCAGTGAGAGAGTGAGTCAGTCAGTCAGTGAGAGAGATTCAGTCAGTCAGTGAGAGAGTGAGAGTCAGTCAGTCAGTCAGTGAGAGTGAGAGTCAGTGAGAGTCAGTGAGTAAAAGAGTCAGTCAGTCAGTGAGAGAGTGAGTCAGTGAGAGAGTGAGACAGTGAGAATGAGTCAGTGAGAATGAGTCAGTGAGAGTCTGTCAGTGAGAGTGAGTCTGTCAGTCAGTGAGAGTGAGTGAGTCAGTCAGTGAGAGTGAGTGAGTCAGTCAGTGAGAGAGAGTCTGTCAGTCTGTGAGAGAGAGTGAGTGGGAGAGTCAGTGAGTGAGAGAGTCAGTCAGTGAGTGAGAGAGAGTGGGATAGTCTGTAAGTGAGAGAGGGAGAGAGTCAGTGAGAGTCTGTCAGTGAGAGTGAGTCAGTGAGTGAGTCAGTCAGTGAGAGTGAGTCAGTCAGTGAGAGTGAGTCAGTCAGTGAGTGAGAGAGAGTGGGAGAGTCTGTCAGTGAGTGAGTGAGTCAGTCAGTCAGTGAGAGAGTGGGAGAGTCAGTCAGTGAGAGAGGGGGAGAGTCAGTGAGAGTGAGTCAGTGAGAGTGAGTCAGTCAGTGAGTGAGAGTGAGTCAGTCAGTGAGTGAGAGTGAGTCAGTGAGTGAGAGAGAGTGGGAGAGTCAGTCAGTGAGTGAGAGAGAGTGGGAGAGTCTGACATACATGCTGTGTCTCCTGTTATCCATATGCATTCATAGAAGTCGTGCTGGGAAGTATTCTGTTAGGGGTGGGCCATGACAACGAAGGATGCTGAAAACGTTTCGGTGACTCCCAATTTCACCCCAACACTTTTGCAATCTCCCAGGAATGGCTTTGTTAACGAGTCTCTGCCGTTTGCCTAATGATATATTGTTTTAACACGATGAGAGGCATCCCAAAGTATGTCTGATGGAGAAAAAAATGTGTACCGCCATCAGAACCATTTTGGATCCGAAACAAAAACAAGGTGTCTTAACCCCTTGTGTTGCCATGACGAGCTGGACTCGTCATGGGCCGCGGTTGCGCTGTGCCCATGACGAGTCCAGCTCGTCATAAACCCCGCCCGCTAATGTAACGGCCGGCACAGGGCGGGGAAAGGGCGTGGCACACAAGGGGTTAATATGGCTCCGGACTCTAAATATTGAATTTACCAGAGCAGAAAAGGTCCAGCAGGAGCTATTATGCTGATAGTACAACCGCAACAAGATACTGGTGCAAGCTAGCACTCTACAGTGCGCCCAGAAAGGGCCAACTAAGAGCAATCATGCTGATTGTACAACCGCAACAAGATACTGGTGCCAGCTAGCCCTCTACAGTGCGACCAGAACAGGGACTGCTAGGCGCTATCACTCCAGCGTGGCCAGCTGTTACTAGCGTTCACGATGACACGAGCTACGGGAGAAACTATCACACTGACAACACAACCAGAACAGAGGCTGCGAGGACCAAATCACTTCACCAATCAACCAGAGGCGGGGGCTTCAAGGAGCTATAGCATTAAAACACAACTAGAACTAGCAGCCACAATTATATCGAAAACACGGTGCTGCTAGGAGATCACACCACAGTACTACCTGCAGCCTTTAAGGAGCTAGCATATAAAAAAGGCAACCAGACTAGGTCCGGTGATGATGTGATGAATTACCAGAAGACTAAGGACTGGAGGCTACTGGGAGCAAATGCACCTGCAGAATAAATCAAGCAGGGCAACCAGGCAAGGCGCAATCACAGCACACGAAAACAAGCATTTTATAGATGAAATTGTTCTTGTATTGAACTAGACAACTTGGGGAGTGGGTTGGGAAATGTTTCTCTTCAATGAAGCTGCTGAAAACGTTTAAAAAGAATGCGCATGTGAAAACGCGCTGAAAGTTAAACAAGCATTGGCATAGCCAATAGGTCTCTTCTTTGGGACCTTATAAGTGTTTAGCCATGCAATAGTTGCATAACTAAATACTTATAAGGTCCCAAAAGCGAGCCCTATTGGCTATGCCAAGCGGCCGCGAAAGTGTTCGTGATCAAACATCAAAGCGGCCGCGAAAGTGAAAGTAATCGCGGTAAAGCGTGGCGCGCGCGCCTGCGCACATGCACTGTAGCTCTAGGCTGGCCTGGTAGCACTTTTTGGAGCCCTCTCAATAAGTCTCGCCAGACCAGCGCATGCGCTGGGTCAGGCAAGACCTAACACGGAATGCGCGTAAGAGAGAGGGGGAGCAGGAGGTGAGCCGGGAGTGGTGCGTAGGCACGCTGCTATTTTTCGAAGCACATACTCGTGCTTGTGGCACGCTCCTGCTCGTTCCCGCAAGCTGTATGCCACCACAAGCACGAGTATGTGCTTCGAAAAAGAGGAGAACGACGGCTAAAGAGCTCCTATGCAGCGCATGCGCACTGCGTAGCGAGACCTCAAAAGGGGTTGTGAAACTTGTGTTCATTTTCTGAAACATATCAGGGCTATAGAATTTCCATGTATGTTTTTAATATGTTCACTTTCAAATTATTTATCAGTGGGCACCAGATACAGAATGTGAAGCACTTTAGTCAAAAGAAAGAACTGCTCAGATAAGTGTTCAGATCTGGTTTGTGTTTTTTAACTGTTGTAGAAATAATAAAAGCAAGAACCCATACAAGCATATAAATTCTATCAGTGTTACTGATATATGATTGAGAAATTCAATGACTGATATTCCCGACTGAGGTGTATGTTTATTCATGATAGTTTGAGAAACAGTCACTTTAAAAATGAGAGAGTCAGGACATAAACGTGTAAAGATTTGAATTCAGGTCAATTTGCCGCTGGAGGAAAAAATGTAACTACCTTCTATGGACAAATGAGCCACAAACAAGGTTTGTAATTAAACAGCAAAAAAGCTAGGATGTTTTTCAAGGATACAATTTCTACAGAGCCAGCAGTATTGTGATTTATTTTATGGAAGGAGTATAGCATTGTTCTTAGTGATGATCCTAAGCTACTGAAGGATCATTTAAACAATTGTTCGATCACAAGGCTCTAAATTTTTAAGGTAACATTTTTGTTAGACCTATACATAAGGCAGTCTGACAAATTGGAAGTGTAGAAGCAGACTGAAAGTAATAGCGCTACTCATATCAGTCTTGTGTTGAAACTGAGCTCGGTTGACGCAGCCATGCAAACACCAGAAAATCACACCTACTGGAAGCATGATACAAATTTGAGAGCCACACTGAGGAGACAGGCTGAACAGGTATTCACTTCTATTAAAGCCTATTGAATGTAGTAACTCCAGCACTCCCATCATGCAGCATAACAGCGTAGGAAGAGACTTAACAGAACTTTCAAATTTGCAGCCTCCCCATGCTTATTAGAATGGCGGCTAGGAGAGAGCAATGAGATAAGCTGAACAAGGGCCAAAGAAAGAAGCCAAAGAATTTCTCATGAACACATTTCTTCCCTAGATCACATGACACTACTATCCTCAGTCGCACACATGACTATCTCTGGCTACATAATACGCTCCTCCATGCAATACTGACGTCACCCCTCCCCCCCCCCCCCCCCAACCCCCCGTTGGGTTCTCAATGCTGCCTGATATTTGCAGTGGAAGAACTATGACATTATGCTGTTATTAATGATGTAACCTTGCTATTCGACTGCTAGTGAACTGGTAGTGAATATGTTACAACTGCTTTTACTACTCAGCACGCTGCAATTCTGTAAAACGCTCTGATACCCGCAAGTGTCATGTTCGTGCTATAAAAAACGATTAAAATAAAAAAATAAGGGTAGAAAACAAAGTAGTATAAACAAACATCTATGGGTAAACATGGCTTGGAAATAAAAACTAAACTATCGTCTGAGGTCGAGGACTAGAAGAAGTTGCATAGCTACAGGGGTGTAGAATTCATATTGCCTTATGCCCAGGATATACTGTTTGGGGTCAAGGACAACAGGCTATTATGTTTATTTCGTTTACATTACCACAATTTGGATGTTTGTAAGAGAACTGTCTGCTACTGTAGGCAAGTTATTAATCCATATGTAAAAGTTGTTCAAACTTGTATAACTGAATAGTTGATACTAAATAAAGCTATTACTGTTCGCTTGAGTGTTCTAAGGAAATGCAGTAATCTGTGAGCTCAACTTCAATTATAGAGAGTGATTCCAATATTAAAACCTATATACACAGGGGCATGGAATTCCTACTACCATAAGCCCAGGACATACTATTTGGAGTCAAAGACAAAACATTTTCTGTTTTATTTTGTTCATTGAAAAAGTAGGCTCATTCTTTGGCTGTCTTTATAGTGCCACAGTATAGATCTTTGAAAGAGGACATCCTGGGACTAAGGCAAGATGTATATCGCTATGTATATGTTGTTTAATACATTTTGTTAATAGAAAAGTATTACGGAGAGTGCTCTAAAGAAATGCAAAGAGAGGTGATTGGTTTCAGTACAAACATCTGAACATATTTTTGAGAAATGTAACAGTTTGAAGTTACTTATAATGATTTGATGAAGATATATGCAGAAACATGAAAGAAAGATTGGTGATTACTTTAAATATAAAATGCAATTAATTCTCAACCCCTAACCGTAGTTATAGCTAAAACTCTTGCCCAGAACAAATTGGAGCTAGGTAAGCAAAACGGATATACATTAAAGTGGGGGAAGATAAACCCAGCAGAAATTACTGAAAAATTGGTAAAAAAGGCATACTCAAACATAACTAAATGCCTGGATTTACTAGAAACGGATGAAGAAGTCCTAAATAATTTTACCCAGATATTAGAGAAAATTAAGGGACTTCTTACAGTAAATCCAAAGAGCTCGAACCCAACCACTAAAGGGTGGTTTAATCATAGCTGTACCAGGGCCCTAACTAAGTTAAAGGTGGCCCTGAATAAAACAGTCAGAGACCTGGAGCAGATTCAACTCCTTAGACAGCAATATGGAAGGGCACGTAAACAAAGAATTCAAGAACTAAAACAGAAATTATGGGACGATTTGCACATTAGTGGCCTCTCTAAAAATAGTGAGGCTTTCTGGCGAACCGTTACATCCCCCTACCTAATAGATGATAACAGTCCCAAGATAGAAGTGGCCATAGAGGAAGATACTTGGGTGTCACACTTTTCCAAAATCTTTAAAAATACAGTAACATCAGTAGGGACAGAAATCTCACATCCAATAGTTGAATACCCAATATCCCTGCATTTTGACATCTCCGAGGTTTTAGTGGCACTAGAAACAAGCAAAAACGGGAAAGCCCCAGGCCCAGACGGGGTCCCAGTGGATCTTTTTAAATTCAATCCGGATCTCTGGGCCCCCATTCTCACGAGAGTGTGCACTGCAGCCGCAAAAGTGGGTCTGATAAAATCTTGGACCAAATCTATCATTGTCCCAATTTTCAAAAAGGGGGATCGTCAGGACGTCAAATGCTACCGCCCCATCTCACTGCTGGATTCTCTGGGCAAGGTCGTTGGCAGGGTCGTGCTTGAGCAACTCCGGCAGTGGGCTAAGGAGGGAGGCATTATTTCCGATCTCCAATTTGGATTTCGGGAGGGGTTTGGAACGGTGGAGCAGGCCCTCAACCTTAGTTTGATGGTGGGCAAATATATCCAAGCAAAGAAGGACACGGTCTATATGGTGTATGTAGACCTGTCCGCTGCTTTCGATTGCGTTTCACACACAAAACTCTGGATGGTTTTGAGACAAATGGGAGTGGATCCCCCCTCTTTTAGATTTTTTGAGAGAGCTCCATTCTAAAGCCTCTGCGAGGGTGCGCTTTGGCATGAAGGGGGAGTTGACAGCGTCTTTTGGAGTAGAGCGGGGAGTCAGGCAGGGGTGTGTTCTCTTCTCATTGTATACGAATGGCCTGGAGGAAGAGCTGTTGAGGGGGGCCCAGGATCTCCCGCGGGTAAAACAGCGCCTGATTCCCGCTCTGCTCTATGCAGATGATGCTGTCATTTTGGCACGCACTCCGCGTGAATTACAGAAGTCCCTGAATAGGTATGTTGATTTTATGGGTGGGCTGGACTTACATGTGAACGTCAATAAAACGTTTGTCATGATAGCAGGCAGTGGGAAAAATCGAGCTAAGGATATCTATCTCAAAGACCAAAAACTTGAGGTAACTGCCCAGTACTCGTACTTGGGTATCATGATTGACGAAAGGCTAAACTGGAGGCCAGCAGTAGAGGCCAGGTGCCATCTTTTTAAAAGAGCCATAATATCTCTGATGAGCTTCTCCCAGAGACTGGGGAGAAGGGCCCCAGTGGAGCTACTAAAATTCTATAGCGCCAAGTGTCAGGCGATTGCGTTGTATGGGGCGGGAGTCTGGGGACACGTAGATGTTATCGCCCTTCAGGTGGCAGAAAACACCTTCCTCAGATTCCTTTTAGCAACACCGAGACGTACATCAGTTTACGCATCCCACTTGGAACTTGGAATCCCTTACTTAGAGGATTTGTTAAGGATCCAACCATTATTGCTCTGGCGGCGCATTTGGACTTCTGACAAAAATGCCCTAACCCAGGCAATCGTGGTGGACTCAATGACTCTTGATCAATCCTTAAAAATAAAATGGCTTCGGTATGTCAGAAACTTCTTCAAAGATCTTGGTTTGGAGAAATATTACCTTGAACCCAAAGATATCATTGATCCACCAAAGAGAGCGTTGAAACAACTGGCTCTGAGTCACCTAGAGTCCCTGAGGTTGACCTCTGAGTCGACAAAACCCTCGGTCCTTCATGCAAACATGATCCAGTCCACCTATTTTATCCAGCCTTATTTAACACTACAGATTAGTACGTACGATAGAATGTTATTGACAAGATTCAGATTAGACTTCTTTCATAGACTAGTAGCTTTTCCCGAGAGAAACAGGTGGGATCCAATTCTCACTACTTGTCCCTGTGATGAGGAATCAGTACAGTCTAACTTACATACAATATTGTTTTGTAAATTCCATCATCCACATCGGAAAATCTGGCTACTACCTCTATTAAGGCGATAGGGACTTAGACATTGTCGCCCCGCAATGCTACGTCTCCAACTGTTAGAATCTGAACCGGTTTGTTATCATGGCCTTAACTTTTTAAAATGCACTAGGCATAGGAAAAATCTGTAAAAATTACGCTGGATCTAGTGCCATATGACGTAAGGAAATCACTTGATTCTTTGTTTTTAATTATATAGGATTTTGTGTTTGTATGAACTCCATTTTGTAAGATGTTCTCTCTTTTAATATGAATTTGTACTATCAAAATGTTGCTTTTATGGTTTTCCAATGTGTAAAGCCGAATAAAGAAAATTAATTAATAAATTAAATATAAAATGCAGAGCTAACCATAGCTAGTGACTTTCAGTGGTTTTCGGCTTTAATCTGTAACACAAACTGTATTTTAACTCAAGTAGTTAGGTGAATTTCATAGATTTTTTAAAATTTGCATTAAGGTCTTATCTCCAAAGATAACAATAACTTGGCTTTAAAGACACAACTTATCACCTCAACTATTTTAATTCACCTTTAATTCAGCAGACATTTTAAAAGTCAACTTTATTACATACAATCTTTTTTTCCCCACAGTGGTTTACTGATCAAGTAGGTATTTTACTTATCACAGCGAACGTTGCAAATTTAAAGAAATAGAGGCCAAAATTAAAATTCTTAATTAGAAGCTATTAGCTTTAGCTGGAATAAGATCGGTGAAATAAGGGGAGACTAGGCATAGGTTAACATCAATTAGGTAGTAGCTTGTTGTGTGTCGATTTAGATACCATATATAGGTTTCCTGATTTATGTCCTTATATAGGCACAATTCGCATTGCCCATATTTAGGCATAGAAATCCTACCCTTATTTAGGCATTATCCATGCTAACCAAATACAGGCACGGCCACCTACATCCGTTCATCTACGTCACAACGAGTTCTTGGAAAACCAGACTCTTAAGCCTTTAGGACTTCGCCTTGCTTGGATACTGATTTCTCCAAGAACTCATTTATTATGCATAAAAATCTATTCCTTAGGGGTTCATTCATGACGTTGTTCTGCCCGACCTTTACATCAATACTTGGCATTCCTAAACACCTTCAAGGTATAAATATACCTTCACTTACCATGGCAAACCACGGTTCGGCTGCCTACTTGCATGACGCGGCTCGCCGCGGCATGTTCGGAAGGAAGTCAAGTCCCTGCCTGACGCACTGACCAGCCGCTGTCATCCTCCTCGCAGAGAATCCAGCTCCAGTGTTTCTGACTCCCCTTGCAGGGTGTTAGAGATCGAGACTCGGAAAGAGATTCTAACGTCACTCATTCTAAGGTATGGAGCGGACTAGAATCTAGAGGGCAAATCTTGGCAACTATAGCTAAACTAAACTATAGACAAACAGCCCCTACTTCTTACCTGGTACTACACTTAGGTTAGATACACTGGGGTAGAACTAGCTAGAAGCATCAGACGAGTATTAACATTTTAGCCTGTGTTATTTATGTATGTATTTTTATGAATATCTGTCATAGATACAAACCATGCTATTGCAGTATTATTTTATCTTACGGCTAACGTTGTACATATTATACTTCGCATTCTGTCTTACGATTGTAGCAGTTCATATCTCTTGCACGAGAAATAAGACTGTTCAATAAACCCTTTTTATTGAAACACCCGTCTATCTATTTCTGTGTAACTCTATAGAAACGAAGCATGCACGATTGACTGAGTGAAACTGTTATCTATTGTTTCCACAATTCTGAGATTGTTCCGATTCTAAGGGAAACAAAGTTGTCATGTTTATGCGGTTGTCAGAAACTACTCCCTTCTTGTTTATTCAAGAAGTTTTCTAGTGACCTCTGAGTTAGCTGGCACACACAAGTAATTAAGTTTAATGTACTCGATAGAGACATACTGACCTCAGTTCTATTTCAAAACTATAATGTATATTATTCCAATGCGCAGAGCCTAATAGGGATATAGGAACTACACTACATGGCGCCCAACAGTTTGGTAAGGCACTAATTTAACGCTAAATACTGAAGTAACTCAGTCGTGCTTTTCTCAGAGACCCCTACCCATAATACTCCATAAGACGTCTGGAGTGGATAGGGATAATATCCGCCATAGCTGAGTAGGACAAAAAATCCTATGTATTAGCTGTTTGGTTTGTTCAACGTTGAAGGATACAGTGTTCCAAAATATTGTGCACCTTATCTTTGTTCCCTTGAAACTTGCTCTGCAATTTTTATTAAACAAATTTCGCTAAACGGGGATAATAACACCGGAACTGGTGGAGCTGTACCCGACGATGTCGCAGCAGCTTTTGATTATACAGGTTTTAATGAAACAGATGAAAATGCGAAAATCATCGCTCCAAATTTAAGGAGAGCCATCACTCTAAAACTCATAAAACATGGCCTAACACCAAGAGGTGGTAGAGCAGTTTTTGTGATAGAGGCACATGAATCTCACCAGACAGAGGTATTCTATTCATGGATAGTACTCCCAGAATCAAATACAGTAACTAAAACGTTTCACTTCTACAAAGAAGATGAACCACCTGAGGAATATATTTCTTTAGAGGATATTGAAATTCCACTCACATACCAGGAGCATGAGCTCTGGTTTAAAGGCGCCCTAAAACATTACAATCACATTACCAGGCTCGGTTACTAGGTAGACCAGGAGCAACATGGCCGATTTTAGCCGGCTACACATCTCATCCGGACCTTGAATCAATGTAAGACGTAGAATTACTTACTCAGATACAAAAAATAATAGAATTACACAGTTAAACCACAACTGTCTGAAAGTCCTGAAAAGGCCTTTTCTAAAAACAATCCTACCTCTTCTAAAAAGAAGTGGGATTCGCGCTAATGTCCCGTCCCATGACATCCTTCAAAAAATGGCTGGGGTGTAAAACGGACGATCGTAAACTCATCTCTGAACTCTATGCCCTAATCACGTCTCAAGCGCAGAGGCGCCTCACCAAAGCGCAAGTTCGGTGGGAAACTGACCTGGGGAGGCCCTTGTCACACAAGGAGTGGGACCACATTTTTTATAGGGCGCATCATACTGCATCCAACACAGCAGGGGCCGAATCTACCTATTACTCACTGGTATTATACACCAGCGTGCCTTTAGAGGTGGGACAATTCCAAGTCAGATCTCTGCTGGCGTGGGTGTGGTTCTGTGGGCACTCTGGTGAATTTGCTTTGGCGCTGCCCCAAACTAGTGCGCTATTGGAATGCAATAATTGATGATATCGATGCAGCTTTCCAGATCCTTTTGCCGCGTACGCCCGAGCACACCTTGCTAGGTCTTCCCCATCCTAAGTTCTTCCCGCTGAAGTCGCTAAGAGGTAAACAAATAGTGATGGCTTTGCTGGCAGAGCGAGAGGTGGTCTTAGCGCACTGGGGATCATTGACTATCCCAGATCCTCGAGACTGGATCCAGAAGCTTTGACAACTCTTAGCGATGGAGCGGATGTCCCTAAGTGTGGAGGGGAAAGGCACGGACTTTCCAAAGTTGTGGGCTCCCTTTTTGCAGATCCTCACTAAAGATATGAGGGAAGTTACGTGCCCAAAATATTTGCAAATCTTGCGCCTTGTACCTCTGGAGCCTCCAGGCGCAGTGGGAAGTGACAAACTGGTTTTGCGACCCCTAGGTGGAGACATGAATGACGGCCTTGTCTGATCAGAACTGATGCAGAGGGTGGGTGGGGGGAGGTTATGGGTGGGGGGCTTGTTTCTTTATTCCTGTTTTGTTATATAAAAGTGGTGCTTCAATTTGCGCCTACCTGGCTCACTCTGGCTTATTTTCACTGCGAGGTCGGCTTCGGGGATGTAGACCTATACGCTGTGTCTATCTCTACAATTTTCGCTCTGCCGGCGCACAGATGTAGGCAGTATAGCTGTGTATCTGTTTTTTGTGCCCACATAATAAACATGATTCATTCCTAAAAAGAAGTGGGAAAATAACAAACAACATTCAAAAGAGAAAGATTCTCCATCCCGAGGTAGGTCTCCTCAAAAGGAGCCCTCTGAGAGGAAGTATAACCTCAGGAATAGGGATAATTTGAGAAAATTGACAGGTATCAAGATACTGATACACATTCCTCTCGTACCTTTCAGATATCGTCACAGACATCCGAAAGAAGAGGATGGTCAGATCGAAAAGAAGAACGCGTGAAGTCCAAAGACGATCAACACGTTCAGAAAACAAACCAAAACCTCAATTCTCCAAGATGAAAGTAGCAGGTCTGAAGATCAGACATGCCGAGGATTCTGAGAACGCAACTCAAGAACGGAGAATGGGCTCAGACAATATTGGACAGCGCAGCAGAAGTATCAATAGCTTGCCAGAACCCGAAGGAACTTCTGGAGACCGTGGACTTGAATGAAGACATTCGAGTTGAAACTGCAGACACCAGGGTTAGTTCTCCACAAAGGTTATGAAATAACTCTCCGGATGGAGGGAGACATACTAAGAAACGTGAAAGCACTCTTTTGGGAGCGACTTTCAAAGGGTTATGATATAGTTCTAGCAGAACAGGACTGGCCACCAGAATTTGTCAGAGAGTGCCCACATGGCGAAGACATCATTATGCCAGACTTCTTTAACCATGTTCCAGTACATTTAAAGGAATATGCTACTTACCAGTATGCATCTGTTCTTAGCATGTAGAGCTGCAGATCTACACACTTTTGCATAGATCGCCATCTGGTGTTGGGCCCGGATGTTTGCAGTTTGTTTTTCCTCTTGGAAAGTCTTTGGAAGTCACGAGGTCGGTGACTCCTCCCTTGGTTCGTATTGCGCATGGGCTTCGGCTCCATCCTCCGATTGTTTTTAGCCAACAGGGAAAGATGGAGCGTAGTAATAATAGTGAAGAAACCCATGTGTGTTGTATCTAAATAAGATAGACTGGAACAGATACAGGTAGCTGGGGAGGCGGGTGGGCGTGTGTAGATCTGCAGCTCTACATGCCAAGAACAGATGCATACTGGTAAGTAGCATATTCCGTTCGAGGCATATGAGCTGCAGATTACACACTTTTGCATAGACTATATAGCAGTTCCCAACCTTAGCGGCGACCACCGGTATCTGTTGCAGTGGTTTGAAAAAGTGTTTTTAGTACAGCCTGGCCCACACTAGCTTGTTGCTTGGTTTGCACATCTACACAGTAATGTTTAGTGAAAGTGTGCGGTGTTGGCCATGTAGCTGCTTTGCAGATATCATCTAATGGTATGTTCCCTAAAAAAGCCATAGAAGCCCCTATCTTTCGTGTAGAGTGGGCTTTAGGGGGAACAGATAGCGTGCGTTTTGCCTTGTGGTAGCAAATCTGTATGCATTTTCCATCCACCTAGCTATCCCTGATTTAGAGATGGGGTTGCCTTTATGTGGTGGAGAGAAAGAGACAAACAGTTGTTTTGTCTTTCTGAAAGGTTGTGTTCTCTGGATATACTAAAGTAAGGCCCTTTTAACATCCAGTGTGTGTAGAGCCCTTTCTGCAACAGTTTGAGGTTGCGAGAAAAAAACCGGTAATTCTACCGATTGGTTTAGATGAAAGGGGGAAATGACTTTGGGTAGGAATTTTGGGTTAGTATGGAGGACAACCTTGTTCCGGTGCATTTGGAGAAAAGGTTCTTGTACAGTAAGTGCTTGCATCTCACTGACCCTTCTAAGGGAAGTGATGGCTACAAGGAAAGCTGTTTTCCATGTGAGAAATTGCAGTTCACATTTATGCAAGGGTTCGAAAGGCGGTCCCATTAGCCTTGTGAGAACTATATTTAAGTTCCACACAGAAAAACAAACTGCAAACATCCAGGCCCAACACCAGATGGCGATCTATGCAAAAGTGTGTAATCTGCAGCTCATATGCCTCGAACATATACTTATGCCAGGAAATGGGCAGTGGCCCAAGCCCCAGCATTATACAAAAATCATGTAGGATGGGATGAGGACTCACCTCACCATAAGATCCAGTTAAAAAATCAACCAACTGCACAAAGGCAGTATCCAATTAAGAAAGAAGCTAAAAAACAGGTCAGGGAGATCTTAGATCAACTTGAATAACAAGGGGTGATTGAAACATGCACCTCTTCAATGAACAATCCTTTGTTTCCTGTTTCCAAACCAGACAATACATATCGTCTAGTTTTGGATTACAGTCACCTAAACTCTTGTTGTAAAACATTTGCAGTGCAAAATGCACATAGTACAGCATTAATGAATAACATTGTGAGTAAAAAATATAAAACCACATTAGAAATTTCTAACGGTTTCTTTTGTCACAACATACAACCTGAAAGTAGGTATTTGACAGCTTTCTCAATAATGGGGACCCAGCGTCAATTCTGTCGTCTCCCCGGGATTCAAGAATAGTCCAGGGTTATTCTCAGCAAGGGTAACAGAGTTACTACAAATTTATGATGACAAGGCATTATCATATGTCGATGATATCTATCTGACAGACGATGACCTGAACAGGCACTTGAACAGGGTGAATACCATTATACTGGGCTTCGCCTCTGAAGGTTATAAATTCAGTTAAAAAAAAATCGAGAATTGCTCATCTCAACGTCCTTTTCCTAGGATATGAACTATCAAGTGAAGGCAAAAGCCTGGCAGCCAACTTTTTAGAAAAGTGTGCGCTGCTCCAACCTCCAAAAACAGTGAAAAACTTACTGTCGATTCTAGGTTTCCTAAACTTTGGGAGAACATACATTCTAAACTACGCAGAAAGGGTTAAACCTATCTACAAATTAATCAAACCTGATTTTAAAATCACACATTGGACACAGGAAAACATAGATATCCTGCGATCACTTCAAGCTGACATGTTAGCAACGAAACACTTACAAACACGCGTAAACATACGCAACTTAGTGATCCGAATCATTCCGGGTCAATGTGGATTCACCTACTTAACTTTTAACGAAGGTGAAAAAGTACCAATTGC
The DNA here is from genome assembly GCF_964204655.1 of Triturus cristatus. NCBI lineage: Eukaryota > Metazoa > Chordata > Amphibia > Caudata > Salamandridae > Triturus > Triturus cristatus. The sequence continues at coordinate 676,926,773 of NC_140593.1, read as the reverse complement.
ATACAAATCACATTTGTATACGCAAGCAGAAATGAAATTTACATCGACAGAAAAAATTCTGACAGCAGTTCAAACCGCTGTAGCAAAAGAAAGAGCCCTAGCACAGGGAAAACGCATTATGGTCGTAACCCCTGTACCAGCCTTAGAGGCAGTAACAAAAGCGAGTATTCCGAATGCAAAAACTTTACATCCAAGATGGATACAGTGGGTTAATTCTCTTGCTGCAACTGATGTTGAATATGTTTTTGATCCTTATTTAAAAACACAAGCATTCCTGCAATCCGAACACGAATTGCCTACTGAAATTCTCCCTCTTGACTGGTATGAATTTATAATTTATACTGACGGATCTGCACAACCCGCTACGGCAAGTAAGCAAGCTTATAGTGCAGCATGCGCGATTGTTAAAGGTTGTATGCTCGATGGCAAATTTAGACCTATGGTCACAAAAACGCAATCTCTGGGAGACTGTACAGCTCAGCGAGCTGAACTACAAGCATTTAAAATGGCACTTGAAAATACGGATCGCAAATTCCCCACACTCATAGTGTGCAATTCTTTTTATTGTGTTCAATCATACAATGAATATTTACAGAATTGGCTTCAAAATGGTTTCAAAGATGCAAAAGGTGGCACAATCAAGCATAAAACACTTTGGGAACAAGTAGTTCAGTTGCGAAATGGACTACAAAACACTCATGTGATACACACGCTGAGTCATCAACGTGATGACGTTCACGATGAAGGGAATTAATTGGCTGATGAAGCCGCGAAAGGGGCTCTGGCTCTGCAATCACTCGTTCAAAAACAAAAATAGACAGTGAAATAGTACTGGCTGTCAATGCTTCAAGCAAAGGCAGCGGTGCAGTGTTACCTAAAAGATTCCACTCAAATACTCATATATAATTGATGCGAACAATGTTCCGTTTGCTCGAATGCCTGGAGTGGGGGATAGGGTAATACCAAACATGGAACATAGATTAGGACTAATCCTAGCAGCATATGAAGGGATCGCCACAGTATCGTTATTAAAACAGAGATACTGGTGGCCAGGCATTAGGAAACAGACCAGGAATTATGTTTTTGACTGCAAAATATGCCAGAAGATGAAAGTCTCTACTGTGAAACGTCCTGCGCAGACGCCCCTGTTAATTTCAGATAAACCATTAGCATGTGTTTACCTGGACCACTGAGGTCCCTTACAAAGGGATGGTAACTATAAATATATCATGGTCGCAGTGGATTCGTGTTCAAGGTGGATGTGGCCTCAGCGCTCGGCTGACGCTCGAACTGTTATAAAACATTTGCGAGTCTTTATCGGCACATACGCAATTGGCACACTACATTGTGACCAGGGTCCTGCGTTTAGCTCTCAAGCTTACAAAGAAGCCATGGCCAGTTTGGGCGTAGCATTGCGGTATTCTTCTCCATTCCATCCTGAGAGAAATTCTGCTGTGGAAAGAAAAAACCTGGGACACAAAACAGTCTATAACAGCTAGGGTATTCGGTTCGGGTGATGGGTGGGTCAAACATCTTTATGGGGTCCAACGCTCATTAAACAATTTGCCAAGAAGTTCTCTAGGGGGTGTCCCTCCATATGAAGTCCTATTTTGAACTAGAATGTTGATTCCAGACCTTGACATGAAAGGCACAGTGGTGGAAAATAAAAAGTTTGATATCAAAGATCGTTTGGCTGTTTTACAGGACTTAAATGAACTAAGATCGAAACAAAGCAACGTGTTTCTGAAGCCAACCACCACTGGGGAAAAACCAACCGTCCCAGCAAGGCCTGTCTGGATCCCAAAGCTTGGTGATCTAGTCAGAGAAAAGATCGCGGACAAGAAGGAATTTGAGCCTTCTTGCAGACAACCAGTACCTGTCCTAGCAATCCACGGATCAAGAACAGTACTACTGCCGCCCTTTGCTGGTAAAAAGGAGAAAAGATTTGTGTCCATCGAACTGATCAAACCACACTATGTGGCCGATACTAAGCAGTAGGCCAAGTGGGTTCCGACAATGTAGCAGGTGCACTCCGCTAGCTACAATCCAAGAGGTTCAAACTGAGAGACTCATCACCTCTGAAGATTCTACAGTGAGAAATGAAGGACTAAGCAACAAAGCTATGGAACTCGTCCCTCTTGAGACCCAAATAACGGTTCGTCCTGATACCTCTGTCTACAATGAAGTAACAAGTGATCAACTGGTTCCAGCGATTTCAACTAATCAGATGCAATTCCAACCATTGACAGAACTGCCTCTGGCTATTTCATTAACTTTGATACTTTTTCTGAGGATCCCAGCAAACTTGAAACGACGCCAGCACAAAGAACTTTCAAAGAACAAGCAACAGACTTTTTTCATTTCCTGAAAAAGTCTTATCTGGTTTCACCATGGATTGAACTATGGATTGTTTTGGGAATATTCTTCTTTCTACTTTGGTTAGCTCTGGTAATAACTCTGGGTATGCTGATAAATGGAAGATATATTCAAATGGACACAGCAAGTAAAAGAGTGAACTTACTTCTCCAGCCACACAAATCATCCCATCGTGAAGCAAGAGACTTGTCAGCAGTCAACATCACAGCCGTTCCTATACCAGATGGTATAGTTTGGGACAGAACTGAATATGACATTTTTTGCCCGTCGGAACATTTGAAGATTCCACACTTATTTAAAATTTCATTAAGTGACTTTATTACCTCTAGTACCTTTTGTGATGATTGGGACTTCGAGACTGTTAATAACATGATGTCTGATCTAGAAATGACTGCAGTATTCACAAATCATGAATATTTAGAGGGTTCATCAGACTATGAACAAATGTATTGTTATAACCACTATGGTCATCATTTCTTGCATAAAACTGCATCACCTGGAAATGTATTTATGTATAATCAATGGGAACATTGTCCTACACCTCCAAAGTGTAGCTCAAAAACTTTTGCAATGAAATTTCCATATTTTTCAGGATTCAACTTATCAAATCCAGAATCGTTTTATTTTAAGAATATGAACAAGACAGGAACGAAAAATATGTTAACCAATACAAAACAGATTTATTCTGCAGCCTTTATTGCCCAACTGTCTAGACAGGGTTTCGGCTTTTGGAAAGACAACATTGAGACAAAATCTGTCTGGGGTACAAAAGATTGGCAAGTGCAGGGGGTAGAAGCTTTGTTTAGAGCCTTTATCATCCCTGAGCAAATTATGTTTTTGAATGACACCATCCAACAAACATCTTGCCTTGGGTTAGCCAAGATCAAACACATGAACACACCGACCATACCTATACCTGCAAGTAATAGCAATACACGGGGGGAGGTCGACGTACATAATATTTTGCATCACAACAGATCAGATCCGGAATGGAAAAAATGGTTGCTCTGGCCTACAGATACAAACAACTGTCAAGATCGATTCCTGAACAAAACACTGGGTTTCACTATCAATAGGCCAGACCCACGCTAAGTTCAAAGACAGCATCCAGGGGTAGTAACAACATACAGTGTAGGGAAACTCTGCCTTGATTGGCTACAGAAAGCTACACTGCAGGATGTAAAACAACACTTATCTTTACTTAAAGAAGGCGCAAAACTTAGGGAATTCTTGTAGGACCGGGAAAACCGCATCAAAAACATTTCATATTTGCCGGAATCTACGCTGCTTATAATGAAATATGGAAGATTACCCAAGCAGAGACTGCAGAACGAATACGAGAAATTGATCGTATTAATTTAGAGAAATCTCTCTCGGTAGTAGACAATGGGTTAACGGCTCTGTCGTCCAGGATATATTCATTGGACAGCATTGTGTCTTCTGCCATAGACATTATGGAACAAGACTTGGTCATGCTGCAACATGGTCAGTCTCAATTACGTTCTATAATGCTATTAGGCTGGACGCTCCAAAACTTGCGTTCAGGCTATGTGCCTTGGCGTTTAATCAACACTACGTCACTGTTTTCAGAATTCAATCTCACTGATAAACAGATCAAACTGGCACAAAGGGGAGCAGACTATATGGTGCTGAGCATTGAAAAATTGGAAAAATTACCATTCACGGTGGCAGAAAAACCAGCTACTGAGTGGATCATACAAGGTAAAATTACTCTGCCTGTTACAACTTTTCATTTTTAATATTGCCTAAAACATATACCAGCAGGCAAATATGAAAGGTGGGTAAAGAATACATCAAGACATCTTGGGATTTACCTTACACACATAGATGTTGCAGTGGGGGGCGTGAAGTGTTTCTTAGCGGTACAAACTGTGAAAACGCACTAAGAGGTTCTCTCCTTTGTCAGGGTATGAATTTACACGGGGCCTGCGATGGTTCCACTACAAACTTATCCTGTCACCTGCAAGCCTCACCAGCTGCAGTGATTACTCAAATTTTTGGACTACTTTCAAATGGAAGTTACCTCATGTTGAATGATCACAGCTGCTGTGGCATGTTGCCGGGTATCCCATATCTAGTAACGGTTACATCCAGTGTCACTTGCTGTATGCAAGTCTTGTTTCCACAAATACAGACAGTCAGGGAGTCGCCTCTATGGCCTTCACTGAACATCTCTTCTATACGAATTGATACTCTAAGCAGAATGAAAGCCATTCTTTTACAACAAACTGTGCCACTGACCTCGGCCAAAGAAACCTATGATCTACAAGTCGCAAGGACTTCTGCCGAGATACAAGCCCTTTTGAATACAAACTGCCCTATACATTTCTCAGAAATGTTGGAACACATCTTAAACATGTCTGATACGAGCGGTATTGTACATGTATTTAAGACGGTGTGTTCAGGACTGTTAGCACCTTTTCAAGCAGTCCTCGGAATAATTCCCAACTTCGTGCACTCTGTGTTTGGCGGACTGCCACTACTTTTTGGACTCGTTGCAGGGATCCTATTTTTGATCCTACTGCTCCGATATGGCAAGCAAAATCATCAACGTCACTCCGAGCACCATAGAGAGAGCTCTATTGGAGATGATTTGTCGTGAGCGCATCGTCCAAATTTTAGGTTTACCTCGTCTACGAGAATTAAATGCCACATGGTTTCTGTCATTCAGACCAATCTGGCAAGATTGCATCTTACCTGTTCTACGCTGCCTGCTTTGCGGTGAAGAATGCGTGCTAGACATCTGTCTAACACTCCCATCAGTCATGCCTACGGATATCGATACTCTGTAGACCCGGTAGACGGCCCATGCTGTGTGTTGTCCCCAGCGGCTACCAATCCTGATGACGGCATTCATTGAGATCTCACAGACACAAATTGCTACTACTGAGGTACGAGAGGAAACAACAGGCACGCAGGTAACATCCAATACGAATATTGCTGATGCGATCAATGCTGAAGGCGATGCTTCTCATCTATGTGCGGTTAGTGTTCTAAATGAGGTAATCCAACTTCCACCTACAACGGTAGATGACTTTTTGTCTACAGGGTTAGAAGATTTCATATTTTCTCCATTCTCATACACTGCCTTTTGATTCAGCACACAGTGTACTGGGAAACCTCTGTATTTGGCCTTCATTTTTCAAAACAAAGACTAAACTTGGAACTTTTACCTATGATTAATTTTTTTTTTAAATTAGAATTTTTCTTTTTATGGCACAGTAATCTGCTTATAGTAGAACTATTCATAGAGAACAGAATTCTTTGATACACTTTCAGAGACAATATGTCACCTTGTCAATACCAATTGATTTATGTAACTTAGCATGAAATGGTTTCGGCCTTTTTTCTTCTGTATTGACGAGCCATTTCATAATGTGTATATATATGTATGTTCATTCATTTAGCATTCAATGTAAATATATGCTTAGAATAAAACATGGCTTTTATATGTACAGCACCAGTGCATTTTTATGCATGGCAATAGTTTTTATGCATTTTACAATGTATTTTTAGACATGTTCTTAGCAATCCATATGTAGCTATATTTTAGATATCTTTAGCATGTTTAGGATTTAGTAATGTCGTTCATACGAAAGTGGAGTGGGTGTTGTGTGTCGATTTAGTTACCGTATATAGGTTTCCCGATTTATGTCCTTATATAGGCACAATTCGCATTGCCCATATTTAGGCATAGAAATCCTACCCTTATTTAGGCATTATCCATGCTAACCAAATACAGGCATGGCCACCTACATCCGTTCATCTACGTCACAAAGAGTTCTTGGAAAGCCAGACTCTTAAGCCTTTAGGACTTCCCCTTGCTTGGATATTGATTTCTCCAAGAACTCATTTATTATGCATAAACATCTATTCCTTAGGGGTTCATTCACGATGTTGTTCTGCCCGACCTTTACGTCAATACTGGCATTCCTAAAGCACTGACCAGACGCTGTCATACTCCTCGCAGAGAATCCAGCTCCAGTGTTTCTGACTCCCCTTGCGGGGTGTTAGAGATCGAGATCGGAAAGAGATTCCAACCTCACTCATTCTAAGGTATGGAGCGGACTAGAACCTAGAGGGACTTTAGGCAAATCTTGGCAACTATAGCTAAACTAGACTATAGACAAACAGCACCTACTTCTTTCCTCATACTACACTTAGGTTAGGTACACTGGGGTAGAACTAGCTAGAAGCATCAGACGAGTATTAACATTTTAGCATGTGTTATTTATGTATGTATTTTTATGAATATCTGTCATAGCTACAAACCATGCTATTGCAGTATTATTTTATCTTACTGCTAACGTTGTACATATTATATTTCGCATTCTGTCTTACGATTGTAGCAGTTCATATCTCTTGCACGAGAAATAAGACTGTTCAATAAACCCTTTTTATTGAAACGCCCGTCTATCTATTTCTGTGTAACTCTATAGAAACGAAGCATGCACGATTGACTGAGTGAAACTGTTATCTATTGTTTCCACGATTCTGAGATTGTTCCGATTCTAAGGGAAACTAAGTTGTCATGTTTATGCGGTTGTCAGAAACTAATCCCTTCTTGTTTATTCAAGAAGTTTTCTAGTGACCTCTGAGTTAGCTGGCACACACAAGTAATTAAGTTTAATGTACTCGATAGAGACATACTGACCTCAGTCCTATGTCAAAACTAGAGTGTATATTATTCCAATGCGCAGAGCCTATCAGGGATATAGGAACTACACTACAAGCTGGAGTCGTCAAGTGGAGGGAATATGGCACAAGGTGAAGCAAGGAAGAGAGGAAGTGTGGGGTCAAGGGGACTCAATAGAAAGGACACTTAAAACATAATTTGTGCTCACAGAAGTATAAAGATTGTAGATTTCATTGACCCTGTGTAGCCATTTAGAATCTGGAGAGGTTTATGATCATCCATATTGGGTTATCTGCCATGACAAAGGAAAGGTAAGACAAGGAGCATCGATGGAAGGTGGCTGCATCTCCCAAAACGAATTGTAACATGAAGCCACCTGTGTCAGGATATGGTGCATTAGTTATGTTGCATTAGAACATGTTGTGGGTCTATTGTCTAAATACATATACTAAGTAGACAGAAAAATTGTTGTTAAAGAGAACCATCAAAGCATGAGGTGTTGACAGCGCCTTTAGGAATGAGTAGTCCTGTAAGTTGGAGGAGCCATGGAGGAAGTAGTCATAATCAGGGCATCTGACCATATTTTGTAGTCCATAAATATTTAACTATGGCAATCTACAATGTGATAATACACACTACAGTGCATATATGTATCTTATTACTTTTCCATACTCAGGGTCTGCTGATTTTGTAGCCACAAAACCTCTGTTTTTTCAGCGTTACAGTTTAAGGCATTCAACTGCAACCAACTGAAACCCACTGTCATACATCTCTGGGAAAAGGACCTAAGGGTTCATACCTAGCACTATCTGTAGTGATAATAAGCTGAGTGTTATCCTCATAATTCATGCCCAATACTCCGACAGAGTTGATAAGTTTCAGGAGAAGGCAGATGTACAAATTAAACATTTGGACACAATGCTATGAAATTAGTAATGAGATAAACTGGAGCTATAATTAGCGGAAATATTCCACCTCCACTATGTACCAAATTCAGTGAAGCACAACTAGATACCTGATAGTATTAGGGAATTAAAATAACATCAACATGATAAATTCCTAACATTAGTCATTTTACTATTGTATACATACAACAGTCATTTGCATAATTGATTTGGCATAGAAAAGTGGTAATTATACAATATTTCACATCACAAAACGGAAACAGTGAATTATTTTGAAGATCTACTGCATATTTTAGGAAAGGGTAGCTCAAAAGCAGCAGTTTCAAACAATTTAAAGTCTAGAGTTCAGAACTTTCACAATGTGACAAGTAAATGTGTTTAACAGTTCAAAATACCTGTAGTGTGTCTGGTCTAACCATTGCTGTTGTTTCTTGTTCAGAGTTTATAGATTAGTTAGGAGTGCTTTGGGAGAACTGAGATAACAGAGTCCTATAGTAACCAGTAGTGCACCTCTGCTTCTTTGTTCAAACAGTGTTTGCCCGAGATTTACCTATCTCCAGTTTTAGAGCTTAATTTAGCCAATTGTAAAAACTTACATTTGCAAAAGTGGGTGTGGTGTTTGTTAAAATGTTTGACCAGGGGTTGCATAAAGTCACATTTCTATGGTTATTTCTATAATGCTCTTGCACTCTATTCTTTAAAAATATAATTGTGCCGATGTAACCCATTTGGCACGGCCATGAGGTACATTACATGGATTCTATTGAAGTTGATGAAGGAACGTATCTTATATTTGGGGCCTTTCATGCATCTCAATGAGGTATTTTTAATAACCCTAAATTTGCAGATGTTGCAATTATGGCAGGTGTAGAACCTATTTGGTTTTAGAGAGGTTATTTTTGTGCTGTTGGTTCAGATTCATTAAGTGCTAAAAGTAGGAAAAAATATAACGGTTCCTAAAAGTGAACTTAGTATTTTTGGAGGATACAGTGCATTTTATGTCCAAACTCCATGAGCACTCAACTGACACATAGCAAGTGGCTGCGCACAGCTAGTGGCAATGTGGTTGACTGCAGAGCCTCGCCACTATGAATTACGTTTCAATAATTTTCATTACACCAAATAAAAATCCAGGGTACGTAGAAGGGTCTACAAAACAATGTAATATAAAGAAAAAAGTGCACCTCTAGAAACAGACGTCAGTCTCAATTTATTTCAAATATTTATAATATACCAAATATAAATACATACAGTAAGAATACTGCAAAAAACTTAAGAGGGGCAAAAAAAGGGAAGGTGCAGAAGAAGCACAATTTTATTTATACAGTAGTAAAAATACATCTGCTCTCACCACTGCCCTACAAAGGCACATCTCGCTGTCAACAGGATGAATGATTGTTCCTCCTACTCACTGGGTTACCCCACCGATGATTGGGAACACTTAAGAGCCATCTAACATCCTCGGCAAGACCCAAGAAAAACACCTAAGCTGCATAGACCAGAAAGAGACAAATCTCGCAACCTGGAAAAGCAACTTATATTTTCCCAAGGACCCCAGTGAGATTTCCCATATCCTGATATTTAGTTATTTTCTTAATGACCAGTGGCTCATTCCTTCTTGCCAGTATGTTAGAGCGAGATCCAGAAAGAACAGCAATTCCGCTCGAGCAGTACCTCCCTCTTACAATGGCTGCCTTAGGTTTATGTGTAAGGGTTTCTGGAGATTTTAGAACCACCATCCAAGTTTCTCCAGCTCCTCTAGCTCCCCGCAAATGGATCTGTGGAAGTCTGCATGTCCTGCTTACCAGCAACATGTCAAACTCCACCTGTCTCCAAAGATACCAGAAGGTCTATCTTTAACTTCTACATTGCTGTGTCCAACGATTCTTCAAAACTCAATGGGATCATACCTAGCATTCATACATGACAGCCCCTCCGCAGTCCAAAACCTGTAGTCAGGCATCTAATTTCGCTATATAGTTAACCACACAGTTTGTAAATTCTTACTGGACTTCCATGGTTGCTTTTATTAGACTGTATTGGCTCTCCATTATTAAATCTGGATCGCCATATTTTCTGTAGCCAGCACTAATGCTCGGACCCTGGTTGCAATCCCCTCCAACGTCTCTTCTAATGCTTTAACTGCTGCTTCAATTTTCACTGATTTTTGATCCACATCAAAATGCTCTACAAGTATTGACTGCAGTAAGACCTGTTCAACTCTTTCGGCATCTTGTTAGGGTGCCTCTTTTACCTTCTTTAGCCACCACTCTATGTTCCAGAGAATGACTTGAAACAAATCTTACTTCGCTTTTAATTTTCCATTACCTTTCAGCCAGCACATCAAGATCAAAAAAGGCTTGAAGAGCCACAATGGCCCCTTCCCCACATGGAATGAGAGTCCTAGAAATCCACTGCTTTACAGATCCTTCCCAATGGCCTAAGCATGGAGACTAGGGATCCACAAATAAGAGGGCTTCACTCCCCTGAATGCAGAGCTGTACGCCACCTTTGCCCCGGCCTTCACCAGGCCTCTTGGGTGGGTGCTGACGCTTGGGCCACTCGTAAGCGCCATCTTGGTCGGGGCTAGAGGCTCTAGCAGCCAGAAGCCCGCGCGGCGTTATATTCTAAATAGGCATGTGTGAGCAGGCGCGCAGCGGATGCGCGCAGCGGACGCACCGTAGACGCGCCGGAGGTGCGCCAGAGGTAAGCCCGTTTGCGCCCGTTCACGTCCCGGGTGCTCCCGGTGCGCGAGCGGGTGCTCGCGTGGCCACTCACTTGGTAGGCAATCGCGAGGACTGCAATAATTCATCGTACCGTACGGAGGATGACGCTCAACATTGGCTATGTCCATCATCTCACAGGATCCTTTCCTGTGGCTTACTGAATGTTCGTTCCCTCGTGAAGCATCATGCTGAGATAGCTCTTTTAATAGAATCCTCACATCTGGATATATTATTTGTAACTGAAACATGGACCACGGCGGACTGTGGGCTGGAACTCGGTTGGGCTTGCCCACCGGGCTATCTTATAAGACACATGCCTCGAGTCTCTGGTAGGGGGGGTGGAGTAGGTTATATTTTTAAAGATTCAATCTCCCTTGTGGAATTGGCAGTAAAAGAAGTGTCAGGGTTTGAGCTCATGGGCTTCTCTATTATGGCCCAGAGCGGCACCTTGATTGCAGGGCTGCTATGCTACAGACCTCCCTCCTCGACCGTAACTTCCCTTCAGGCACTGGTTGATTTGATCTACGACCTTTCAAACTCCCATGCTAAATTTCTAATATTGGGAGACTTTAACCTCTGGCCCTGTGGCCCTCAAGATCTGGCCTATAGAGAGCTTTGTCAAGCGTGCAGTAACATTCAACTTATACAGATGGTTCTATCACCCACTCATGTTAAGGGGCACACGTTAGACCTGGTCTTTGCCGAGAGGGAACTGGTCGTAGTGAAAGAGGTCTTGGAGCAGTGTTGGACAGATCACTCATTGATTAATATGTCCATTGTTCTGCCTGCTCCGTTAAAATCAATTAACTCAAGTGGCTTTAAATTTAATCGCCAATGGGCTCGCCTTCTTAGAGAGCCGATCCGCCCTACTCTACTGCCTAGGGGTTTTTTGGTGGAGGATAGTGTGGACAAGAGCTATGCTGCCCTCTGTCAGCAAATTCTGACATCTCTAGAGGAGCTGGCCCCTCTGCGGAGGGTGAGGGATAGACCTTGAGGAGCTAATGCCTGGTTTAATGATGATCTCAGACAGCATAAGATCCGCTGTAAACAGGCTGAGCGTACTTGGAGGAGAGGATATAAGGAGTTGGATAGGGTAGCATATAAAGTGGCCCTGCAGGTATATAAGACCCAGCTAAGAAGTGCTAAAGCAAAGTTCTTAGAAGATACCTTGGGGAAGGCCACTAATAAATCGCAGACCCTATTCAAGATGGTTAATAACTTATCTAATCCATCCTGTACAGTCCCAGCTATCCCGGCTTCATAAGATCTGTGTGATTCTCTGGCCCTTGCATTTGAGGAGAAAATTAGGACCATTTTGAGTGGGCTTTCAGTGCCTGGACAGCTGGCGTCATCGCTGCCTCTCCCCCTGGAATCCCTTTGCTACTCGGCGCCTGTATGGGACAACAACAAGGTAGACTCCTTTCACTTGCCTTGTTTTCCCATTTTTTCGTTAGAGGAATTCGGTGTTCTGGCCAACGGAGTATCCTCAGGTTCACCACTTGATCCAATGCCTCATAAGATCTGGAAGGCATTTCAAGATGAGTTGTTTCCCCCACTCTACTCTATCTGCTGTCAGTCACTGATGACAGCGATAGTCCCAGATAGTTGGAAGTTGGCAATAGTAACTCCACTATTAAAAAAGGCTTCTTTAGATCCTTCATGTTCGGCCAACTATAGACCCATCTCGCTTTTACCATTTGTGATAAAAATCCTTGAGAGATGGGTCACGAGAGCCCTGTCTAACTATCTGGAAACAAACTCCTGTCTGGATGCAGCCCAATTTGGCTTTAGACCGGCCCACGGCACTGAGACCGCATTGGTTACCGTGTTAGACGACCTACGAACGCGGGTCGATAGGGGCAGGTCTAGTGCTGCTCGACATGTCGGCCGCGTTCGACACGGTTGATCATGAGGTTCTCTTGGATCGTCTCCAAAGCGTGGGAGTAACCGATCTAGCCCTAAGCTGGTTAACGTCCTATCTCAGTAACAGACAGCAAGCTGTAGCTTTACCACCATTTCGATCAGCCACTCGACAGGTGAACCAGGGTGTCCCTCAAGGGTCGGCGGTTAGTCCGATCCTGTTTAATCTATATCTCCGACCCCTCATAGAACTAATCAAGTCATTCGGCATATCAGTCATCAATTATGCCGATGACACGCAATTGATTTTCTCATTTGAGGGCAGTGAGTCGGTTTCGAAGGACACCTTTCACCGTTGTATGTCGGCCACAGCAGAATGGTTGCGAGCTAACTCACTTCAATTCAATGGGTCAAAAACGGAGGTTCTCCATTGCTCTCCTGATCGCTTTCCTCGTGCGTTACCTGATGACTTTTGGCCAACTTCTATTCCGGGTTCGGTGGAAGCCGCTAAATCGGCTCGTAACCTAGGAGTGTTGTTTGAACCTGGCCTACAGTTGGATGTCTCAGTCAATAAGACCGCAGCGACTTGCATGGGCCTGCTTCGTGCCCTGCGCAAAATTTTACCAATACTCTCTCAAGGTGCTAGAGCAGAGGTAGTGCGTAGTACCATTCTCAGTAAGTTAGACTACTGCAACGCACTACTTCTGGGAGGTCCTAAAATTTTGATCCTTAAGTTGCAGAGGATCCAGAACATGGCTGCGAAACTGGCTCTGTCGCGACCACGCTCTGCCTCTTCTTCTGCAGCTTTAGTTGATCTACATTGGCTGCCGGTACAGCAGAGGATCGCTTTCAAGGCGTTATGCCTTGTATTTAGAGCGTTGCATGGATTCGGACCAATTCCACTTCAGAATCTTTTCTCATGGTATCAAACTGTCCGACCTTTGAGATCTTCATCGGCGTTCCTGGTGAGGACACCCAGGATTACTAGAGTAAGGATGGGTGGCCGTGCTTTTAGCTATACGGCCGCCACATTATGGAATTCCCTACCTCTGGCACTGAGGAGTAGTCAAGATCTGCTCTCCTTTAAAAGGGATCTTAAGACCTACCTGTTCCCAAGAGCAATGTAAATACTTCTTTCGATGGTTTGATAGGGTCTCAGCGCCAGGATACCCTTTGGGTGACAGCTGCGCTTAACAAGAAATAAATACATACATACATACATTATGTAATCCCCAGCTCAGTTATTGTGTGGGTATTTTGTAGCAGCCGCCTTGACTCTCTTTTCTATGGCTCACACTCCATCTCTCCAAGTAGCAATGCTACAGGGAAAGTTCAAGCTCACTACCTCTGACTCCTCTCTATTTGGTGTCCTGTGCCCATTCTTGAGTGCTTCAGGGGAGTGTTGCGCACTCGATGTAGTCACTTCAAGGAGCCCACACTGATGCTGCAAATCTTTCGCGACATGTTTTATTGCCTCCTACCTGTTGTAGTAGGACTCACCAGCCCCGGAGCCATCTGGTTGGGCAAGGAGGGAACATGACCAGGCCAGAGCTCCAAAAAAGTGCAGACATCTTGGCTCTAGCAAACCCAGGCATCCTGGTCACTATGAATTAACCCTTTAAAGTGCCCAAAAACCCTTTCGTCATGATAATTGCTCAAATACTCCTGAACAAATTTACAATAAACCAGCAATGACACACATTTGAGTAAACTTCACCAGTATTTGATGAATTTTCAGCAAATGTTACTATGTGAGTTAAAATTAAAAACACCAATTTCTCCTCCATTTATGTCCACCCATCCCTCAGGAAGATCTGCAAGAACCATCAAATGTCAAAATGTAATCATGGATACTGTGTGGCTGGAAATTTTTTATGTAGATTCATCAAACAGCGTAAAACGTATCACCAAGAGAGATATTCCCACCGTAAAAAATTCAGCCCTCCTCGATGAATCTAGAAGAAACGTGACTTACTGAAAGGAACCAAGCAGGCTAAATATTTTGCCAACTATTGTGCAGATCTGAGAAATTGTTCCTACGTTTTCAGCAAAAGACCATTTAAGTGTTCTCCCACTAGCAAGTTCTGTGACTTAGGGTTGATTATGGCCAAGAGGGAGCTCAGCATGCGCTGGAAGTCAAGGGTGGGGCCTAGCTTTCTGAGGTGGAGGACAGCGTTCGCGAAATGGGCAGGCGCGGAGGGCACACTTCGCTTGCAATTAGCGCATAGGAGGAACAATGAAAAGGTGTTAGCGACGGCCCGTGCATGGGAGTCACTGGTGGTTGAACTTCAGGGGCTGATGTCAGAAAACATAGGAGAGGGGAGCATACCCGACCGACAGGAGGAAGCGATAAGCGGAGAGTAGGAAGGGGGTCACGGTGGTGGGTGGACACATTCAACACGGCTGAACCCGGGGGAACGCCCGAGCTGATAGAGATAGGTTTGAATACCCCTATATGCGTCATGGTAATGGGGGGGGTCTCTCCAGGGGGGGACAGGAAGACGGGGGCACACTGACATGGGTCGCGGGAGGGAGTGGGAGGGGGCGCCCACGCGGGAAGTGTAACTTTCCCACTGCATAACTGGCTGAAATGTCGTATGTACTACTCTCCGGTGAGTTGCTGGTGCTCTTGTGGGAATTGTATTGGGATGTTGGTAAGAAAACAATAAAAAAATGTTTAAACAAAAAAAAAAAAAAAATTAAGTGTTCTCCCACACCGGTTTTGTTATCTTGATGGCCCTCCATTAGGAGGAAAAATATGTCGAGTAAGTAAGTAAATGTATGCTAAATTTTGTGCATTTCATCAAAAAGCACTAATGTTATAAGCAAATGAATAATGTTTTCAAGTTATCTCTACAATGAACCCTTTAAATAAAGCCCACTTGAAATCTTTTAATAAGAATAATATATCAAACAATACTGAACGGCTTTTTACCAAACAAAGCCATGGCAAGCATCTGAGTAACGTTCTACTTCCTGCCAAATTTGATGAATTTCTGTTCATCGGGTCTTTAAGTAGAGGAAAAAGATGCAGATGAGCAAGCTAAGTGGTTTGAAAACGCTAACAGAATCTGACATAGCAACACAAGACCATATTACATGTTATCCATAATGTATTTTATACATAATGTCTATTTTTAGGAAGTTAGCATGGGAAATTGTTTTTTCTCAAACAGGGACAGGTTTATTCAAAATAGAAAGTGAAAGAAGAGAACAATACTTAATTATGTAGTTATGAATATAGTAGTTTTGAAAACACTTTTTTCAGTGTTAAAACATATTTTTTCTGTAGAAGTAAGAGGTTGTTGAACATAAGCTTTTAAAGCTGCGGCTAACACTGTGCACTAATTGGAATTAGAATGGTTAGACTATGATTAACTTTCATTGTAGTATGTTAATAAAACAATGGGCAATGGTGAGCGCTAGTCAAAGTATGCAATTCTGTGGCAGTTAGATTTACTGCATAATTATGGATTCAACCCACAGGCCACATAATTTGGCACAAAATGTTGTTTCTGGCTCAAATAGATCTAAATAATAATGCCAGGTAATGTGCTTCACTACATAATTTAGTCCTCCACTATTTTATCATCCTAGTGGCCATCGCAATGGTAAAACTGCAGAGTAGATTGGGGGGGGGCTGTTACTTTGATAATGAAACCCATTTATCCACGAGGACTTGTGACATATTTTCCTTATTTTATATGTCCATGTGAAATATTGGTTTCTGTCACACTAAATTTTGTACAATAAAAGCACCCAAACATGTAAATGAAATAATTATGTTGTGCTGAGATACGAATACAGTGAAATTAACATTTCTTATTCAAGAAAACGGAGTACCTGCGTGAGAGATCAAATACTTTAAAATGAGCCAAGTCTGTTGCAACAGCCAGGAAACTCTGACAGACATCTAAAATGACTGGATTTCCCTCAGCCTCTGAGAACACCAACAACTGCTTGACAGTACCCTGCAAAAAAAGAACACACAAGTCCAATAAGATCTAGCAAAGTATCCTAGCAGAAGGTGATAGAGCTTTTATTTACATATTATTCCTAAAGAGGTCATTAAACCGTTCAGTCTGAAACACAAAATTATATTTATAAATGTGTAAAATAATTAAGAGCCCGACGTACTATTATTTCATTCACAAAAAGTGTATAAATAAGTTGGTCAAAAAAATACAGAATCGCGAGGGTCACACCTGCCTGATTATAATTCATTAGCCAAGTCAAATTTTGGGACCATCGGTGATTGTGTGATTGCCCACAATCATAAGGATGGTAGCCAGCAAGGGTCGGCAGACCATGTGTTTGATTGTGTTTAAAATAAGAAAACAGTTTATTTTAAATACAGCTAGGGGGAAGCATTACTGAGCCGCAGTTGATTTGGAGGAGGAAACGCTGCCACTGATCACTTGTTTGCCTACCTGGTAATAACGAAGCGGAGCCCTGCAGTCGTGGTCGCACCCGCCGCCGTGCCTTTACATCGCGCGGCCGCGGAGCGGTGCGGACCACAACTCCCAGCTTGCCCAGCGACTCCGCCCACTGCCTGATTCCCGCGCCGGAGGAGCTGAAAAGAGGGCAGCTCCCACTGGGGAGCGGGGAAGCATTACTGAGCCGCAGTTGATTTGGAGGAGGAAACGCTGCCACTGATCACTTGTTTGCCTACCTGGTAATAACGAAGCGGAGCCCTGCAGTCGTGGTCGCACCCGCCGCCGTGCCTTTACATCGCGCGGCCGCGGAGCGGTGCGGACCACAACTCCCAGCTTGCCCAGCGACTCCGCCCACTGCCTGATTCCCGCGCCAGAGGAGCTGAAAAGAGGGCAGCTCCCACTGGGGAGCGGGGAAGCATTACTGAGCCGCAGTTGATTTGGAGGAGGAAACGCTGCCACTGATCACTTGTTTGCCTACCTGGTAATAACGAAGCGGAGCCCTGCAGTCGTGGTCGCACCCGCTGCCGTGCCTTTACATCGCGCGGCCGCGGAGCTTTGCGGACCACAACTCCCAGCTTGCCCAGCGACTCCGCCCACTGCCTGATTCCCGCGCCGGAGGAGCTGAAAAGAGGGCAGCTCCCTCCGCCTCGCGGACGCGCGCGGGCGGCGCAGGGCGGAGCCCGGGCAGAGGGCGGGCTGTCTGTGGCCGTCCGGGGCTGGCCGAGGCTGGGCTGGGGCCCCCCTCTAAGCTGTGAGTGCGGGTAAGTGGCTATTTACTGCATAATGAGTAAACACGTGAGTTCCCCATCCACCACAGCTACCATCGTCCCTACATGTGGAAACCTCGTCACGCTTACCTCCTCGTTTGAGTATATGTTGGAGGATGCCGTAAACAGAGTTAACAAGGAAATTGAGATCACTGAGAGGAGACTTTCCATGGGCTATATACCCCCACATCAACGACAGCTAGAGGGCCCAAGTGAAAACGGAACTGAAACTGAAACTGCGACTGCGATGCCTGTACCATTAATTCCTACTGTAATTATCAATAAGCCAGTGTATCCTGGAACTATTAGCGAGGCCCACATAACCACTGATGCTGTAATTACCATTCCTGACTCCCAGCAAAGTCCTAAAATCACAAGTGATAATAACCCCATTACAATATCAGAAAAAACCGTGGGGGAGAAAAGGAAGAGGGGCCCGGTAAACTCACTAAAAGTAAGAGGAAACAGCCCCCTTGTAACAAACTTCAACCGACGCCTATGAGTATGTGGTCACGAAGCACTGACGACTCTGGTAGGGCACCTACTGACTGCATCGTGTATCCAGCATTAAGCACTCCTGATCTTTCAACTTTGGTAACGGCTCGTACTTCTATTTTTACACAAACTGAGCCTGTGCCAAGGGACGCCCTACATGCAAACCCGAATGGGAACCAAATCGACACCATAGTGGACTCCACCTTTAACCGATTGAAGGACCTAATGGTAAACCAGTTTAATGTTATCTTTAAAAGACTTGATAGACTAGAAAGCATCATAAAAAACGAGGAAACTAAGAGAAAAGGGTCCATGATCATTGAACAAACCAGAGGCGAGAAGCATCTAAAAGATCTGGATGCTCTCCATAACAGACTTCTAGAGGGCATCAGTAATAGTGCCCCGTCGGGACTAACTAGTGTGCGTAATGAATGTACAGGGAGGGTTAATTTAAATTTATCATTAACCAATTCCACACAAAGTCCTGTGACTAGTTTGTTGGCACCACATAAGGCACACACCCTGAATAACCCTCCTGGTATTTCGGCACCCCCCCCCCTATCGTACCAACCGTAATACCTACACCTGGACCTGTAAAATCAGCCCCTGATACAACCAACAGACCTCTAGTCACTCCCCAGGTTTATAAATGCACGGAAGTTACCCTTCAGTTGCCTCCAGAAGCCTGCCCCTATGTAACAATACTAGCTGGCGTACCCCCCCTTAGACACAATCAGACTGAGTCTTGGGATGAGCTCAAAAATAAATGCATGGACTGGTTATGTAAACACAAGGGTGTTGGGTGGGAGATTGCAAACGACATCTTAATGGTTCGCAGGGTGGCCTGGGTGGGACCTTCTACCAAACACATCATGGTCGACTGCATAGTCATATCCTTAAGGTCTCCCTCATTGGCTAAATGGTTGTTGAATGCCCCATGTGATCCATTTACCAGATCCACTAATATTATTCTCGTACCACTGGGTTTCTTTTACAGACCCCAAGTAAGGCCACACAATAATATCAATCTGGCACCCCAGTTATTTAATAGGTTTAGCACCCTATCTGACCTGGATAACCAGGATTGACCAATACACAATCAGATTATTACTGAAACACCACTATTGAGCCCCCCGCACGACAATCCCGACATAGCTGAACATAGCCCTACTGAGAACCCCCAGGGATTACGGACGGCTGAACCTGTATTAGCCATTTCTTCTGCGACCATTGTTCCTAAACTTTATGATCAAAACCTGAACATACTTAGTTGGAACATCGCAGGCTTAAAAGCTAAACTGATTTCAAATGAATGGGTTAATATGGTCAATCGATTTGATATTCTGATGTTCCAAGAAACTTGGTGCACTAGCAATCTACTACTCGAGGGATTTTCATGTTACAACAAACTTGCACCTATCCCTGATTCTGGTAGACCAAGCGGGGGTTTATCCATATGGATAAAAATCACTGAAGGTAATAGTATTAAATCCATAGAGACTAACAACGATAACGTCCAGGCCTTGATTTACACGCACGGAATTACGGTCTGCTTAATTAATTTTTATAACAATGATTTTATATCTATGCCTAACAAAAATTTTATTAAGTTATTCGAATTTATCGACACTCTAACGCAGGATGAAAAATATGGCAAATTAGATGGCATTTGTCTGGGGGGTGACTTCAATGCCCATCTGTATAACAGCATAGATACATCTGCTATAAGCAGTGCTGGGAAAACTCCTTGCAGAAGAGGTACTGAATTGTACAACTATTTATCCACCCACGATTTAGTCGATGTAATGGTAAAAGTTGGCCTCGACCCAGTTAACCCCCCACTGGCTACTTACAGAGGACGTGGCTGCTCATCTACCATTGACTATATTTTTATCTCAGCTTCACTCGAAATTTTTTTAGTTAAGGCAGAAGTTTTAGGTACTAGCTATAGTGATCACAACCCAATTTTTACCACTATCAGATTTTTAAATAAATTCAGAAAACGTAAAGAAATAGGGGCCAAAGACCTGACACTATCCACTGACAAGTTGAAAGTCAAGTGGAGAGGGATAGACAATAATGCCTTACTGGCCCGCATTATAAAATCCCACCGCCCATTTATAGAGACGTGTTTGTCTAGTACTTGCCCCGGAGCAGACATTATTAAGGCTTTTACTACGTTGTGTGCTGGGATAAAATCAGAAATCTCGAAACCAGTCACGATTCAGGACAAGACCCCCAGATGGTTTGACGACACTTGCTCTAGGGCTAACAGGTCCTTACGTGACGCCCTAAAAGCCGAACCCAGGGATATGGCATTAGTCAAGCTCTTGAGAGCGCGCTATAAGAACGCGACTAAAACACGCGCAGAGGTGGTGTTAAAGGAACGGTGGGATTCCCTCGCCCGCGCTGCAGCTCTCAAAGACGTAACGGGGTTCTGGAGAGAGGTGAAAGTACTCAGATCCTCAGGATCAAACATCACCCCCATAGGCTGCAACATATCAAGCAACGTATGGGAGGAGCACTTCTCAAAAATTTATTTAGCCAATTCAACAAGCTCCGACTATCTCCCCTTACCTTCACACTTAACTATACTATTGTCTGAAGTTGAAGATGCCATACACGAAAGCGCAGGGAATAAAGCACCGGGCCCAGATGGTCTGTCTATCGACCTCATTAAATCTGAACCTGATCTCTGGTCCCCTCTTTTATGTAATGTTTTTAATAATTTGATAAATTCCCCCATCCCAGAAACATGGACAACAAGCATAATAGTACCCATTTTTAAGAAAGGGGACAGATCCAACCCTTGTTGCTATCGCCCAATATCTCTGATCGACAACACTCTGAAGATATTGGGCCGAGTCGTTTTCAATAAAATCCGGAACTGGGCTGAAGAGGAACAAATCTTAAACTGTTGCCAGCTGGGCTTTAGGAGCCACGTTGGCACAGTTGAACAGTGTCTAAATCTAAATCTCATATTGGGGAAATACACAGTAGCAAAATAAGTACCCTTATATTTGGGCTTTATGGACCTAACTTCAGCGTTCGATTTTGTTAACCGCTCACGCCTATGGGAGATCCGCTTAAACTATGGACTGGACAATGCACTCGTTCACTTTCTGGCATATTTGCACAGGGACCTGAAAGCACGGGTGAGGATTAACAACGAAGGCGAGGTCTCTAGGGACATCTTAATTGGCAGAGGGGTCAGACAAGGGTGTGTCTTGGCCCCTCTGCTTTTTATTCTTTACATTAATGAATTGAACAACTCTTTGATCGAACTATCTAGTGATGTACCTAAAATTAACGGCCAATTGTACCCTGCACTTTTATACGCAGACGATGCGGTCCTTATGGGCCGCACACCTAAAGTTTTACGTATTTTAATCTCCGGTTTTGTATCTTTTATGGGAGAGTTGGGTTTATGTACCAATTTTAACAAATCATTCATAATGTCTTGCGGACCTAAAAAATACTGTACAAAGAACATAAGGATCGGAACAGATCTCTTAAAAAGCACGAGCACCTTTCCCTATCTTGGTTTAGTCTTTTCTGACACAGGCTCATGGAAATCGCATGTAGCCAGAGGTAGAAATAAATTAGGTTTGGCAATTAACTCTATAATGAGCCTGGGACAACCAAAAAAGGCAGATGTAGTGACCCCACTACTGCAGATCTACAGAACCCAATGCCTGCCTACTGCGACTTATGGCTCTGAAGTATGGGGGTTCGCGGACTGCAGTGGGATACAATTAGAAGAAAATAGATTCTGTAGAAGGTTACTTGGGGCACAAATCTCATCACCTACCTTTCTATGTCATAAAGAATTGAATCTACACTATGTAGAAGATTTTATCAAATCTCGCCCTGCCCTATTCTGGCTGAAGATATGGCGCAATCCTGCGGCCATCTTAACTCAACGAATTATAATGGATTGCTTGAGTTGCGATAGGGGCAAATATATACCCTGGCTCAATGCTGTTCACAAAAGCTTGACCAGCATACATCTAGAACATAGCTTTTCCTCCCCCCTTGCCGCCGAAAGTATAATCTTAAAATCAGCAAGGGACGCACTATACGATCTATATCGCACTGACAGATCAAAGGCTGAGTTTAGTAAGCCCTCTATTATTAGATACATTTCCATCCCGAGAACAGCTGATACCAACTATTCAAAACCACAGGAATATTTAAGAAAAAACATTGGGAGATGGAATAGGTGTCTGCTTTTTCGCCTTAGGGACAATAGCGTAAAATATCTGCTATGTTTCCCTATTGGCTTTAATAAAAATCTGGAGGATACGGTCTGCCCATGTGGCAATGGCTGCAAACAAACCCTATTACATTTTTTGTTCTCCTGCAGATTCTATGCAAGGTACACTAAACATTACCTCATCCCCCACTTTAAAGCATATGAGACGACTAATTATATCTCTGCATATGAGGAAATATTACAATTGGGCAGAGAGGATATGATTTTTCGTGTTAGTTCCTTCTTATCAGCAGCTGTTAAATCTCGAGCTTCCATGCTTACTTGCTGAAAAATGTTACTAACTACTAAAAGGTGCTGATCATGGATAAGCCAAGATACGCTTATTTTGTTCAAAACAAGTTATTGTAAATTGTCCATCTGTACTATAACTATGTTTCCGTGCTTGCTATCTCGCACAGTAACGTTGAGGTTATCTCTACAATTTACTCCAGATATATTATTGCCCATCTACTATTTAATAAGACCATCAGATACAGAGTTCTTTGATTTATATAGTTGAATGTTTACAAATTGCCTATTTGCACAGCGCTCTAAAGTTCATATTTTGCGTCTTTGCACAGCTAGATTGTTGGTCATCGTATGAACTACTGGTCAAACCCATTCCCCTTTTTAAATTGTCTTTTTTAGCTATGTACCTGTTCTATGATATTTACCTTACAATTCATTATATGTTCTATTTTTATCCCGAGAGAAGACTGTATGTATATGCTTATAACGATGTTGTACTTTTATGGATCTTCATTGAATCCGAATAAAGTTATTAAATAATAATAATAAATACAGCTAGTTTTCCTTAAAGGAAATAGGAATAAATTTTTTTTAAAACTTTCCCATTTGCGAATCAACTTCAACCCTAACTTGTAAGTTTGGTAACTGATTAGTGGTTTTCAAATCATTCACACATCACTTTATAAATGGAAATTTAGAAGGGATGACCACAACACACGCCCCTTACAAATAGCCGTTCGTAATCTATGTCTGAATCCATTTACCGATTTGGGAAAAAAATTCCGACTTGGTAAGTGGGTATAGTAAAAACAAAATATGCTTTTTAACGGTCACAAACTCTCTGATTAAATCAATCTCAAGGTTTGCAGCTGTTTAAAAGCTTTGCACATGAGGTTCTTTAAAATCCTATTTCTAGAGTTGAAATTTTCAACATCATTGTGCCAATCTCCCAATACCTCCAGTTTGTTGAGTAAAACTGAATTGTGATACTGTGCTTATCCTTTAAATGAGAGTTTTAAAGAATAGAGTCCTTGCAAACCTTTACTAATCCCAATTCTGAACGTGAAAAACTCAGTAACTCTACGATGATACATAGTTGGAACAGAGTCCTTGGAGCCCCCCAGGTCACTGATATACCATACATTCCCTATGTAACCACAGAATCTAATCAGTACTGATGATTCAGTCAGGGTGAAGTCTGAACCATGTTGTCTTTCTGTCTAAGCATTTAGGGGTGAAAACCAATCCAAAGTCACATTTGGAGCAAAACTTCAGACTCTCCATTTGTTTTCAATAAGCAAGTTCCCCACAACGTTTGAAAGAAATAATCAACCAGAGCAGTAAGGATACCTGTGAAAATACTTCTGGTGCCAAGGGAGGGCAGGAAGACCCTGAGAAATTATATTTCACGACTCTGGGAGCGTATATTTCACACTTTTACAAAACAGGATTCATGGAACATGGAGATTTATGGTATGCCTTAAAGAAACACTAGGTGGAAAACAGTAAGTACATGGTCAGATGAAGTGGGAAAACATCTGAACAAAATCTCTTAGAAGTTTGGTAAATAGATGGTTGGAAAACACTAATGGCAACTAGAATGAATAAAGAATAGCAAAGTGAAGCATACAGTGGAAGGGAAGGTAACATGACAAAAATTGTGAAGAAGGGGATGACACTGGAGCTTGGGTTAAAAATGTGAAGGAACATGAGAAGAGGAAAGAGGGGTGAAATGGGACTTAAAGTCGAAGGTGGAAAGGGAGGAGGATAGAGATAGAAACAAGGAGAAGGGAAGCAATGAAGGTAAGGGCAGGATAGGACAGATGGGGAGAGCCTAAGAAGGCTATGTAGGCTACAACAGATGAGTGGAAGAAAGGTAACAGAGGTTAAAGGGAGTACTAGTGATGATAGGCAATTATGACTAGTGAAGCTTGAATTTACGGTTCAACAGATTTTTATTGACACTTTCGACTGAATACAATAAGCAACTCATCCCTGTTCCACCCCCATAACAAAAACTCCTGGGACCCCTCAAGTACCCTCTTGATAAATTAGACAGGGTCAATAAATGTTCTTATGTGCACTCTGGAGCATGTTACATCGTTAGTAAAAAAAAGCCAATAGTCAGCTCCATACCATCAGGAAACTATGCTCCAGTCCACTAGGATCATGCACTATTTTTTCCATACCTAAAATATGCCATACTTTGTGATACTAAACTAACAACAATGGGGAAACGATCATACCACAAGAGTACTTTAGGA
The DNA here is from genome assembly GCF_964204655.1 of Triturus cristatus. NCBI lineage: Eukaryota > Metazoa > Chordata > Amphibia > Caudata > Salamandridae > Triturus > Triturus cristatus. Next base: position 676,901,783 of record NC_140593.1, on the reverse strand, counting down.
CCCCTTATCCCTGAAATCCAGAAGATATCTCATAATAACATGCTTAAAATATCTTGACTTTTCCTTAATGCCATATTATTTGGGTCAGTGGCTCGTTTGCGCCACACGTCTTTCAATAGGTTGCCGAGTGATTGGCTCTATAGGACTGCAAACGGGTGGGTGTATCATGTCACTGCAATTACATCTTTAGACCTGATTCGACCCACCAAAACAAGTGCCACCTTTCATGAGACTGAGTATTTTCTTCCATTCTCAATCTTTCCAGTCAAGTCCAATTGTACACTCCCACGCATTTTGGAATGTCCATCTTTCTAATGAAGGAATGTACCACTGAGTACCATAGTTGAAGTTACACCCTTTCACACTTCTACAAATCAGAATCTTGTTTTACCTGTTCTAATTTGTTTATTTTGTCCCTTTAATAAATCACCATTTTAATACATCACCTACAACTTCTATGGCAGTAACGACGGATGAGACGTGATTGTGTTCCTCCCCCAGACAATTAACCACTTCCTCCCTCCCTCTCCAAGAAGCCTTTCTTAGGCACGCTGGTTGCTTCATCTGCATCACCTGTTTTGTTAGTTTCCTGGCGTGAACCTGCCAAACTAGTGAGCCAGCAAGAGGAGATTACGTCCACTTGACTCTGTCCCACCGTTCAAATTGCTTCAACAGCTCTATTAGGGTATTTTCTGGATTAAGTAGGTGAAGCAACAGAGTGTAATGTCAGAGGGGGAGGTGGGGTGGCACATGTGACTTTTAATCTTGGAGTTTCTTGTTTTTGCTAAAACCATAACTTGGGATTTTAATTGATGAGTAATTGCCCATTGCTACTCCTCTTCTTCTAACTATGATCAATCAAGCTTCTTTCTTTGGGTGAGCTGGAAGATCTGATGTTTTAACATTGGCTTCTCGTAGACTCTTATTGTGCTGTGGCTGCTCTTGATTGTGTGAAAAGTTTTAAAAAGGTAACTTTTTAAAGTTCCTACTGCACACAGAAGGAGTAAAAGAGCGGCAAAAAATTTGAATGAAGAATAGTAAAGCAGAGAGTTTGGAACAAGTTCTCAAAGGATCTTTCTTGTTAGTAAACCTGCACAACTGTGGTAACTGGCATTTTGTGGGGCAGTGTTCAGCAAACATCTGTCCAAAGGGTATTAATGGATTGATCAAGCTATAGTAATCCACACCCTCAGGCTCCTTATCAATTGACGTGGTGTTGCTTGGAAAAAGCGATTTATACATTTTGACCACTCTTGTCCACTTTAATGCTGTCAATATCTTTTGTCTTTACTGTTCTCAATACCTATTATTATTACTGTAAAGATTGTGATTATCATTAAGGGACTTATGTACATTGTTAAAATTACTGCGTCAACATAACTAATTCATCTAATGCTTCCTGAGTAAATTCATTTGATCATCAAAGGCAATACATATAGATGTTTTAATTCTTATGGGTAGCTCAAGTAAAAGCTTTAATGGCCTAGCAGTCAAAGAGCCAAAAGGCCAGAGAGCCTCGTAATCTGGGATGGGCAAACCAGTTTTACAACATGGCTATAAAAGAGTAGATCCAGATCAGGTTACAAACCTCTGAAAAAGGAATCAATTGAGCACTATCTCAAATGTGCTGCTAATCAAGTTACAACAATAAAAAATGAGGCTGAGAAAAAAGAGATCTATAGGACGATAATCATCTATATAATCTCCTGTGGAAGGATGAGCGCACAATTATGCAAATAACTCAAGTAAAACATCATGCACACAACAAGAATATAGACCCAATATTTGCTTTTATAACAACACTTTATAGGTTTGTTTTAAAGCGCAGAGCAACACACACAATGCTGATCCACACAGAGGATCACTTATACATTCTCAGACAGTACAGACATTTAACCCACCCGCCCACTGAAATAAATACAGACACAATGTCTAGCCTGTAGTATGACCACCATTTACCCCATATCTTCGAAAGCTTAATCAGGCCCAGTATAGAGGTACCTCCAACCTTGCGGGGAGGTCCATGCCCACCCTCCACTCCTTCTGCCTCAGGGCAACTGGTGACTTCCAATACTTAGCCACGTCTATTTTGGCCAGCAGTGCAATTAGCCCCACTAATGTGCTGTCCCTCCTAGGGGCCCCCAGGTCATCCACCAGACCGAACAACGCAATCTTGGGTGACGCATCGAGGGTCAGGCCCAGCACTGTCAACAACGTGGCAAATATAAACAACCAGTATTTGTGGCTAATAAACAGAACCAACTTTAACACCAAAAGTAACTACATATTGGGAGGCCAATGGAGTCACCAAGAGAATTGGAACGTGCAGGAAATTATGCAGTACTGAATATACAGTAGACCCCTATGTCTTTCTTAACAGTAACCAATTCAGTATCATGGAGGACACAAGAGGTAACATATTGAAACGAGTAGCAAGATATTCAGGATAAACGGGATAATCACTTATCTCACTCCACAATCTTCTACGCAAAAAGAGATGACATCCAACTTCACAGCAATTACTTCTAGAGTGTGACAAAGGTGACTGCCCAAAGTACTGGAAAGACTTAGCTCACATTGATTAGATTACAACAAAAAGCAATTACCATGATTCCACCATTGGTGGTTTGCAATGTCCATAAGGATGAAAGTAACTTATAAACAACAAGAGGGGACAAGCCGTTTGGTAAGGTTATGTCCACACTAAATAGAAAGGAACTGAAAATACTAAAGCTAATGAAGTCAAAATAAAACAATCTGCACGATTATTTCTCAGCCCCACCTAAAAACAATGGGAAAAAATACACCCAAGCTCATGTAGAGACAAAAAGTAAAATACTATCATCAAATGGATCTAGCAGTACCAACATCAGATCTACAGAATACACCAGCACTGGCACTCTAGAGACCGAATGTCCCCAGATATACCCAAAAAAGGTTGTTGTCAAAAATATCGTGTGGACAGAATATTGTTTCAAAAATATCAGGAACCAAAATGTCAAGAAGGTAAGTGCAAATAGGTAGGTATAGATTTATTATTCTTAACTCCACATCTACGTACCTTGAAAATATATATATATTATCAAGGCACATATGAGTGGGGCTATTTCTAGTAAAACTTTGCGTAGCCATAGGAACGTGCCTTCACAATATTTTTGCCCTCAGTAATTCTTGACACAATTTTTTGTCAACACTGTAATTGTTTTCCAAATTTTTTGTCGAATTACCCTTGCAAAAGCAACCCACTTTGTAGGGTCAAAAGGGAGTTTGGTTGATTAGAGTTTACCAACTACATAACTGAAAAAAGTTACTTAATTCAAAATTACAGAAAGGCAGGACAGCGACCACCATCTACTAATAAAGGAACTAGGTAGGCAATAAATTATTTAAAGCTACTTAAAACAAATGTTGAACCAGATGAGGCCCTGGCCATGAAAAACGCTCAGCTGGGCATGCCACTCTCCCTTCTACATGTGAAGAGGAGATACCAATGTGGAGTAGCAGAATGAAACTTAACAATCAATAGTGTTAATGGCTACGAGATTATAAAAAATTGGGAGGAAGCTAGCACATCATTACCAAATTGCTATTCTGAAACAAACAGAACAGGGAACAGGGGCAAGTAACAAGTCAATCGAAAAAATGCACAAAATCTGGATACTAGAACTGGGAGCAAAATGCAAACACAAATGCTGGGAAGCAAAGACAATCTTTGATACAGAAAGATGGGTCTACGTTACCAGATGGCCGTCCACTCATGATTCCAAGCAAATCTGGGGATTAATTTAAACTCTGCAATGGTCCGCTTCAAGACATAATAACATCAATTTGGATATTTGGGAGTCTTATCTATCTAAATTATTGATTAACAATCAAACTACGATACTTGAGTTGGGGAATGCAGTACAACTTTAGAGATATCTAACCAAATGATAACATCTACTTTGAACCAAGCAAGACCAACTTGTGTCCAGTGCCTATTTGAGCTCGTCTCCTAAAAAATGAACTTGAGTTATGGTCCCAACTTTTAGTAATATTACACCACACTAGAAGCAGGAATCATTCGAGAGATATGGAGAGGATCAATTTTACACCCAATTTATAGGAAAAAAAGGGTAATCCAGATGATCCACAACATTTTAAAACCATAGCCTTATTGGGTACTGAGGCAATAATATGTTCCTGTATCCTCCTTGACAAACTATAAGACTGGACAGTCTAGTAAAATGCCACTACTATAAGAAACTGGTTTTATAAAAGGCTCAGAGAAACTTGCTAACATCTTGGCCATTAGTTTGATGCAATTTTCTATACAAATCGAAATGAATAGGCAGAAAAAGAACATCTCACAACTGAGAACATTTGGGCCATTTTCTATACAAAATGAGATAAACTGGCAGCAGACCAGCATCCAGTGGCACTCGCCCGATGTGATAGCAGCACATCATCATGTGTTGATGCACTTCTGTCTTGTTTGTTTGTTTATTTATTATGCTTGGTTAATTAAAACCATTGCATACACAAAAGAATAAAATATTTTACAGTTGTCACATTACTCTCATGAACACTTAGGGGTCAATCCTGATGTCATTCGGAAGGACTCCAATCGGATTCAGGTTGGTCAAATCCGATCCGGAACCCTTGTTTCTGACTGAATTGTACACACTTCCCAACAACCGATTCCGATGCCTGGAAACCGTTAGGGCTGCCCGAAGCAGTTACGAAAGGCATTCGGGCAGGTCGTGTCTTTTCGGACCCGAATCGAAAAGGTTTTCCCCACCCACCCCTTTCTTCAATGGGAGCCTGTGTTCTTGTTCGAAACACAGGCTTCCATTGAAGTCAATGGGAGTCCGGCCGAATCGTATCCGGAAGCATCCGGATACATCCAAATTGCTCCCAGATCCGAGTCATCTGGAAAGCATTCCGGAACCGATTTGGTTGAATGCTTTCCGAACGACATCGGAATCCACCCCGGATTATTTAAGGCCAAGAAAAAATCCCCATACTAAGATGCGGGGAAGGAGGAACTAAATAGGTTCACGGACAGGAAGAGACCTTTGATGAAGTAAGTGGGGCTTAAGGGGAGGCTTTGATGGATCCTAGACCCTGACATTCTAATGGATGTTGTTTTACCTATTTATTTACAGAGTTTGACTACATGGTCCACCTGCCTCCTTACCCTCAGGGAGCCCTAAAAAGACTGCTATTAAGTAAGGGGAATGAGCAAAAATCACACTTCACTTTATTTGCATGATGAGTGTAGCACACAAAGAGAATATGCACATTTTTAAAGTAACTGTGATGGGGACTCACACTTTGTATTGCTTTCACACTGGTCCTGTTTGATGTGAAATAATCACAGGGCTTACTTTGAGACATGTATAAGGATACACAGAGATATATGTAATGATGCTGTGCTAGATTAGTTATCTCTGTATCTCCCAAACTTACAGAGAAAATCAAACATATGGAACAGATGGGTCAGTATGTATGGCGCTTATCAGTATGGTGAATGGAAGTTTCGCAATTGAATGCACAAAAATAGGATACTAACTGGATACTTGTGAGGTCCTGATGAAAGCCAACTAGGCCGGTAAGGCACTGATGTTATGGCTGAAACACGCTGACCCAGGGAAGCAGAGGATACTAATTTCCTTTGTGCGTCCAAATCTGTTTTTAACTCCATCAGGGTGCCCTTTTTAAAATAGAATTAACCCTCAGGATACCCTACACTATTTTAAATCTAGCATCCCACCCAATAACCAAAGAGCACCCTTGGCTACCAGTCTTGAGCCCGTCCAGATACACTAGGTATCTGGTTGAGGATTCTATGATGAAGCGTGCCACTTGGAATTCCAGTGGGCGAGAGTTCTTTTAATACCATAGGGTGATCCCTTTGGGGTGGTATGGAGAGATAGGCTAAGCACGGTAGGGGTTCCGGCCTGTTGTTTTTGTATGGTTAAATGTTTGGGAAGGTGAGTGAACCCTGAATCACTTCTCACTCCCTCCTTCGTGGAATAGAAATTAATGTGATGGCCCAGAAAACAGCAGCCAACGGGACTGCGCTTTATATCTGCTATCTTGATTTTGATCAGCTCAATAGAGGACTACTTTGGAAGAAGTTAACAGTATAGGGCATACCCCTTATGCTTACAGAAAGCTGCTCATCTCATGTATAGAGATACCTGGGTAAGAATAAAGATAGGGGATGGAACATAAGTTAGTCGAAAACTCTATATAGACCGTGGTCTTAAACAGGGATGTATGTTGGCCCACCTAATATTTATTGTATGCACAGTAGTTCTGTCTAATACTATCATGAGGGGAAGACCCTTTCCACCTAGATTGGGTGACTTAGAAATGGCAGTTATCCAACAGGTAGAAAACACAGTTCTTTTGGACCTCATACCGATTGGTCTTCAATCTCTTTATGCTCTAAATGCATATTACATTAATAATAATCTTAAGTTGAATGTAAAAAGAAAACACATATGATATTTGTACAAACCACACATACAGTACTCACTGGAAGATATGGGTAGATCAATTGAACAAACCACCACATAACAATACATGGGAGTATGACAATTCAAAAACATGGACCGAAGGTGCCAACTTAAAGCTATAAGGTATAAAGCACACCATTTCCAATATCAGCTTGGGTAAATGTATAATAATTTATACAGTCCATCCGCAAAGTCCATTACGGATGTTTTCTAAGCTAAATTTCATCTGGCAGTTACATACCGATTGCCAAAATATGGGGGACAAACACCACAATGAATTTGAAAAAATACAGAGTGCTGCTATTGGTTATATGTTTGCCTTCCCAGCTGTCCAGTTTCCCAATTGATACTTGAATTTGGACTAAATAGGGGCCAGACGTACAGTCTGCTAAATATTATTTTAGACTAAAAGAAATCTGAAGAAGCTCTTTGAAAAAGATCATCATGAAGGAATTATGCACTCTTCGTAAAGCTACATGGCTAATAGTCTCACAAATCTCAAATCAAATCCCTAACAAATTTGAAATGTTGGAAGATTGGGATAAAATATGGACTACAATCTATTTAAAATTAATGTCAACAAAGTAGTGTTTTTTCCAATGATAAAAATATTGGAGAGCTTTTGGTGTTTAAAAGAAGAAAAGATCTACTCTCTTTGTATTCCTGCCTGAAAACTCAGCGGTCCGTTAAAACCAGTCTAAAACTGCCAATTAGAAAAACATTTATGAGGTTTAAGTTCCAACTTCTACCGATTGCTGCTGAGATAAAGGCAGGCTGGAGAGCCTCAAATACTCTATTAAGCAAATCTTGTAGATTTTGTGGATATAGGGCTAAGCACAAAATTAATTTTACAGCGCATAAATATTTTACGTCCAAGTCTTACACGCTTGGGTATTTGGACAATTAATGAAACCATTTGCAAATGCGTTTTGGGTAAAGATATACAGTTCATTACTATATTTAGTGACGTTTTTTGATTTAGCAGTAATTGAATTGAAAATATTGAATCAACCCTTGCAAGCAAATGGTTGCCAATTCACTAACAAAAGACAGCTATCGATGCTTATCTAGATGATACGAGTCTCCTATATTAGGCATTGTCTGCTTTTACTCCTGTAATATTTATTTTAGCTGTATTTATTACATGTTTACATAAGGAATTTGTTATGTTTTTTATCAGCTACGGATAAAGTTTATTATTATTATTACTATTATGATTATTACCAACTTCCCACTTTGTGAGAACTATTCTTCTCAAACTAGGAAATAAGGGTGTTTTCTTCAACAGGGTAAATGGGGATGGGTGTCTTCCAATTCCCTTTTAAGTCCATATCCCACCCAAACCTTCATGGGAACGGACATAACTGGAGATTTGTCCTATGTAAGGGTACTATGTTTCTTACATGTCCAAGGGATCTCACAGAGTGGGCAGCTACACAAGGTGTGGCCCATGGAACTGCTATTGTCTCTGCATTACATCATTCCCACATGTACCAGAGTTATGCTACTTTGTAATTGCAAAATATGACATCCCCATACCAACCACTTTCGATGAAGATAGCTCTGCATAAAACCAATGCGTACCCTCTTCCCTCAATCAATGAAGTTAACACAAAGAGACTAAATCTTATCCATCGTCCCTTACGATATAATGATCAGGGGTATTAGGAAAGGAAGAAGTATCACAGGTAAACTGTCTTATTTTAAAAGTGATCTGTTTATTGAGATTTCATAATAAGCAGAAAACAACCCAATACTCATATGGAAATAGTTTCCCCTATGCTGGAGCGCCTGTAATCTCAGAGAGAGATGACAGGAGAAATTGTCATAAACTATGTTTTTGGAATGTGGCCGGGCTTAATGCTAAGGTGATAGATCATACCTGGATTGATTTTGTTAAGGAGTTCGATGTATTAGCTGTCCAAGAGACCTGGATTTGCGAACCTATACATTTAAATGGTTTTAGAACTTTTGATACCCCTGCTACTCCATCAGTTTATGGGAGAGCTAAGGGGGGATTATGTCTTTATGTGTCGAATCTCCTGAACTTGGAAAAATCTGTTCTAATTGGTAGCGATGTTTACTATCAGGTCATGTCGCTCCACACAGACAGGATACTTTGTCTGCTGGTGGTTAACTTTTACAACAATATTCCTACCAGTAGATTTGAGGAGGTAGTGAGATCTATTAACACCATTGTACAGAACATTCAGGCTGCATCAACCAGAGAAGTGTGCAACCTATGGGGGGGGGGGGTGATTGATTTTAATTGTAATATTTGTGGTCATATAGATAACGGGTACTGTGGTTTATCGTGGGATAAGGACCATCCCTTTCAGCACTTCGCACATAATAAATCCGGGGACATTCTAAATGGAATTATGTTTGATACAGATTTGGGCTTTGCCAATATGTTATGTCCCAACCCCGTGCATTTTAATCCCACCTATAATGGGCAGGGGAAATCATCAACAATAGATTTTATTTTGATGTCAAGCAGGTATGCTACTAGAGTTAAAGATTTTGTCACACATGACATATCGGTGAGTGACCATTTCCCTTTGAGCATCTCCATTAGGTCTAAGAGAAATATAATAGATCATACATCTACATTTATGGGGAATCTCAATATATCTAGGCAAAATGGATATGCCCTAAAATGGGATAAGCTGAACCCTGATACTTTCATAAGGTAGGTTATTACCAATTGCAAAGAGGAGGTCAAGGCCTGTTTAGATGTAAATACTATGACCAAAGACATTATAAGTGGGTTCCAGACAATTTCAAAATACATCAAACAGGAAATGTCTGTGAAACTCAATAAATGTAATAAACCTAAGCATGGTTGGTTTGATGCAACATGTTCTAAGGCCCATGCCAAGTTAAAGAGAGCACTGCATTCAGAGCCTAGAGTTGTGGAGGATGTCAGGCTGGCACGCAGGGAGTATAACGCGGCCTTAAAGTTAAGGAAAACCACTATTAAAAATGAAGCGTGGCGGGACTTGCAGATAGCTTCAAAGCTAAAAGACCATTCTGCATTTTGGAAGGCGGTCAATGCGCCCTTTTTGTTGGAGAAGGACAGGGCCACGATTGAGATAGCTATTAGCGAGGCTGAGTGGTTGGAGCATTTTGTAGCCAATTTGGTTCTTAGTCAAGGTACAGAGGATATGAATCTGAAATTTGAGCTGAGTGAAGTTAACCGGGACCAGATGGCATCCCGGTATATCTTTTTAAACATAATATTTTATTGTGGGGTCCTCTTTTAACTCAAGTTTTAAATGCTTGTAGCACAATCGTCCCTCTTTCTTCCTGGTATGAATCGACCGTGGTCCCCATTTTCAAAAAAGGTAACAGGTCGGACCCTGCCTGCTATAGGCCGATATCTCTACTCGATTCAACAATTAAGATTAACGGCAGAGTTTTGTTATTAAGGTTACAAGATTGGGCGGAAGACCATTCGATACTTAGTGACCTTCAGTATGGTTTCCGCAAAGGCATGGGTACAATTGACCAGGGGTTAAATTTGAACATGATGATCGGCAAATACACTAAAGCCAAAAGGGGTCGGTTGTATTTAATGTTCGTAGACTTGACTGCTGCGTTTGATTCCGTAATCCATGAAGAACTCTGGAGAATCTTAACTAATATGGGGGTGGAAAGTTCTATAGTTTTATTTTTGAGACAATTATATGCGGGAGCAAATGCTAGGATTCGTTATGGGATGGGAGGGGAGGGGAATGCACTAAGCACTTTAGAGTAAGAAGGGGTGTGAGACAGGGATGCGTCCTGGCACCCTTCCTATTTATATTATATATGAATGACTTGGGAAATAGGCTGGGGAAAGAGTGCCAGGACCTCCCACAAGTGGGGAAGAGACCTATTCCCACATTAATGTATGCCGATGATGCGGTTTTGATGTCACGCACCCCTGTAGGGATGCAGAGGTTAGTTGATTGTTTTGTTGATTATATCGCTAAACTGGGATTAGAAGTGAATATTTCTAAAACCTTTGTGATGAAATGTGGGGCAGGTTATACACATTTCAGACGCATTTTAATAGGTAAGAAACCGATTGATTGCTGCAAAACCTTCTGTTATCTGGGTATACTCTTTGATAAGAGGGGGACATGGACTCAGGCCATTAGGACTAGGAGGCTACTGTTTCCTAAAGCGGTAGCCGCACTCTTTAATTTCAGTAAGAAGCTGGGGAAACGGGCTCCAGAGGTCCTATTAGAGATATACAAAGCAAAATGCATCACAATAGCCACCTATGGGGCAGGCATCTGGGGTTATGGGAATGTTAATTCACTCCAATGCATTGAGAATAGGTTTTTAAGATTTGTATTGATTGTCCCGGACAGCACTTCTGCCTATGTTTGTCATACTGAATTGGGCTTGCCATACATTACGGACATTTGTAAAATTCAACCTGTACTCCAGTGGCACAGAATATGGACCTCTGATTCGCTGGAGCTCAATAGACAGCTACTTACAGACTGTGGTAAACTGGATGGGGTACGGAAGATTAGTTGGCTAGAGTACATTAAAAATTTTGTTGGTTACCTTGGCCACCCTGAATATTTTTCAGTCCCCCTTACTCTTTTAGCTGTAAACAGGAAAGAATAAAAAATTAGCTGTCTATCCTACTTGGATAATAAGAGAAGAGATATAGAATCCCAAAAAGTCTCTGTACAGGCGCATCAGTTAATAATGGTCACCGATAAATTCCAGCCCTACCTAAGCAAGTTTACAAGAGAGCATGACAGATTTTTGTTGACCCGTTTGAGATTCAACATTTTTCACAGGCTTGTCTCTTTTCCCACTGAAAACAACCGGTCGAAGGAGCTATGTAAATGTCCATGTGACGATGTGTCTTTTCAATCAACTATTCATGTTCTATTCCTTTGTAAATGTTACTCTTATAATAGGCACAGGTGGATTTTGCCAATTTTTAAAAATAAGGGACTAAGACAATGTTGTCCTGCTTTTCTGTTTTTACAAACATTAGGAGAACAATTGTCCGTATAAATTTTAATGTTTTTAAAATTAGTCTTAAAATGTAGAAATTCAATCATGATGTAATTCACTCCTTTTCTGATCCTTTCTTGAACTGATTCGTATAGCTATTTTATGAATTTATAAGCTAATAATTGTATTTATTGTGCCCATAATTGTATTGTGCTTTTATGATTATTTCTTTTAATCGAATAAAGCTTTTTGAATTGGTTAATTGGTTTCCCCTATGCCTGCAAACATTGGCCCCCCACCCACAAGTTCCCAAGCCCATACATTACAGATTATAAAGCAAGTTATGCAATGTCATCCTGATAGCGTAGCCAGTTACCCCACACCTTCTAAAGCTGATTTGGCCCTTATGGATGGGATCAGTAACAACAGTAGTGAGTCGGGCTGCAAGGACCTTAACTAATATTTTAGTTTCACAATTGGCTCTGTTGGACAAGCAGCATTGAGAGGGTGGTCCTGTTTGAAGATGGTGACAATATGGGGCTCCTCAAGGTCTCCCAGGAGGCGTCGCCTTCTGAACGCATCCAAGTACAGTTCTAAAAGGGGCTGCATGAGAATATCAGTCTTACAACAGAAAAACTCCATTGGTAGACTGATGGGGCACCCCACCCCCCCCCCCCGCCTCCGACAACCGAGCAGTAGCCTTCGCAATCTCAGTCACAATGAGGGGTTCCTCTAGCGGCTGCTGCTGAGCATCACTCAGGCGTCATGCTTGGACAATGGAGCTATACCGGCTAAGCTTGGGTAGCGGGCGGTGCCGCCCTTTCGCATATAATGAGGAATAGTATGTGGTGAACGCATTCACAATATCTACCGCATTAGTATGGATGTCCCCTGACTCATCCTTAGTCTCTGTTGTGAAGCAATTTCCGTTTGTGTGTTGGCTGAGCCAGTGCAAGAGTTTCCTGGCCTCATATGTTTGGAGATACAAAGTATCAAACAATTGTCCAGAGCACCACCACAATGAGAAGTAAAAGGTCCGTCACTCTAGCAGTTCTGTTAAAGTAAGATGAGCTTCAATACACATAAGGTAGGTACAGAAAGTGGATGATTCCAATCGTTTTTATTCAAAAGTTTTGTGCATATAAAATTTCAAAACAACAGTCGACACGTGTTTCGTCATACTTGATGACTTTTTCAAGGCTCTGAATGATGTATCTGATTTGTTTGAAGGAAGGTTCAAAGATACCCGAATCCTGGCCCTCGGGCCCCGGGGGCAACAAAAAGGAAGCTCTTATTTAAGCAGAAAACAACACAATTTTCACATGGAAATAGTTTCCCCCATGCCTGCAAACATTATCCCCCCACCCCCAAGTTCCCAATCCCATACATTAAAGAATATAAAGCAAGTTATGCAATGTCATCCTGATAGCGTAGCAAATTACCCCACATCTTCTAAAGCTGCTTTGGCCCTAATGGATGGGATCAGTGACAACAGTAGTGAGTCGGGCTGCAAGGACCTTAACTAATATTTTAGTTTCACAATTGGGTCTGTAGGACAAGCAGCATTGAGAGGGTGGTCCTGTTTGAAGATGGTGACAAATTGGGGCTCCTCCAGGTCTCCCAGGAAGCGTCGCCTTCTGCACGCATCCACGTACAGTTCTAAAAGGGGCTGCATGAGAATTTCAGTCTTACAACAGAAAAACTCAATTGGGAGACTGATGGGGCACCACCCCAGCCCCCAACAGCAGAGCGGTAGCCTTCACAATCTCAGTCACAATGAGGGGTTCCTCTAGCGGCTGCTGCTGAGCATCACTCAGGCGTCATGCTTGGACAATGGAGCTATACCGGCTAAGCCTGGGTGGAAGGCGGTACCGCCCTTTCGCATATAATGAGGCATAGTATGTGGCGAACGCATTCACAATATCTACAGCATTAGTATGGATGTCCCCTGACTCATTCTTTGTCACTGTTGTGAAGCAATTTCTGTTTGTGTGTTGGCTGAGCCAGTGCAAGAGTATCCTGGCCTCATACGTTTGGAGATACAAAGTACCAAACAAATGTCCAGAGCACAACCACAACGAGAAGTAAAAGGTTCGCCACTCTAGCAGTTCCGGTAAGGTATGATGAGCTTCAACACACATAAGGTAGGTACAGAAAGTTGATGATTTCAATCGTTTTCATTCCATATTCTCGTGCATATAAAATTTCAAAACACCAGTCAACACATGTTTCGTTGTACTTTTGTTCCATTTTCAAGGCTCTGAATGGTGTATCTGATTTGTTCGAAGGAAGATTCAAAGATACCTGAATCCTGGCCCTCGGAGCCCCGGGGGCAACAAAAAAGGAAGCTCCTATTTAAGCAGAAAACAACACAATACTTGGAAATAGTTTCCCCCATGCCTGCAAACATTATCCCCCCACCGCCAAGTTCCCAAGCCCATACATTACAGATTATAAAGGAAGTTATGCAATGTCATCCTGATAGCTTAGCCAATTACCCCACATCTTCTAAAGCTGCTTTGGCCCTTATGGATGGGATCAGTGACAACAGTAGTGAGTCGGGCTGCAAGGCAATTAACTAATATTTTAGTTTCAAAATTGAGTCTGTAGGACAAGCAGCATTGAGAGGGTGGTCCTGTTTGAAGATAGTGACAATGTGGGGCTCCTTCAGGTCTCCCAACAGAAAAACTAAATTGGGAGACTGATGGGGGCACCCCCCCAGCCCCCAACAGCAGAGCGGTAGCCTTCACAATCTCAGTCACAATGAGGGGTTCCTCTAGCGGCTGCTGCTGAGCATCACTCAGGCGTCATGCTTGGACAATGGAGATATACCGGCTAAGCCTGGGTGGAAGGCGGTACCGCCCTTTCGCATATAATGAGGCATAGTATGTGGCGAACGCATTCACAATATCTACCGCATTAGTATGGATGTCCCCTGACTCATTCTTAGTCGCTGTTGTGAAGCATTTTCTGTTTGTGAGTTGGCTGAGCCAGTGCAAGAGTTTCCCGGCCTCACACGTTTGGAGATACCAAAGTACCAGCATGGCCAGTATCAGTGTATGGCATGTCTCCTCTGAAAGTGCCCCCATTTACTCGTGCTCCGCCTCCTGCACCACCCGATCTAGGTCTTCAATCTTATGCATGCGGTTCCCCCATTTACGGGTAACCTTCGATATTATGGTCTGCCTAGTAACCGCACATACGTGCCCCAGAAGAGCACAGCAGAGTCCATCAAACCGGCACTGCCGTGAAAGAACTGTGTGGGGCCCCTCTCCTCAGAGACTCCTGGTAGGGCTGTTGAGTTAGCCAAAGGCGCTAAGTCTCCAGGGCATCAAGGGAGGTAAGGACCTAGATGCTCTAGGCATGTAGAAGTATGCAATGGGAATCAGGATGTAGTCTTGTCAGGAAAGAGTACCATGAACCACCGAGAGGAACGTATATCCCCCAGCTTCATAATGGTAGTGAGGTCACACATCCTTGAGAATCTCCCCTCCTGAAGTAGCCGCTGCAGGGTCCAAGTTTGTTCCTGGCTCACTTCCCGCTTTCCCAGTGTCCCAAAGGGGAAATCATGTGCAGCTGGAGATAAACATCAGGTCTAGGCAGTCTGAGGAGGGGCACAGAGCCTCTTCGCGGGGCATCCAAGGGCCAGCGTCCGCCGTCACACCGGAGTCGTTGGAGGGTGCAGGGTGCCAATATCGGCCTCTGTTTGCACAGGCAAATGGCTGGCAGATACTGCGGTCCAGTCCCAACCACCCTGAAGGAGGGCAGCTCCTTCGGGCCGCAGTTCAACTAAGCTCCCTCTCAGCAACCTAACCAACCACAACCCACTCACCGCCATATGGAGTAAGTGGGAGCATGATCAGTCGGGGATTCAGCCACATCCGCAGAGTCACAGCAGGGTACCTTTGTAGTCACAGGAATCTCGGGTCCCACACAGAAGCACCCCCAAATCCCTAGCGCCCACTTCCTCCCCCAGAGGGTCTGAGCGCATGGTGAACTGGGGTGTTTTTCGTGAATGGTGGGCGGAAGCGCCATCTTAGATGCTGCAGCAAATGTGCATCTCTGTCGCGGCAGCCACCTCTCTTCTCAGATGGCAGTGAGGAGGGCATGGGAGCTTCCCTCTGGAATGAAGGAAGCAGAGCCATCCTAGGATCGGCCCTAGAATTCAGGATGAAGAAGGATACTGTAGGCGGCAGTTGGAGCGCTGTTAAAATGCATCCGTCAACTTGGTTGCCTAGTGACCTCTCCCCACCCCCTCCCCTCAATACACTATCATTTTAATCACTGGGACACGTTCTAACCAGGAGGTATTAGACATTATACCATTTTTGTAAACCTGTATTTTTTTTGTTTAAATAGTTTTTATGAATTTCCCGCAAAAACAACAAATAGGAAGACAACATAAATAAGAAATCATATAAACTCTCATAATAAAGACATGTAAACTGTCATAATAAAGACATTGTCTATATAATGCCTCCAAAGACATATGTTATTTCTATAGCAAATGTGAGTCATGTTGAACAATTTACAGACCTTCAGTGAAGGCCTTTCTGGGACGGACTCTATCTAACTGTAGATTCCTCACCATGTGAATTCCCACAGGAAGCAGACTGGATCTGGGGAATTTTGATGGCAATTTCCTTGTGTCTGTAGGTGGTGTTGTGCAACTCTGCATTGGGTCCCCACCCCAGATATGGCATTGGGCCCTTACATCTACTCACCTCCGAATGCTGATGTCAGTTTATTTCTCATCTCTGTCAGCAATGGACAGAGAGGCAGACCAACCACTTCGGGAGGAAGTTTGAAAGCGTCAACTGTCACCACTGAATCTCCTCTCCATCCATAGAGGTGTAGGTTGTGCAGGCTCAGGTGTAGAACCCAGCCATACTGCAGGGCCCTGTCTTGCTACTGCAATGGGAGGTCCTCCCGAAAAGGCATCCAAAGCTTAAGGCATATGCTCATGGTCAGAAGTTCTGGGTACCACACTTTCCTCGCCCAGTCTGGAGCCCCTGGGATGACTTGGGCCCGATCTCTTCTGATCTTTTTCAATACTCTGGGCAGGAGAGGTCGAGGCTGAGAAGATCCTTAGGAGTCCCAAAGCCTAATCCAGGTGTAAAGAATCTCCAAAGGAGAGCCGTCTTGGGAACTCCAACATGCAAAAGGTTGGGCACTGCACATTCTCTGTGTAGCGGCGAATAGATTGAGCCAGGGTTCTCCTAACTGTTGGAAGATGGCCTGTGTCAACTCAAAGTTTAACTGCCATTTGTGATCCTCTAGGCAACGTCTGCGGAGTCTGTCCACTATGGTGTTTAATGATCACTTCATGTGTTGGGCGACCAAATGCTCTGTCCGGTCAGCCACCATGCCACCCAGTTTGTTGCAGTACCATATAGTGGTTGTGTTGTCTGTGAGCAACTGCACCAGTTTCCCCTTGATAACTAGGAGGAATGCCTTTAGACCAAACGATTTGTCCGTAGGTCCAATAAGTTGATGTGAAAAAGGTTCTCTGCTGGAGACCAGCGTCCTCTGGTCTCCACCTCTCCCAGATAACCTCCCTAACCCAGCAACGAGGCAGCCATAATCACTGTTAAGTCTGGGTGTGGTAGGGGAAGGGTCTGCTGCCGTTCCAACTGCAGTAAACCAGCCACCACTGCAGATCTTTCACAGTCTCTTTCAACACTCGGGCAGAATCCAAAAGGCTTTCTTGGTGCAGAGCCCACGGAGACTTCAAATGCCACTACAGCACCCGCATATAATGGTCTACTAGCATGATGCAGGAGGCCAAGAAGCTCAGATGCCTCAGAGCTGCTTCTCAATGAGACCCAGGTCAAGGGTTGGACCATCAGGATCATAGTCCAGATGTCCTGGACTCATTGAGGCAGACAGAAGGCTTGGAAGAGCACTGTATCCAGGATGACCCCAATGAATGTAAGCCATTGTGGAGGAGTCAGGTGGGACTTCGGTGCTTGTTCCCTTGTTGGGAAAAACACAACAATGTCAACAGGTCATCTGGAGATAGCTTACTACAGTTTCGAGTGTACCAGCCTTTAGCAGTCAGTTGTAGACGTATGGGAAAACTGGTATTCCCAATCTCCGCAAATGGGCCGCGAACACCACCATCTCCTTTGTTAACACCTGAGGTGCACTGGTAAGGCCAAAGTGTAGCATGGAGAACTAAAAGTGCTCTTAGTCCAACTGAAACCGCAGATAATGTTCATGGGATAGCAGGCAGGCAAAGTGAAAATAGGAGTCCTGCAAATCCATCGCCACCATCCAGTCTCCTAGGTGCAGGGCAGACCGAATTTGAACTGGGGTGAGCATTTTGAACTTGTCCTTTTGGAGGAAGAAGTTCAGAGGGTGAAGATCTGGGATGGGATGAAGGCCGCACCCTTTAGCACCAGAAAATAACATGAGGAACAGCCAGTCCTGGACTCAGATTCCGGCACTCTCTCTATTGCTCCCTTTGCCAAGAGAGCCTGAACTTCTCTGAAGAATATGGACAAGAGGTCCTCTGGGAGGTGTTGGGGTGTGTGTGACATATCCGTGTGATATGACAGGAAGGGTAGGGAGTAACCGTGTTCCACAATTTTGGAACACCCATTGGTCAGATGTGATGCTCCTCGGCCTGGGGGGTAAAAGGTAATGCAACCTCCCATCAGGTGATCGTGTGACATAGAGGGTGAATTAAAGTGGTTTTGCAGCAGTTAGTGGAGGTGGTGTTTGGGCAGATTGGTGCCCAGGTGGCCTGGACACTGTCTGCCTGAACTCCTGCATCTACCACAAAAGGACTGAGAGGTCTGTTGTTGTTGAGGCATGTTCTGGTGTTGCCTTCACAGATATCCCGACAACACCACGAAAGGGGCGAAATTCATGGGGGAACTGCATAACAGGCTGAGATAGGCCCAGAGAGTGAGCAGTGGGTTTTATTTTTAAAATCTTTCCAAGGCCGAGTCCGCCCTCATTCCAAACAGCCTAGAGCCGTCAAAATTTGTTTGACGTCGCCCGAGATGCCCATGGAGCAAATCTAGGAGTGGAACCAAAGCACCACTCTGGTGCCAACTACCTTACCCAGACTGTCTGCCATATCCAATCCCAAACTAATGGAGAACTTTGCATCGTCCTGGCCAGCATCGTCCTGGCCATCTGTGATGAGATGCTGAAATAGTGCATCTGTCCCACATCTCATGCGAGTCCCTCCTCAGGATGCAGCTAGTATTGGCCAATATGAGGCAAAGATGGTTAAGAATACATATGCTTGGCGAACGTCTCCATGAGTTTTGATTCCCTCTTAGAATGGGTTGTTGGGAATACATTAGGGTTGAGGTGACTTGTGGATGCCTGCATCTGTCACTTTTAATGGTAGACAAAATGACTGAGTATGACATCATGGTAAATAATCAGAGTACTCGGAGTATGCGATAGGATGCGGAAAAAAAATCTTGCAGTCAGTTGACTACACTAAGAAGAAGCTACAGGAGCTGTTTTGTATCAGCATGCGGTCTCAACAATTTTTTTTTTTTTTTTTTTTTTTTGGAAACCGTTTATTGCAGTTTGAAAAAGTTACAGGTACGGGCCTACAACCACCCGGCCGGCCGCTAGAGTGACAAAAGCATATCACATACATACAGTAAGAGTCTCTTGGCGGTGCAGATTGGGGAAGCAGGAGACATCAATAGCGCAGGCCACATAACTCCAAGCCCACAATACGGTTTCCTTTTATCAAAACAAAACAACACAAAAAAACCACACCCGCAAGGTAACCCGCAATCCAAAATGACGGCACGAGCTCTATAAGTGGGGGATCCCAACCAGCAGCAAAACTCTGAAGAGGGGAATGGGAGTAGATCAGGGACTGGGGAACCGCGTGCCCACGGCCGAGGGGGGGGGGTCAGCTAGGGAGACGGGGCTGGCGAGGCAGCCGGTAGCAGTGGCGGCTCACAAATACCCCCGCGGTAGGCGTTCCAGGGGCCCCAGATTTTCACCCATGCCCCAGGCTTACCCCTCGCCACGTACACCACCTTTTCACGAAACATACACCAATCCATGTGTTCTTTCCAGGCCAACACCGCCGGGGGCCTCTGGGATCCCCACAATTGGGCAATGTCGCGCTTAGCTATCATGTATCCCAGAGTCACCCACCGCGTCTGCGGGACCGAGTAGTCATTTGGCTCCCACACATTCAGCAAGCATCTCCTCGCTTCCGGCAACAACGCGACACGCGTAACCACACGCAGGACCTCATGCACACCACGCCAGAATCGCTCCACCCTAGGGCACTCCCACAGTATATGCATAAAAGTTGCCAGAGCACCACAGCCACGCTTACACAACCCGTCACCAGCAAAGCCCATACGTAGAAGCCTTGGCCCCGTCACGTAAACCCGGTGAAGGATCTTAAGCTGGACGAAGCGAAGGCGAGCCGGGATGGCCACCTCCTTCGGAGAGGCCACCGCGGAAATCCAATCCTCGTCGTCCAGCTCCAGCCCGTCGGCAACCCAGGCCTCGCGGAGACTAGTCAGCAGGCACGACCTGTCGTTAATCAGCTTTTTATATATAAGGGAGATCGTGCTGTCTGGGACATAGCCGTCCAGCACTCTGTCCTCCAGGGGGGAAGACTCCGGAATGGACGCGACATCCGGGAAGACGGAGCCCAGCGCGTGGCGGACTTGGAGGTACCGAAAGTACTCACTGCCTTGCAGCTGAAACTCCGTCTGCAGCGTCTCAAAAGTTTTGAATCCCCCCCTCGTCCAGAGATCTCCCACCGTGCTGATTCCGATCGTGTCCCACTTCTCGAAGCCCTTCGACGTCCACAGGGAGCCCAACCGCTCGGACGCATATAGCGGCGACGCCCGGGTCAAACGGTCCTTCCACCCCATAGCTGCATTAGCCGCGTGCCAGACACGCACCATGACACGCGTCGGTCCCGTCAGACGGGAGTCGGGCGCGCCAGAGTAGAGCGCTCGATTGTAGTCGCCACCGGGCAGGAGCATCTTGTCCATTTCAAATGCCGGGTTCAAGGCGGGCCCGTAAAGGCCATGGTTAATTGCAGCTAGTTGGGAGGCCCAGTAATACCGTTTAATATCCGGGAGGGCGACCCCCCCATCGTACCACGGGAGCGTCAATTTAGCCAGAACAATACGCGGCCTCCCGTCCCAGAACAGGCGCCGCTGGAGGCCCTCCACCTCACGGAAGTAGCGTGCCGGAACCAAGTCCATAGTGTTCTGGAGGGCGTACAGAAAGCGCGGCAAGGACATCATCTTAAACAAGGCCGAGCGGCGAAAGCGGCAGACGCCGCCAACGCACAACGTCCTCCTTCAAGCGCTGGAGGGGGGGCAGCAAATTCCGCTCGTAGCGGGCCTCCGGATCCAGAGTAATATAGATGCCCAGGTACCGAAACCCCTGGGAGGCAATCTGGATCGGACAGTCCCGTGGCAGGACCGGAGCCTCCCCGGAAAGCACATACACACAGGATTTCGCCCAGTTGATGACAAGGCCTGAGTTGCGACCGAAGGAGCGCAAAACATCAACTAGGACGATCAGTGATTTACGCGGGGAGGCGAGATATAGAAGGATATCATCAGCGTAGAGGGACACGCGGTCCTCATGCTCGGGGGTCCAACGGAGACCACGGATGGAAGGGTGCCACCGCAGCCACTCCGCCAGGGGCTCCAGGGCCAGTGCAAACAGGAGAGGCGACAGGGGGCAACCCTGTCGCGTGCCCCGCCCCAGCGCGAATGGGGCCGAGACTCGCCCATTCACCACCACCTGTGCCAATGGGCCCGAATACAACTATTTGACCCAGCTAATGAAACCCGGCCCAAATCCAAATTTCGCCAGCATCGCCCAGATGTATGGCCACTCAAGCGTGTCAAACGCCATGGTGGCGTCCAAGGACGCCAAGATGGCCGGCTCCCGCACAAACGGGACACGCGCGAGCACCCCGTGCAAGCGTCGCAGATTAAGTGCCGTGTTGCGGTGTGGTATAAAGCCAGATTGGTCTTGGTGGACCAAATCGCCCACCACGCCGACCAACCGGTTGGCCAACACCTTGGCGAGGAGGTCTCAACAATTTTTAATTCGTTTATTTGTACAATTATTTTTTTTTAAAATGTAATTGCTGGAGAACACTGTGCTCATACATCACTGTTTTATGTCCTAATGATGACCAGAGAATGACGCATGCGCCGAAGCGTCAACAACAGCTATCTAGACCAGAAATGAATTATCTAACAATGCGCTGACTGTGTAGTTTCCCCTTATCAATTCAAATATTATCTCAAGTTTGCGTTTTATTTAGATGCTCTTTGGTGCAAACATGTCTCTTTTATTCACTTACATGCTGTGTGATGACTTACTGCACTTATTTATTGATACTGTTTGCAAATTATATTTTTTGGAATGGTGTATTACTTCATTTAAAAAATGTATTCTGTTTGTTGATTGTTATGGGCATTCATTATTTAGACTTCACAAAGCTGAACTAAAGGTTTCTAACTATTTACAACTGTTCATACACACCACCTACATGAAACATTGCTGTAACTGACATCAGTAAACCTAGGTTTGGTTGAGGTTTACAGGACAGGTTCTGCTCCTTTATTATGAAAGGAAGAAAGAGCAGCAGTGGAGAAACTGATGAAATCTAGCTGTGAAGTTCCCCAAGAAAATGCGGGAGTCCAACATTCACTCCTAGAGGACAGTGACTAAGTTGGTGCTTGGTAACCCTGAGCACTACATAGGGTTATCATATAGCAATGCTGGGTGGGGTTGTGTTTGACTGGGAAAGATAGATGCTCATGGATTGCTCGAGGTGGTGCTGGCACATTGCTGGGGGGCTAATTACAGATGAAGTGGGATGCTGGGTTATTGATGTTATTTTGTGTTCTGAGGGGACTGATGGTTTAGCCGGTTTCAGGCTCGAAGTGGGCCCTTAGGATTTCACCATTATACAGTACTCCCAGTACTCCATCACAATGAAAGAAAGGTGCAGCCCACAAAACACAAATATATTCCCACACACTAAGGATGAAAGAGATTAAATTACTCCAATATGTTGTCTTAACACCCCTATAAGGAGTGTGTTGATGCTACAGTCTTTGAGGAGGTCAGGAGCAGAAAAGTGTTTCCTATAAGATATAAATTAACTGAAAAAAGACTTCTGGAGGATGAGGTCCCACTCCTATCCCATGCAATAGTTGGTTCTGGTGGGAAAAAATGGTAGCAGGTGGAAGCTATCAAAACTAAGAAAAATGAGCCATTTCAAAAAAGAGGTCTACGCTCCTCGTGATCACTCAGTTTCTTGCTGAAGGGTTTAAGTCCACAATAAAGTCAGTGGAAATTGTATGGCATGGATAAGGAGGGCTAGGCAAAAGCATGAAAAAGCTAAAAGGATTATTGTGAACAGCCTTGGATTATATACATGACATGATTTAATATAAAGCTCTACCTACTTGCGAACAGTCAGCTACCAGAAGGAACATAGGTCTGTTTCTCAGGCTGATTTAACCTCACAATGACCTGTCACTGCACTGCTGTAACACATTTTTTGGACCTCCATTTTAATGACTTTAGTCGAGATCAACAAGGGCTGCTGGGAAAAGTATAGATCCTGGCAGCAGGCCAAGGGTACTAGATTCTACAAAGCATCAAGGTCTTCAGGAGAGATCTCAAAGTGAGCGTCTCTCACATGCTGTAAAAAGACCTTGCCAAGTAGACAACTTTGTCAGGAGACAAATGGACAGGGGTCACAGAGCCTCAACCAACATTTCCTGCCTACAGAAGGCGTTGGCAAGAACATTCTCTGTGCCACGGTTTGTAACACAGAAATCCTATTGAGAAAAAGAAATAGACCTATCAAGCTAGCCTGCTGTTCCTACATTGCATGCACTGCAGACACTGGAGGTTTCGATGGTCCGTCCGAAGCCCAAAAGGTTTAACTAACCCCATTAAGAGATGCCTCCGCTCCATATAAGCATGCTTGAGGGCCAAGAGCTTTCATTCCATAACTGTGAATACCACTACTCACACAAATTCAGGACATGGGAGATATAAAAATGGTATGCTCCAGGTTGTTGTCCTCCTGGAGTTGAAATAACACTGCTCCTACAGGAAAATTCGAAGTCTGGGTAACCACAATAAACTTCCTAGATTGATTTAGGCGATATTCCCTCTAATTATTTATACTCTCTGTGCGGCATTTTAAGATATCCGTGCATAGCAGGCAAGTCTATGTGCACCAAGAAACTGACCATGCACGCAAATGCAGCACTCACTATATAAATCTGTGGCAAACGCCACTCCAAATTATTTTTTTCGCACATACAGCTCCATTTAATAGGGACTTGTGACAGTTTTGCAATGCAGATACACACCGTCATGTCATAAATTGTTTACTCTAGTGGCACCAACACTCCAGGTTTAGTAAAAAACAGGACTCAGATGTGTGTATCATTATAACATTTTACTGAAGGGCAGGTGTTGTCATGGTGACAATGCCCTGAAAGAATTTGAGCTGATTAATGCACCTTTATGCCCCCCGAATAAGGGACTTTTGAGGGTGGCATTAGCTTCAACCGCATTCAATATGAAAATAAAAGTGAGCATAATGGCAAATAAAGGACTAATGAAAGGGGGAGGGTAGTATTCTATCCTGAAAAAGCATAAGAATCTTCTCCGTGAAGTTCTGGATCATCAGGATGATCATGGCCAGGTAGGAAGAGGGACTCTTGGCATGCCGTTGTTTGTTTTTCTTCCACTTACTTTCTCCTTCTGGCCTTAATCACTCTGAGTATGGTCCCCTTCCACTCCTCTTCCCAGGCTCCCCTCCTTCATGGAATCCAGGTCCTTCATGGATGCTAGGTATTTGGATCTTGAACTCCACATTATCCACTTTCTTATGAAATCTGCCCAATAACACCATCAGTGTCCCACACTTCTGGACAGACCCACTGTCTGCTGATCCACCATAAAGCTGGGACTGCAGGTGAAAACATTTGTGTGATCCAGGGCTGGACTGGGAACCCAAAGCAGCCTTGGCAAATGTTGTCAGACAAGCCCCTGTACGGCACATAGTGAGTGCAGCTAGCATGCCTGACCGCTACAAGGATGGTTTGCGAGTCCCTCCTCACCATCTCACTGGGGTTGGCTGCTGAATACAAATACAAAGAAATCAGGATGCTAGCTACTAATTACAAAAACAACCATGTTGAGTATGTCACTTTTAACTCAGTCTGCCGTATCACATAGACTTCAGCTATTGCATCGCTTGTTACATACACACACATGTATATTCTCATGTGGGAAGGCCTAATGGAAAGTAGACAGTTTAAGAAAATTACATTAATACAGAACGGCCTAGTAGTATGTCAGTTCTGGCACCTCCGGTCAGCACTTAATATGCTGGTATTTTTTCAAATGCTGGGATTTTTGCATCCATGGAAGCTCAGGTTGTAGGGGGTTGTTTCTAATGGGCCAGGATGGAGAGCTCTGGAGTTGAGAATGATAGAAGTGTGAGATTTGCAGAACGCCTTTCAGTGGCTCAGAGTGGTGTTCAGAATATTGAGCATCCAATTGTTGTCCCCTCTGCACAGCACACAGACACTCGTGCCATTGTAAATGTGATTACATGCAAAAGTGTGAGAAGGAGGTACAAAGCGCCTTAAAAAGCGACAGGGTGAAAGTAAATGAAAATGCAGTTTTTACAGGTGAGCAGGGGGCATATGTATCAAAAACCGTATTTGCGATTCTCAAATAGCGATTTTTTAAGAATCGCCATTTGAGAATTGCAAAACGGGATGTTTTTAAAAATTCGCACATATTTTGCGAATTCTTAATATTCCTTAATTGCGATAAGCAAATTGCGAAATCGCAATTAAGGAATACCTTCCCATTCATTCCTATGGGCCAGGAGGCCCATAGGAATGAATGGGAAGTCATTCTCCAATTGCGATTCGCAATTTGCTAATCGCAAATTGAGAATAATTTCAAAGGTGCAAGTGTGTCATGATGACACCCTGATGCACCCCTGAAATGAGCATGTGTGCGCATATGGCGCACATACATGCCATAAGGGCATGTATGTGCGCCACATGGCACTTTGACAAATGCCAAAAAGTGAATTTGTCAAAGAAATCGAAAATTACCACCAACTTGAAGTTGGTGGTAATTTGCGATTTCTTAAGGTGAAATCGCACAACTTGGGTGCTTGTTACATAGCATTTAAGGAATCGCAATTTGCGATTCCTTAAATGCTTATGCAAAATTAAGGAATCGCAAAATTAGCGATTCTTTAATAATGCGATGCGAAAATGGCTCATACATCGCGTTTTGCGATTTTGTATTTGCAAACGCTGTTTTTTAGCGATTCGCAGCGTATGCGAATACAAAATCGTTTGATACATATGCCCCCAGGTGATTGTAGCATTCTGAACCCCTACAGCTGAAACAACACCCAGAAACAGTTCCAATTCCTTTTGCCATGCCTGTTTTGGAGAATCCCATTTCTTTCATCCCACTTAAAGCCTTGGTGACAAGTATGATTTTCTCCTTTCGCTGACAGCACGCTTGAGACATTATAAAATAGAATGAAGAGTAGACACTGTGCCAGGGAAAGGGAGGGATCACAAATTAACAACTACCAGAGCCCACAGCAAAGCAGGGATTTGTTATAGATGGGCGAGCCAACAAATTAACAGGGAGAACTGAGGCATGGGTACGCTATGGCTCTAAGAGCCTATGCATGAGGCGAGCGCTGAAAAGATTTGAAATCTAAATTGTTTAACAAACATCCCATTAGAATATGATAAGCTGTCGTCAATATTCAAGAAAACATATTTTTTTACATGCAAGAGCATTTCACATTAGCAGAATCAGTTTATTTGAAAAGTACGTATTAAGAGTGGGACTTTTTAAACATGAACTGAGAAACATTACTGCCCCAGCTCTGATGACAATGCTGTAAGTGAACAAAGAGGCAAGTCAGTTGTCATGCATGCAGTATATGTGGCCTAGATTCTTAGTAAAGAAGGAACAACTTTAGAGACTATTAAATAAAATATGTTTTTTGTATATTTCACATCCTGAACTCAAGGATTTGAGCTGCTCTCATATGTGATAACGAACAAAAAGAATGCTCGTTGAAATAATGTATTTGCCCAGGATCACACAATTTGGTGAAGCAGGGAGTGATCCCAGATTTTCCAGTTTCAGGTTGTGCTATTCAGCCACTAGATTGGTATTCCTGCCAATAAAGTTTAATGCTTTGTGTTAATTGCTTTGTGTTTAATTACTAAATGATGTGGTTAGGTTTTGGTGACAGCCATAATACACAGTTTATTTTGCGCAGTTTTACATAGCGCAAACCTTCGGCAATGTTACTCAGTGCTTTACAACAGATATTATATATTATGTTTTATCAGTGCAACTGCTAACAATAGGTACAATCCTGGATCGGGCTCATGGACGCCACTGCTGCTGCTGAATCCATGCAGGGCCCTGCCCTGGACACTAATAGAGCGAGCATCATGAGTAACAACTGCCTGCTCCATGCTCACTGACACACTCTGGTTAAACCCTTGCAGACATTCTGCTCATCCGCACGGCCTTGTAAACTCTCTGCCACTGCTCCTCGGATTTCATATCCTGGTGATAACTGAACAATGGAGGAGAGGAGCCTAGCGCGCAACCAAGATGGCCGCGTAGGTGCGAGGCTCCCGAGGACCTCCGCAACCTCCTACGATTATCCTGAAATTATCCTGCCCGGGATGAGGGGACTATGTTGGTGAACCTGAGCTGAGGTGGCACTCGTTTCCCGCTTTCAAATCGGACCTCGGACACCGGAGTGAGCACCGATTGAGGTTTGCGGCCTTCCCCTCGCCGGACCCCGGATTTGCGCTGTGGGGTGATCCAGTGACAAAGTGAACAACAGCGGCAGGCAGGGCCTGGCGACTCGCGTACCCCGCACTTTCGCTTTCGCTTTCACACCCCCTTGTCGTCTCTGCGAGGTTGGGTCGCGGAGCCCGTGGTGTTGGTGTGGCCTTGCTGGGAGACCCTGCCTGCCTGCAGGCTGTGATCCACCCCGCTGCTCTGAGGGGGCCCCCCCCGGAGCTCGTGGTCCGGCTTTCCTGCCCTACATGACGTGGCTGGTGCTGGGAGACTGGTGGCCATGGCCACGAAACAAGATGGAGACCGGGCAAAGACCAAATCGACCTGACGTGGCGCCGTCCCTCAGGCCAACAGTATGGACCGCTATACCCTCCAGAAGGGATCTCCCGATGGACCGCGCAAGTCCCCTGAGAGCCCTCCTGATGCCCCAGACCTGCCCGCAGATCTGACTCTGCGAGATGTCATGGGCGCCATTGCCGAGATGAAGGCCTCGGTGGGCCAGCGGTTTGATACACTGGTGCAGAAGATCGACTCGGTCCTCGTGGATGTTGGCCTGGTCTTTCCAAAACCAATGACCGAGTAGATTCTTTGGCCCACACCGCATCGGGCCTAACGACAGATGTGGCGGCCTTGCAAACAGAGGTGCGCCGGCTTAGTCAGGCAAGTGCGCTTATGGATCGACGCCTGGAGGACTCCGAGAGTCGGGCACGGTGGAACAACATCCGCATTATCGGGGTGCCCGAGGGACGCGAGGAGGCGGCGGCGGATCTCTTTGTGGAGGACCTGATTGTTACCCATCTCCAGCCACGGGGGCTGAGCAAACTCTTCGCTGTGGAGAGGGCCCACAGGGTTCCCGGGGGAAAGCCGAAGGTCGGAGCCCCTCCGAGACCTCTCATCGCCCGGATTTTCAATTTTCGGGACAGAGACGCTATCCTGCAAACCTCCAGACTGCATGGACCGGTCAACCTTGACAATATGGAGGTAAATTTTTATCCTGATTTCACCCCAGCGGTCCAGAAGCAGAGACTGAGCTTCCTAGGCGTCAAGCGCCGTCTTCGGGACCTAAACCTCAAATACGCCATGCTCTTCCCAGCCAAGCTGCGAGTGGAGGTGGATGGTCGCACGCACTTCTTTGATCGTCCCGAAGCGGCCGGGGACTGGCTGGATACTCTGCCCGGGGATCGTGATCGGGGGGGCGGGGGGGGGCGGGGCGGCGGGGGGAGACGGCACGCTGGATCAGGACTGAGGGTTTAATATTGGGCCTCACTCTGGACGAAAATGATGCCACTTTCGATTCTGCGTCAGTTTTTGTAAGTTCCCCTCCTATGGAGGTTGTGTTGGGTCTATTGGGGGTTCTCCCTCCTCCTCTAGGGGGTCTAGTTAGTTTAACTATATATGGGGCGATAGGCACACTGCACGTTGGGGGGGCTGTTCGGGCTCATGCAGGGGTGCAGGGAGGGGGGAGTTCTGTTGGGGTGGGTGGGTAGGGATGGGGTGTTGTTCGTTTTTATCACAAGGCAAACGTATTTTTGTGTTAGTTCCAAAGTGCTCTCCGGGGGACGAATGATGGCTTCTGTATATGATGGGGGGTAGGGAATTAACTTTGTTGTCTTGGAATGTGAATGGACTGGGGGACAGGATCAAACGAGGTGTGGTCCTGCAGTTTTTGAAGCGAATCTCGCCCGATGTAGTCTTTCTGCAGGAGACACACCTCATTGGCAACTCCTTCTGCGCCATGAATCGGCGTGGCTATCTCCTAGTGGCTCACTCGGGCTTCACGTCTGGCTCAAGGGGTGTGGGCATCATGGTGAAGAACTCGCTCCCGTTGGAGGTTGATGAGGTGCTCCACGATGACAGGGGACGGTACACGGTCTTGGTGGGAAGACTGGAGGGCAAAGTGGTTGTCTTTGTGACAGTATACATCCCACCGGGGCTGCAGTCGACCACCTTTGCGGACCTGGGGCGCCTTCTCCTTGGCCTTCCGGGGGGGCTTTTAGTTGTGGGGGGGGATTTTAATGCGGTGGTATCTGGGACTCTGGATCGTCACCCCCCTAGGGACCTCCCCCGGGCACAGGCGTGGCTACCCGGCCTCTTGGATACATTTGGATTAGTGGACTGCTGGCGTTTAAAACACCCCACGCAGCTGCAGTACACTTTCCACTCGGGAGCCCATGGTAGCCTCTCACGACTAGACTATGTCCTTGTCCCGGCGGCCTATGTTGGGAGGGTGGGAGAGGTGCGCCATTTGCCACGGGGTATTTCGGACCACTCCCCGCTCCTACTGCACTTTGATGTCTTTCCGAGGGGTGAGGGTAGGGTGGTCCCAATCAATCCTTGGTACCTGCGCGACCCCACCATTCGCGCTGAATTGATTAAATCCCTTCAGCGATATTTTGATGAGAATGTGGGGTCCGTGCCTTCGGCTGTACCGCTATGGGAGGCCTTCAAGACAGTACTCCGAGGGGAGGCCCTATCCCTTATTTCCTACGCCCGGAGGCGTGAGCGGGAGGAGGTGACCCGGATGGAGGCTGAAATAGCCGAGTTGGAGGGTAATTTAGAAGGTGGAGTGACGGATGCCGCATTACATGTCCTCCAACTCAAGCAAGCGGCCTATAGGGCCCTCGTCATGGAGGCGGCCAGGGGCCTCAGTAGAGAGCAACAGGGGCGACTGTATGATGTGGGTGATAAGGCTGGTAAACTTATAGCGTGGTTGGACAAAAAAGAGAGAGCGAATCGTGTGGTCCCGCTGATTGAGAAAACGGATGGTGTGTGTGTAACTGAGCCAGAAGAAATCGTCTCCTGTTTCGCGGATTATTTCCGTGGGGTGTATTCCCCGGTGTCTCCCTGCTCGGAAGAGGATTCCCGTGCCCTGCTCAGTGATATCGCGCTGCCGTCCCTTTCCGGGGATGACAGGGTGTCGCTGGACGCCGCTCCCACCTCCGACGAGATCGCCCTCGCCATACGCTCGGTCGCTTCCGGCAAGGCCATGGGTCCGAATGGTCTCCCTATCGAGTTGTACAAGCTGCGACCGGATACGCTGGCACCCCACCTCCGGGCTATGTTCCTGGCGGCAAACTCGGTGGGCTCCCTCCCGCTGGACCAGCGTCTGGCTACAATCGTGGTCATCCACAAGGAGGGGAGACCTCGGGACCGGGTTACATCCTATCGGCCCATTTCGCTACTGAATGCGGAGCCCAAGATTCTCGCCAAGGTACTGGCCAATCGGCTGGTCGGCGTGGTGGGCGATTTGGTTCATCAGGACCAGTCTGGCTTTATCCCCCATCGCAACACAGCCCTTAATCTGCGGCGTTTGCACGGTGTGCTCGCACGTGCCCCGTTCATACGGGAGCCGGCCATTTTGGCGTCCTTAGACGCCACCATGGCGTTTGACACGCTTGAATGGCCATATATCTGGGCGATGCTTGCGAAGTTTGGATTTGGCCCAGGGTTCATCAGTTGGGTCAAGTTGCTGTATTCGGGCCCATTGGCTCAGGTGGTGGTGAACGGAAGAGTATCGGCTCCGTTCGAGCTGGGCCGGGGCACACGACAGGGCTGCCCCTTATCGCCGCTCCTCTTTGCACTTGCCTTGGAGCCCCTGGCGGAGTGGCTGCGGTGGGAGCCTTCCATCCGTGGTCTCCGCTGGACCCCTGAGTATGAGGACCGCGTATCCCTATACGCTGATGACATCCTCTTGTACCTAGCTTCCCCACGTAAATCACTCACCGATCCAGGTCGCCCCGCAGGGATTTAGGTACCTGGGTGTCTTCATTACTCTGGACCCGGAGGCTCGTTATGATCGGAACTTGCTTCCCCCCCTCCAGCGTCTGAAAGAGGATGTCACGCGCTGGCGGCGTTTGCCGCTCGGCCGGGCGGCATTGTTTAAAATGATGTCGCTGCCGCGTTTCCTGTACGCGTTGCAGAACACTATGGACCTCGTCCCAGCGCGCTACTTCCGCGAAGTGGAGAGTTTGCAGCGCCGCCTGTTCTGGGACGGGAGGCCACGTATTGCCCTGGCTAAGCTGACGCTCCCATGGTATGACGGGGGGATTGCCCTCCCGGATATTAAACGGTACTATTGGGCCTCCCAGCTAGCTGCGATTAATCAGGGCCTATATGGGCCCGCCTTAAACCCGGCGTTTGAAATGGATAGGATGCTACTTCCAGGTGGTGACCATAATCGAGCGCTCTACTC
Source organism: Triturus cristatus (assembly GCF_964204655.1). Lineage (NCBI taxonomy): Eukaryota > Metazoa > Chordata > Amphibia > Caudata > Salamandridae > Triturus > Triturus cristatus. The sequence goes on along the minus strand of NC_140593.1, from coordinate 676,870,232 downwards.
TAGCGCGCCCGACGCTCGCCTAACGGGCCCCACGCGTGTCATGGTGCGAGTGTGGCACGCGGCCAATGCAGCTATGGGGTGGAAGGACCGTTTGACCCGGGCGTCACCACTATACGCGTCTGAGCGGTTGGGCTCCTTGTGGACCTCGAAGGGCTTTGAGAAGTGGGACTTAATAGGCATCAGCAAAGTGGGGGATCTCTGGACGAGGGGAGGATTCAAAACGTTCGAGATGCTGCAGACGGAATTTCAGTTGCAGGGCAGCGAGTACTTTCGGTATTTGCAGGTCCGGCATGCGCTGGGCTCCGTCTTTCCGGACGTTGCCTCCATCCCGGAGTGTTCCCCCCTGGAGGATAGAGTGCTGGATGGATACGTCCCCGACAGCACGATCTCACTGATCTACAAAAAACTGATCAACGACCGCTCAGACTTGTTGACTGCCCTTCGTGAGGCTTGGGTAGCCGATGGGCTGGAGCTGGACGACGAGGACTGGATCTCCGCGGTGGCCTCCCCGAAAGAGGTGGCCATACCGGCTCGCCTTTGTTTCGTCCAGCTCAAGATACTCCATAGGGTCTACATGACGGGGCCAAAGCTCCTGCGTATGGGCTATGCTGAGGACGGTTTGTGTAAGCGTGGGTGTGGTGCGTTGGGGACTTTTTTGCATATCTTGTGGGAGTGCCCAGAGGTGGAGGGGTTCTGGCGTGGTGTGCATGAGGTGCTGCGAGTGGTTACGCATGTGGCGCTGTTGCCCGAAGCGAGGAGATGCCTGTTGAATGTGTGGGAGCCTACCGATTACTCGGTGCCGCAAACGTGGTGGGTGACTCTGGGGTATATGGTTGCCAAGCGTGACATTGCCCAACTGTGGGGATCCCAGAGGCCCCCGACTGTCTCGGCCTGGAAGGAACATATGGATTGGTGCATGTTTCGGGAAAAGGTGGTGTATGTGGCGAGAGGTAAGCCTGGGACATGGGTGAAAGTATGGGGCCCCTGGAACGCCTACCGCGGGGGAATCTGTGCTCCACCGTTATTGCCTGATCCGTCGCGGGCCCCGTCCCCTTAGCCAACTCATTCCCCCGGTACCTGGGCATTAGGTGTACCCAGCCCTAGTTCTGATCTCTCCCCCCTCTTGAGATTCCTATGGATGGCTAGGATCCCCCCTCTGGGGGAGCACGTGTTGCTATTTCCGATTGAGGATTGCCTTGTGGGTTTGTTTGTATTTGTCGTTCTTTAAGTTTAAAATGGAACCGTATAGTGGGGCCTGGATAGTGTGGCTCGCAACGATGTTAACTCCTGTGCATGCTCAGCCGCAGCACCATGTGTTCTATAAATGTATATCGTATGCTCCTTTCATTGCTAGCGGCCGGCCGGAAGGTTGTAGGCCCATATTTGTATATTTTTGAGTCTTGTAATAAACGGTTTAAAAAAAAAAAAAAATTATAACTGAACAATGGATCTGGGTGTCTGAGAACATGAGCTCAGGTGAGAGCCTTCTTGAGATGGACAAAGGTCTCCTGGGCTTTAGTAGTCCTAGAAAAACCTTTTTTTTTAAAAAAAACATTTGTATTATTATTGTTTTCTATGCATCACAGAGGGTCTAGTACAGGTCAATCATTCTACAAATTAACATTCAATATCTGAACCGCTTATTGGTCGCCTGTTGGTGTTATCCACTTATATCATGCTAACATAGTCCCCTATCATGTTACTCCTCCCTTCTTCCCTCCCCCCGTTGCAGGCCTTTCTATATGCTAATGATGGATGTGTTGATATTCTGATATCAAGATCTTTGTGTGATATCTGTACTATCCCCCGCCCACTTGCTGTATTCTTCATGCGAGTTCAGGAGCATCCGGAGTAACTTGGTGTCCACCCCCTCCGAGTTCTGCAGTGTCTGGTTTCGTCCCTGGAGAAGTTGCCACTGGGGTGATGTTGGGTCTGGGTTCTTCTGAGTATCCACCAATGCCTCCCAGGCCCTGGCTCTCTCGATTGATCCGATCCCCCGACGGGCATTTCTAAGAAGAATTCTCCACTACTGTTCTTTCGGAGTTGCATTTCTCCCCTTTCCAGAATGCAAGGTTTTCCCTAAGCCTATAAGCAGGAAACTAACATTGACTCTTTTTTCAGCAAGGCAAGAATAAGATCAGGATCTTGTCCAGCTATACCACAAGAAACAATTTCAGGGCACCAGAGAATATGTTATTAATGAATCTCTGGAAATTTGCTGGCGCAAAAGTAAGCTCAAAAGGCAGGACCTGATATTCATAGTGCCCAAAGGGTGTGCGAAAGGCCGTCTTCCACCCATAACCCTTAGTTATCTGGAGCAGATGGTAGGCTCCACGGAGATCTAACTTTGTGAAAAATGTAGTTCCCTGAACAGACTCAAGGATGTCCTTAAAAAGTAGAAGTGGCCGGAGGCATCACCAATGGAGGACAGATTGCTTACCGACTATATGCCTAAGAGGGCCACATCTTTCACGTACCGTAAGCTCATAAATAACCTGCCTGACCCTATGGGTCCTCTACGGGAGAAATGGTCCAGTGATGTAGGAGACTTTGATGACCCGGAGTGGAGGGAGGTACTGGCGTCCCCCCGGGAGGCGGGGATACCCTCTAGGCTTCGGTTGGTACAGCTCCGGATTCTGCACCGGTCCTACTACACCAGATGCACCCTGCACAAAATAGGTAGGGCGCCCCACCCATTCTGTTTGCGCGGCTGCGGGGAGGAGGGTACCTTCTATCACACCATATGGGAATGTCCTGTCATCCAAGAATACTGGAAGCGGGTGATGCGGACGCTGTCCCAGTCGGGGGGAGTGTCGCTGGTGCCGGAGCCCAGGGGATGTCTACTGAACGTGTGGGAACCCAATGACCTTAATCGCCAGGTTCAGGGCTGGGCCACGCTGGGGATGGTACTGGCTAAGCGGAACATAGCTCAGAAATGGGGTACGGGAGAGGCACCGTTGCTGTCAGTGTGGGGACGGGACATGGATAGGGCTATGTTGGCCGAGAGATCGGTGTTCATTGGGCGGGGGTGTCCACAAAAAATGGAATAAAGTGTGGGGGGCGTGGAACAAGTACAGAGGGGGCATATGTGAACCACCGCCGACACAGGACGATGACGCCTCTGACACTGACTAAGGAGAGGGTATCGGGGGCAAATGACTGGGGCATGGACGTTGGAATTGAGGCCTTGGGCGGGCGCACTGTGGGAAGGGTGGGTGATGCTGGTGAATGCTGGGAACGATTTTGCTATCTTCAATTACTGTACTGTACCGTTTTGCGGAAAACAATAAAAATCTTTTACAAAAAAAAAAAAAAAAAAGTAGAAGTGGGCATCGGTCCTTAAAACTGAACGTATTTAATGCAAGATAAATGATGCAAAGATTTATCTCTTTGGACTTCTTTGGGAGTAAGGACAGAAGAGCTACAGTGGCAGATGCTGACTGGACAATCAGGCCATTCCAAGGGTTTTTATCCAAATATTCTCTCAGAATCTGCTTCTGATGTTGGGAAGTAAATTCTGCTGTCGAGAATTATGGCTCTGGATATTGCTTGGATGGCACAATCCAAACAAATCTGTATGGGAATGGAGTGAAACTCAAGTAGGCTTTTAGAGCCAACCCATTGTGAAGTTTCTTTGAGGCAATGGAGTTGCTGATAATAGTATTGGTGCAACTACAATGAAATTATGGCTATTGATGGAACAAACAAAGGGTAAATGTTAATATTAATTGATTATGCACTTGAGAAGCCTTGAAAAAGGGGGATTTTCATCAAGACACATGCTGGTTGTGTGTTTTTGGATTTGAATTTAATAAAGGAATCTGCAAAAGAAATTAAAATATATGGAATATTGTTCTTTCGTAAAAGAGAAGATCTAGACCAATAAAGTAAAATGATAGGCATCTAAGCGAATATGGCATCTGAAAGACCTCAACAAACTTGTGATGTGGAATTGACAAGGTCTGGGCTATAGTGCATGAGGCTTGTCTTCAGAGAGCTCTTGTACCACTGGAGCCCAATAGCTCCTCCCTGAATAACAAAACTGGGAGAAAAGAGAGACAACCCTGGTCTCCCAATTGAAGTAAGGATTGTGTAATTCCAGCCAGGGTATCCCAAGCACAACAGCATAGTCCGGAGATGTGATTAGATCAAAGGCAATCATAATTGTTAGGGTTGCCCTAATACACTAAGAGAGGAAACATGAAGGAGGTCGCTAGACCCAACACCAATGGAGGTCCGTATATAGTTTGTACATGATCCGGAGAGGGCTTCTTTCTGACTGGAATTTGTAGTCTATGGAAACAACTTCGGTCCATATACATTCAACAGGCACTGGAATCTAAAAAGGCAGTCCGAGATAGACTGTAAGATTTAAATACAATGTGAAAAAGCACGAACTAGACCCACCAGAGGAGCTGAAAACTTTAGAGAGAGTAAAACTTTGCACTTCTCTCACCTTTACAAAGGACAGAATCTGGTATTTATCTTGTGGCCTGGAAGGTGGAACTGTACAGTCTTGCAGCAGGTGATTTGGGCTTGCATAATAGAGACACAAACCTCCCTTACATCTGGGATCCAATTCGGCGTTAGACAATTGATCTCTAGTAGACTCAAGACTGGTTTGACATCTCCTCTTTTACAATTTGGGAGTGGTGGTAGCGAAAAGAGATATAGCCAAACACAGAGGGCCCCCAAAAGTCCCATCCATGTGAGAATGGAAGACTGGAATGGATCTGTACATGATGGCTGAGAAGGTCACATACAAAGCCAGAGGGTACCCTAGGAAATTCCATAAAATCTGGGGTTCCTGGATAGAGTATTATCATCTAGAATTGAAGACGGACAGGGGGAAGACCCCTGCTACACAGCATCTCCCTCACAATTCCCAGCCATCTGACCATGTCTGCAAGATTTAAATATCTTGATGTATTATTGTACCAATAAGTGAAATTAACTACTGTGATAACACTGCTGCATTTCCTCCGCTTTGCTGTTTATTTTATATTGGGTGTGAGTTTACACTGTTTGTTGTTTACCTTAAAAGACTGGCTTGACAGGCATGTCCAGCAAAGGATTAGTAGGCTCAGTGGCTACCTCAGTCTGCATAAAAACTTGGGGAAGTGGAGTAGAACTGAAACTCCTTTAATCTCGAAGAATCTTCAGAATACTTATAACTTAAAGGATTGATGGCATCAAGGTTGCAAGACATGAAATGGATTGCTTGGTGAAGGGTATCATTCTTAGATTTTAACTAGTTAAATTCTAGGGATTGTTGCAGAAGGACACAAGCCAGGTTTACACCAGGATCCATACCGGAAACAGTCAGAAATATTTTGGAATTGGAACGTCTTCTGGTTTGGATGCTTACCCATTTACCCAGTCTAGGTCTTCTGCTGTGCGATGTACATGTGACTGTTTCGGGAAACCACATCACCACACACAGGAATATGTGGTGGAAAACTGCCCTTGTGAAGCTGGCCTCTTCTCAGAAGGAAGAAGCCTAAGCGTAAAAAAACCTCCCTGCTGGACAAAGACTTCAGAGTGTTGAAGAAACCCAGGAGTCCAGAATCCAATAGAATATGACAGTGGAATTGTTCAGAAGCGATGAGTTTGGATCAGCAAGTGGGGAGAGTGAGGAAATAAGCAAAGAAACACAGCTTCGTTGCGACACACTGTCCAACTTGACTAAAGCCATTATATAGTAAAAGAACAAGAAAAGGAATTGGCATCAAACATCTCACAGCAGGAAAGGATTGGGAAAACCAGATAGGAATCAAGGATGAACAGCCATGATGAAAAAGGGAAAGAATCAGAAACGATTAGCTGAGGAGCAGCTTTGAAAATGCATCTGTAAACCCTCAGTGACGACTGCCAATTTTGGAACTATAGAAAAAAAGGATCAGCAGCTAAGAGCCCAGGAACACGAGGGAAGCTAGCCGCAGGTGAGGGAAACTAAACTGTATCCCAATATTTTAAAAAAAGCACAATGCTTTCATTAATGATAACACAGAATGGAAAATGGTATTCCAATTGTGAAATAAATTCTGAATTCTAGGGAGGCTACAGAGGACAGTTTTATTTGATTTATTTTTTTAATACATTTTTTTATTATTTGCCATTTCCATCTCAACATCTTCTTCCTCACATTTGTTGCATTCAATACACAGATATAATTTGCCCTCCCCTTCACCCGTACATAGTTGTCATATTGTGCAACAACAAGAGTTTACATTATTACCCATACTCTAGTTACCTACCCTCTGCAAACTCTTGTCCTTCAGCACCCCCTAATACCTACTTCCCCTAGCTTTCCCCATCACCAAAACTACTATCCCTTCCCCCCCCCCATCCCTACCCTCCCCACCAGTGTGCTCCTCCAGCAGTTGTTAATCTCAATGTGTCTTGACCTATAGGTATATGCCCACTATGCGCCTTTGCAGTTGCTCGGCCTCTCCCCCCTTGCTACCCCGTGCTCTCTCCTTCGACTGTATTTGCAGTCCCTGCGTTTTCCCCTGCACCTTCTACTACCCGTGATCTAGTGGTGGGACGGCTCATCTTCTTGGTCTCCGCCAGACCCGCGCATTGCTTCAACTAGCGCCTCCCAGGCTCGTGCCACTTCCAACATCGTCTCTTTCTGGTACCTATGCGCCAGTCGTAGCTTAATCACACTTTCACTCGCCGCCCACTTAAGGAATTCGTGTTTCCACCTCATGGTTATTTCTCTTTTGGCTAGTATCAGTCCCAGATCTATGAATTTGCTGGTCACCTTATTGCGCTTCGTGCGCGGAAACCAATGCAATAAGCTCACCGCCATATCTTTAGTAAGTGTTCGCTCTGTTGCCAGCTCCAACACCACAAGCACGTCGTCCCAATATGCAGTCAGGTTCGGGCAGGACCACAGCATATGCTGAAAATCCGCCTCGTCTGTTCCACACCTAGGGCAGCCAGCCTTGTCCACCCCAAAGATCTGTTTATTATGCTGTGCAGCACATAAAACTGTATTAGCTGGAACCTAGCATTCCTCGTGCTCTTCCACGCTCTTTCTACTAGCCTGGGCCGAGTAGTGTCCGGAATGACCCTTCCTAAATCTCTTTCCCACTTCCCCTTTAGACGATCCAGCGGCTGCCTTCCCTCCTGCTCCATTCTCCCATTAAGACACGTGACAGCCTTGAAAGTACCAGCCGCCATAGCTACATATTGACAGATTAACGATGTCGTGGGCTCTGATAGCCCCATCTTCCACCTGCGTTGAATCGCCACTACCAGCGCCGCATGCAACAGGTAATGTCCCCGCGATAAATCAAACCGGTCCCGTAAGCTCGAGAACGGCACCAAGACACCATCATCATAGATGTCGCCCATCATAAATAATCCCTGCTCTTCCCACGTCCCCAGTGCGGACCAATCTCCACCATGGGGTAGCGCCGTACACGCCCCTATCGGGATTTCAGGTGCGTAAGGGCACTCCACTCCGTGCTTTTTGTTACTCCGAGTCCAGCAGCGTTGCATTGTTCTCTCCTCATTCGTGATGGTACCTCTACGCAGGCGTTGCCCCATCAAAATAAAAGAAAGCACATGTCTCGGTACCCAGCAGTCACGGCCCGGATTGGGCCCTCTAAACGTCGCCGCCACCGCCTGCGTGAGCCATTGGAGCTGAGCTGCTAGATAATACCTCTCAAAGTCCGGCACTGCCCAGCCTCCTGCCTCCCTAGGGCGCATCATTGTGTCTAGTGCAACCCGCCTCCTACCGGTTCCCCAGAGGAAGTCTCCCACCATCACTTTCAGCTGCCTGAACATCGCCCCGGGTATCCAAACTGGGAGAGTCCTGAAAAAATCTTGGCAATACTATCATTTTGAGCAAGGCCACCCTCCCTGCCACCGACAGCTTCAGAGCAGCCCAGAACTCCATACTCCCTTTAATTCCACGGATTGCCCGACCAATGTTTCCTTCCAGGAGCCCATCCTGTGTGTGGTAAACTAGGACTCCCAAGTAGGGCAGACACTGCGCCTCCCATCTGATCCCTTGCACCTGTGACAGCGCTGGTAAGTTCGGGCTCACCGGAAACAGACAAGTCTTTGACCAGTTAACCAGCAGCCCGACCTATTCCCAAACCCAGTCAACAATTGCTTTGCCGCTGTTAAAGCCTCTCCCATGTTCTCTAGGAACATTAAGAGGTCGTCCGCATACAGCAAGATGTAGTGCGCATTTTCCCGTAGCGCTAGTCCCCGATATTGCTCTCCTGTGCGCGCCAGCATCGCCAATGGTTCTATTGCTATCGCAAAGATTAGCGCGGAGAGGGAGCAGCCCTGTCGGGTCCCCCGTTAAACGTTGTATGCCCGGGAGATGATGGCGCCCGTTCTCACTCGAGCCGTGGCTCCATTGTAGAGGATCCGGGTCCATCTTACGTAGTCATCCCCTATTCCCATTTTCCTCATCACATAGTGCAAGAAAGGCCATTCGAGGCTGTCAAAGGCCTTTTCAATATTTATCACCAATACCACCGCTCTCGGCGTGGCGTCTCGGTGTTCCTCCAATATGCGCAGGAGGCGTCTGATATTGCCAGCCGTATTTCGTTTGGGGATAAACCCCCCCTGGTCACTGTGAACTAAGGAGGTCATGAATGGGAGCAGGCGTGTCGCCAGTATCTTACTCAGTATTTTATAATCCACCGTTAACATTGAAAGCGGTCTATACGCTGTCAGTGAGGCAGCGTCTTTGCCTCGTTTTAAAATGGGGATTATAATAGCCTCCCTCGTAGAGGGCGGTAGCCTTCCCGCTGTCTAGGCCTGTTTGTGCAACACCTGCAGTCGGGGGGCCAGTATATCCATATACGTAGCGTAGAACTCGATTGGTAGCCCATCAACTCCCGGGGTCTTATTTCGGGCCATTTGCTGTATGGCTGATTTAATTTCCCCTAGCGATATCTCTTGTCCCAATGTTACTGATTGTTCCTCCTCCAGCTGGGGCCAGTCCAGCCCCACAAAATATTCCTCCAATTCCTCAACATCAACTTCCCCCAGGCTACTATATAATGTTACGTAATAGAGTGCGAACATGCTATTGATTTCCCGTTGGGTGTAGTCCATTGTTGCCGCCGGTGTGCGGAGCCCCAGTATTGGCGCCCCCCCATTATCAGGACCAACAAGCCGCGCTAAAAGCCTGCCTATTTTGTCCCCCTCATCATGCATTCGCGCTCTATATGCTTTATAATCAAACGCTCTAAGCCTTTCAACTTGCCGCGCTACTTCTTCTCTCGCTCTTGCCACCTCCTGTTGATCCCTTCCCCTGACATGACTACGCATTTCTGCTTCCCGCAGCCTCTCATCCGCCCTCTGGACCTCATCGAGTAAGATTTTCTGTACTCCCACCTTCTTAGAGATGCACATCCCTCGGACCACTAACTTGAAAGCCTCCCATTCTGCCTCTAATGTGGTTGCTGTGTTTTCATTCTCATTAAAATAATGGAGGATCCCCTGCCAGGACAGTTTTATTTGATATTGTAGTTTTTAGTACTAGATTAATTTTGGAGCATTCTGATTTTCTGCCCGATTATAATTGTGGGCATTCTGATGAACTGTATGCTGAAATCCTGATAACTCTGCTGTACCGTGCTTCTGATGGATGTTTCTATGAATTGTTTGCTGCTGGAATGCATTAACAAAGGCTCTTTGTTTCAGGGTATATCTTATAAAAACAAACCATCAATATACTATTCTTTGTTTCTCAGGTCCCATTTCAAGACAGGATTCTGGATTAGTCTGGTGGGAATCAAATTTATGGGTGATTCCTTATGGGTGATTCCTGTCCATCTGCATCAAAAGGAGGTGCCCAGAGGACATGAGAAGAATATACTTTGAGAGACTGTTTCATTGGTTATTGGTGTCATGTGATTTGATTTGTGTTTCGCCTTGACATACTTTGGGTTGTTTCCACAGACTCTCTTGCTTCATTAGGGTGCCTTCTAAGTCACGTTCTGGTGGGTAAGGGTTCATGTGCCCAAGTTTGGTGTTGCTTTTCTGCATTGTGGATGCCTTTCCCTTCAGGCCAGTTCTCATTGTTTATTCAATAGCTTCTGCCATGCCGGTAATTTCAGATTCCTACACAACTTTTGGTTGGTTTTCCCCACTAGCTGTGGGTTCACTAAGATTCTTCTGTGGCTTGGGGTATCTCTTGATTCTTTTGCTTGTGTGTGTGTGTTCTGTTTCCTTCCTGCCGTGCCATGATCCTGGTCTTCTCTTTTTTTGCTGAGGATGTTGTAACAATGAGCTTGGCTTAGTTAGCTGTCTATGTGTAGATGGTGGCTACATGTTCTGAGTTCCACATTATTCAGATTTCATTATTTTCACCTGTGTTATGGGATTTCTGGATGTCTGACAGTCAGTCTAACACTTGGGTTTCAAGCTCCACGTGCCTGTGGTGTTCTAGTTTCAAGCTCCACGGGCCTGTGGTGTTCTGGTTTGGTAATCTCACACAGGTACTTGGTGTACTCCCATATATTGGTAGCTCTGTGGTAGTGCATTTGACACATTCATGGGGTCACTGGTTCATATCCTGATGCCCCGTCTGTGTGATCTGTCTCGGTCACAGTGCTTGGCCTTGCAGGGTTGCCTCGGTTGGCTTGCTATTTGTTGGTGTTTGTGGGATTCTGCCTTGCTCAGTTTGTCTGACTGTTACAGTGGGCAGGGTATGGCTGTTCATTCTCCGGGCAGTTTCACCAAAGCAAGTCTTTTTCAGATGTAACTGAACTTGTTTCTGAGCAGTGCTGTCCTTATTTTGAGGACGGACCCTCAGGCGCATAAGTTGTGCATGGTTCAAGTGAACTGGTTTGATTTGGGCTTTACTGCTGCTGTCCATTCAAGGCCTAATGGATAAAAGGTCAGGCTTTGGGTGTGAAGTTTATGTTTCAAGTGTCATTCCAGACTGTGGACGTAATACAGTGGCTCAATCTTTGGATCCCACATCCTCAGTCGATGCTTTGGTAAGTACTCCTAGCTGTGATGTGCCTCCAAAAGTGTGTGCCACCCTGCTTGATGTGGTCTTTCACCTCCCATCCCTGCATATATTATGGCCACCACAGGGAGTGGGGGATCAATGGGGAGGCTTTTGTTGAGGATCCTACAGTAAACTCTGGTGTCTGGTAGGGTGGATGCATGCACTGTTCAGGGTTTTGGGAATCAAGTGGACCACCTCTTCCTGGTCTCAGTACGTGGCCTGGATGTTTTCCTAATTTCGGTTTGTCCTGCAAGAAACTGAGTAATTCAACAGGGGGCCTGGTTTGGCAGCATACCTTTGCACCAGCAGGATCTTGTGCTACTCCACAGATGCTCCTGGGGGGCATGATGGCTTTTGTGCTCAGCCTGAAAGCCATGGCGCCTCCTCTGCTCAAGCGTGTGGTGGTGGTGTTGGGGGTGGTGTAGAGAAATCCTCCTATTTTCCAGGCAGTGGACATCTTCGTTTGGGCTACATGAATCAGTTCCTGCCCTGCATTTACAGGGACGGCATGTGAATGATGGCCATGCTTGTATCCTCACTGGCGCCTTCTTTTGTGCGGTTGTAACTGCTACTACTATGAAGCAAGCAATTCACAAAGTTTGTGAATACCCTCTCCGTGCATCCTGCTTCCTCCACAGATGGGGCTATGCTTACAGTTGCATTGAAGTCAGTTATGAAGAGACTTTTATTGAATTCATGGAAGAGAACTTCTCAGGGAAGCATATGAAGAACTGTTAGAAAGCACAGCTGTCTCCAACGTTTTTCCAATAGTCTGATATTTCAGCCTCATTCTCTTGTTTATCATGTCCTTCACCAGAGTAACATGCTGGGATGAATGAAGGAAAGGATCAGATGGACCACGATCAAAAGAGCAAATATAAAGGGTAAGGCATGGGTGACTCTTGGACAGATTGTAGCCAAGAGAAACATAGCGAGACTTTGGGGAGCAGAGGCGCCATCGACACTCGAGGCCTGGAAAAACGATCTGGATTGGTGTATGGCAAGGGAGAAAACGGTGTATGTGGCCTGTGGCTGTCCCCAAAAATGGATAGCGATATGGACTAAGTGGAATGTATATCGTGGAAATGTGTGTGAACCCCCAAGTGTTCCCAACCCTGACGAACCATTAACGCCATGAACTTAACAAATGGTAACTGTCGCAGAGATGTACGAAAAATCACTGTATATTACTCCTGCCGGTTGGGGACGCTGTGCTAAACGGCTTGGGAATGATTGACCGATTGTGTAACATGACCTTTTTTGTTTTCTCTTGAATGTTCAAGAAAAAGAATTATAAAAAAAAAAAAGAGCAAATATATTTACAAATATTATTTTCCACATTCTTTTTTTTTTTAATTGAGATTTGTCTTATAAACTTTACATACTTGCAATGGGTTACAAAGCACAATTTGCAATTGCCTGGGAACGACGCAGCAGTTACGCATTTTACAGATTCAGAGATCGAGAATCGATACAAGTCATATAATTCACATGTCTCGATAAACATACCTCCCTGCGAGATAACAGCAACTGCATAGATACAAAGTGCTGACGTAAAAGTTTGCATAGGATGTGTTGTAAGGCTATCATGATGGAACGTCCAGTCTTGAAATATAGTAAACAGACACATATCCTATGTACAGACTTAATGTCAGAACATCAATAAACAAGTACTTCTCGCCAAACCTCCACATCGCATCTGCATTTTATCATTATAGGGACATAGTGAGACTAGCGTGAGTTTTGTCATGTGTGAGACAATACCTATGTGGGGGGGTAGGCAAGAGGGTTCACGAACGAGGTAGCGATCCGTAGGGAGAATGTCTTATTTCAGGTGGTTGTCAACAATAGGTACAAGCAAATGTAAGAGATGGTTTCACAAGGAGTCATTTGATTCAAGGGGGATCAAACTTGAATGAAAAGGCATCAAGGGACTTCCATAGCTCCCTATTTGAAGGATGCCAGGGTGAAGAGTGTAGAGAAATATTATCCGCTCCTCTGAGAAAAGACAGTAATTCCTGCCATTTTCTGAAGGAGACTTCTTTGAAGTTCTTTCAATTATTGAGTATTAATTTTTCAGGCAAGTGTGAGCAAAAGGTCCAACAGTTAGCGGTCGGTCTCAGACAGAAGTGTTGGGTCTAAAAATCCCAGAAGGATGTAAGAGAATTCCCTGGGAGGGACAATGTTAAATGTTTTGTTTAAGCACTTGTAAATACTATCCCAAAATGTTTGTAGAGTGGGGCAGTGGAAGAGCATGTGAGCTAGATCACCTACATGTGTTTTACAGTTCCAGCATGTAGGGCTCTGGCTGAGGTTAAGTTTGAAGATCCTTTCAGGGGTCCAATATGTTCTATTAATTAGCATGAGTTTCGTCTGGGATAATACGGGAGAGATTTTGTTTGTAAAGGGAGTTTATTATCTTGTGCTAGTCAAAGGGGATATTTCTAGTGTTAGGTTCAGCTTCCCATTTTGTTACATTGATCAGGTGTGATTTACGTGGATTTGAAGTCAGTAGTTTGTACATTTTAGACACCATGTGGCCTGCTTTCAGTAGCTGGGATATTCTAGGGAAGATCGGCGGGCTGTAGGGTAGTATTGAGTGTGACGTGAGCTGTGCCTTTAGTTTCAGGAATTTATAAAAATCTAAGGGTTCCAGGCCATACCTTGACTAAAGTTCGGAAAAAGGGGAGGGAAGTGTCCCTGTAAAGAGGTCTTTGACTAGATTTATGCCATTTTATGACCAATTTTCCCAGAAAAACATTTTTTTATCTATCTTCAGGGAAGGGTTGTGCCATAGAGAAGCTAAGTTGGATTTGTTGAACTTTACCGCTGACATTTGGTCCAGTCGTAGTAGGGCTCTTCTCGTATTTTGAATAATATATTTAGAATGAGGGATGGTAGAGGCATCCATGGTTAGGAGAGCGAACAGAGGGATTCCCTTGATGAGTGATCTTTCTATGTCCACCCACACTGGGATATGGCCAGGGTCAGTTACCAGCCAGTTGGCTTCTTGCTTGCAAAGGTATGCCGTTTGATAGTTCCTAAAATTTGGAAGGCCCAAGCCCTCTTTTTCTTTGGATAGTTGAAATGTTTTCATTGAAATTCTGGGTCTCTTGCCTTGCCATAGGAACGAATTGAAGATCTTGTCTATCTTGGACAAGAACTCATTAAAGAGTGTCATAGGGAGCATACTGGCCATATAGTTGACTAATGGGGTGATCATAATTTTTAATGTCTCTGCTCTTCCCCACCAGGATAAAAATTTCGACCAACCGCCTAGTAGTGTGGAGATTTTTTCGAGTGGGAAATTCTCATTGACCTGTATAGTGATAATTAAGTCTCTGGTGAAGTCCAAGCCTAGATATTTGATACAATTTGGTTGCCATGTAAGGCCCGAGTTGTCAATTATTTCTTTGCCGCCGATATTGTCAAGCAACTTTACCTCAGTCTTTTCCTTATTGAGCTTGTACCCTGATACTGCAGAAAAGTCAGCAATTGAGGACTTTAGGGCTGTTATCGCAGACTCAGCATTTTCGGAGATAACTAATACATCGTCAGCGTAGGCCGTTATTTTAACCATATTGTTGTTGAAACGTATAACCGTGATTTCATTGTTGTTCCGTAGGTGATAAAGGAACGGTTCTATAGCTAGTAGGAATAAGGAAGGTGAGAGTGGGCACCCCTGTCTAGTTCCCTGCTCTAGTTTAAAAGAAGTGGAGAGGCTGCTACCTGCTCTTACTCTGTCGGATAGGTTAAAATAAGCCATCACCATTCAAATAAAATTGTCTCCCAGATTAAATTTTTCGAGTGTCGCTTTGAGATTGGACCAATCTATTTTATCGAAAGCCTTTTCGGCGACTAAAGTGATTGCCACTGTGGAAGAGTCTGTTAGTTTGGCTTTCTCCAGGCATGGCATAAAATTTGTGTGTTGTCATTCGAAAGTCTGTTTTTCAGAAATCCCCCTTGTGATGGATGGATAAGCTTGGATATTAATTTTTGAAGACGCTTAGCAAGTATCATGGCATAAATTTTGCAGTCAATGTTTAACAGGGATATAGGCCTGTAATTTTTCGGTAATGATGGGTCCTTCTCATCTTTGGGTAGCACCGCTATAATAGCTTCTACGGGTGTACTGTTTATCTGGCCCGATTCACTAAATTGGCTGAACATGTTTAGAAGAGGGGGAATCAAGAGAGTAGCAAATGTCTTGTAGAATTTTGCATTGAACCCGTCAGGGCCAGGCGCTTTCCCTAATTTGAGGGATTTTATCGTATCCTCAAATTCTTTAGCTTTAATTTGGCCATTAATTACTTCCTTGTCCTGTTCCGAGAGAGCAGGTAGATTACAGTTGCTTAAATATTCACGAGCTTTGGCGGGCTTAGGTCATGGTTTTTACTATACAGTGAACTGTAGAAGTTCTTAAATATTTCTGCTATTTTATCAGGATCAGAGTGTGCATCACCCTTTGAGTCTAATAGGGACTTAATCGTATTTTTTGCATTTTTAATTTTAAGTAGGAAGCTAAGCTGTTTCCAGCTTTGTTGGAATTACAGAGCCTAATGCTCTTTTGTTTGTTAATCCAAATCCCTGCTCTATTACTCAGTAACTTATTGTACTCATATTTCTTTTTCACCAATTAATTTAGGAGAGAGGTGTCTCTGGAGGCAATGTGTGTTCCCTTCCAGTGTTGATATGACTTTTTCTTTACATACAACTTTTTATTGAATTTAAAGGAACACTCCTGTAGCATTACACAGCTGATTCGCCTACAACCACAGGGGCCGGCAGCTACCACATTCAAGCAACAATGGGTGAGGGCCCGACCAATCAAAAGGATATGCCACGACCCAAGTGCAGCTGGAGGTACAGGTCTATCATGCCCAAGGTCCCTTGGCCCCAAATCCCCCTACCCAGGGGCCTCTCCAGGGTATACCAGCAGAGACGAACAATCGCAGGGTTGCCGTAGGTCAGCAGCAGGCTCAGAAAATGACTACATGCCCCGTGGTAGGATCGGCCTGTTGCAGGATACCGAGAGTGGAAACCCCTCAGTGCCTCCTGTGCCTGGCAGGTAATTACTGTAAGTGCGCCGCCACCCCCGCCCCGGAAGAGAGGAACAAGTGGTCACCAGACGGGGGTCCCACCCTTCCCACTTCCCTTCCAGCCGCTCATGGTCACACCTCCAGCATGCAGTAGCGGGAGGCCAAGGGCGATAGGAGCACCGTATCTGTCAAGTGGGCCCTATCCGGTGAGGGGCGGCACAGCTGCCATTAGACGAGGCCCACCCGCAAGAAGCCGGCCATAAGGCAGTTCAGATTTGACCGCGCTAGAGTGGTGCGCCAGGCCCCCGGGGCCGTCCCTAAGATCAGGAGAACCCACAATACAATCAACTAACCGGGGGAGAACCTGGGACAAAATGGGGAAACAGGGAGGGTGCCGGGGAGGGGGGGGGGAAGCGTCCTAGGCGCGGGGAATGCCAAAAGCATCCGCTGCCCTACCCCCTAGACAGCGGGAACCGCGGCGTCCCGGCTTAGTAGAGGCGAAGTCTCCTCGCCAGTGGGTGGAAGGGCGGTGGCCGGCTCTCCCCGTCCACCACCCGACAGCCCCCAATGATCTCCCGGATCCGCCGGGCATATAACATCTTCGAAGAACCTCAGGGCCCGCAGCCGTGGCGGCTTCATTCGGGCATGCTCCAACCGCCCCAGGTGGTCCACCAGGTGCACCCAGAGTTTCCTAAATTGAGTATCCCGGAACTGAAGCCGGGCCGTGAGCAGCTCCATCGCCACCACATGCCACAGGCGAGTAAACCATACGTTGATGGAGGGCGTCTCCGCCTTTTTCCAATATAGTGCCACCGTCTGTTTGGCGGCGCATAGCATGTGTAGGCTAAGGTGTCGGTCACGCCCCGTCATGGCTCTCGTATTCTCCGGCCGGAGGCCCAGGACCGCAACCAGCGGATCCGCAGGCAGGGGGTACCCTAGGACCCGTTTGATATGGCTTAGGATCTCTTTCCAGAAAGTAGTGATCAGGGGGCAGGTCCACCAAATGTGAATGAAGTCTCCCGGCGCCTGAGTACAGCGCCAGCAAAGGGGAGACGTCGCAGGGAACATCCTCTGAAGCCGAACCGGGGTGTAATACCATTGAGTCATCACCTTATAGGCTGACTCTTGTTGCGGAATGCTACGCAGAATTTTAGGGATATCTCTCCACAGCCTCGCCCATTGAGAAGGGGCGACCCCCGAGCTAGAGACGGATTGCCATTTCGATTGGTATAGATGTGGGACAGGCCGCTGCGCGTGCTGCAACACCCCGTATATACGTGAGATCAGTCCCTTGTATGCGCCGAATGTGCGCACTAGCTGTTCGAACGGTGTGAAAGGACGCACGGCTGCCTGTGTCAGGGAGGAGCCCTGGATCCAGTGGCGAAGCTGGATGTATTGGAGTTTGTCATTCTCTGAGATCCCAAATTCTTGCTGGCATTGCGCAAAGGATTTAAAACTACCCCCCGTGAAGAGGTTCCCTATCGTTCTGCAGCCAGTCTCTGTCCAATTGGCAAAGAAGGGTGGATGACAGGCTGGCGGAAACAGCGGATTGTGCGCGATGGGGGTATGCGGGGACGGGAAGGAAGTGAGACCTCTCCGAACCGCCACCTTGTCCCAAATCTCAAGGACTGTTCTGGTGGGGACAGCCATATACGCGCTGCGATGGCGCGCCCCTCGAGGCAGCCAAGCATGATCCCACAGAGGGCGGCAGGTGACAGCCCGATCCATGTGGAACCACACCTTCTCACTCTCCCACGCCCCCCACTCCAAGACAAAACGCAGGTGGGACGCCCAGTAATACTCAAGGAGATTCGGGCACGCTAGGCCACCCCTGTCCCGGGGGAGCATCAAGATCGTGTTGGAGAAGCGCGGTTTCTTCCCACCCCAGATAAACGCCACTAGCTCCCGTTGGAGTCCCTGGATCTGGTGTTCTGGGATCGGCGTCGGCAGGGTTTGGAAGAGGTACAGGATCTTTGGCAAGATAGACATTTTCACCGTGTTGAGTCTGCCGAGCCAAGAGAGCGGCAAGGCTCTCCACGCGTGCAGGTCCGTCTGGACCGAGCACTTATGCTCTTGCCAATTGGCCTGCGTCCAGGTGGCCAGGTCTGGAGTCAGGTTGAGGCCGAGGTAACGCACCGAGTGGGCCGCCCACTGATAGGGAGTGGAGGTCTGAAGCGCCAGCAGATCTCCATCCGGGATCGAGATGTTGAGGGCCCATGATTTCGCATGGTTGATTTTGAGCCCGGACGCCTGTTCAAAGTCCTGGAGCAGCGAGTGGGTCGCCGGCAGGGAGCGCAGCGGGTCCGATAGGGTAAGGAGGAGGTCGTCCGCGAAAAGGGCGATTTTATGCTCCACCCCCCGGAGGGAGATGCCCCTTATGTCGGGGGACCGGCGTACCATGATGGCGAGGGGCTCCACCACAAGAGCGAACAATAGTGGGGATAGGGGGCAGCCCTGTCGGGTACCTCTACAGATGGAGAAGGCCGGCGTGAGCTGACCGTTCACGCGCACCCTAGCTACCGGCGAAAGATAGGGAGCCATAATGCGCGCCACCATCTTCGGGCCAAGACCCACCTTCTGGAGCACCGCGCGGAGGAACCGCCAGTCCACCCGGTCGAACGCTTTCTCCGCGTCGAGCGAGAGCAGGCACGCCGGTATCCCCCAGTGTTTGGCTTTCCCGACGATGTGTGCTATTCGGCGCACGTTGTCTGCCCCTTGACGATGCTGGATGAACCCCACCTGGTCCGGCTCGATAAGGTTGGGCATGTGGACACTAAGCCGGTTAGCCAGAAGTTTAGTATACAGCTTATGATCTGTGTTTAGCAACGCGATGGGCCGGTAAGAGGAGCAAAGGGTATGATCCTTCCCAGGTTTCGGGATAAGAGCGATTTCCGCCATTGCCATATCGGTCGACGGGCCCGTCAACTCGTCGAACGAGTTGAAGAGGCGCAGAAGGTATGGTTGCAGTTGTGGCCAGAAGGCCCGATAGAAGGATACCGGTAGCCCATCTGGTCCGGGCGCTTTCCCCAGTGGGAGATCACGCAGAACGCTCGCCATTTCCTCTGAAGTGATGGGGGCCTCAAGAAGTCCCGACTGGCGCTCACTTAGCGGTTCCCAGGCACAGGCCTCCATGGTGGAGGCAATCAAGTCCGACGCGGGGGGGTCAGCAGCATAGAGAGTAGCGTAGAAGTCGTGAAACATCTGGAGCTTAGACGACTCCGAAGTGGCCCAGGATCCATCCGCCCTTTGCAGTTTCGCGATGTGGGCCATGGCCGCCCGCGTGCGCAGGCGTCGCGCCAGCACGGTTCCCACCTTGTCTCCCCCTGTATAGTACCGCTGCTTAAGTGCCAGTAAGGCCCGCTCCGCCTTGTTCGTTCTGTGGGCTCGCAGCTGGCCTCGAAGGATAGCCAACCTGCGCTTGTGTACCATCAACGGACGTTCGTGGTCCATTCTCTTGAGCAGTCTGACCTCCCGGTCGAGTTTGTGCTCGTAGAAGCGAGCCTCTCGTGCTCTCGCGGCTGCGATAGCAGTGAGGGTACCCCGAATAGTAGCCTTGAAGGCGTCCCACAGGAGGGGGAGGGGGGTCCCCGGGAGATCATTGGAAGCAAAGTAGGCTAAAATAGCCTCCTGTATCTCCTCCCTGTCCACCGGGTCCCTGAGTATGTGTTCCGGGAACCTCCAGCGACACGAATGCGGGGAGCCAGTACCACGTTTGTGAAAACGCAGCTCCACATGGGCGTGATCCGAAATGGAGATGCTAGAGTGCGTCGACGAAATAGTGTCTTTGAGCAGGGAGTGAGAGACAAGTATCAGGTCTATCCGGGAGTAAGAACGGTGCGCATGTGAATAGTATGTGTAATCGCGCAGGCCTGGGGAGTGGTAGCGCCAGACGTCTACTAAGTTGAGAGCGCTAAGGGAGCTCTTCACTGCCGCAGACATGGCCCCCACCCCGTGGAAGGCCCCCCCACAGCGATCTAGCTCTGCGTTCCACACCAGGTTGAAATCACCCCCAACTATGAGGTCCGTAGTGACCTGGTCTAGATGGTCCCTGATCAGCCGGCGTAGAAAAAGGTCCTGACCCTGATTGGGAGCGTAGAGATTACATAAGGTGAGCATGCGATGACCCCTCTTGACCTCAACCCTCAAGAACCTACCCTCGCTGTCTCTAAGCACCTTGGACGCCCCCGGTTCAATTCCTGCCTGGCAGAGTATAGCCACCCCTGCCGTTTTAGTGGTCGCCGAGGCCCAGAACTGCCTAGGATATCGAGGGTGTGCCATGCGGGTGACATCAACCTTGAGAAGGTGGGTCTCCTGGAGGAAAATTATGTCAGGGTCTTGAAGCAGGAGGTACCGCCACACTTGGCGACGCTTGTTGGGGGAGTTGAGCCCCTTCACATTAAGGGAAAGGACCTTCCAGCACGGCTCACTAGCCATAGTCCCAGATCCCCTCCGCGTGCATTGACCCTCCCACACCCACACATGCCAGTACTCCCCCCCCCCCCATCAGAAGGACGCCAAAGGTGGGGAAGGAGAAGAAAAGGGAAAAACAAAGGAAAACCACATGTGTCCTGAACCGGCCAACATGGCCAACATGTCCTATTCCAGTCTAGGGAGTAGCCAGGCCGCGTGGCACAGGCTGTCCCAGAGATGTCACTCTCCCATGGATAGGCGTGGGGGTTTGTCATCGCTCAGCCACAAAATCACAGCATCAAGAGCCCGCTCCGGGCCACCGCCTCTCCGGTAGGTATGCACGGCATAGCAAGAGGCAGGTCCAATCGCATCGCCCCGGCGGGGCGCCAGAAGCAGGTAAAGGGTATCTACCAAAGCAGCCACTGGCCCAGAAGATCGTGAGCACTCCCAGGAAGAGCGCCTGCAGCCCGGTGTGGCGGCCACCCCCAGGGGTCTCACTCATGGGGCGGGACCTGAGAGCCCGCCAGCGGCGAGCCGCCCTCTAGAGATTTAATATGTTTGATAATGTCTTGCTTATCTCGTGACGATCTGCTGCCATCCGGGGAAGAAGGATGTCGTGAATGGCGCACCATGGACCACTGCGGTTTCAAAGGAGCCCCACGAGCCTTCGCAGAGCGCCGCGTCGGACTAGCTGATGGGGAGTCCGGGATCTGGAGCAGCTGGGCCGCCTCCCGGTAGGACCGGAGCACTCGGCGTTTGGACTCCCACTGGAAGATGAGAGCGAAGGGGTGGCCCCACTGGTAGCGGATGTGGAGCTCCCGCAGTTTGTCCGTGACGGGCCGAAAGTCCCTGCGGCGCCGGAGGGTTGTGGAGGCCAGGTCCTGAAACAGCTGAACATGCATGCCTTTATACAGGATGTCAGGTTTGTCTCTGGCAGCTTTGAGGATCGCTTCCTTCTCTACAAAGAAGTGGACCCTCGTCAGGATGTCAGGGATGAGTCCGGGTCTCCCAGGCGGCCCCGAGACCCTATGCGCCCGATCCAAGGCTGGCGGCGAAACGTCATCATCCCCGCGGATCTCCTGGAGCATGTCCGCCACAAATGTCATTATATCGTCCCCCTCAGCCCCAATCGGGACACCCCTGATGCGAATGTTGTTGCGGCGCCCTCTATTTTCCAAATCCTCCTGTTTGATCTGGAGCTCAACGTGCTGTTCCTCCAGGGTCACCAGTCGCTGCCAGAGGTGCTCCTGGTCCTCCGTGCGGGCGTCCAGGGTCTTCTCCATGTCGTCCACGCGGTCTCCCAGGTCTCCCACTTCTTTCCGGAGGTCCTTGACGCAGGCCTGGACTTCAGTGCGAAGGGACCCAATCTCCGACTTGAGTTCTTGCATGAAGAGCGCCATGAATGACTGGGTGACCGGCTCCGCGGCAGCACCCCCTCCCGACGAGGCCGCTCCGGACTTTCCCCACAGGTCAGCAACCGAGGCATCCTTGGAGGTCGCCGGGGGCTCCTTCCCGGCCTTCGTGCGCGTCATGCTGCAAGTCTGCCAGTCGTTTTCGAGGAGGCCGAGGTCTAGACGCACTGGCCCGGCGACTTCTCTCCTTCAGGGACCCTTCCCCGGACCACCACCGTGCGCCCTTGAGTCGGCAGGGTCTCCACAGTACCCCGCGTCTGAGCAGTCACAGGACCAACCTATGCCCCCACTCCCAG
Source organism: Triturus cristatus (assembly GCF_964204655.1). Taxonomy (NCBI): domain Eukaryota; kingdom Metazoa; phylum Chordata; class Amphibia; order Caudata; family Salamandridae; genus Triturus; species Triturus cristatus. Next base: position 676,848,082 of record NC_140593.1, on the reverse strand, counting down.
TTCAGTCCAGGCCAGGGCCCCACAGTGTTCCACAGTCCCCAGTCTTCTCGCCTGCGGGCTCAAAGCCCCTGCGCAAGGCCCCAGTGTAAGCAAGGTGAGCAAAAGGATGAGGGCCCGCAACCCCCCCAAGGAACAACTCACTGCGCACAAGCTGGTGTCACTGCGGGTCCCCGTCGCGGTGCAGTCCACGAGGGCCAGCGTAGTAGAGTAGTCGGCTGCAGGGCGCTCCTCCGATCTCCGGTGTCAACCAATGGTCCCAGCAAAAGCGTAGCAGGCCTCCAGTGACCCCCGGGGCCGCCCCGTGTTCAACCGCAGGAGCCGCAGGTCGGAGCTCCAGGGCACTGGTCTCAACCAACTCGGCCGTCTCAGGGGGGCCAGGGGCGCCGCGGCTCCCCGGGTTTTTCACTCCGCTCCGTCCTGCCCCACACCGCCAATCACCAGGGGCAAGGCAAGCAAGGCAACCGACCTCCGGGTAAGGCCCCAGGGGCCCCCACCACCACCGGTAGTCCTGCGGGGGCCCCCAGCGATCCAGGCCCGCCCCTCCGCCGAGGTCTCCGCAGGGGCCTACCCTGCCACCCAGCCTCGGCCGCTCCTGACACAGTAAATGGCGGGCAGGTTCTCCCTCGCAGCGCCCCGTTGCTCCGGTGAAGCAGCGCCGTGTCTCACAGCCCGGGTCTCCTCACGGGCCTCAGGTCCCGCCTCACCTCTGTAGTCGCCGTTGTCGTCGCGGGCCCAGCTGGCGCGTCACCATCCGCCGCCTCTCCACTCCGCGCCCTCAGCAGGCCGGCCGGCGGGAAGGCCAGGCCGGGGGAAGATGGCGGCCGCTACTCCTCAACGCCGTCCGCAGGAACCCCAGGACCGATGTCCCAGCCAGTCCAGGGCCCACGACCCCTCAGGGCAGCTCCGGAGCAACGGGGGTCAACCCCGACGAACTCCGCCGGGTCCGCTGGGCCTCCACTCTCTCCCCCGCCGCAGATAGCCGGCGCTGGTTGCCGGGAGCGGGCAGCAGGTGAAATGCAAGATGGCGGGCGGGCGGGACTGCGATCTCCAGCACCCCGCCGTCTCAGCGCCTCGAGCTCTCCGCCGTCTCGGGTCGCGTCCAAGCCCCTCGTTAGAAGCCCCTCGCCTTCAGCCGCACTTAGGCGTTAGTTCGGACCTGATCGCTGCAGGGGAACCGCTTAAAGAATGCAAATGACCCCAGCGGCGGCCCGGAGCAGAAGCAGCGCACGTCTCACGCCATTGCCCGGCGAGACCACGCCCCCGATATAACTTTTTCTAATTTTTGAAGACTGCTATTGGCCTCCCTATTCATGGAGGACCTAATTTTGATGATCTCACCCCTTAGAGTACTTTTTAGTGCTTCCTATCTCGTGAGGTCCGAGGTGTCTTCAATTCTATTTTCAGTGAGGTAGTTCTTGACCAGTGAAAAAAAGTGTATGTCTGTCAGGTTAAGTCTCCCTGGCCCGGTGCGTGAAAAAAGTGTTGCACGCGCTAAGGTGCGGTTAAGAAGAGAGGAGGGGAACCAGTAGTTTCCTCCTAAAATATCCTTAGATATGCGGTAGAAATCTGTAAAGGAAAAATTAGACAAGACACAAACACAAACATGAAACATATAGTTGCTCAAACATGAGAGGTTCATGCACTCATGCGTGCCACCACCCCCACTGTCATACTCGATTGTTTGTCGATCTATGCGGTGGTGACAGTATGTTGCACCGAGGCGTGCATTGCGTTTGTATACGGATCAGTATGCATTACCGTGATAATGTCTGCAGCAGCAAGATTGCGGCAAAGTGTGTGGCTTCTATTCATAAAGTAATGCTTACTATGGTAGAGTCACCATATACAGCATGAATCCCGCAAGGGGTAGGGCCTGTAGTCACACACTGATATTTAAAATTTAAGAAGTGAAAAATTACTAGGCAAATCTGGTGCCGTTTAGGCCCCTCGTGCTATCCCGAGTTTGAGCCCGAGTGCTCCACTTACTTCGTCACGGTCCAGTGCCCTCTGTTAATACCTGTTGCGGTCTTGGTCCGGGATTCCGTTGGTATGTGGCATCTTCGGAGACCCACAATATAATGCAGTCTCCCGCGGTCCGTTCCCAGGGTGTGAACGATCGTGTCATGATGTGGAGGAGTGGTCGCATCATCACTCGGGGGCGTGGGAGCTGGAGCTGGAGGACAGACTATGCTTCAAGGATCCTGGATGTGCCTGAAGGGTTTCTCACGATATTGAGAAAAACAGTATTGTGTGCAAATTATGAGAAGGAGTAAAAGATAAAGTGTTCTAATAAAGTAATTAAATAGCGGGAGAACAAACTTTTGTGAACAGTCAATGGGTTGTTGAAAGGGGTCGAATTATTCAAATATAGCACACGTAGTGCCTTTGGACAAGAAAACATGAAGAGTGATAATGTGCATATTAAACTGATATTCTTTTGTGTAGGTTAGTTATCTTATGCCGCTGAGTGTTCGTGGGCGGAGTTATGTATTCCTTCAGTGTGGGTAAGTTTTCGGTGCAGTTATCTGCATAGAGGTTGTAGAGGTTGGTTTACTGTTGCTGTGTACTATTTATCCCTCGGATAGATCTTACTGGGAGTTTAGTTGTACGTTACCATGGTGGCTCCTGAACATATGTGGGGTGCATCAAATATTGGGAGGTTAATACAAGTATTGTCCTGGTGGTCGGTTACTACACCACTCCTAGGATTATGACTGGGGACTAGGTGTTATCAGAGTCAGCAGCTGTTGAGTGCATTCCATTATATGTTGTCATTCAGCCCTGTTTTGTGGGTTGAAAGTCGATAGATCCAGCGTTGTTCTTTCTTCAGAAGTAGGTTCTTTACGCAGCAACACACCCCCTAAAGGGCTGATAGTGACAAATTCACCCAGGATATTTTTGTATGATCTATCTTTCAGGAAGGACTGGGCACAGATAGCATGGCACTGCACCGGGGACTGGATAGTCCTAATCATAAAAACAGCAAAAAGGTTGTCAGATGCCATGCTCATAGAAATACAGGTTACAGAGAATCAATTCAAGACCACTATTACCTCGTTCAAGAAAAAAGTGGACGAGACCAACAAAGAGATGAGAGTATAAAGAATTCTTGACACAGTCCAAAATCACCAAATTTAAAAAAGACCTCAAAAGATTCTCCTACTCAAAAGTCTACCCATATGCAGAACAAGACTATGTCCCACCTAACAAACAGGACACACTGTCGGACATATCAGGGGACGATACAACAACAAGTAGTGGGTCGGGCACAGGCAGCAACCCAAGATTACGAGGGAGGGGCAAGCCACGTCAATGGCCACAACAGTGGGAAACATACCAAGGCCAAGGTTTCTTTCACACTCCGTTTAACCAACCACCCCAACATTTATTTTTTGGATGGAACCCCCAGTTCCACCCGGCTCCCAAGCACTTCTTCACACAAAACCAAAGATTGCCTTTCTTAGGGAGAGGCAGGAGAAGAGACAGACAATGGGTACACTGGGGAGAGGAAGAGGGAGCAGTGGGAGCATATACCAGGAGCAAGGCCAAGGATCAAAACCTAGTATTTAACATCTCCTCGATAGTACTTACACCAACCGAAGAGAGATTCCTGAACAAAGGACTTATCTTTGTACCAACTGCGCGCCTAGACAAATTCCAACTCCACTGCGAACTAGCGGAATTTTTCTGAAAATTGAAACTCAAAGCGTTTTTCGAAAACCAGACTCCAACTGACAGCACTTCTAGTGTTCTTTCCTGACCATTTCTCTCCAGCTGAGGTCTGCCTTCATATTCTCGAAGCCACAGTGCTGTGGTCACCTATTTGGCATGCACTATGGACTGTCACTATTGTGACAATTTGTTTGTGAACCTTGGTCCATCAAGTTAGGAAACCAAGCTATCTGTCGTGACCAAGAGACTATGCACACCTTTGATGAGCTCCTTGGCCTTTCATGTGGCTGAAAAAAAATGTCCTGTCAGAACTGTAGGTTGGTCATCCAAAGGCTTTGCAGCATCCTGGGCTGAGGTAAGGGGTGTCTCCAGGTATGATATATGTTTGGCTGCTATTTAGGTGTCCCCTCCACTTTTTATTTCTCACTATCACCTAGAGATGGCCAATGTAGTCTCTATTGAGCCTCGAACCTTCTAAGATTGGAAACAAGCAGCACAACCATAACACATTGCAAAGTATGCACAGAAGCTGTTTCAAAACTAAGATAACATGCATTGGCATAGTGCAATCTAGAGATAATAGCTGTGTTAACCCCACAGGCTCATAGGTGTGCTGGAATAAAAATAATGATTTTCTTTAGAGTTCTCATTTGGAAGTAAAAGGTAGAGACAAGAGAACTCATCTGAGTTGAAAGGTTGAGGTATTTTTTCAACCGTAAACTGATGCTCTTTATTTTGTCCACCACAACATGTGCATCTCTCATTTACAGGGGCCAAAGGATAGAAGACCCAGGGAATGTTTGACAAAGCAGCACCATCTGTGTTTCAGAGACATTCAGCCTCAAACAGTTATTATTCATCCAGTGTAAAATAGCCTTTCCACACCATCTTCCAGCATATGGTTAATTTCATCCACTGGCTTGTATAACCACAGGATATATTGGTGTTGGTTAAAGGCAACATTCTTAATAATAGTTAGGAGTGGGAGGAGATGCATGCTAAACAGGATAGGGCAAAGTGATGAGCTTTGGGGACACTGAACGTGAATGGCAGCACTTGTGAATCCTGGGGGGGGGAGGAAAGCAAATGATTTTTTCCTGAGACGAAGTATGCAAACCGTGATCCTGCATTTTCTTAGACGCTTACCTCCTCTAAATACCTGACCAGAATGCCATGATCCACCATATAAAAGATGGCAGACAGGTTAAGCACTTTAAAGTCAATTAATACAGCAACTAGTGTTGACAGTGTTCCCAAGGCTTTTTCCTTTATTTCCAGCTTTGATGATTCCATCACAATTCTTACCAAAAGTACAGATATATATTGTATCATTAGTAGGAGCCAGGAAAGACTCAAGGGTATTTAGGACTAAACTTAATCAATCCAAAGATTAAGGTGGCTGTCACACTCCCAGATATAAAAATATACTGTTATGCCGTAGTACTGTGAAATTTAAGAATATTATACAATTCTGCTTTCCCTCACTTTGCTATTTCAGAGCTGATTACCACTGCCCAAGATTTTGCTTAGACAAACTAATGCTAGGAGGACTGAACAATTTATGAGCCTTCTCAAGATATTTCATGATGAAAATATCTTATTTACTGTTAAGAGAGATCCAAGATTGATATATTTTTTAAAGATACAAAAAGCAAAGAAGAACAGTTTTGCCTTTTATTCCTATAACAAATTACTTACAGTATTTTGCTTAACATAACTAGATTATTAATGATATAAAGGTTTTTTAAGCACCACTTCCTAACTCTACCTGGAAATATATTTCAAGTGCTTCAGTCATGGAAAATTGCATTGCTTAATATAATAATTTTTTGTGAAATCAAAATATTTGGGCTAATATGAATATTGTTTTCAGTTTGGTGCTAGGAAATAAGCATCACAATCCAAACAAAGGGTAACTGTTCCAGGCGCAAAAAGTCACCCACAAACAAGAGAAGGAAGGGAAAGGAGGAAGAGAGTAAGATCCTAGGTCTAAATCTTATACACTAGAGGCAAGAGCAAATCTTGTCTCTTGACGCCCTCACACACCCCGAAGGATGTCATGCTTCATCATCGGGCGTGTGCTCCTCATCAGGCCGGCGCTGCAATGCCCTAGGGGTCAACCGAAGGGTCACTTTCGAGGAGATCTTTTGTTTGGAACAGTTACCCTTTGTTTGGTTTGTGATTAGCATAGGGAGCACGGGAACTGTACCACAACAAGCTCCTAGTCCCTCCCCTCTTGTTTTTGGTACATATTTAGCACAGTGGCACAGCCGAGGGACTACTTCTCTATCTCTAACTTTTCCCTTACACTCCACGAGACAGGACTACTTCCACCATGAACGACAACCTGGGATTGAGCTTTGGAGAGGATATCGTAGCAGAAATCCTCAGGACACCCGTACTGCTTGATAGTGAGGGACACATGGCGACTGTCAGCATGCAAGGGGACTGGAATTCCATTGCATCAATGAAGAAACAGCAGGTGAAAATTGCACTTCATAGGGTACTGATGACTGAATACCTCAGGGCCAATGTGGCACCAAATGGCCTAATAGTGAGAACTGCACCACGTATTTTCCTGGACGACCTTATTTTCAGACGCGAGTGGAGCCAGATCGCCTGGAAATGTACCCGTGACTGGCTGATACTGATCATCAGCACGGCTAAACGTCTATCTGAAGCCCTGATTATCAAAATCAGTACAGCGAAGAATGGACTTAAGGCTGGCATTAGTATCTCTGCTTTCAAGACACGCCTGGCTGAGATTAACGCCGAGATGTCAGAACACTGCGACTATCTTATGCATCAAAAAATCCAAAAGTTACAAAACGACATCAAAAGATTCGACAAGGAGAAGATATATCCATATACCAAAGAGGACTTCCAACCCTCTGACAATGACGCATCCTCAGACGATGGCTCAATTGCATCAAACCGCTCCTCCAATAGCAACTCGAGCAACAACAGTTGGGGTAGGAACACGAACAAACAGGGACTTCTCCCATCACCTCCCCTACCAGCATTGTATGGGTTTACCAAACAACCATACCCTCCACAGGGACCGATGTGGTATCCAACCTAACCAGGACCACAACAGGGCTTTCAACCACCCTTCTTCCAACACCCTCCTCCTCCTTTTTGGAACAGAGGCAGGGACAGCGGCTGAGAAAGAAGAAGAGGAAACAAACAGGCCCAGTGGCAAGATATGGAGACGCAGCGAACAAAGAGGAGCCAGATAAGCAAAAAAAACTGATTTGAACGTATCGAAGAGAACACTGTCCCCAGATGAAACCACGGTATTGGAGAAGGGACTACGATTCGTACCAACTCCCAAGGAAGACAACTTTCCACTCAATGAGGAACTACACCAGCTGTTTCGTAAGGTCAGATCAGATTGAAGGTATTCTTCAAGGATAATCCCACCCCAGAAAGAGATGATACAGGACTGAGACCACTGTACAAGTTCACCCCCACATCCGGTATGGTCCCCAGTGAGGTCCTCACCTTTGAAAAAGCGGTCTTGAAGGAAGCGAACCAACTCAAGAAGAGGGGTACATATAACAACTTATCCAACAATCTGGCTAGGGCCATTTCTACGCTCAAAGAATACAATAGCATTACAATCAAACTAGCAGACAAAGGGGGAGCCACAGTGATTATGAACACCTATGAGCAGGAATGCGTCCGACAACTGAGCAATACAAAAAGATGGACACTGACCCTACGGAACGAAGGATCAGGATCCAAGTGAATTAAGCCACGAACCAAGGCTGGATCTCATCCCAGGAAGCAGCCTTCCTTGTAAACACCACTTCCAAGGTACCGTATTTCTATCTCCTTCCGAAGATACACAAGGGCACTGTCCCCCCGCATGGACGCCCGATTGTTTCGGCAATCGGATCCCTCCTTGAACCTCTGAGTCAGTTCAGTGACTTTTTCTTGCGACCTTTAGTCCAAAAGACGCCTACCTACTTGAAGGATACATGAGACGTCCTGAACCTAATCAACGATATCAACGACGACAACATTGAGGAAATCAACTTCTTGCTGACGCTAGACGTCGAGGCGCTATATACAAATATTCCCCAAGACGCCACCATTGCAGTTGTAAGAATTTTCTATGGGAAGCCGACATCCCCACCACTACCCCTGTGGACTTCACGCTGAACTCTATTACTATTGCCCTTAAGAACAACTTTTTCATGTACAGGACCACTATCTATCATCAAGTACAGGGCACCTCTATGAGTAGTACATGTGTACCTAGTCTGGCGGGGCTGTACATGGCACACTTCGAGTCCCTCTACATCTTTACGGATTCCAACCCGTTCCAGGAAAACATCCTTACTTGGAAGAGGTACATCGATGATATCATCATCTTCTGGAAGGGTACAGAGGAGGGCTGCACGGCTTTTCACGACTGAATCAATGGTCTGAACCCCTACCTGCGCTTCACCAAAACACAATCAAGCATGGAGATCCCTTTCCTTGATCTGATGATATCCCTGGAGAAAGGACACCTGCACACCAGGACATACAAGAAGAACACCGACTGCAACAGCCTCCTCTCTTTTGAGAGTCACCACCCGAAGGCCCTAAAAGAGAATCTACCATACAGCCAGTTTTTGAGGATCCGACGCAACTGCAGCTCCATCACTGAGTTTGACTTACAAGCCACAACTCTTACTTCGAACCTGAGAGAGAGGAACTACCCGGCGGATGTCATACACAAAGCCAGAAAAAGAGCGTGAAACAGTAACCGCCAGGGCCTACTGGAGACTAAGGAGCACCAGAGTGACGATGTTATGACCTGTATTACCACCTTTACCCTACTATCTAACCAAGTCAAGATCATCATCCTGCGGAACTGGAGGATTTTAAATTCCGGCTCTCTCAATGTAGCACAACCAAGGTTTGCCTTCAAAATGACCACGAACTTGAGGGACCACCTGGTTAATACACGACCACGCCCACGTAAAACACCAATGGATACCACTCTGTGGAACTTACCTCCTGTCACCGGGCACTACCCTTTGGCAACTGTAACGCATGTGCCTCCACTGAACACACTAAGGAACTTCAACTGGGGGACTTCACATGGGAGCAACGCCACCATACGAACTGTAATACCAGGTATTGTGTGTATCTTATCTCATGCCCCTGCGGCCTCATCTACGTGGGGATGACCACCAGACCGATTAAGACTAGGATCAGTGAACATAAGAGTACTATCCGCTGTGGACGCACGGCTACGAGAATGTGTAACCACTTCATTGAAAAAAAACACCCATGTGATGACATCAAGTGGACAATCCTCAAAGCCAACCCAGCATGGAACAACATTGCACTTCTAAGACATGAACAGCGTTGGGTTCACCGCTTTCGGACGAATACGAGGGGTTTGAATGATGAAATCCCGTGGACAGAACTCTGACCTCCCATCACTGCATGCCCACATAATACGTGGGTGCCCCCACTCGCCTACATGTGCCCGCATTTAATCGCTAATAACGCTTCGGCAGCACTGTCCCTCATAAGCACTCTGGGTGCAACCTCAACATCCACACACGCTGTGCTTTTCCATATCTCTCATCTCTACTGATTATAATTAGGGCTCCCTGTTTTCCGTTTTTACTGATTTTTACAGATAAATGCAGACAGAAAACACTGTCTTTCCTATTTATATTTATTTTTAAAAGCGGAAATATACAGATAATTTAGCTTCTTTTGAAAGTTTCACCATGCTGAGATTAATGACTTTCAGGCCAGTAGCTGTACATAGCTACAAAGCTCAATGGGATGTATTTAAACTACTGCATATCTCAACATGTATATGTGTTATTACACTATATTTTTAATGTGGGTTTATTAATTTATTATTTTTGGCTGTGTAATGTGCTAAAACCGGGCATCAAAGCATGGGTCCACGTTTATCTGTTAAATAAATGCAGAAATATACAAGTTTTCATCTCATCTGTTCACAAAACACAAAATAAACATGGATAAATACCAATAAAATGGCCTAAAAATAAATATGGATAAATACAGACGGAAATATTCAAAAAATAAATACCATAAAACCGATTCTCTAAGAGATGCACTAAACATATTGCCACCTGGCACTCGTGAATTACCTTCTCCGAGTACAGTAGCCTGTTTCTCGGCCTTTACTAAACACATGCATGGGGCATACTCCAATATGGCGCCTTTTAGGTCTATCCACAATCACTAGACCACTTCTGAGTTCACCATACACTCCAAGATGGCGCCTGCGCATGGGCACCGTGGTCCACCACGCCCCTAGAAACTGGACACTCCCTCATTCACGGACCGGCACTATTTTAAGCTGCCGCGATAAGCAGGCACCCTATATGCAGGCAGGCGTGTAAGGGGTAGGTGCTGACAGGCAGTGGACCCGGCGGGAAACCGTAAGTAGAAGTCAGGAGGGTCAACTCCGACCATGAACTGGTCACGCTCACATCCCGCGATGTCACTCTGTATTGGCGATGACACTGTTCTTCTTTTCTCCTAAAGGCATTTTTTCCACTTCAGTCCATTACGGTGCGGGCATCCACTCGCACTAGCCTATGGAGCAACCAACTATCTTAGATTAGGTAAGAGCCAGCGCAGCTAGCCATGTCTCTTAATTGCATGACATGTTGCGCTGCTATGTCACATTTTGGAAGCGCCTGAACGTACTACGGCAATCACGCTAAAACCTTTATACACTCGCGAAGCTACCACTATTATGAATATCATAATAACTTTTTCCCAGCAGGCTGCGCTGCGGGCTGGTACACAGCGCCCCCCTCACTTGCAGGCAATGCGCTTTAGATGAGACACGACAAAAAACAGAAAAAGCACCATCGACTCACTTATACGCAATGTACGTACCCAATTCCTCTGCATATGTTCAACTGAACTCCGCCGCCGGACCTCCGGGTTGTCGGCTAAATGGCTGTGTCTAACCATCTGAACGTGTGTATGCTAGTATTGCCGAACTGATGCTTTGGCGCAGATCTGTACATTGCCAATTGATGCAACTACGGTTAATAAAGGTTTTCAAAAAAAAAAAACTTTTTCCCATCAGGGGTGGTGTACTTATGTTGGGTGTCCGCCAATGCCGCATATGTTCTTGCTTCCCTCGTGGCATGACCTATAACCGGTGTACCGCATCCACTATAGTGTGCACTCATGCTGGAGAAGAACCATGATTTTATTCCAGAATGGAGTCGTTCTTTAATATGTTGTACGTCTTGCATGTCGACCTCATTTTCTGTAAATGTCTTTAGACACCAGATGCACTCAACCATGTGCCATTAGAGAGGATTACATTGACTACTCATTTGTTCTTCTTGTTTTCTCTTACCTACTTCTAGGTTGTGACAGGAGTGGCCATTCAATAAAGTTATTGCCACCTTGTAGTTGCACACAAGTTTGGATCGCTCCGATTTATTAGGGTTCTAGACCCAACCACTTCCACTCACTTTTTTATTCACGCTATTTGGTCCTGAAGAAGCGCCAGGAATAATTCTGACCACCTAGACGGCACGAAACATGTCGACCTCTAGTTACTAAGGCACATTACTTCCTATCAGTAACTCACGACTTACGTTTTTTTGTAACCTGACAAGGGAACCTATACATTAAATTGTACTCACTCTGGTATCCCTTAGCCAGTTTTACCATTCACTCACCCACTCACTTCTCTTAGAACCCTCTTTCTCACATCCACACTCATCATACGGCAGTAAAAACAAAAGATCTCAACTAAAGCGACCCTTCGGGGGACCAGTAGGGCATTGCAGCGCCAGCCCGACGAGGAGCAAACGCCCGATGATGAAGCATGACATCCTTTGGGGTGTGTGAGGGCATCGAGAGACAAGACTTGCACTTACCTCTAGTATGCGAGATTTAGACCTAGGCTCTTACTCTCTTCCTCCTTTCCCTTCCTTCTCTTGTTTGTGGGTGACTATTTGCACCCATACTTGGAACAGTTACCCTTTGTTTGGTTTGTGATTAGCATAGGGAGCATGGGTACTGGACCACAACAAGCTCGTAGTCCCCCCCCCTCTTGTTTTTCGTACAGGAAATAAGCATCAACATCATACTAAGATTTTGAAAGGGAATACTTTACGGGGGTTGGACAGCAATACTATGCATTCTCCTCCTATACAATTGCAGTACTTTCTAGCTTTCAGACTGTATTTTACACCAATGAGATTGCCTACTTTAAACTTAATTGGTAATATAATTGCATCCCTTGTGAGCCACATTTTTGCAATCTGTCCTAAAATAGGTGAATTTTGGACAACAGTTTTCATACGATAGCTGAGATTATTAGGGATACTGATCTAAATAATTTAAATATAGGAGCTTTAATTATTCAAATGATACCCATTCAGGGTACTGCATCTTTCTGTACATTTAGACTACCACAGACTATAAGCAAATAGAAAGCAGACAAAATACCCATATTCACCATGCTGTGGAAGTAGCTGTTGCAAAAACAACAATTGATGGACAGAATGTAGAACAATGTCATACATTCACCCCAGTACAGAGATCTGGGCCTAAATCCATCGTTTTTTTGCTCACCATGCCATTCCAGTTTGAACCCAGCCATATGCAAATCAGCCTTGACCCTGTGCCCCATGGGAACAGTCCAGCCCGAACTGCCAAGCCAGGTCCTCCCTGGACTGGAAACAAGCATCCTAGGACCGGTTTCGGGCTTTCAGCCCTCGTCAGCCAGGATAGCTTGATTCCAGTGGCATGGAGAGCAAGGGACTCACGTCTGAGCATACCCTTCCCACTCGGGGTGACAAATGCAAAAACAACAATTGATGGACAGAAAGTAGAACAATGTCATACATTCACCCCAGTACAGAGATCTGGGCCTAAATCCATCGTTTTTTTGCTCACCATGCCATTCCAGTTTGAACAGCAGTGATCAAAACACTACTAAGTATTGCCAACAGAGAAAAAGACTATGTAAAGATTTAGACACCTTATGAAAACTACATACATTATATAAATCAAACCTAATTATAAGGTGGTGGGACAGTACTGGTAGTTTTGGATGGTTGCTGTTTTGTATTTTCTTTTTTTTTCCGTTCATTTAGATATTAGACCATCAAAATGTTGTAAAAAATATATCCAATAAAATAAAAGACCAAGAATAATCTCAACCTCCCATGATGCTGAAGAATAACAGTTATTAGAAGGTTGGAAAGAAAGGCGTAGAATTAGAATTAGGAATCAGAGTGGAAAGAAAGGCTCAGAAAGAGAAATGTACCACGTCACAACCGGAGCACCTCTGATTCTCGATGGAGGAGGAACAGATGATAGTTAATTACAGAGGAGGCAAACAAACACGACCCAACAATAGACTTTATAAAAAACACCACATGAGATTTGAAGGTAGAATAGCCCAAAACATTAGTTTGACCCTAGTGTGGTCGGAATCTGTAACAAAAACCACCATTGGAAAATCCCACAACTAAGATGCTCTTGCTTACTTGTTCAGGAATAAAATTCTCCCATTCTCAATGGTGGTTTTGTTTAATATGACACTGATATTTCATCAATCTTCACCGGAACAACTTTATTCTCAGGCACAGATATGTGAAACTGCAGAGCTAGGCTGATTGTGCTCATCTCCAAATGACTGCTGCCCAATAAGCCTTGCTCTTGAGAAAAAGCCATTCTCAACAGATCATCTAGACAAGTCCTGCAATCCTCCAGGGATGCATCTGTGACCAGCAGCATTTGGTGCACTGGTTCTCCATGCCAGACAATTTCTAGACCAAATCTTTCACTGAAAATCCAAGAACACTTGTGAGGATAACTGAAGGAGGTCCCCAATGCTATCAAAATGTTGAAGCCAGTGCCTCATATTGAAGGAAACGTCTTGTAAATTAAGCTCAGGGAAAAGTTAAAATAGAGGCTGTCAGGAGTCCTACATGACAAAGAACAGAGATGTGTGCTAAATAGATGTACTGTCTGTGGCATATGCTCATATCAATACTTTAGAGAGGAAGCATTAGCTATCCAGGTAGGAAAAAATTGAATACTTTTCTGAGGTGTGCAACCACTGGAAACTTTGTAAAGGCACTTAGGTCTTTAGTAGCTCTGACAGAATCAAGATAGTATGAGTCATAAGTATTGCAGCATCCAACAATTCAAGGCACGACTAAGATACTTAAGTCAAAGAAGAAGCCAAGGTAACTAAGGTCTAAAGGGTAACTATTCCATTATACTGTATTTGATAAACTTTTTTATTGGATTTTAGCATGTTACAAGTCATACAGTAATCAGCTTAATCATTGCAGTAGTACAAATTTCAATATCAGCAATATGACACAGGCAGCGGGGGAAGCCATCACATAATGGATTGGTTGGTGGAGGAGTGGAATCCCTCCCAGCTTCTCCGCCAGGATTGCCGGAAGGCATCGAGCGGCCGGTAGTAATAGAATTGCCGTCGTTCTCCGACCCGCATGCTCATCTCTGATCCTAAACCCCTGTATTGGGTATCATGCATGGGTAATCCAGTTTCCAAACTAAACTTGAGGGTATGTAACTCGGGAATTATGGGGTCCGGGGGGGGAGGGGGAAGGGGCAGGGGTCGCAGAAGGCATGGGGCCGTGTAGAGGGGTCCCAGATCAGAACGCTAGCGTCGTGCATTTTACCTACTCCTGGTCAATGCCATGATTCCGGGGGGACGCCCCGGGTGAGTGGTCATCGCTTGGAGGAAGGAAAGGGGTGGGGGATGAAAGACCGATGGTGTGCGCGGACTGGGATGCAGGTGAAGCTGGTGCCGCCTGGAGGATTTGCGTGTGCTCTGCGTCTCTCGCATGCGCTAGTCGAAAGTCTTGTAGGAGTGTTGCCCATTCTAATGAGATAGGTCGCCGTCGCAGACCACGAGCCTCCTCCTGTCGAATAAGATCTTCCTCGGCCGCGGCCCACTTCTGCACCGCTCCCCACCACGCAGCTATTGGTGGCCACTCAGCCGCTCGCCAATGCATTGCCACACTGTGCTTGGCCAACAGCACGGCTAGTAGAGCAAATTTGGTCTCCACTTTCTTTCGCTTCTTGCGCTTAAAAATGCCTAGGGCACATGCCTCCCATGTATGGAAGTCTGTGAGACCTGTGACTGTCTGCATGGTGGCGTGCACTGCCGTCCAGAGGGTTTGTATCACTGGGCATGACCAAAACATATGAGCAAATGTGGCTTCCGGGGCGTGACATCGAGGGCAATCAAAGTGGGATGTCGGGTAGAAGCGTTTAAGCCGCGCCGGTGTGAGATAGGCTCAGTGTAATATGTTGAACTGGATGTTTTTGAACCTTTGATTGCGGGACACTTTTTTGTGGTGTTCTAGGGCCAGCCGCCATTCACGATCGTGAAGGGCACGCCCGAAATCCTCCTCCTAGCGGAGCCGTAAGCGGGTTAGCGGTACCCGTGTGAGTTCCATAATGGATTTGTAGATCCATGTGATGTGGTGCCTGCCCGCCCCCATGCGTAATAGTGTGTGGAGCACCGGATGAGTATTGGGTTCCCCGTTCCCAGGTCTGCTCACAGTCCGCTATCAGCTACCTATGCAACAGGAATTGGCCGGCTGGAAGCCCGGTCTCTTCGACTAGGTCTGCGAACGGAATCAATTGGCCATCGGAGAACAGGGCCTCTGTTTCCATCAGTTGGAATTCGGTCCAGATTCTAAGCTCTCCCACGGTCTAGAACCCACGTCCCCTAGGGAGGCCGGCCAACGGTAGTAATGGCGAGTACAATGGTACTCCCTTGGACATGCGGTGAACTCGCATGGTACAGGCTCTGGCTGCCTTGACCAGCAGCGGATATGCTGGGACAGGTCTGGTGCCTGGGAGGTGCATTTGGGTCAACTCCGGGACCGTCACTTGTCTGTCCTGGGACATCGTTTCCCAGAGGTTGCGATGCGCCATCCAACACGACAACCACTGCAGCTGCGCCGCCAGAAAAAAGGCTTCAAAAGAAGGGGCACCCATCCCTCCCTGATCGCGGGGCAGCTGTAGGGCCGAAAGGGCCACTCTGCTGCGGCCCCTCCCCCATATCAAGGAAATAGTAATGAGTTGACCTCCTGGAAGAAGGCCCGCGGCGGGACATCTGGAATATTGGTGAAGTAATATAAGAGCCGGGGTACCATGATCATTTTAGATAAGGCTACCCTCCCAATGGGGAGTCCCCGCAGGGCCCGATAGTGGTTGCCCTTCAGGAGGTCTCGGGGCTCATGATAGAGTCTGACGCCCAAGTACCGCGGGGAGTCACCAGCCCATGCCAGCGTAGCGTTTCCGATACGTAGCGCCATATGTGGAGTGTGCGGATGCAGGGGGTAGAGAGAGGATTTCTGCCAGTTCACCCGAAGTCCTGCAGCTCTCTCGAAGTCTGCTAGTGCGGCCCAGAGGGTGGTGAGGTCCGCTGCGATGTCTTTAACGTATATCAGGAGATCATCCGCATATAGGAAGATGCAGTGTGTGCGACCCCCCAGAGGGATGCCCCATTGCTCCCCACCTCCCGTAGCTGAGCCGTCAGAGGCTCCATAGCAAGAGCAAATATAACCGGGGACAAGGGGCACCCCTGACGGGTACCACGCATGATCGGGATGGGAGAAGACACGGAGCGGCCTATTCTGACCCTCGTGGAGAGGTCCGTGTATAAAAGCCGGGTGTACATCGTAAATTGGGTCCCCATGCCCACCCTCCGTAGTACATCGAAAAGGTATTGCCACGCCAGAGTGTCGAACACCTTCTCCAGATCCAGCACGAGGCACGCAGCCCTCGGGAACTTGCCCCGTACCCCGTCCTGGACCTGGAACAGTCTCCGTATATTCTGGGAAGTATTTCTCCCAGGGACGAATCCACTCTGATCTATGTGCACTAGTCTGGGGAGTATGTCAGTCAGTCTGTCTGCTAGGATCCTTCCCAGGATTTTACAATCCGTAGTCAGGAGGGTGATAGGTCGGTAGGAAGGCCGGAGCAAAGGATCCCGATCGAGTTTGGGGAATGTTACCAAAACCGATTCTCGCATCGATTGAGGGAGGAGTCCCCTTTCTAGCGCCTCCCTAAAGACTGTGTCCAGCCGCGGGGCTAATTGCTGGGAGAACGTGGAGTACAGTTCCATCGGTAACCCGTCATGACCCGGAGCCTTGTTTTTGGCCAGGTGGTGTATGGCAGATTTGATTTCCGCTGTCGTGATCGGGTTATCTAACGTCTTACGTTCCTCGTCCATGAGTTGGATTATGGTACGTGATGTCAACATGTTCAGTATGTGTTCCCCCCTGTCTGGCATGGGCTCCCTATAGAGCATGGCGTAGTAGTCATGGAAGGCATCTAAGATATCAGTTTGCGCATAGACTATCTCTCCAGCGGCAGTTCGAATGCTAGTGATCGGTTGTGTGCGCGTGTCTTGACGGATGAGCCAGGCCAGTAAGGCGCCTGCGCGGTTACCTTCGCTGTGGATTCTGGTGGTGTACGTGCGGAAATTATACCGGCGTAGATCAGCGCATGCCTCTTCGTATTTGGTTTTGGCCTTCGCCAATAGTGTGGGGGGAGCTCCCTTTGGTCGGCCGCTTTAGAGAGCCTAGCCACTTGTTCTGTGGTCTGCACTGCTCTTTCTAATGTCTGCTTCACTCCGGTGATTTGTCTGATGCATGTTCCCCGTAGGACTACCTTGAATGCGTCCCATTCTAGGGCCCTTGTCGAGGTAGTGCCTGCGTTGTCAGCGAAAAAGTGTTGGATGGTTTCTGATGGCTCGTGTTTGAACACTGGGTCCAGAAGGCAGTCCCTGGGGAGGCGCCATGTGGGGATCGGCGGCTCTGGGGGTCGCCACACTAGTGTTAACGTGTGCTCGTTGTGATCCGAGATTATCCTGCCCAAGTAGTCCAAGTGCCTGATGCTGGGAATGAGAGACTGTGTACACATAAAGCGGTCCAGACGGACTCGTAGGTCATGTGGTGTCGAGTGAAATGAGTATATTTTGGAGTCCGGGTGTATGTGCCTCCATGCATCTACCAGGGACCAGTGAGCAGCCCAGGCACGGAACGCGGCTGATGGTGCATTGGGTTGGGGAGCGCGTGGCCGGGGGGTAGGATATGTCCAGTGTGAGGTCCAGGGAGCAGTTGTAATCCCCTCCCAGTATCCACGGGGACCGTGTGTATCCCGCTAACGCGCTCGTCATGGTTCCCCAAAAAGGTGCCTGTTCTACATTTGGGGCATATACACTGCCTACAAGGAGGGGCAGCCCATCCAACAATCCTTCTAGTAGTGCATAGCGGCCCTCAGGATCCACTCGTCTGCCGGTTTCGCGAATGGGCAATACGGACCGGATCCAGATGAGCGCTCCACTCGCGAAAGCGGAGTAGGTCGTGCCGCAGAAGGTGCCCCGCCACCTCTCCTGGAGTTTGCGTAGTTCCTCCCCAGTGAGGTGGGTCTCCTGGAGGGATATGATCTGTGCTCGCTGCCGCTTGATGTACGTGTATATCGCATAGCGCTTCCAGGCTGTATGCATCCCCCGCACAATAAGGGTTAAGAACTGGAAGTCCGTGTGTGCCATGGTAGGGTCGACATTGGGTCGCAGTTGCGTTCTATTTCCAAGAGAGGGGAGCCTCCTTTCGCTAGCCAGTGAGTGGTATGTGCATAACTATGTAGAAATGTATGTGTATGCCCCTGCCCCCGATCTGGGGAGTAACCAAAGATCATGGCAAATGGGGTGGGGAAACTGAGAACTGCGGTCGGGAAACAGTCCCAATACTGGGGACCTATCGCTGGGGGCGATACTTCCAAACTGACGCTCTGAAAGAAGGAGAGTGTCGACAAACAATGAACAATCGTGGGGGTGGTGGTTCGTGTATGCGAGGGTGATCCATGGACGGGTTCTGGAAGGATCACTGTGCGTCATGTGGATGTGGTCCCGGCCTGCTACTGGGCTGTGGTGCACAAGTGGTATGATAGACCTACCAGTGTATGTGGGGGGGGGGTTTCTCCCTTGATCAGCTGTGAGCAGGGCCGCCCCGTGTCCATTCACCCCCAGAGTCCCATTACCGCGTCTCCCTTGCAGCCTCGGTGTCAGGAACCTGCGTGAATCCTACCCCATAAGATCTGCTGTCTGGGGGGTGACTTGCGGCAGGGTGACGGAGTCTCCCTTGGACGATGCTCCGTCGCTATCCTCCTCGCCTGCGGAGGAGAACAGGCGCGGGGGGTCTGTCCATGTCATCCGGGGGCGGGGAAGCTTGCAGCGCCGATACGGCCCGGAGAGCGTCCCGGCGCTCCTGCATAATCTGCTCCAGATCGGGGGAGTCAAACCCCGGACTCCCCGCCAGAGTGTCCCTGCCTTTGTGTCCCTTATTGGGGTTGCGTTTTCTGGGCCTCGGCGCCGTGTTCCTCTGTCTTCGCTTCATTCCTGATCCGGGCTGCTGTGGGCAGTGTATGTCCGCCCAGTCGCTCGCCTCCTCCACACATGTAAAAAAAAATGTTGAGTCTTTGTGGACAATTCTGAGTCTTGCGGGAAATAAAAGAGAGTACTGGAAATTGTTTGCTCGCAGCTGCCGTTTCACCTCCAGAAACAGCGATCTCTGCTGCTGTACTGCCCTCGCGTAATCCGGGAAGACCATCACGTGTTTGTCCTCGATTCGGAGGGTGCCGGTGCGTCTAGCAGCCCTAAGCACAGCATCTCGGTCCCTAAAATGCAGAAACTGTGCAAGCATCGGTCGCGGGGGCGCTCCGGGTTGGGGTCTGCGCGCCAGGACTCTGTGAGCGCGTTCAACGGAGAAAAAGGCCGATCTATCCGCGGCTGAGGTAAAGGACTTCAGCCTTGTCTCCATGTGACCCACCGGGTCTTGTCCTTCAATCCCCTCCGGCAGTCCGAGCACCCGTATGTTACAGCGCCGGGACCGGCCTTCCAAGTCCACCACGCGCTCCTCCATTAGAGACAGGTGGTTGAGGACATCCCGCATCGTCTTCTGCTGGTCTTTCATTGCAGGTTGCAGGTCCGCCATGATCTTACCCCCTTCGTTGACCCAATCCGCCAGTTTCCGGTGGTCATCTTTGATGAGGGAGATGTCGGTCGTCAAAGTGCCCAGCCTCTCCTCCATTGACACTCGGGAAAGTTCGATGACTGCAAGGGGGGTCGCCGCCATTGCGGCCCCCGTCTTGGACTGAGGCATGTTTTCGGGCGCAGTCTCCAGCACCGCGGTGGTCTGTGTTGTTCTCGGTTTCCCCATCGCAGCACCAGGACAGTCCAGTCGCGCTCGGGCCTGCGCGATGCGAGGTTGGGAATCACCGTGTGTCACCCGGGGCTATTGTTCCTTCTGGGGTAAGTGTTGGGCACTGCGTGCTCTCCCGCGAGCGCTTCCGCCGGCCTGGTTGGCGGCGACCCCGACTCCGGTGCTGCTGCGGCGGGCACCGCGTAGATCACACTGTGGGGGACCACTGTTGCTGGTGCTGGCACGCCCCTCCTTCACCCTGCACCGTCCTTGGCAATGAGCCCGTTCACCAGTCTGGAGCAGCCGTGGTCCCCTCCCAGCCACAGTTCCAGTCCCAAATGCCTTGCGGGGACACCAATGAGTAGGTAGTGTCTGGCCCGGCGGGGGGGCAGGCTGTCAGTACTGGTGTCGAGCGGGCAGTCTCTGCACCATCTTAGGGCCAGGCAGCGGGTACCGATGGGCTGTGGTGGTGGTGAAGGGGGTGTCCCACACCCCCCCGGTATTGGTAGGTCCCGTGGGGGTGTTCAGTCCTTGCCACTCACCGCCTGTAGGGTGCAGCCGATCCGTCCAGTGTTGGTCTGTGCCCTGCTCTCGCACTGTGGACGCTCACCGGTCATCCCCGCTCCTCACCGCTGGGCGCCATGTTAGAGGCCGGCGGCCTCGGGTGAAATGGCGGCCTGGCGTCTCACTGCGCAGGGGGGGAGAAGAGGCAGCCTGCACCTGTGTGCCTCCCGTTAGTGAGTACACCTCCGCTTGCCGCCATCACTCCACCGCCGCGTGTCCCAAGGTGTCCGAGCGCTGTCGCGCATCGCCGTGGTCTCTGACGGGATACCGCCGGGCCGCCCGCCGTCCAGAGTGGCCGCCCACGGCGGTGGGTGGGCTGATGGTTGCAGCCGGGTGCGCGGGTCACCGGCTCTCGTTGTGGCCTGGCCCCACCGATCTGGCACGCTGTTATCCGGGCTGGAGCCTCCTAGTATTGAGGAAAATAAAAATTATGAGGCCTATGTGTCCCCATGTGCCCCCCTAACGCTTATGTGCACATGCATGTAACCTATGCATTTCCCCTCCATGGCCTTTCTATCATGATGCTTATGCTATAACGTGGCCTGCCATCATTCAGTCTCCCATGAGAGAAAACGACAAATCTGTATTGAGGCCTACACGTTTTGCATCATGTTTTCCTGCACCACATGAAACCCCGTGTTTTGTGGCTCAGCCAGACCCGAATAGAGGTTTCAGGCCTCAGACGCTCAGAAAGCTGCAGCTGTGTATCCTTGGCCTTGCACACTTGGGCCTCAGCCAAAGGGGCCCTGTCAGAGGTGCCGAGACAGTATTGAGCACGGTTATCTGCTTACTCCTACAGAGCCGCATTCCTGCCTGGAGAAGGAGGGATCAACATAACCCATCAGCAAAGGAGAAAGCCCAGCCTTACTGTCTCTGTTTGTGAGATTGCAAAGCTCACGTCAGTAAAAAGCCCATAGCCCCCATGTAAGGCCTCTGCAGTAAATGAAGTAAATGAAGAAATAGATGCCACATCGGCTCTTGGTGATGGGCAACCTATGTCACAAATCAGTCCCTGCTCCAGACATCAGATATCAGATAAAACAAGATGTGCTGGTCGTCCTGACACCGAAGGCCTCACTCACTGAAGGCCTCACTTCCAGACTTCCCGGTTGCATAGCAACCCTCCCCACGTCAGCTATACGTCATGTTCGAGTCAAGCACAAGTAAGGCAAAGTTCCAGTACAATTCCAACAGATCACGCAACCCCCTCCAGGTATCCACCCACCTATGACAAATTACCCATTATCATCAAGTGGACGCCCACATGGACACCCACCTTCACACCTACTTACACGCCCACATGCTCTTATCTCATTCTCTTTTGCTCTTTTCGCTTACGTACATTATGGAGATGTATATATACTGTACTCTGTGAATAATGTTTTGAGAATACTTTTGAGACCCTTCCAGATCCCTTGTGGTGATGGTAATATTCTCCCTATGACTCGAGTTATTGGAATAAAGTCCTTTTTGAACCTGATACCACGGACTCAGCCTCTTGCTTTATGCATGATCTTATTGAAATTATGAAAATATGAGAGCGTAATATTTTATTTACGACATAATGGCGCCCGAATAGGGACAATTCTCTTTCCCCACACGCCGGAGATGAAGGTACAGTTTTGCCCCCTTCCACAGCTGTGACGGACTTCAAGTACGTACGTCGCGGGTTTTCCCACCAAACTCCCTCAGGCCAACGAAGGAGACGGACTGCGACCAGGCATCCATACGAGGCGGTGAGGAACGCAGATTGTCCTAACCCAGAGCCCACCTGCGAGAGAGCTGTGTCCGAGGTTTCTGGAGATCCACCTAGGTTACGCCATTCCCCGCGCAGCGTCAAGTTTCGGAGGCCTTCGACTTCAAGTTCAAGTTCAAGTTCAAGTTCAAGTTCCGCTTCCCGGTGAGTTTTCTCATGGGGGTTGCAATCAAGACGGGTTCTCACTTGTGAGACCTGTATGTTCAAGTGCATGCAGCTAGAGTTATAGGAAATAGAGATCTCAAAGTATTCAAGGTGCACCGATATGACTGTATGAATGTTATTGTCCTAGTCAGGTTCAGTTAGGTTTGAATGTGTCAGGTTTTATGTAAGTTTGTTTTATTATAGTTTTGTTTTTTTACAGCGCTATTGTGATTTTTGTTTTTTGGCTACATTCCAACATGCCGTTATTTTCGAAACTACGTAAAATATGTACCAGAAAAGGTGTACTAGAGGAACCAGTTAACATTCCGCCTAGGGACACACCTGGACATTTCATGTACTGTAAGCATGGTTTAGATGCCGTGTTGTTTTTAGAACTATGGGTAGATTACACGAAGGATTTAGAGGCGAAATATAGATGGCCTATCACGGGAACGTGGGATGCGGAAAGCATTATGAAAGTAGAGGAAGAAATATGGAAGAGAAAATCTAGACCTGCTCAGAAGGATGCCATTGAGTTGTGGCGTAAGGAGTCACATAGGAGAACAGAAAAAGCCAAAGAAAAGAAATTACGGGAGGAAGGGGAACGAGTAAAAAGAGAGCAGACTGAAAGAGAAATGAATACTGTCGTTGCTGGTATTTACCCCGTCCTTTCAGAGGAACTAGCGAAAGTGACTCCAGTAGAAAAACCCATTAGAGTGCCTCCGCCAGTACCCCGAAAATTAAAAACAGCGTCCGATAGGTTTATTGACACCTATCTAGAGGAATCGCCACCCGCCTACGTGGACGGATCTTTCCCTGCACCCCCAACGCCAGAACAGCTCCAGGAGCTCGATGACGGCGGGGAGGGGGGGTCCGGGACAGCGTCAGGAGGGGTGTCGACAGTAAAAGTAGACATTCCCAAATGTATATATGATCCCGACCCAGGTAAGGGCAGGATGCTTGTGTTTTCACTACGGCTTAGACGAGCAGTCACAGACCTGGAAAAACTACCAGATATGGACAAACATCTAAAGAAAATGTACACATTCATAAGAACAGGGGAAGGTCCTGAGAGCATAGCAGATGCTATACAAAATAGAAAAGTGGTTGTTAAGAATTACATCCTTCGCTTCCCAATTAATTGTCTGATCAGAGAAAAAGACGAAGGAAACGGGGATGTAGACCATCGTTATACTGGTTGGAGTGATCGCATAGATGCCGGTCAGCATGATAAATCAGGACAGACTGACAACATGTTGACCAAAATCCGAAAAGCAATAGTAGCGTCACACGAAGCAGGACCGCACGATGAAGCTGCTTTATCATCAGATGATGAAGCAGGGGACCAAGATAAAATACAATACGTGGGCCATGCCCGACGATTCGAGAAACCCAAAGGCCTAAATTACCGTAAACAGGGAACGGCTATAAAAAAGAGATTTTCCCTCGAAAATTTGTTCCAAATCACCGACAAAGCGGTGAATGAATGGTTAGGCAATGAACAGCCCTTAACCCCAACCGAACTTGAATTAGCACGATCAGCCACCCTGTGGGTATCCCAATACGATTTATATAATAATGATGTCGTAGCACAGACGTTTTTGAGCCTTCCACCGAATGAACAGCGCTTAGCTGGTGTTTACATGGTCCAACATTTAATAACGTTGTATGAAAGTCAGTACTCTGGTCCTGGTATATTGTACAGGTTGCTGGACGACATAATACTAGACAGATGGATGAACTTGGGTACTGAACTGATTAATGTCATCCTGGATCAGCGACACAAATATATAGTATATGTGACTAGATCCCTGCTTCCCGTTCCACCCCAGGTTAAGGGGCAGGCATACGACAAACTGAACCCCCTACGAGAGGTACATCCTGTAAAGGATGCAAACAATGAACTGCAACGGGTGTATGTCTACACCCCTCTGTCAAAATTAGAGATACTGGAAATGAAAAAGATGTTGCCCTCCCATGACAAAGACCCGGGGGGTTTTCACAGGGAATTAAAAGACATTCTCCGCTTAGGGGAATATACATATGCGGACGTTCTAAAGTTATTAAAAGTACTATTGCCTGCTGGTATTTACGAGAAACTTAAAGAAAAAGACTGGGAGGTGGGAGAGAGCAAGATCAGCTGGGATGTGTTGCAAACAGAAGAAAATGCAAGAGGCCCGGGGGTTAGTCTGGGTCCCCGAGCTAAAGAATTACCTGAACTCCTTGTACAAGTTTTGCCAAGATTATTAATTACCAAGAAAGAAGACTGGGATGCTATTTCAGCTTGTAAACAGAAGCCAGACGAGGACACTAGCGATTTTTATTCTAGGTTTGAGAAATGTTTTACGATCAACAGTGGCCTTAAGCCCGGTAGTGATTCATATCCCCATCTTTTTGTGAGCAAATTAGTAGAAAATTCCTTACCTGAGGTAAAGTATAGAGTACTGAAGGTTGAGAGTACTTGGCAAGCAAACAGCCCTTCCCAAATGTTGCAGATGTTACAGTATCACCAGAACAGAATTAGAGAGGAACATGACCAAGAAAAGAGACGCATGAAAGACACAAAGATGAAGATGCTGGTGGCCCAATCGACACCGGCAAACACCACTGCAAGCACGAACAAGAATAGCACGAAACAAAATGGTGGGACTTGTAATTATTGCAAGAAGCCAGGCCACTTCGTAAATGAGTGTGCAGTGCTGAAAAACAATATAGCGATAGGTAAAACAAAGCCTCGTCAATATCCTCCCAAGGACAGTAACACACATCAGACACGTTTCCACCGCCGCCACCGTCCGTCCATGCACCTGCACCAGCTCGAGCCACAACACAAATGTATGAGCACGCTCAAAACAACTATCCAGAATACCAAGCATATTCATGAAGCTGCCCAGAGAGGGAATTCGACCTGCCCCTCATTCCAGTTCCTGTGGACCAAGCGGGTCCCTATGTACATGCACGGTTACTGGGACAAAATAAAAAGTTTTTGATTGACACTGGGGCTAGTAGAACTACCATTAGTCATTCCGAGGTGCCCGGGGCACCCCTCTCGGGCTCAAAGAGTGTATCCCTGGGATTTTCGGGTAGACCTATTGTTAATGAGGTTTCAGAACCAGTCTCCTTAGGAGTTGGTCCACTGATACATACTACAGACTTACTACTTACTAAATCATGTCCGGAAAACTTGCTCGGTATAAAAACATTAAAAGAACTAGGAGCAGTAATCTGTTGCTCACCAGAAGGAGTGCGACTGTATTTACGTGATTTCAAGGGACATTTTGTAATAAAGGATATTGACATCAGGCTCCAAGACGTACCACAGCACCTATGGGCACAAGGCCCAACTGATGTAGGTTATATGAACATTACACCACACCAGGTCACCCTAAAGGAAGGTGTAGTGCTACCGCGGATTAGACAATACAAAATACCACCCGAGGCTGAAGTGGGTTTACTAAAAATAATAGATGACCTGATTGCACAAGGGGTGGTGATTGAGACTGATTCAAATATATGCAATTCACCGGTTCTTCCTATTCTTAAAAGAACTGTCCCCAATATACCACCTGTATATAGATTAGTTGTGGACCTGCGAGAGTTGAACAAATGTGTGGTACCACAGTACCCTTTGGTCCCGGACATCTCTTCGATATTGACTGCCATTGATGCGAATGCTACGTTCTTTACAGTGATAGATCTGAAGAACGCATTTTTCAGTATTCCAATACATCCGGACAGCCAATATCTTTTCGGTTTCAGTTTAAAAGGTCGCAGCTTCAGATTCACGAGAGCACCACAGGGCTTCACGGAAAGTCCAAGCATTTATAGTCAGGCATTGAAAAGACAACTAGACGGTATTCATATGCCTAGCACTACAGCACTGATACAGTATGTCGATGACATTCTCATCACTGCACGATCGGTCCATGATTGTGAAGATGCTTCCCTGATGGTTTTACATTTCCTGGCTGACAAGGGGCACAAAGTGTCCCCTTCGAAGTTGCAATTCTGTGAACAGCAAGTGGCGTACCTTGGGCACTTGCTATCCAAGGAGGGTAGGAGACTGACACCTGAGCGTATACAATTAATCTCAGGTCTTTCACAGCCCACGACACAAAAGGAGGTACGTGCATTCATTGGCCTCACTTCATATTGCAGGCAGTGGATTCCCCAGTATGCTTACATAGCCAAGCCCCTAATACAGTGGACGACACAGGAGGCAGCCTCTACGAAAGTCCTCCCTTGGACACAAGAACACACTGTGGCATTTGAAGAATTAAAGAGAGCTTTATGTCAAGCACCAGTTTTAACGATCCCTGATTACAACAAATCGTTTATGCTTTTTGTGACAGAGCGGGATGGAACAGCACTATCTGTCCTCACACAAGATCATGCAGGAAAACACAAGCCCTGTGCTTATTTCTCTAGTACATTGGACCCAGTAGCACAGGCTTTGCCTGCGTGCCTAAAATCTGTTGCAGCAACGGCCTTAGCCATAAGACAAAGTGACTCGATAGTGCTGGGCCACCCCCTGACAGTACAAGTCCCGCACGCAGAGGAGGTTCTCTTGAACCGGACACAAACCCAACACCTGACCGTAGCTAGACTGACAGGCTATGAGCTGACGTTATTCCAACCACACATAGAGATCAGACGATGCAACATACTGAATCCCGCTACTCTATTGCCCTCCAGTACAGAAAGCCTTTCCCCACACGACTGTGTTGAAGTAATACATACCGTGACTAAGCCAAGACAAGACTTGACCGACGTTGCACTTCCAGACCCTGACCTAACACTATATGTTGACGGTTCATGCATGAGGACAGGGGCGGGAGAATTAGTGGCAGCATATGCAGTGACTACTGATACTGAAATAGTAGAGACTAAAAGAATAGACATATTGTCAGCACAAGCAGCAGAGCTCATCGCCCTAACACAAGCATGCATAAGAGCTGAGCACCTGAAAGTAAACATTTACACCGACTCCCAATATGCATATGGGGTAGTTCATGATTTCGGGGTGCTCTGGCGAGAAAGAGGGTTCTTGACCTCTCATGGGGCCAAGATACAGCATGGCCCCCTTATTCAAGCCCTTCTGGAAGCGATACATTTACCAACAGCCATAGCTATCCTAAAATGCAAAGCACATACTAGAGCCACAGATACCATTTCCCAAGGCAATGATCTGGCAGACCGAACTGCTAAACAGACAGCTCAGACCCCACTAGACATGACAAAGTCACAGGTACCATCAGTGTCCAAAGCCATGACAGTTAGGGATCCTTCCAAGGATGTACAAGACATACAGACACATGCAACTCTAGACGAACTAAAGAAATGGTCGGAACAAGGAGGGGTACTGACTGATCAGGGTTGGATGACTAAGGGCAAATCCAAATGGTTTCTTCCTGATTCGATGGTACAAGTGATCATAAATACCGCACATAGTCCTGCACACTTAGGAGAGAAAGCAATGTTAGACAGCCTACAGAATATATGGTTTAACAAGCACCTGCATGCAGCAGCGAAACAAAAGGTCAGGACATGTATGATCTGTTGCCAATTCAATCCAGGTAAAGGCATTCCGATGGAACAAGGTGGATTCCATCCACCTGACCATCCTTTTGAGGTCCTCCAAATGGATTATATCCAAATGAATAGATGTAGAGGTTACAAATATGTCCTGGTAGTAGTATGTTCATTATCAAGGTGGACCGAAGCCTATCCCGTCCCTGATTATACTGCTGTAACTACAGCCAGACAATTGGTACGAGAGTTTTTCCCACGTTATGGATTACCGCGTGTCGTATATTCCGACAACGGTCAGCCTTTCTCTTCTGAACTCATGAAACAAGTGTCCCTTCTGTTAGGGTATACCTGGAAGTTCCATTGTGTGCGACATCCTGAAGCAGCAGGCCTTGTAGAAAGACATAATCAGACCTTAAAAATTAAACTAGCAAAGGTTTGCGCAGACAAAGGTGTAGATTGGATGGTAGCCCTACCGGTTGCCCTCTTCTACATGCGAATGGTAGCCCATTCTAGAACAGGCTTATCTCCCTATGAAGTGGTTTTCGGTAGACCACCGAATATGTGGGGCACTCCAATGCCTAAAAAAATCACTGATGTTGATAGCAACATGCTGACAGATTACCTGGCTTCCTTGATGTCTGCACTACTCTCTTGTCGTTCGCAGGTTGCCGCTGCTTTCCCTGACAACACCCAGGTCAAAGAATACTCGATCGCTCCTGGCGACTATGTGCTGATCCGGAACTTTGATAGATCAAGCCCTCTTGAGCCGAGGTGGAAGACGCCGAAATTGGTGTTGCTAACCACAAGGACCGCCGTTAAAGTCGAGGGACGGAAAGGATGGATACACCTTCACCATTGTAAACGTTACTTCGGGGATAACTGTACTTTCAAAAGGAACACTGACTGCTCGGACTTTGAGCCCCCTTTACTAGAGGAGACTCCGCAGCAGACGT
Organism: Triturus cristatus; assembly: GCF_964204655.1. Taxonomy (NCBI): domain Eukaryota; kingdom Metazoa; phylum Chordata; class Amphibia; order Caudata; family Salamandridae; genus Triturus; species Triturus cristatus. Next base: position 676,819,232 of record NC_140593.1, on the reverse strand, counting down.
ATAAAGCCAAACTTAGATCTCATAAGTCAGAACCCGTTTGATCAATTAAGTCCACTAGGTGGTGAAGCGGTTGAACATGCATTCTGGCTTACATAAGATCTCGAATAAAGCGAACGAGAGAAAGAGCAAAATGAAAAGCAAATACTATAAAATATTACGTGGTAGATGTATAGTTACTTTGATTTTTCTATCTCTTCTGTGTATCATGATAATATGTATCAGCTTAATACTACATGCTGTTTTTCCTCCTATCGCTTCACTCTTACACTCCTCATCTAATGATACCACAAAACACACCTTTAGTGATCTACCATCCCATGAGTTATTGTATCGACTTGCTCTGCGCAACAATACCTTTATTCAGATGCTGCACCATGCACATCAGACTAGTAACGCTACAGACTGCTGGGTCTGTGGTCGACTTCCCCCGTATCAGAAGGTAAAGGGAGTGCTGCCTCTGTTCCCTTTTCCGTTCTCCCATAATGGTTCTTGCGGAGCATGGTTTGCCTTAATGACATCCATCAATGGTGATGCCAAAGAATGTCAAGAGGAGGATTGTAGGGGCGAGTGGGTATGGGGTAACTTGAATAAAGTGATGAACGAAGCATGTTTCCCAGATGAAGAGGGTCTTCCCCAAATGAAAGGTACAGATCTAGAAACTGAAGAGTATCTGCAAGGAAATGCGACCCTCGATTTCATAGTGTTGAACGTAAAGCCCCTACACATGTCAGGTCCATCTTCAATTACTGTTCTGCCAGTGAAAGGGAACTTGTGTGTCAGAAAAGAAGGCTCAGTACATTTGGGGCACAGTGATACTATAATAGTATTCAAAGACAAAGGAAAGTCCTATTTCAGAGCATCACAACACACCTACTTTATTTGTGGCCAGACAGCCTATGTGCAGCTGCCCTTAGACTGGGGTGGGACTTGCTACATATCATTTCTTCTACCACCCGTTTTCCTGGCCCCATCGAGCTATCATCAAGATCTTCGGCTCACACTTGTCAGACACAGACGAGGGCTCGATGCCTCTGGCATTGACCAAACTGAGACAGCTTGGGAGCAATATACAGATTTCAACAAAGGATTCTTTTTCTTCATAGGTCCCGTCCAGAATAGTAAACTTATCCGAATGTTAATTAACAAGGATTCTAGAAACAGTTGCTAATGTGACTACATCGGCCCTGGGGAATCTGACACAGGAACAGTATGCTATGAGACTGGTCGTTCTTCAGAATCGTCTTGTTCTTGACGTCATCCTGGCGGATAGGGGCGGGGCTTGTAGGGTCATCGGTTCTAGCTGTTGCGTTTTCATACCTAATAACGCACCATCTGTATACAAAGCAATAACGAGGCTCCACAAGATTGCCCAAAGCATACATCAAGACCCAGGCACGTGGACATGGTCCAGTTGGCTCTGGAGATTAATATCGGCATGGGGATGGAAAGTGTTGACCGTCTGTGGGTTGGTACTATTAATAATATTCAGTTGTTGCCTATGCCTACAGTGTGGCCCGGCCATTTGCGGCCTGTGTGCTACTGCATGTGTTCCACACCCCCATTTACAGAGCATTGAAAATGGAAAAATAATGCTGCAAGAACAGATCGACTGTCTCATGAAAATAGATGTTACATAAGGGGTTCACTAGGGAACAAGGAGGGAATGAGGAAAATAAAAATTATGAGGCCTATGTGTCCCCATGTGCCCCCCTAACGCTTATGTGCACATGCATGTAACCTATGCATTTCCCCTCCATGGCCTTTCTATCATGATGCTTATGCTATAACGTGGCCTGCCATCATTCAGTCTCCCATGAGAGAAAACGACAAATCTGTATTGAGGCCTACACGTTTTGCATCATGTTTTCCTGCACCACATGAAACCCCGTGTTTTGTGGCTCAGCCAGACCCGAACAGAGGTTTCAGGCCTCAGACACTCAGAAAGCTGCAGCTGTGTATCCTTGGCCTTGCACACTTGGGCCTCAGCCAAAGGGGCCCTGTCAGAGGTGCCGAGACAGTATTGAGCACGGTTATCTGCTTACTCCTACAGAGCCGCATTCCTGCCTGGAGAAGGAGGGATCAACATAACCCATCAGCAAAGGAGAAAGCCCAGCCTTACTGTCTCTGTTTGTGAGATTGCAAAGCTCACGTCAGTAAAAAGCCCATAGCCCCCATGTAAGGCCTCTGCAGTAAATGAAGTAAATGAAGAAATAGATGCCACATCGGCTCTTGGTGATGGGCAACCTATGTCACAAATCAGTCCCTGCTCCAGACATCAGATATCAGATAAAACAAGATGTGCTGGTCGTCCTGACACCGAAGGCCTCACTCACTGAAGGCCTCACTTCCAGACTTCCCGGTTGCATAGCAACCCTCCCCACGTCAGCTATACGTCTGTTCGAGTCAAGCACAAGTAAGGCAAAGTTCCAGTACAATTCCAACAGATCAAGCAACCCCCTCCAGGTATCCACCCACCTATGACAAATTACCCATTATCATCAAGTGGACGCCCACATGGACGCCCACCTTCACACCTACTTACACGCCCACATGCTCTTATCTCATTCTCTTTTGCTCTTTTCGCTTACGTACATTATGGAGATGTATATATACTGTACTCTGTGAATAATGTTTTGAGAATACTTTTGAGACCCTTCCAGATCCCTTGTGGTGATGGTAATATTCTCCCTATGACTCGAGTTATTGGAATAAAGCCCTTTTTGAACCTGATACCACGGACTCAGCCTCTTGCTTTATGCATGATCTTATTGAAATTATGAAAATATGAGAGCGTAATATTTTATTTACGACAGTATGCCAGGAGACGTGGATGCCGAGCGAGATCCCGGGCGACCGCCATCTTGTTTTCAGTAACGGGCTCTCGGAAGGCTGCAGTCTGCCACTTGGCTTGAAATCCGCTGTGCCGCAGTCGGGGGAACGGTGCTAGATGCCCCGTGAGCTCCGGTCACTGCTCGTCCGTTTTGCGGACGGGATCGACGCTATGAGGCAGACACAGACCCCGTCTATCACAGAGCCTCAGCAAAACGCGTCCACCATCGCAGCTGGCTTGGCCACGCCCCCAACTATTCCATTATACTGTAGCACTGCTTTAGAGCATCCTACATGTGATGAAGCCCTGAAGGGATTTCTGGTGAGCAAGTAAAAAGATACTACTACGTTCACTGCTCTTGACTGGTAGAGAGTGGCTTAATGGAGTGGCCTCTTTGGGAAGAGTTTTGGTATTGTAAATAACTTTCAGAGGGATGCTTCAAACAAGTAGCTGCATACACATGGAGTGAATGGAGGAGTTTAGGAGAGATACACTAATATCGGCTTCGTTTTTATTATGACTGACTTTGAGGTGAAACCCTTAGTTGTGAGAAATTGCAAGGGTGTGTCTGTAGAGAGCTTCAATAGTGTTTTGGTGCCTTATCCGAGGTCAGGAGGCATGACTCAAACTTGACACAGCCAACACGTTCTGGCACATGTGTAGTAATGCAAAGAGTGGCATAAACAGGCAGCATTCCGGATGTCTTGACCTTTTGAGGGGAGAGTCAAACAGGTTGCAGCAGACCTATCTCAGTGCTTAAGCTTGGTATGATGCAGAGAGTGGTAAGATAGGCTGGGCAACTTGTTGAGTATATTTATCTTTCCACTGGGGCAGAGCTTTGGAAAACTGGCTGCAGATAAGAAGGCTGAATAGTGGAAAGGGTTGGTTGTCTTGTGTGAAGTTTGACGGTCCACAGTTTGGTATATGACTACCAAACCCATGCACACTCATTCATTCATTCATTCATTCATTCTTTATTCGATCAGTTTAAAAAGATCATAAAAGCACAGAATAAATACAAAGTAACAATTTCATGTCCATAAAATACTTCATGTCCCTTGTATAAGTACAAAAAAATACGAGGATAATAATATAATATAGGTACCCGTTTAACCACGACCTTATGTGAGCCATTCCCTAAGATGCAGTAGTAGATAACTTTTGCTTGGCCCTTAGATACAAGCCATCCCCCTCTTCCTTTTTCTCATACAGGCCCAAAGAAAAGAAGCTAGTGAAAAACATGTTAAAAAGTTGGGTAATGATTTTAAAAAGAAGAGTGCAACTCGACACTGCCTAATGTTCTTCTGCTTTAAAAGGGGCTTAAGAAAGTGATACCTCTCTTTCTTGTAGAGCCTACAAAATAAAACCAGGTGCAGTTCAGTTTGTCTTGAGAGGGAGTCACATGGACATCAGCTGAGCTCCGTATGGTTATACTTTTTCTCAGGGTATACTAACATTAAAGGAATCGTGTTCATACGTAACCTCAACAATATAAATCTGTGCTGAGGAATGGTGACATCTGCTAGATAGTAAAACTCTCTCTCTGACAATGACGGGTTCTGGCGGTAGGTGACGACTGCAGCTTTTCCTTTGTAGTGCTCCTTCCTCTTACAGTCCGCCTGTGCAATAAAGATACGGGAGACCTTTTTCTTTGAGACCCTTCTGCACGTTAAGGGTTCCTTAAATAGACCTTGGAGGCCAAGCTCCTTCAAGACTGATTCCACATAGCCAAGCCACTGCGAATTTCTGCTTTTTTCCATGCTCAGACAATCCCTTAGTATACGTTGTGTGAGTGGCACTGTTTCCCTGCGCCAAATTTAGTGCCACAGAAGGATTGGGGCCAATTGGATTTCATCTTGTATATACGGGAGGCCCAATTCCTGATGTAAGGTATAGTTTGATGAAGAGGAGGGAAGGCCTACCATGGACTTGAAATCATTATTTTCAGTAGTTTGGAGGATATTTGTTGTTACCCGGCCCCATACTCCCACCCCATAGGTTGCCGCCGCCTTAACCATTGGCTTGATAAATGTTTTTTAGGGGAATCAGTGGTCTTACACCCATTTTCTGTGCAAGGGTTTTTATTGCTGAGAGGCTTCTCTCCATTCCCCTCTTCCTATCTTCCACCAGTTTTAGCCAGGATGAGTCTTTATCAAAAAGGACCCCCAATTAGGAAAAAGTGTCAACCATCTCCATTTTCTATCCATTTACATGTAAGTAGGGGGTTTATCGCTTTTCCTGGCCCCGGCTATGATGGCAAAGGACTTGGTGTGGTTGACCCTTAAATCCAGGGAGTCCATAAATGATATATACGTGTTTATCAGGCTTTGGAGGCCTCGCCCTGTCCTGGCTATCAATGCCGCGTCATCCGCGTATGCCAAGATAGGAAGGATGTCAGGTGCGGATCAAGGGCGCCTACCGGTGTTACAGTCGGACCCGGACTACAACACCCAGAAAGCTCTGCTACAGGAAGGCGTGGTCAAGGCCGGTAAATACGTGGAGACGCGAACCAATCGGTGCACGTTATACTGTTTGCTGTAGCGGATGCTGCAGAAGACGCTGCCCGGTGGCGAACGAGCAAGCAGCTATTCAGACGGCCTCCGCCTCAAGAATTACCATTACGCGACGCTGGAGTAAGACTCAACCGGCTTTCCCGTTTTTGCCTCCGTCATCTCCTCAGAGAGTCAGCCGTGAGTCACGGCTTTCAAACGACCTTGTTTCCCGTTCTTGGGAGAAACCCCGCGGGGCGCTGACGTAAGCGCCGCCGCGTACTTCGTCCGCACGTTCCTACGGAACTGAGGAACGCCATTTGCATCCAGGATTGAAAGGCAGTTCCTTTGTGTTTCTATTCGGGAGAAACAGCCCTCACCGGAGTACAGGTATCAACGGAATAGGGGAGGGGCTGCCCAGTGCGAGACTAATTAACTTTGCCTGATCCATTAGAGCGTTCTGGAGACTTTGTGCGATATGTTGCTTTTCTTCCATTAATCTACGCATCTTAATGTTTCTTGGATATTCCTAAACGCTTAAATGATGCCAACGTCAGGGTGGTGGTAGCTCTTGACTACAAAGCATTCTTTTAGACCCTGCAGTGAGAAACCACTACATGCACAGTGGTGTCTGTGTTTACTTTGGGATTGAAGGGGGAGGTTTAAGTACGAGTGGTCGGTACTGTCCTGTTGGTTTAGGAGTTATGGTGTCCTACTTTCGGGGCAACGCAACATCGTATGGCTTGGCTGCAGGCGCAGTGGAATGAGTGATGGGACACACTTGTTAGGCATATTAGTGAGACCTAATGAGAGTAGGAGTATTGTGTTGCTATCTTTTCTCTGTGTTTTCTTTTGTTGCAGGACTCCCACTCCCCGCTGTCCCCACCCTAATTCCTTTTCCCTTGCCTGATTGCCCTGCTACTCTGTGTTGGTGTACCATTGGACCATGACAAAGGGCTTGGGAACCAAATATAGGGACATCACGAGAAGTCTTAATAAATGCTTTTTCAACACCATTTGTGTAGATAGAGAAGAGAAAAGAGGCAAGGACACAGTCGTTCCTTACTCCTCTAGCAACTCGAAAAGTTTGTGTGCAGTCGCCATTTTTGGTGTATCGGACCATTGCCGTTGCATTTGTATACATCTGTCTGATAAAATGTATTATGGCGTGATCAGCCCTTTTCTCCTCAAATATCTTCCATAGCTTTTCATGGGCAACGCAGTCGAACGCCGCCGACAAATCCATGAAAGCCATGTAGATTTTTTCTCCCTTTATTCTGACATATTTTTCTATGGTCATTTCTAAATTTAAACACTGGTCCACAGTACCCCTTCCTTGCTGGAACCCATACTGGGCCTGCATTAGTATATTATTCTCCTGTGCCAAGTCCTCTAGTTTGGAGAGTAAAAGCCGTCCCATCAATTTGGAGGTAGTATCAAGCAGGGAAATTGGTCTTTTTATTTTTAAGTGTCCGCCCTGTCCCCTTTTTTACATATCGGGATAATGACACCTGTGGACCACGAGAGAGGGGGGCCTATTTTGGCTATAGTGTTTAAAACATTTGTAAGCAAGGGGGCCCATAAATCTGGTATTTTTTGGAAAAAGTCGATTGGAACTCCGTCTGGGCCTGGAGCTTTGCCTGGGATGCATGAGCTCAGTCTTTCCTTCACTTCATTTAGTGAGAAGGAAAGGGCACTAGGGGTACACTCTTCTATGGTTGGGGAAGGTATTCGTGAAGGTGTACTAGGGGCAAAGATGTCTCCAAAATGGGTTACCCATGCTTCCTCACCTACATTACTATCAAGGGAGGGCTCCTTAGTGTTTTTAAAAAACAAGTTACTTACCTTCAGTAACGCTTTTTCTGGTGGATACAGTATCTGCCTGTGGATTCCTCACCTTATGAATATCCCCCTCTGCGCCAGCATTCTGAAAACTTTTCGTAGCTCTCTACACCGACGAGGTCGTCACAGCGTCATGGCTCCGCATGACGTCACCGGAGCCATAAGAAGACCACGTCGGCGTGATGACGTCAGCTCCACCCATTTTTTCCGTGCCACGAAGGCAAAACGGGCGGACCGACATAGAGACAACGTATACATAGTATACAGAATTCACACAAATACACTCAGTGTATAAAGAAAGAAGAAAGCTTGCACTTCAAACATGACAAAAGTAAGTAAACAGAGGTAATAAAGTCTTGAGTACACATAATACGTAAAAAAAACAAGCACCTCAGCTTTTATGGTATAAAAGGGTGGACAACGGGGAGGTGGGTGGGTCTGTGAGGAATCCACAGGCAGATACTGTATCCGCCAGAAAAAGCGTTACCGTAGGTAAGTGACTTGTTCTTCTGATGGATACATCTGCCTGTGGATTCTTCACCTTATGAATAGAATACCACAGCAGTACCTCTCCCGGAGGTGGGTGTCCACCCTTCTATACCAAAAAGTCCTGCAAAACAGAGTGCGCAAAATGGTCATCCCTCCTAACTTCGGAAGCTAAGTAGTAATGCTTCGCGAAAGTGTGGAGGGAGGCCCAAGTTACGGCCTTACAGATGTCCAAAACAGGTACACCTCTAGACAATGCAGAAGTACAAGATTTAGACCTGGTGGAATGAGCACAAATGCCCTACAGGAGGCTCCTTACCAGCCAAGGAGTAGCATATCTTGATGCACAAGATGATCCATTGTGATAAAGTGCGTTTGTGCACCGCCTTTCCCTTCATACGACCAGCATATTCAACAAAGAGCTGATCATCCTGACGAAAGTCCTTTGTTCTGTCCAAATAGAAGCTAATCACCCTCTTTGGATCTAAACGATTAAGTCTCTCCTCCTCCTTGGAAGGGTGAGGGGGAGGATAGAAAGTAGGATGGTGGAAGGGAGTCACCACCTTAGGCAGAAAAGCAGCCCTGGTCCTAAGTACCATCCTTACAGCATATATGTTCAGAAAAGGCGGCTTTGAACTCAAAGCCTGGAGTTCACTCACCCTCCTGGCCGAGGTGATAGCTACCAGGAAGACCATTTTCAAAGTTTAAAGTCTTAAAGGACAACTATGCATCGGTTCGAATGACGAACCCATTAAAAAAGTTAACAGCAAATCCAAGTCCCACTGGGGCATAATAAATGGAGTGGGAGGAAACAGGTTTGTCAACCCCTTAATAAATCTTAAGACTATGGGAGACTTAAATAAAGAAGGCTGATCAGGTAAACACAAAAATGCCGACAAAGCCGACAAATATCCTTCAACAGTGGCCACAGCAAAACCTTGCTGGGCCAAATGAAGAGAAAAACAAAGAACATCAGATAGATGAGCTTTTAAGGGCTCAATAAATTTCTCTCCGCACCACTTAACAAATTTAGACCACCTGTATGAATAGACAGACTTGGTGGAGTGTCGCCTGGCCGATGATATAACGTCCACCACGTCAGGCGGGAGAGAAAAAGTATTCAAGTTGCCTCGTTCATTCTCCAGGCATGAAGGTGGAGGTGGGGGTGTAGAACTTGCCCCTCCATCGGAGAGAGGAGGTCTATCCTGAGAGGGAGACGGAGCGGAGGGTGTTTGTCGAGAGGTGAAGAAGGTCCATGTACCACACTCTTCTTGGCCAATCCAGGGCGATCAAAATATCTTGGACCCGGTCTTGGCGAATCTTCCTCAGAACCCGATGAATCAAGGGTATAGGAGGAAACGCGTAAAGGAGTTGTGAGCCCCAACTCAACTGAAACGCGTCCCCCAACGCTCCCTGCACCGGAAACTGGAGACTGCAGAATGACGGGCAGTGCGCTTTCTCGTGAGTGGCAAACAGGTCCACCCGAGGAGTCCCCCACATCCGGAAGATGTGTCGGACTACCTCTGGATGAAGCCTCCACTCGTGGTCAGCGGAGAACTGCCGACTGAGACTGTCCGCACGCACGTTCAGAACCCCGGCCAGATGATTTGCCATCAAACAAATCCAATGGTTCTGAGCCCAGGACCAAAGTCGTAAAGCCTCTCTGCAGAGACGGTACGACGCTTCTCCTCCTTGCTTGTTGACATACTACATCGCAGCAGTGTTGTCCGTCAGGACTTGAACCGACTGACCGCGTAGGGAAGGGAGAAAGGCCTTGAGCGCCAAACATATCGCCCACAATTCCAAAAGGTTGATGTGAAACAACCTTTCTTCTGGAGACCAAAGACCCTTGATCTCCAGATTCCCCAGATGTGCTCCCCACCCTAGGGTAGAGGCATCCGTTATCACTGTGGCCACCGATGGAGGAAGATGGAAAGGCTTTCCTTGAGACAGATTGCCCTCCACACTCCACCAAGACAGATCCGCTGCAGCTTCTCTGGAGATCTTCACAGACTCCCCAAGATCTCCGTTGTGCTGCTAACACTGCCTGCGGAGACACCACTCGAATGCGCTCATATGCCAGCATGCATGGTTGACCAACAGGATGCAGGAAGCGAACAGACCGAGCAGGCGAAGGACCTTCAGAACTGGAACAACCGCTCCATTGTAAAACAAGGGAATCATTTCCTGTATGTCGAGAATCCTTTGAGGTGGAGGGAATGCTCGACACACAGTGGTATCCAGTACCGCCCCTATGAACAGGTTGCGCTGTGAGGGCACCAGGTGAGACTTGGGTACATTTATTGAAAAACCCAATATCTACAACAGCTGGGTTGTTACCTGCAGATGACGACACACCATCTCTGGAGACTCTGCCTTAAGAAGCCAGTCATCCAGGTATGGGAAAACCAGAATCCCCAACCTTCTGAGATGGGCTGCCACGACTGCCATCACCTTGGTGAAGACTCGAGGTGCAGTAGTAAGACCAAACGGAAGGACCGCAAACTGGTAATGTTGCGACCCAACCATGAAACGGAGAGACTTCCTGTGCAACTTCAGGATTGGGATGTGGAAATACGCATCCTGCAAGTCGATGGACACCATCCAGTCCTCTTGTTGCAGCGCCTGAAGAACCTGCGCTAGAGTGAGCATCTTGAACCTCTCCTGCTTCAAAATAGATTCAAGATTCTGAGGTCCAGGATAGGACGTAGCCTGCCATCCTTCTTGGGAATCAGGAAATACAGGGAGTAGCATCCCTGACCCCTTTCCTACTCTGGAACCACCTCTATCACACCTTTTTGTAACAGGGTAAGAACCTCCTTCTGAAGGAGAAGCAAATGATCCTCTGTGCAAAACCCTTGGCAAGGAGGGTGAGGAGGGAATTCCCTGAAGGGAAGGGCGTACCCATTTTCTACAAGATCTAGGACCCAAAGGTCCGAAGTTATTAATCTCCAGTCTTTACGAAAATCACATCAGAAAGTCCTGGAGAACAGAACGGCCAAAGAAGCCGTCTCTCCGGACTTGGCTGTCCAGGCAATAATGTTTGGCAAACGTGTGCAGCGAGGCCCACGTTGCCGCCTGACAGATGTCCTGCAAGGAGACTCCCAGGCCCGGGGCAGTTGTCGCCGCAGTGGCCCGAGTGGAATGGGCCCTCAGCCCTACAGGAGGTTCCTTTTTAGCCAAGGAGTAACAAGCTTTGATACACAAAACGACCCACCGAGAGATGGTCCGCTTGTGCACCGCTCGTCCCTTCTTAGTGCCCACGTAACCAACAAAGAGCTGGTCATCCACCCGGAACTGCTTGGTGCGGTCCAAATAAAAGGACAGCGCCCGTTTTGGGTCCAGACGGTGGAGCCTCTCTTCCTCTTTCGAAGGATGCGGAGGCGGAAAGAAGGTGAGCAACGTAACAGACTGCCCGATGTGAAAGGCAGTTACCACCTTAGGGAGAAAGGAAGGACGAGTCCTGAGAACAACTTTGTCCGGATGGACAGAAAGAAAGGGGTTTAGAAGAGAGAGCCTGGAGCTCACTCACCCTTCTAGCAGAGGTGATGGCTACCAGGAAAGCAGTCTTAAGCGTCAAGAGATGAAGTGGACAATTATGAAGTGGCTCAAAGGGAGCGCACATCAGAAACGTCAAGACCAGATTCAAATCCCACTGAGGCATTAAGAAAGGGACAGGAGGAAACATGTGAGTAATGCCCTTAAGGAAGCGAGAAACAACAGGGGATTTGAAAAGAGAAGGCTGATCAGGAAGCCGCAAGAAAGCAGAAATAGCAGAAAGATAACCTTTTAGGATGCCCAGAGCAGAGCCCTGCTGGGCCACAGAAAGAAGAAAGAGGAGAACCTCAGAAAGAGGGGCAGAAAGGGGATCCACAGCCTTTGCTGTGCACCATGCCACAAATTTGTTCCACCTGCAGGTGTATACTGATTTTGTGGAGGGACGCCTGGCTGCCAGAATCACATCACAGACTTCAGGAGGCAAGTCAAATGGCATCAACTGCCACCGTTCAATCTCCACGCATGGAGGTGGAGGCTGGACAGGTTCTGGTGGAGGACCGTGCCCTGTTGCTGCGACAGAAGGTCCTCCTGAGGAGGCAGTCGTATCGGGGGATCGATCGACAGACTGAGTAGCTCGGGATACCAGAATCTTCGTGCCCATTCCGGAGCCACCAAGATGACTTGGGCCCGGTCGTGCTTGATCTTCTTCAGCACTCTGGGCAGAAGTGGTATAGGCGAAAAGCCGTACAACAGACCGCAACTCCACTCGCGACGAAAGGCGTCCCTGAGCGAGTGCCGCCTTGGAAACTCCCACGCGCAGAACTGCTGACATTGCGCGTTCTCTTCGGTGGCGAATAGATCTAACCAAGGCTCTCCCCACTGCTGAAAGAGGCCTTGCGCCACTTCCGGGTTTAGATGCCATTCGTGATCCATCATGCACCGGCAGCTGAGTTTGTCTGCTCTGGCGTTCAGAGAGCCCGCCAGATGTAGAACCACCAGGGTGATGCCCTGATGTTCCAGCCATGTCCAGAGGCGCAGAGCCTCCTGACAAAGGGTCCACGACCCCACCCAGCCTTGTGTGTTGCAATACCACATGGCGGTGGTGTTGTCCGTGAACACCTGCACTACACTTCCCCGGACAGAGGGAAGGAATGACTTCAGTGCAAGCCGGATCGCCCGCAGCTCCAGAAGGTTGATATGGAGCCGGGACTCCGCCGGAGACCAGAGGCCTCTGATTTCCGCCTCTCCCATGTGGCCTCCCCATCCTAGGAGAGACACATCCGTCACCACTAAGTGCTCCGGTTGGGGTAGGGAGAGGGATCTGCCACTAACCCAATCGCAGTCCGTGACCCACCACTGCAACTGTCTTGCAGTGCCCTCCGAGATCAGGACGTGGTCGGACAGGTTGCCCCGATGCTGGGCCCACTGAAACTTCAGGTCCCACTGCAGAGCCCGCATTAGCCACCTGGCGTGATGCACTAACAGGATGCAGGAGGCCATCAGACCCAGAAACCACAGCACCAACCTGACCGAAACCCAGGATAGAGGCCGAAAGATGGGAATCAGAGCCTGAATATCCCGGACCCGCTGTTCCGGAGGATAGGCCCGGAACTGCGCCGAGTCCAGAACTGCTCCAATGAAGAGGAGCCGCTAGGAGGGACTCAGATGCGACTTTGGCACGTTGATGGAGAACCCCAGCGAAAGCAAGAGGTCTGCCGTAGTCTGGAGGTGGGAGACGACTGCCTGGGGCGAGCCCGCCTTCAACAACCAGTCGTCGAGATAGGGGAAGACTGAAACCCCTGATCTGCGCAGATGAGCTGCGACCACCGCCATCACTTTCGTGAACACCCGAGGGGCACTGGTGAGGCCGAAGGGGAGCACGGTAAACTGAAAATGCTCCTGGCCCACCGTGAATCGCAGGTAACGCCGGTGGGCCGGCAGGACGGGGATGTGGAAGTATGCGTCCTGCAAGTCCAACGCTACCATCTAGTCTCTAGGGTCTAGGGCAGTCAGAACCTGAGCTACAGTGAGCATCTTGAACTTCTCCTTCTGGAGGAAGGTGTTGACGCTCCTGAGGTCCAAGATAGGGCGTAGGCCCCCTTTGCCCTTCTTGGGAACCAGAAAGTAGTGGGAATAACAACCACGACCTACTTCTGAACCAGGAACGTGCTCGATGGCCCCCTTGGCCAAGAGGGCCATAACTTCCTCCTGCAGAAGTTGCAAGTGATCCCCCGAAATTCGGTGGCACTGCGGTGGCATGGCTGGAGGGGTCGCCTCGAAGGGGAGGGTGTAGCCGCTTCGGACGATTTGCAGCACCCACCTGTCCGTGATGGAACGCTAGTGGAGCAGGTAATGGCGAACCCTGCCTCCCACTGGCGTGGAATGGGCCTGAAAGCACGGACTAGGAGGGCTTTGAGGCGGATGCTGCTGGGGTAGATGTGGACGGACCGACACGTTGACCCCCTGTACCGCCTCGGCGGAATCCACGACCTCGACCGCGTGGAGGTTGGTTCTGCGGCCTGTGGCTAGGCGGACATGAGGTTGCGCCTCTTCCTTGGCCTCAAAAGGGGCGAAAAGCGGAAGTTTGCGGGCGCGGGGCCGAGAGGCCCAAGGACTTGGCCGTAGCCCTGGAATCCTTAAAGCGCTCCAGTGCACTATACGCTTTGTCGCCAAAAAGGCGACTGCCATCGAAGGGCATGTCCATGAGGGTGCTCTGGACATCCCCAGAAAAACTCGTGGACCGCAGCCAGGCGTGGCGACGAAGCGCCACCATGGTAGACATTGCCCTACCCAGGGAGTCCGTAGTGTCCAGTCCACATCGGATGGCATGCCGCGCTGCATCCTGCCCCTCGGCAAGAGCCTGGGTGAGCCGGGTCTGGGCCTCCTCCGGACACTGGGGCAGCACGTCCTCCACCGTATCCCACAGGGAGTGGGAGTAACGGTCCAAGAGACAAGTGGTGTTAATCGACCGCAATCCCAAACTAAGGGAGGAGAACAGCTTCTTACCGAACTGTTCTAGTCTCTTGGATTTCCGATCCGGGGGAGCGGACGGGAAGGAGGTCTGGGAAGTAGAGGCCTGAATAACCAGGATCTCGGGCGTGGGGTGCATGGACAGGAAACTGGGGTCGCCCGGTGCAGGGCGGTGGTGCCGGGCCACGTTCCGGTCCACAGGAGGAACTGTGGAGGGCATGGACCAGGTGCCCTTCAGAACGTTCACTAGTGCTTCATTAAACTGCAGCAGAGGCTCCGAGGAGCTTGCTGACGGTTAGAGCCCTTCAGTGAGGAGGTTAGTCCTCACGGCCACAGCAGGTAGCTCCAGCCCAAGGGCTTCGGCCACCTTGCGCAGCACCACAGAAAATGCAGCACTTTCCTCCGAAGCCACGGTCGGAGGAGAGATGAAGCCAGTGTCAGGGGAGGTATCAAGACCACTGGCATCCCCCAGCTCGTCTGCCCAGTCCTGTGATAACTGGCCCTGCCGGGCCAGAGGGTCATCAGGCCCCTCCCAGTCGTCAACGTCATCCGATTCCTGGTAAACAGGTGGAATGATCGGAGCCGGCCGGAAGATGAAATTGCCACCCATCGGCGTCGGTTGCGGTGCCGCTCCGACACCGGGCCCGGACCGGGACTGATCCAGGGAACGGCGGTCCGAAGGCGGCGCCGGTGGTGGCACCGGAGTCGGTGTCGGCGGAGGGGTCGTGTGGTCGACCGGCGCCAACTGGGATCCAGGCCTGGATCCCACAGGGACCTGCGGTGTCGGGACCGGAGTCGACGACGGCGCCGGCGCCGCCTCCCAGTCAAGCCCACGGGGCCCGAAGGCGCGCCGGCAGACGTCGACGGCGGAGCCACGCCTCTCATGGCCGAGAGGAAGGCACTGATCTCCGCCGGAGTCGCGTCAGTCCCAGGGACCGGTGGGTATGGGGACGGACGCGACTCCTGCGCCTCTGACTGAGCCGCGTGGGTGGTACCACCCGAACCCTCAGCTGAGTTGCGCGACCGGCGAGGGGAGCCCGAAGAGCGATGTTGCCTCTTGAACTTCTTACTATGCTTCGACTTACCCGAAGACTTGGAACCAGACGAGTGGTGATGGCTGCGGCTCCGCGACCGGTCCCTCGACCTCCTCCTCGACCGGGACCGTGAACGGCGCGGAGCCGACTGCCAGAGCTCATGAAGCTTGCGGGACCTCTCGCACCTAGCCTTCGAAGTCAAGGCCCGGCAGTCGAGGCACGACTCGGCATCATGGTCAGCCCAGAGGCAGTAGAAGCACCGCTGGGGTTGTTCCGTAACCGACATCAGTCGGTTACAGGAGTCACAAGGTTTAAAACCAGGCATCCTACCGGCACCAGAGTCGAGTCGACTTGAATAGACCAAAATAGTCAAAAAAGTTTAGTCAAAAAATGACTAAAAGGGTATGCTCTTCCCGGATCAGCGCTGTCTGGCACGGAAAAAAGAAGGACTGACATCAGCGCACGAGGGCGGTGTCTAAGTACTCCGACGACGTCATCCCAGAGCCCGACGACGGACGCGGAGCCGCAGACAACGCCTTGCGACGCGCAAGGGTATTGCTGACGAAAAATCTTTCCGGATCTAGGCTGACGCCTGGGGATATTCTAAGGTGAGGAATCTAACTAACGTGTTTCTTTCAGATTGAATAGACAGACTTGGTGGAGTGTCACCTGGCCGATAATATAACGTCCACCACGTCAGGCGGGAGAGAAAAAAAATTCAAGTTGCCCCGTTCAATCTCAAGGCATGAAGGTGCAGGCTCTGGAGGTGGGGGTGTAGAACTTGCCCCTCCATCTGAGAGAGGAGGTCTGCCCTGAGAGGGAGACGCAGCGGAGGGTGTGACGAGAGGTTAAGAAGGTCCATGTACCACACCCTTCTTGGCCAATCCGGGGCGATCAAAATATCTTGGGCCCGGTCTTGGCGAATCTTCCTCAGAACCCGAGGAATCAAGGGTATAGGAGGAAACGCATAAAGGAGTTGTGAGCCCCAACTCAACTGAAATGCGTTCCCCAACGCTCCCTGCACCGGACACTGGAGACTGCAGAATGACGGGCAGTGCGCGTTCTCGTGAGTGGCAAACAGGTCCACCCGAAGAGTCCCCCACGTCCGGAAGATGTGTCGGACTACCTCTGGATGAAGCCTCCACTCGTGGTCCGCGGAGAACTGCCGACTGAGACTGTCCGCACGTACGTTCAGAACCCCGGCCAGATGATTTGCCATCAAACAAATCCAATGGTTCTGAGCCCAGGACCAAAGTCGTAAAGCCTCTCTGCAGAGACGGTACGACCCTACTCCTCCCTGCTTGTTGACATACCACATCGCAGCAGTGTTGTCCGTCAGGACTTGAACTGACTGACCATGGAGGGAAGGGAGAAAGGCCTTGAGCGCCAAACGTATCGCCGAGATCTCCGTTGTGCTGCTACCACTGCCTGCGGAGACACCACTCGAGTGCCCTCATATGCCAGCGTGCATGGTTGACCAACAGGATGCAGGAAGTGAACAGACCGAGCAAGCGAAGGACCTTCAGAACTGGAACAACCGCTCCATTGTAAAACAAGGGAATCATTTCCTGTATTTCGATAATCCTTTGAGGTGGAGGGAATGCTCGACACACAGTGGTACCGCCCCTATGAACAGGTTGCGCTGTGAGGGCACCAGGTAAGACTTGGGTACATTTATTGAAAAACCCAATTTGTACAACAGCTGGGTTGTTACCTGCAGTTGACGACACACCATCTCTGGAGACTCTGCCTTCAGAAGCCAGTCATCCAGGTATGGGAAAACCAGAATCCCCAACCTTCTGAGATGGGCTGCCACGACTGCCATGACCTTGGTGAAGACTCGAGGTGCAGTAGGTAAGACCAAACGGAAGGACCGCAAACTGGTAATGTTGCGACCCAACCGTGAAATGGAGATACTTCCTGTGCGACTTCAGGATTGGGATGTGGAAATACGCATCCTGCTAGTCGTTGGACACCATCCAGTCCTCTTGTTGCAGCGCCTGAAGAACCTGCGCTAGAGTGAGCATCTTGAACCTCTCCTGCTTGAGAATAGATTCAAGATTCTGAGGTCCAGGATAGGACGTAGCCTGCTATCCTTCTTGGGAATCAGGAAATACAGGGAGTAGCATCCCTGACCCTTTCCTACTCTGGAATCACCTCTATCGCACCTTTTTGTAACAGGGTAAGAACCTCCTTCTGAAGGAGAAGCAAATGATCCTCCGTGCAAAACCCTTGGCAAGGAGGGTGAGGAGAGAATTCCTTGAAGGGAAGGGTGTACCCATTTTCCACAAGATCTACAACCCAAAGGTCCGAAGTTATTAATCTCCAGTCTTGAAGAAAACGGGTAAGCCGACCTCCCACAGGACCCACATGATCCAGGATGGCGGATCTAGGGCTGCTTTCCTGCATTACCGGGAAGGGGAGGGGAGGTAGAGGAGGAGGAGGAGGAAGAGGGTTGTCGTCCAGCTCCACAAAGGCAACCTCTCCCTTTACCTCTGTAGGATTTATACAGAGGGTTTTGCTGCTGTTGTTGTTGCTGCTGAGGCTGACGGGAGCGAAAGGAAGACCTTCCAAAACCACGGTACCTTCTGTAACCAAACCCTCTTGACTCAGACTGCAAACCCAGAGATTATGCCTTGACTTTACTGTCTTTAAATCTCTGCAAGGCCAAGTCCGCTTTCTCCCAGAAAAGCTTAGAACCTTCAAAAGGAAGGTCCAAAAGGGCAGCTTGAACATCAGGTGAGAATCCAGACGATCTTAACCAAGCATGCCTCCTAGTGGCAACAGACGAGCCCATCACCCTTGCCACTGAATCTGCAGTGTCCAGACCCGACTGAATTACTTGTCGAGCAGCAGCCTGGGAGTCCAACAAGACCTCATTCAAGTTGCTCCGATCCTCTTCAGACAGCTTAGGGAGAATCTGCTTGGCAGAGTCCATGAGGACGTGGATATATCTGCCCAATAGACAAGTGGCATTTGTGGACTTTAGTGTCATACTGGCCGAAGAAAATACTTTCTTTGCCGATTGCTCAAGCTTTTTTAAATCTCTATCTGCTAGTGCTTGAGGGAAAGAGCCAACTGACTGCTGCGAACAAGAAGCTTGAACTACCAGTCTTCGGGTGAGAAGACAGGAAATCAGGGTCCCCTAGTGCCGGTCTATATCTCCTAGAAACAGATCTAGAAACCGCAGGAGCAGAAAGAGGATTACTCCAGACTTCCAATATCGGCTCAGTCAGAGCATCATTGAATGGTAAAAGAGGTTCCAACACAGCAGAAGAAGAATGAAGCACCTCTATTAAAAGATTCGGCTTATATTCAGCCATAGGAAGCTGTAGGTCCAACAGTTCAGCTGCTTTCTTGATAACCACATGGTAAAGAGCTACATCCTTCGAAGGAGAAGCCTTCTGTAAAGCACAGTCTCCTTCCGAAGAGACATACAAACCACTTGCTTCACACAGCTCTTCCAATAAGTCCTCAGGCTCCTAAATTTCTCCTTCCTCTATGTCACCAGCCCGATATTGTTCCTCTTCAATAAGCCTTTGAGCTTCCCTTCTCGAACGCATCCTCAGCTGCAGCGTCGGCAGCGCCAACCGCGGTGTCGACGGATCCGGCAACGAAGTAGGCTCCGTGACAGGGATCCGCGAAGTACAAACCCTGGAAGAGGGGATGCCGGACGGAGCCGGGGACTGCTTAAGCGGCGTTGACACCCTCGGCGCAGGATATTGCCATGACGGCGCCATCGGCATAAAAGGCATAAAGGGGGCTGGAGGATAATGCTGAGGCACGCCCAAATTAAATGCCAAAGGGCCCATGGGACCCGGAGGTGCTCCAGAGGGGCATGTGGCTCTGGTAAAAATACCATACATCGCATTCATGAAGTGTGACGGATCCGAACCCGGCGCCGGGAACGAAGGATGCTGCGCCGGTTCGACTTCCTAACGAGGAGTCTCCGGAGTCGGATCCACCGGAATAACAGGTGGAGCCATAGGAAACTCTTCCTCTACCGGATTCGACTCCCCATCCGAAGCCTGAGAATCAACCGGCACCGGAGACTGCACCGGAGAAACCAAAACAGGACACCGGTCTGGAGAAGCCTGTGGAGACTCGGAAGATGAGGGAGAAATAACATCCTTGGTACGACGTCGAGGAGCAGGAGAAGGCGACTTCGAAGCTCGAGACTTGGACGATCGACGTCGAGACCCATGTCTCTTCTTCTTCTAGGTGCCTTCTCTTGGATCCATGCGAAGTCGACGACCTCGACTTGGATCTCTTACGACCT
Source organism: Triturus cristatus (assembly GCF_964204655.1). NCBI lineage: Eukaryota > Metazoa > Chordata > Amphibia > Caudata > Salamandridae > Triturus > Triturus cristatus. The sequence goes on along the minus strand of NC_140593.1, from coordinate 676,799,804 downwards.
CTTTTCTCATTTCTCACCTTGGACATGAAGAGTTTGGCCTCTCTCTCCTTCAGCGCTTTAGGGTTCATTTTTCTACAGGATGACCAACCTTCGACGTCGTGATCACTGGAGAGGCACCAGAGACAGTCATCATGCGGGTCAGTGATGGACATGTGACCTCCGCATTCCTTGCAGGGCTTGAAACCCGACTTCCTAGGAACAGACATAGTCGAAACAATAACAAATAAAGTCTCAAAACAAAGTAACAGTTGAAAGACAGGAGAGTCCCAGAAAATCCATTAGTTTGTAGCGCGGAAAAAAAGGAACTGACGTCATCACGCCGACGTGGTCTTCTTATGGCTCCGGTGACGTCATGCGGAACCGCATGCGGAGCCCTGACGCTGTGACGACCTCGTCGGCGCAGAGAGCTAGGAAAAGTTTCCGGAATGCTGGCGCAGAGGGGGATATTCATAAGGATGAGGAATCCACAGGCAGCTGTATCCATCAGAAATGTGGCACATTCACTATTCTCCAGAACTCCATGCTATTGCCTGTTCTGGCTGCCTGGTCAAGATCTGCCCAGATTTCGTTCTTCGTGTAATTTTCTCTGTTCCGTCGAGCTAGCTTGTACTTGGCCCATAATACCTTTATTTGCTCATGAGGTCTGGGGCTTGTTTTTTGGGCGTGTATCAGTGCCTTCCTGGATTGGGAACAGGATGAATTAAACCAGCCTTTACCTACTTCTGGCTTTGACCCTCTATGGCATGTCAGCGACGTTTTTACTTGCTCTAGGATGCTACAAAAGGCCATTAACATTTCACCTGGCTCAGTATCTGGGTCTAGGCATAGTAATACCTTTCTCCTTGTACTTTGGACGATAGCCGAGGTCAGTTTAGGTTTGTCAATGTGGGCCCACTTTAGCTGTATTCCCTTTCTTCTGGCTACTAAAAGGGTGCCAATATTTTGCTTACAAGGGAGATTTTCTGGGAATACATTTAGTTGCAATTGGAGGATGGCGTGATCACTAAAGCTTGAGAACGAATTCTGGGATCTGGTGGCCCTTAGACTGAATGGGGTACTAACCAATATGTACTCAATAATTGATACTACCCTGTTTCTCTGAAATGTACCCATCGGAATGCCGGTTACTGGTTCGGGGTCATTGGTCATTTCCATATTTCTGGAGGATATTATCCTATTTAAGGCTTCGCCATATTTGTTGTGGGTGAAATGAAGCAAATGATTTCCCATGCCTCAAGGTCACATAGGAGGGCAAATCTATTTTCCAAGTTTATAACCGGGATCCCAGAGAGGCCCCCATGTTCCTTTCAAGCCAGATCCTCCCTCTGAAAACAGTTCATTCTGGGTGCCACCCAACATGGAGGCCTATAAAAATAACCTAGGGGAAGCACAATGATATGCGATCTCTTTGGTGGACCTCCCCTTATAGACTCTAATAAATATCTGACAACAGATTCATCCTTAAAGTTTAGCGCCACACAATCTCCTGTCAGCTCTTTTTTAGCTGGCCTTATCCAGGGTGTCCTTCTTGCCATGATCAGTCTGTTTGAAAGATTTCTGCAAAAGCCCCCAGTCGCTCAATTTCTGTCTCAGCCAATGTAATGCTTTGGTCATTGGTTGCTCCGTAGTCTCCATTTGGCCCTCCTTTAGCTCTGGAACATCCCCTAACACTAGGGGTGCGGCTGCCGGGGGGAGATGAAGGAACTGCAGTCCAGGGGCCCATTGACCGGTAGTCGGTCTTTCAGTCCTTTGATTACCAGGCTCGCTGCCCTCCCCACTCCGTGGCCCCCCCTGACCCGCAAGTAGTGTTTCAGGATTGGCGCTCCTGTGAGGTCTTGCGTCCCTTGTCCCGTTCAGATGTTGCGTCAGGGGCTGGCACAGGGCTGCTGTGTTGGGGTATGTCACCAAGTGTGTGTTCATGTTGGGAGGGTCATCGATATAACTATGTGGCGGATTAGACCTTCCAATGGGCATAATCCCAGTCCCCTCCTTTGAATAACTCATAGATAGAATAATTCCATGTGCCTGTATATGGCTTTGGGACGCTTTTTCTGATCTTGATCCTGCCTGGGGGTGGGAGTGATTTCAATAAGTGTGTGTTACTTGTTACCTGGGTTTCGAGATCTGCTAGCTTCTCTTCGATCCTATTTAATTTTGCTAATATAGGGTTTAACAGGGTGGCCACCAAAGTCTCAAATCTCTGCCACATGTCCTCATTTAATAAGGGGTACTTTACACGGGGAAACTTCGATTGAATTTTCTCCACCATGTGCATCGCAATCCCCTACTTGATCTTCGTTACCCTTTGCCGCTATGGTTTTTTTTGTAGGTTTATTATTCTGTGGGCCACCACCTCTTTTCCTCTTGCCTAGGTTCCCGTTATCCGGCAACTTCTTCGCCGCCACTGCCTTTGATGATGACCTGTTTGCTGGTGGTGCAGGGTCTTGGTGCTCTGGGGCCCCACCATTCCATGCTGGTATTTCTACCTCCTGTGTTAATGGCGGGAAATGTATATCGGCGATATGCACGGTTGCATCCCCGTGTGTGGCCCCTGTTAACAACACAGGTTCCAGGAATAGGCGGCGCTGTATCAATTCAATTTCATGGTTTAAGACCGATGTGGCTCGAGTTAAGAACGAGTCAAGGGTCCCTCAATTCCTCCTCCCGGGCGGTCGATCAGGGTCTTACGTGTAGGCATTTTGCTCATCTCTACTACAATGGTGAGTGTTAATTGTTGAGTTTAGCCTGACCGTTCTGTGAAGACAGACTACGGGAGGTGGGCAGTTAGAGTCAGTTAGTGTCAGAATTTGGATCCCCTCGCATCCACCCCTGCACCAGCTCCTCACCATTTGTCCCCCAGGTCTGCTGCCGGTCTCTGGCGTACAGATCTACGTACAGACCTACGTGCTCCTTCCCGCTGGCGGGATCCTTGCCAGGTTCTTTGTCCGTTCCTTGTACTTCACGGGGCTTCACTTTGCCGTGCCGTGCCGCGGCCGGTACTTTCAGCTGTTTTTCAGCAGCTCGCCGCCACCTCCTCAAGAACCTGTGAGGTGTGGTGCGGTCTGGTGCGGTCCAGGGTGCTGTGGTCCCGAAGCCGCGGGAGTCAGATGGAGCCGCAGCGCTTCCACGCTGCTGATGCGGGTGGGGAGCAACGGGCTGGCGGTGGCGAACGGCGGTGAGCGAGCGGGTGGTGCTCCAGCTCAAACTCAGGCTCCCACTGCTGCCTCCTGCTCCGCGGTCTGTGGACTCCTCCTCCTAATTCCTGGACTCATGCACACAATCATGGTAAAATATGAGGAGGGTACAAAGGTTGCACATTGACCCATCCTTTATAAAAATAACAAATTTACTTGAAAAGCCTGGAACCCTCCTTTTGTGTAAGAGACTAAAATGCATTGGTTTTGCAAATTATCTATTCAAATCCATTTTAAAATGATGCAAACATTATAACCACCAACAAAGAGGCAGACAATTCCAAAAGAATCTAAGTCACTAAAGCTATGCAAGTTTGTTTTGCTTTCTATGTTTACCCGCAAGAGGCAAAGAGGGCTTCTCGAAATGAAAATAGAACCAGATGTGTACTCCAAGAACACAGGTGTTTCCCAGTGTGATTAAGGGGTGCGGCCTTCACACTGGCTCCCAGTACTGTTCCATCCGCGAATTCCTCTCCCAAACAAAATTAACTAAATCTGTGTTGCATTTGTGGTAAACAATTGTAACATGCTCAAAGCCTTGAAATAACATTCATTTGTCATGTGGGTCAGTGAGTGACATGCAAAGGCACATATATTAAAAGGCTTTAACTAAGAATCTCTAGAAGCAAACAATATGAGACAGAGCTCAGTAAGAAAACCATGCTGATTTATTGGCATGACAGTATTGTTGCACAGAACTAGAAAAACCAAATTAAATGTGCCCAGTCATAGCCTCAGTAGAGATAGGTTTTGCCACAATGTAAAGTTGGACAGTGCACAGCTGGCTACCTCTGGTGTCACCTGGGAGGTATGTTTAACGTATTTCCATTGCATGAGGTGGGGATGAGATCTTACAAGTTTTCATAGGTGGGGAGGAGAAAGACAACTAGGTTCCAACGGGGAGGTGGGGGCACTTAACATGGGATAGACCTATCAATTAATAAACAAAAAGAACTAACATACCAGTAGGGCTTCTGTGACACAACAAATACTAGAGAAACACCATGCTGGGAGACCCCCCCCCTCTCAACCCCTCAAAGGGTAGCAAAGTATGCATGGTGTAATTCACCCTCGGAGAGCCCCACTTAAGATGTATGTGCAACAAAAAGAGGTATAAAACAATGGTCTCGGCAATATTATAGGTAGAGCTATTGGTATTGCTCATTATTTTTTAATCATTTTTGTATCCCTAAATAAATGGCATTGTCATTTCTATTGGCATTAGCTTTTTTTTGCATATGTGATACCTATTGCCACAGCAATCTTGTACGAAAAGTCAAGTTAAAGAAACACATTTTCATTTTGGATTTAACGCACCCCTAGTCACACGATATTAGAGTTCAATTGTTTCTGAGTAGTGGCATTCTATTAACCAAACATGTCAATGTTATAGGATTTAAAGTACAGAAGTTGGCACACTTATTTCCCACCAAAACATACTTTTAATCGGTTCCTCCACAAAATGTAGGCCCCACGTTGCTCTATCATGCGTAATCATAATACATCACCATGATAGGTGACCAGTACCAATCATAGAATTGGAAATCACACAACAAGGATTAATAAACAAAGTCTGATAATTATCCATAATGATGAAGAGCTGCCGAACCCATTTGAAAATACCATGAACTAACTGAAAAATATTTAACGAACATCAGGATCTTCAGCAGCAGTTTCTTTATTCATGGGTTCAAAATTAAAATTCATCATTAATAAAACACAAACCAAGCTTTAAAATAAAACTGAGCATCTTGTTAGCAGGCATTGGTTTTCGCTCGCATGACAGGAACTCTCATCTCTCCGCTCTCGCTTCTGAGCGAACTCTCATTACACCTGCTTATGTTTGTTATAGGCAGAGTTAGACAATGACACGCAATATGAAGTCATCGACACATAATAGCTGAATAAAACGCACGTATTAACCAATTGCCACACACAAGAAGAATTTAGCTGACGGGCAAGTTTCCACGCGGAAATGTATTATGTCCATGCAGGGTAGCAAATAGTCCTAAAAGGTAAATAAAATACCCAGGAAACCATACTTGACTATATCCTAAACACGAATCAGAAATCATTTTCAGATTAAAACGTTGAGCCTACTGCTAGAAATAGAACAACTAAATAATGCATCCTTATGTTAATTTAAAATCCTTTTCAAGTTTCCAAACAAAAAAATAAGGACACCCTTAGTTGTCAGAAGCGCCCATTGATTTGGCATGATGATTGCTGTATGATTTTATTTATTTCCAACTACAATAGGGCAGCATAGAAGATCCATCCTGGACAGCATTTGAAGGTAACTCCTATACTGTTGCTAAACTTATTTTTCTCTCTCTCTACACGTACAACTCTCTGTCCAGATCTGATATTTAAACTGTGATCCATACAATTTTAAGAGTGGCACTGATTTAATAAAACAATCGACAAAATTATGAATTAGGATCCCTAAGAAACAGGTAGACAGGGCTAAATAAATGACTTGGCCCTATGTGACAAACATCTGGATTGCAGAACCTCTATGGTTAGTCACTCCAGCCACACACGTGGTGTTTTTCACATACGTTTTATCCACTGTCATTTGCTTAATCAATTTCAAACACCCCACCTTTAGCACTCATCCAGCACTTGCACCTTTAATTTTAAGTATCTAGCCAAACCATTCTCTCCTCCCCAAAACAGCTAAAGTTTCAACAGCCCATTGACCCCACTAATTATTAAAATGTTTACCCTACGCACAAACACTCACCAGGCTCAATCATACTTCTCCACACATTCCAAACCCCGGATCCCTTCAATTACGTCAAAATAGTGGTGATATCAACCCCCAGCGCCTTGTCCGTAACAGCAGCCCACCTTGCCAAAAGCATTAACAACTAGGTTCTCACGCTCCAAAGCTTCTATGCCTCCCACTGGCCTGATTTGTAGGTTTCTGCCTCGTCATTTTTCCATGAGATCTCCCTCATCCATTTTAAGATGCAAATTTGAAGAAAGCCCTTGAAGTACACCATAGAACTAGAAGTCTCAATCCCAAACATGAGTTGCGTTCCTGGTACTTCTGGCCTATCGCAGACATGCAACTCCAGGTCTTCCCCCGGTGAATGTTTTTTATCCATCATAAAGTATGTGCCATTCATTAAGCAATACTCCCTAACCCAATCAGTTCATGTACATGCCAACTGACCAGTCCTCATGTTCTACATTTGGTTGCTGTTGTACAGCGTTTCTTGTTGAGATGCGCTATTTCTGACAAAAAAACATGCTGCCTCCTGATTTACAAATATTGGTTTTGCTCTCCTACGTCAAAGTGTTATACCACGTTACGGTTTTGTTACTTTTGCTGAGGTTTAGGGTCATGGCCACTTCCAAGAAGCAGTATTTTCCAGGCCTGGCACCCTTTATAACTTTCATACCCTAGTTGAGGAATATGACAGTTGTCAAATTCCTTCTGCCCTCTGCTTACCGTTTTGAGACCCAATACATGGGGCATGTGATCTACGTTGTACACTATTTTACTGCACATTTCTAGACCTTGTCTGTTTTATCTCAATTACCAAACGCAGCAAAACGCAGCATAACACAGGCAAAGCAATGGGGTAACCACTTCCTTCTTCACTCGATGAAGTCTCTCCCTGATGTATTCCTCTCCCACATCATTGGCCTTCAGAAATGGATCAGCGTGCTTTCTGAACACTAACGCACTAACCCCTCTATAAAATGCAATCGTATTTCTTCATGCCTATCCATTTGTGTGTCAAATATGCATCACCTTACAAAAAAACAACAGACGCCCATGAAGTACACCAAATTGACCGGGGATAAAAACGGATTACTCAGCTTCCTCTCAAGGTCCAGGTTGGTATCAATAACAGCAGCCAGGGTCGGGCATTTAAACTGCTATCTATTTACAACCACCCAAACACTGAGTTGACAGTTCAACGGCAGCATAAATCTGTGAGGCTGCAAGCCCAAAGGAAACATCAACAGAACCGTGTTTGCCTGCTATCAAATCACCGATTAACCCTCCTCTCCCCCGAGCATTAACCCTGAAAGGTGGGCCCAGGAAGGTGGGTACCTCCATGGAAACCTCAAGAAGATTCTGGACAAAACAGCACAAACAATAAGGAGCAGGCAGGGGCGAATAATGAAGCTAATCAATAAAAGCACTGCAAAATACCCATCTTCCTGCGGCAGTGTGAGCTTTCTTCGCAGTTTTAGCAGCAGCCATTCGAGGCCAGAAGTGTTTCTACCACCGAACTCGTGCTCCTAGAGGGAAAAGCTTACCCACTCCCCGTAAAATGAGGACAGGCCGGTTTAGCTGTGCATGAGGCACAGGACAGGAAGAACAATGAACTGCTGAGCACAGTGTTATGCGCCCCTGAAATCCCTCGGCCCCTGCCCCCCGGAGTGACGTGGGGGTGTCCAAGTTGTCCCGGAGCAGGCACTGATCTCAGGCCGAAAACGATGGGCAGCGAAGGAAATACAGAGAAGGTTCAGGAGAAAACAAGTACTGGCAAAACTGTTGCCTTACCTGGCGAGAGCCATGAACACCGCTGCTGCCTTTCTCCGAGGCGAAGCAGAAATGCCTCGGAGAAAGGCAGCGGCGGTTTCGGATTCGGGGGCCGAGATCGCCGAGACCTAAAAATGGCGGATGGAAGCTTCCAAACTTTTTCGGATTAGAGGGCGTGTTCCTGCTGTTCTAAAAAGGCGTGGCTAAAAAGTGGAAAGAACAGCACGGAACACGCCCCCGAATCGGAAAAAGACGGAGCCTATTTGGAGGGACGGCTCTCTCCTCCAATGGCTGGCCTCCGTTTAGGAAGCCAGCCAATGGAGGAGAGGCAAAAAGAGAGGCGGGCTAAAGAGCCACTGTCAGAAACATAAGATCTCCGGACTTCCGGTTCTGCCTTCGGCAGACCGGACGGTTCTCGACCTAAAAAGTTGCAACCTACACCAAATGCAATACCCACAAAGCACTGTTACACAGCTCGCACAATAATGCTAATGATCACTAGTATTCGACAAGTGTTGTGGTGTCTAACACAGGCCAGCTTATTTTACAGTTGTGGTATTGTTAATTTACATGGGTACATTCTTTGTGATGGCCGGTGTCAAATTCATTATGAAAAGGTAGATAAGCTGCTTGTCCTTGAAATAGTGCTGTAGTGTGTGCATAGTACGGCACCAAATAACACTCTGTCAAACCCTATAATTCGAATGTCATCCTCCTCAGACATGTTGTACATGATGCAAAAACCAATAAAATATGCTGAAAAACGTTGTAAAAAAGTTTTCAGGGTTTTTCAAATGGAGGTGAGCAATTTTAAGTTTGAAATGTCTGCACACGAAAGTATTATTTACAAATACAGAACTGCAATGGATGAAAATGTTTCAGTCTTTCCAAAGGTATAACAGCTGAAAACCCAATTCCTTATTAAAAGGCATCAGTGAATGCAGACTGTTTATGCACAATGTGGAAGTACATATTACAGCAACTGAGAATAAATTACCACTTGCACAGCCAGACTCCACTCAGTTACACACTGATGAACTGTCTTATTGAGATACTTTCTCCCACTTGCCTTTATCTTTTACATTCTAAACATTTGATTTTACAGGGTAGGACATACCTAATTTCCCAGATCTCACCTGTAGAGTGCGGACCTGCACCCGGTTCGGCTCCACTGTGTAAATGTTTTCTTCATGCATTGCAAGCACTGGAGACTCACAGGAAAAGGAGCCTAGAAAAACACAGGGAGACAACACAATAAGGATGAAAGACAACCATCACAGTACATAAATGACTGCAATGTGAGTTTATCAGATCCACCATTTGAATACTGAGCAATCAGTAGTTTCAAACAGATAAAACAATGGTGAGAATGGAAACACTCTTTTTAAGAAAACCTAAATCAGGGGCGGGGAATCCCTATCACCTGACGGCAAGGCCACATGGTAAATCAAGGACACATTTAAATGTTTATTTTGTTGACAGGACAAGTAAACTAAACCCCTGAGCATAAACCCTTTGTTCGCCAATCTACAGTGTGTACAATATGGTTGTGAGAAAGAGGATTTTCTGACTTTGAGGAATATATGCATCCAGATGTATATGATGTTCAAAGTTGTATATAAAGTTCATATATATGATTCATTAAGGCAAAATCTTGAATGTTAGGGTGGGAGCTCCAAGGAAATGCAGTGGGCAGTAAACTCCGCTTGCATCATCAACAGTATCCAATACAAAAAACCATATGCACGTATTTGCAAAACGAACCAATTTGTGGCTATTTGCAATGCCACCAGAATACTGTTTGATTATATGCAAATTCACGCAATAGAATGAAAGCGAGGTTGGCAAAAAAAATTCAGTTTAAAATTCACCCACATAATATTTTCACTGTGGAAAAAATGGAAGAAACTCATAGGCTGCTTAGCTAAACTATTGCTCAATTTAAAAGGATAACTATAAATAACTTTTCTCTATAGTGTAAAATAATGAAATGGGTATGATATGTCAACATTTTCTAAAAATAATAACGGAGGATTCTTGATAAAAACCATTAATGGAGTATTATGGGTAACATGTAAAAAAATAGGGGCCTCATTCATAATGAAAACCACAAAAGTGCTCCCTCTGTTCTGGAATCTGGCATTGATTCAGATGTACAACTTTCAGGACTTCACATAACAAACATTTATGAATTCCATTTTGGCATGATCAAATATACACATGTTAATTTGTTCAAATTCACTTGTTAAAACCTTTTTCTCTTTTTTACTCAAATTAGAAAATATTTTCCTCTAGATAAAAATATTTTCTCTAAACCCCAAACTTTTGTTTTTGGATATGGGGATCTTTTCTTAGCCAGGAAAACATTTTACCCCTTCACATGCCAGGAGTATATTTTCAACCTTTTTCAGGTTGGGAATGGGTTAGTGGGAGTTGGTGAAAGTCCTTAAATACGACTCATGGTAGTATGAAGATTTTCTTGCAAGTAAATCCTTTCATGAGTGCAAAACCAACTTTTGTGCAATCTTTTTTTTTTTGAAATCTTTTTATTAGGTTATTCAACAAAACAGAAAGTAAAAACCACTCTTTCAGTGTAAGGCTTAGGACAAAGCAGATTTGAATATATCTTGGCAATTCAGCACATGCAGCACAGAGATAGATATGCAAGCAAAGGACCAAACACATTAGTCTCCATCCCCAATCAATGTGCGAGATGGGGCAGCTAGTCATGGTCGCTGAGGTCAGATTCTGGTGCATCGGGTGGGGGCTCACAGATGTTCCCTCTATACACATTCCAGCCACCCCACACCTGGGACCATTTCTTGGGGCACCCTCTGTGTACATATACCGCTTTTTCAGTCACCATTACAAGGTCCATGTCTCGGATCCAGTGCGCCAGGGTCGGTGCCTGTCCCGATCCCCATCGCTGGGCTATGTTACGTTTTGCGAGCATGAGCCCCAGTGTCACCCAGAGCTGGGCCATTCTTACGTGGTCGGTCTGCTCCCAGACGTTAAGAAGGCAGAGCCGAGGTTCGGGCAGGGTGGGGATTTTGGTCACTTGGGAGAGAGTACAAACACCCCCTTCCAGTAAAGCGCTATGATGGGGCAGTCCCATAGGGTGTGGAGGAAGGTTCCTTCGTGGCCGCAGTTCCTGAGGCATAGTGGGGAGTCCGTCCGATGTAGTTTGAATAGAAGTGTACGGGTATAGTATGTGCGGTGCAGAATTTTAAGCTGGACTAGCCTTAATTTGGACGATATGCCCACCTCCCTGGGGGATGACAGCGCGGCCTGCCAGTCAGTATCGTCAAAGTCTCCAAGTTCTGCCTCCCATTTCCTTTTAAGGACCAAAAAGGGGTCAGGGCGATTATTGATTATTTTCCGGTATGTTAGGGACGTCGCTTTTTGGATCAGATGTTCAGTGAGGAGCCGGTCCTCCAAGGGTGATGACTCAGGGAGCCGAGTCCCGGGTGGAATCGCCGTCCGGAGTGCATGGTGAATTTGCATATAGCGGAAATGTTCGGTGTTAGCCAAATCGTATTCTGCCTGGAGTTGGGAAAAGGTGATCACCTCTCCCCGTCGCCAAAGGTCCCCTACCCTAGAAATGCCAATAAGATCCCACTGATGGAATCCCTTGGTGGTACGCAGCAGCCCAAGCAATTTAGCTTCCCATAGTGGCGTTGCCTGGGTGATCCTACCCGCCCAACCCATCGCACGCTGTGCCGCAAACCATATCTGAAGGGTGTGTGCTGCAGGCCCTGCCTGGACACGACCTCTTCTAGGGTTATAGAGGGCTCCTAGCACCCCCCCCGGAGCAAGCAGTTGCCTATCCATACGGTAGGCGGGGTCGTCGCTTGGTACATGGAGCCACTGATTTATGATCATGAGGTGCGAGGCCCAGTAGTAGGTTTTAATATCTGGGAGGGCTATACCCCCGTCGTACCAGCCAGTGGTGAGCTTATGGAGCGCAATCCGAGGTGCCCTGTCCTCCCAAAGGAGACGGGTGATCTCCGCATTCACAGCCGTGAAATAAGAGGGCGCCACCGGGAAGGGAGTATTCTGTAGCGCATAGAGGAATCTAGGGAGAGCGAGCATCTTAAAGAGCGAGGCCCTCCCAAGCAAGGTCAGGGGCAGGGCTCGCCAGTGCTTGACATCGGTACGAAGCCGTTGGAGGGGCTTCATTAGGTTTTCGGCCACAAATTTATCCCGGTCTGTAGTGACATATATCCCTAGGTATTTGAATCCCTCCCGGGCCACGAGAATATTGCATCCCCTCGGGGGCCGAGGCGGGGAGCCTTGGAGCATATATAAAATGGATTTCTCCCAGTTGATTTCGTAGCCCGACCGTCGCCCGTATGACTCACAGATGTCGAGGAGACAGGCGATAGAGCGCGCAGGCGAGGCCAGATAGAGTAGTACATCGTCTGCATAAAGGGAGATCCGATCCTCCCAGTCTGGCCTCCATTTGAGGCCACGGATCACCGGATCCTGGCGCACCCATGCCGCCAAGGGCTCGAGAGCCATGGCAAAGAGGAGAGGGGAAAGGGGGCATCCCTGCCTTGTCCCCCGCCCCAGAGGGAAGGGGTCAGAGACACGGCCGTTTACCACCACTTGCGCAAGCGGCTGGGTGTACAGAAGCTGGATCCACGCGCAGATCTTGGGGCCCAGCCCCATGTGGCGGAGAACGGCGAACAGGAAAGGCCACTCCACCCTGTCAAACGCCATCCGAGCATCTAACGAGAGTATGGCCGCATCCTCCTCTATTGTGGAGCGGCAAGCAAGAATGCTATGCAGACGCCGTAGGTTTAGAGCGGTGTTCCGGTGCGGCATGAAGCCTGACTGGTCAGGGTGGATTAGGGTGGAGAGGTAGGGCTGCAGTCGTGTTGCCAGCAACTTTGCCAGGATCTTAGCCTCGGCGTTGAGCAGCGAAATCGGGCGATAAGAGGAGCACTCGTGCGCCGGTTTGTTGGGTTTCGGGATCGCGACTATTGTAGCCATCCTCTGATCCAGGGGGAGGGTCCCCCTAGATAGACAGTCCCTAAACATGGCCCGCAGGTGCGGGACTACTAGGGAGGAGTTGTGCTTATAGAACTCGATCGGGAGCCCGTTGGGCCCCAGCGCCTTCCCTGTGCGAAGGGACAGGATTGCCAGTGTTATCTCGTCGTCTGTCAGGTCCGCCTCGAGGGCCTCTGTTTCGGAGGAAGTCAATCGCGGCATCGCGATGTCCCGAAGGAATAGCTCATTTTCTGCCACGGTAGAGGAGGCTTCAGGCGTATAAACGGATTGGTAGTGGGCCGCGAACGCCTCCGCTATGCGCTGAGGGTCCGAAGTAAATTCCCCCTCGTCGAGCCGGATCCGAGCCACCCATCGCGACGCTCGGTCCCCCTTCTCAAGCCATGCAAGCAGTTTTCCCGCCTTGTCCCCAAGTTCATAGACTGTGTGTTGGGTTGCTACCCGCCGAGCCCGCGCTGCCTCCCATAGATGGGACCTATATTCCTGCTGCGCCATGCGGAGTGTATGCGCCGAATCCTCATCCCCTTGTAGTGTATGGGACGTTTCGGCCTCGGTTACCGAACGCTCCAGCTTTAGCACCGCCTGCCGCTGGGTGTTCTTGTGCTCAGAGATGACGGAGATGGCCTGCCCACGGAGGACAGTTTTGAAGGCTTCCCAGAGGGTTGCTGAGCTTCTGACGGAGTCAGCATTTTCGGCGAAATAGTGCTTGGTCGCGGTTTTGAGGGCCTTATTGATTTTAGGGATTTTGAGGTACCCGGGATGGACCGGAAACATAGTGCGTTTACACGGGTCGTTGGTCGCAAACGTTACAACCACAGGCGAGTGATCCGAGATACCCCTGGGGAGGTGCGACACCTCGGTCACCCCAGTGAACCCGGCAGGCGAAGTGAAGATGTAGTCTATGCGTGAAAGGGTGCGGTGTGCGCCAGAAAGAAAGGTGTATTGTCGCTCATTGGGCCTATATTCTCTCCAGGTGTCCACCAGGCCTAGCGCGGCAGTGAATTCGGTAAGAATGGAGGTGTCCCCCCCGTGTGCCCTGTGTGACGACCTGTCAAGTGTATGATCCATGGTTGCATTGAAGTCCCCACCTATGATAAGTTCCCCATGCGGGAGCGCCAACAGGAATTCACCCAGTGCCCTAAAGGAGACCTGGTGCAGTGTAGGGGGGATGTAGACGGTCACTAGGTTGTACACCTTCCCCTCCCATTGGCAGGTGAGTGCTGCAAAGCGGCCATAATCGTCCCTACGGGAGTCTAGAAGGATTAGGGGGAAACGTTTGTTAATCAGTATGCCTACCCCTCTGGAACCTGTCGTGAACTCTGAGTGTGTCGCCATCTTGAATCCCAGCCTATCCAGGGCCTTGGTGGCAGAACCCACCAGGTGCGTTTCTTGTAAGAGTGCCACCGCGGGCCCCCTACGCTTGAGGTATTGAATCACCAGCCCACGTTTGATCTTGTCCCCTAAACCATTGACGTTCCAGGAGAGGACCGCAAAGGAGGGACGTCGCTGCTGCGTAGGGACGCCGGGCATTGTGTCAGTGGTCACGTGGGGAGAGCTGTGTGATGCCATCTTCAGGGAGGGATATAGAGATTGTCCACTGCAGTATTCCACCCCTGTGCCCCTGTGCTCGCCTAGTCAACCTGAAGTGCCCGTGAGTGGTAGGTGAACCTGAACTAAAACACAAAACAACATAACAGCAAATTCCCCTTCCCTCCTCCCCCCTCCCTGCCTCCCTGCCATGCGGATTTAAAACTACCCGCCACCCCAACTCAGCAGAGTGCTTAGTTCCCATAAACTGGTTACGTGCGTGTGGGGGGAAAACCGCTCACTGTTCAGCTGCCGATCCCCACACCGGATGCTTGTCCCTTCAAGCAGTCAAATGTCCGATACTGGCCGGGGGCCCCGAGTTCGTAGCCTCCTGCAAAGTTAAGGCCCCACTGGGCCGTCTGGAGCATCTAGGCCGCAGATCGCCGGGTGACAGCAAGTCCGATCGTCTCCATACCTTCATGTTTCACGGCGTTCCATCTCCTGCCCCCGACTCCTCGACACCCAAGTCCCCGGGAGAGGTTAAGAGGCCGCCAGGGGCATGCTCCCCCCTGCCCCTTGATTTAGCAGGACGCCATTCTTCCAGCCACTCCGAGGCCTCCGCCGGCGATGTAAAGAACCAAGTGCGCCCCTCCGCCTCCACTCGGAGCTTTGCAGGGAATAACATCGAGTATTTAAGCTCTCGAGAGCGGAGGTCCGCCTTGACCGCCATAAAGTCTCTCCGCTGTCGCACCACCGTGGCTGTATAGTCCGGATATAGGGTGACCGTACTGTTCCCCACCCGCAGTGGGGGGGCCGTACGCGCCGCCTGGAGAATTGCATCGCGGTCACGGAAGTTGAAAATGCGGGCCAGAATAGGGCGCGGGGGGGCCCCCGGCCGAGGCCTCCCGCCCGGTACCCGGTGGGCCCGTTCCACCGAGAAGAACTTGGAGAGCCCACGAGGCTGGAGCTGGTCGGTAATCAGTTTTTCCACGAAGAGGTCTAATGCCGGGCCGCGTTCACTCTCCGGCACACCAACGACCCGCACGTTGTTGCGTCGGGACCGTCCTTCCTGGTCCTCCAGTTTGGCCAGCAATTGCTTTTGCGTCAGTTCCAGGGTTTGTATGCGCTTGTGGTGGTCTGCCGAGTCCTGCGTGAGGGTCTCCGCGGTGGCCTCGACCTCTTTAAGTCTTGAGTTGATTTTGGCGACATCTGCTCGGAGTAGCGCCACATCCGTGGAGATCGTACCGATGGAAGCCTGCATCTGCGTCAATGTGGCCATGACGTCCGCCAAGGTAAACTCCACAGGTTTGTCGGAGGGGGGGGACACTTTTGTGCAATCTTAAAGCTGCAAAGAGTTTTGAGAATCGGACCCATAACATTTTACTCAGACAAGACTTTGTGGAGATCATCTAGTTTTAATATCAAAACCAGTCATTAGTCTATTTCTGAGTTTGTGCTCACAAATATGGCAAGCAAAGAACCGGGGTATAGTGAATAGAAGTGATTTGCCCAAAATCTAACAATGTGCTCAAGTGGAGAGTTTCAGATAGAGTGACTTTATTAATCCTCAAATGGCAGCAAGGCACTGAACCACAAATACAATCTGGTTTCAGGTAAAGCAACATTTAGTGAAATCAAGTGAATGCTTAAATGTAAATTCGACAAGGCATTTCACAAGATGCTTCCTTTGAAATTAAAGCAATGGTAAATTTGGAAAAATGGTATACCACGAACTCCACTACAATTGGAACTCCAGCATAACAAAAGAGCTAGTTTATTCAAAGCCCTACTGTGATCAAAAAGCTGGCCGTTCATAAACAGTGTCTGAATAATCAAGGTGACAGAAATGGAACTCTGGTGTATTCAGCATTAGGTATAATCAGAAGAGTTGCACAATAAAAAAACCTTGCTAGAATCCAAAGCCTGGCATAACATGAACCTTGGCGGCATCGGAAAGGATATTATCAGAGCTCTGATATCAAAATGGCATAATTTGTCAACTCACAGACTGGCATGAAATGGGACAAGATGATTTTCATGCCGGGCAAGTAGATGGATTTAAACCCTTGGACAAGTAAATAGTTTATAAAATTCCATACCTATGCTAACTTCTGTACCCACAGACAATTATATTAGAAGGGGCTTCAAGTATAGCATATTATCATTTCTAAGTGAAAGAACAACAAAAAGGATTTGCTAATTTAAGCACCAGTTTTAACATGGTAGCTATGCTGCGAAGAGAAATTACAATCTGGGCATGGCTTAGAGTCGATTAGAAGGTACTGTATTCAAACATGTGCCTACACATGCCATATTCCTCTCAAAGGAACTACAGTCTGATTTTATTAATTTCAGGAGCATGCCCTGGTTCAAAGGGACTACATTATGAAAATAAACCTTTTTATTAGAAAGGACCATGTTCTGAACTTTTAACATCCTTCAAAAGGAAAAACTTTAGTCTGAACAAACTAACATTACACTTTGAACATACAAACATTCCTATCACTGGTTCTAACCACTAGACAAGATAGCTTTTCCCACCAGGAGGAGACAGTCTGAATATAAAACAAATTCACTACAGCAAGTACACCAGCTGGAGATCCCTGTCGCAATTTTGCTGTTATCAATTCCTGACAAAGAACTGTGTGGCCAAATAATCATTACTGGCCTCGCATGCCTTTTATCAATGGGAAAAACATTAACAGCTTCAAGTCTCTGATCCTCAGCTCCAAAGTGAGAACCGGGGGACTGCCATTTAAACAATAAAAAGTTAAGGGAGGATTTACCACACAAATGGATCACCACCTGACCTTAAGTGCTGTAACTGAGCTCATTGCTACTCACGTGTACCCGCTTCTTCTTCTAGACTAGACTAGATTGTCGAATTATACTTCTACCAATATGCTACCCTCCAATCCCATCATATTACACTACTTTCAGCCCCAGCCCATCTGCGGGAACCTAAAATTCTTCTCATCTATGTCTCACATCGTTTTGGCGTAATACCCATTTGCCATAAAGAAAAGATGCCTCTCTGTAATCATAGTTCTCATTCAGGGCAATTTCCAGTCAAATCCTTAGCACTAAACTGTTCAGCCCATGTTTGCGATCCTGGATGAAGTTACAAAACAAAAATATATTTTTTTCCCTAGCAAAGCCATAATTTTCATATAAAAAACAAATCTGACAGACTATTGAAGGCAATATTTGACAATTTATATTTATCTTTCCTTAAAAAAACTATTCTAAAATAAAACTTGCTAACTAAAGAATAGTGGCAAGAAAATGTCATCCACAAATCTATTTTAATAGAAATGTGGGAAAAAATAAGTCAATGCAGCTAGCTAACCTCAGCCTAAACAGGCTTAAAAACTCGCACAGCTGCTTCAAGATGGAAACAAATTCCACCAGTATCCTATCAAGCCATGTCAGTGACAGTGCTCCAGTTGTTTTTGATTTGATACTTAGGATCCTGTCTCTTGTGCAACAATTTCTATTTCTCCACCAGGGAGGTGGGCGTATTGCTTATGATTTCAATGGAAATTCCCCCTAAAGGAGAATAGAATTGCAGGTAAGCAACTCTCACATCTCCTTCAGATGATCTCCACTGATAAGCATAAGCAATATAATAGTAAACACTTAGGATAAAGGAGGGATGGGCATCCAACACTTAAAGGCCTATAGTCTGGCGGGACAGCTGCAGTAACTTTCCTACTGGCTGGTCAGACTAAACCTCACAGAGAGAAAGGATACACAAATACCACGATCAACCAGGGACAACTGCACAAATTGATTTGTCTGGGCTCTGTTTCACCCCGTTCTAGTGCTCGCCTGTTGCGTACGGCCCTCGCATATCGGAGGGTGGCCCTGCGTTATACTGCCCCTTCGGTACCTTTTGTCCTGAATATCCCTTTGTGTGGTCTCCCGCATCTTCAGGCACCCGAACTGCAAAAAGACTGCCTCCTAGGGAGCAAGGGGAAGTGACAACAGTTGGAACGTTATTTGCAGACAGACTTCTTCTTTCGCACTTGGATTTTACGCAAAATTATAAACTACCAGAAACCCTATTTCTGACACACAACAGTATTACTCAATATATTCATCAGCACTAGGCGCCAGAAGGTGTTGAATCAGATACCCATGAGATGACACAAACGATGCACACCATGGGTCACGTTATTAAAATTTTTTTGCGCCCTAGACTGTATGTTTGGATATAAACAACATCAGCATTTGGACATCAGTATCCTTATCCAGGACCACCAATCCCCAAGTTCAGAGCCCACCCACATAGTCCTATTTGGAAGAGAGCCCTTAGTGTCCCCTATACGCCACCCATTGACCCCAGACTTTTTCCCATTTCCGTGGGCAAGCCCAACTTTGGAATACCACTTTTTTGGCTGCACAGCACCAATCAAGGTCTGACTTCCAATCCACCACCTGCAGGGGCCGTACCGCCCCCCAGGCCCTGGCTATATTCATTTTTGCTACCACAGTCGCAACCATTTCTTAAGATATGTCGGCCATGTTTCTTCCCCAGTCACTCACAATATGTGCCATTTAACCACCAGTGGAATCGTCTGGCCCACTACTTCAGACAAAACCCATGTTATCCCTCCCAGTACTGCTGGATTTCTGGACAGGCTCACAGAGTGTAGAAAAAATCCCCACTTCCTGACAGCCCCTGACACACTGGTCTATGTCGCAGTGGGCCAGTCGGTGTATGATGACTTTAGAGGAGTATGATCTGTGAAGGATACAAAGTTGTATTAGGCGGAAATTTGCCCTTATGGGCACTTCCCTGGGTCTCTGGAGTGCCACCAGCCAATCATCATACTCCACTATTCCCATGTCTGCCTCCCATGCCTCTAGTAAGGCGCCCAGTGGGTCAGTGCGTTATTTATAATCTTTCAATATATTAAGGAGGTGGATTGATCAGGCGCTGGGTCTAGCAAATGTCTGTCATCTAGGGGTGTGTATCCTGGGAGTTGGGCCACCTTGAAGGATGTGGGCCCTAAGTAAATGCCCAAATTGGAGATAACGGAACTTCTCGGACGTGGACATCTAATATTCTGCTTGTAAATCCTCAAAGGAGATTATGGCCTGACCCCTCCAGACATCCCCAAAGTGGTCTATCCCAGGCAGGCTCGATTTACTGCATCTGTTCAGATTCCCCACCTCCCTTAGGAGATCACTATCCAATAATGGAGTCCTCCCCTTCATCCTGTCTACCCATCAGAAGAATTGTGTGGGCTCTTGCCAGACGCGGACAACTGTTTGTGTGTGGCGGCAATTGTTGTTCTAGCCGTTTGCGGTATAACACTGCTGGGTACCCCCGTCGTCCCATCGTGTGACGATCCACCCTCTATGCTGGTTCCTACTGTCCTGTTAACACCCAATCATTAATTGCGACCAACTGGACTGCCCAATAGTACTTTCCAATAGCAGGGATTGCCAGGCTCCCATCAAATACCCCTCTCTGCAATTTATGGAGGGCTATCCTGGAGCTGCCTCTATCCCATAAAAGCTTTCGTAGTTCACTATCCACTTTATGGAAAAAATCTACCAGTATTTTGCATGGAGTGTTCTGCAAGACATATAATAGATGAGACAAGGTCATCGTTTTGAACAAGACAGCCCTTCCTATCAGGGACACCGGCAGTCGTCTTCAGTGTGCTACATCCCTGAGCAGCCTGTCCAGTTGCGGGAGTAGATTATCTGCCATGAACTCATATCTCATATTCCTGGATATCAATACACCAAGGTATTTAAACTTTTCCTTTCCTAAAGGTAAGGCCCGCTAGATGGGAGGGTCAGGACAACCCCCGACAGGGGGAACAACAGGGCTTTGTCCCAATTGATCTGATACCCAGAATAGCGGTCATACAGTACATAAAGAGACAGGCACCGGATATAGTGTTATTTCAAGAGACCCACCTTAAGGGTCACCACTGTAAGACCTTAGACACATATGGCTACATTATGTGGACGCAAGCAGGATATACGTCAGAATCATGAGGGGTAGGCATCCTCACCCATAAGTCAACACCCTACGTCCCAGGCAAAATTTGGTCAGACCCACTGGGACGATCCGTCGCCCAACCAGGAAGATGGGATGAACAAATATTGAACCTTGGCTCAGTCTACATTCCTCCCAGACTACAGCAAGTCACACACCCAAAGATAGCCATGCTGCTCCTGAAGCTCCTAGAAGGAATTCTGATATTGGGAGGTGACATCAAGGAGATGGCCTCAGAAGAGAAAGATAAAAATCCTTCAGGGAATGGGAAAAGAGGAAAAACACAACTTCACACTTTTCTGAATGCTCTGTATCTAACAGATATTTGGAGAGCGCATAACCCCCAGATACAACAACACACATTTATCATTATGGGGTGCATGGCAGCCTCTGACGGCTGGACTATCTCCTGACACAGCACACATCTCTATAAAAATTTGGCGGGGGCTAAGCACCTCACAAGAGGCATCTCGGATCAAGCACCGACCTGGTTAACATGGGCTAGGAACGCAGACAATGGGCTAGAAACTCCTGGTACCTCAAAAGTGAGGAGATTCTATATTGACTCCGACTTGGTATGGATAACTACTTCACCGAAAATGAGGGAACAGAGGCCTCCTCAACTAAGCTATGGGAGGCATATAAACAGCGATAAGGGGACAGGCTTTGTCCCTGATATTGTGGGAAAACACATAGAAATGAAGGTAATTCAATGATCTCGAAAAAGAAATAGAGAAATTAGAAAGGCACACTACCTCCCACACAGATTTGCACATTTCCCAAAGAATAGCACTGAAGCAACAGGAGTATAGAGACATTGCGGAAGAGGGAGCCAATGCTACCTACAACACGCCTCAACGAAGTAGGTAATTAGGCAAGCCAACCACTGGCTTGGATAGATCATAGGAAAAACTAGCCGACTGGGCCCTTGCAATCCAGGGTCTGAAGGGGGAGACCCACTTGTGCCATTCACATGACAGAAACACCATTGTGGAACAGTAATGAGCTGGGGGCCCTAGGAAACCTAAAGGGACCGGATAGGTAGGAAATAATAGGCATCTGGAAGCTAGGTGACCTCTGGGAGGGATGAGCTCCAGCACACCTACCACCTGTCCAAGACAGAAACATACCATTACCTCCTGGTAAGACATGCACTATGACTCATATTGCCAAGGGGATGGAGATCCTGGATGCCACACTGCTGGAAGAGGGAATGCCAATGGTGCCCCTCTCCTTCCCGTACTAGAAAATAGTAAATATCTCCCAAGGACATCTTCACCAGCTGAGAGAGACCTGAAGTCAAATCTGTGATCAGTTAAAGAGGGGGAGTGGGAAGATGCACTTCCGGGCCCTAGAGAGTTTGCGATATGGGCAGGGTTCCGCCTGGTGCAGCTTCATGTAATGCACAGGGCGTATTATGGAAGAACCACCCTACACAAGGTGGGGAGAACACCCGCCACAACATTCACATCATATGGGAATGCCCTGCAATACAAAAGTATTGGCAATCCATTCTGGGTAGCATCTCACAAACAAATGGGACCCAGATTGACAGATCGCAGAAACAAACCTTACTCAATATAATAGGCAAGGTCTCCATCACGTCTCACCAAACGACCTGGATAGCACTTGGTCTAGTGGTGGCAAAAAGAAACATAGCCAGAACATGCATGGGGAGGGGAATTGGTGTATGCTAGCAAAGAAAATAATCTACAAAAGCAGAGGCTGCCCCAGAATGTGAGAAAAAATATTGGCAGAGTGCAGAACAGTCGCCTGCTATTAAGGGCTTTTAAAGGACAACACGCTATAGTCCATCCAAACACGGGTTGCTGCCAACTATGTAATGCTGTGCTATCTTTCCTTTAATCTCTTTAGTTTTTGAAAATGCTAATAAAAACAAATTTAATACATGGAGAAAGTGAGAGAGCATGAAGAAGGTTGGACGCTTATCTAAAGTGATATGGAGAGGAAATACCCATCTACGCTATAAGATCTGACACAGGTGAGGATCTATACACACCATTGGAGATGAACAGGGCCTTCACAAATCACTACAGGAGGATGTATTCCATTCTAGATGAGCAGGGGGAAAACAGATATGTGTATCTAGCTGGGACTGTCATGCCAAGCCTGTCTGTGGCACAGAGAGGCAGACTGGAGAGCCGGATGCCCATAGAGGAGGGCAAGACACCGAAGTTGTATGCGTTGCCAAGTGGAGATCTATTTGCCTTAAAAAAGAAACATGGGTCCCTAAGCTAATGACCATGCATGAATATGCATTTCATAGAGAGAGCTTGCCAGACACCACTTGTGAGGTAACAATTGATTAACTGCCTAAAGCTGGGAGGGACCAGCTAGATGTGAAGTTTTATAGGCCGCTGTCACTGTTGAACTACAAATACAAATTATTGGCAAACACCATAGAACATAGACTAATAATGTGCACAAATGACATGATGCATGCACACCAGAGCAGTTTAATTCCGGGGAAAGGCACACACTTAAATCTGAGAAGAGTATTTTTTGTGCTTGACAAAGCGCCCTGCATGTGCCAGTTGTATATGGTGACTTTTATAAGTATCGAGAATGCCTTTAACACATTTGGGGCGGCCATTTCTTTTTTGCAGAGATCCAGAACGCGCAGATAGGGGGAAATATTATCAAATGAGCTCAACTACTGCCCAAGAACCCAATAACTGGGATTCGCATGAGCCACATATTTTTTAAATCATGGGTGATCCGAGTGGCAGACAGTGGTGTCCGCTCTTCCCTCGGTTGTTTGCCCTAGCAATGGAATCACTTACCTGTGTAAAATAGGAGAGCAGAATAGGATTGCCATGTGGTACAGATATGGTTTCCTTGTACACAGATGACACTCTCCTGAATCTCAGGGTGCCCAAGTGGAGTCCTCTGAGGGTAATAAGGTGTTGAGTGAGTTTGGGTTATACTGTGAAATGAGGGTAATTGGGGAAAATCCTGTTTGTTTACAGTTTTCACGGTGTGTGGCTCAGTTGATCTGCGGAGTACGTCCCTTAAATGGGAGCCAAATACCTTCAAGTTATATGGTGGTAAGGATTTATTATGGCAAATGTCTTTGGGAAAATCGTATCTGGAATTAGATTCTCCATTCCCTTTTGAACTAAGCTCCCTCTCTCCCCCATGGTGTGGGTGGCAATTGCTAAAATGTTAATAGTGCTAAGACTATCATACTTCTTTCAAGCCATCCCCTTAGTTCTGAAAGAAATGTTCCTCACGGAAATCAATTAATGGATTTATTCTGTGTGACTAGAAGAAAACGACTGGCCATAGCGCAGCAAATGAGGCCCCTGAATGAGGCCAAAAAGGGGTAAGTGAACCTGAATGAGGGTGGTATGTGAGTGTCAAACCTACAGATGTACTATTGCGCAGCACAGCTGATGCGGTGGGTGGTGGATTGAGGAAATTGAAAGACTAAGAGATCCAAGCCAGTCTAAGGGAAGGGGGTGTTTTTGGGGTACTGCTGGGAAGCATGAAGGGCTTGAGGTGCTACCGTTAATGAGGTTAAGCACTGCTGGCAGAAGTATATAAGTAGACTTGGAGATGGGGCAATTTATAACCTGGAGATACCACTGTGGTGTCTACTGGGGTACAGGGAGTTGGCACAAACAAATGATAAGTAACCATGTTAAGAGGCTGGGATCTAAGTAGTGGGAGGATCAATGTGCACCTTTGAAAGTCTTGGGGCGTAAACTGGAATCCCAGCAGAGCAATTCATGGCACAAGCCGCATTGGTGCAAGCTGTAAGGCAAACAAAGGGGGCAGAATAAGAGAGCTCTGCAAATCTGATGTACTTGCCAAAATTAAACCGCTGGGTAATTCTAGACATGCAGTGATAATCCTATACGAGTACATGCCACCTACCTTTCATATTGAGATATCCTCTATAAAGGTTCATGGGAACAATGTACAGGGAGAAAGATCATGTATGCTGCCTGGACTGACATATTAGGATGCCCAAATATTGTTACGTGGAACCCCTGGTTTAAATTCACCCTGATAATTTACACCAGACATTCCTGTCCCCAAGAAGATAGCTAGGTTGCCCGTTGGGGAACTTGATTTCTGCCCAAGATGCTAAAAGACGCAGGGTGACATCTACTACATGGTGTGGGGATGTTTGCAGATCCAGAGATATTGGACCTCTTGGGCGGAATTTACAAAAGAGATTGTGAGGAGGGTGATGCTATTCAATACCCTTGTGTGTTTGTTGGGACAGATGCAAATATCTAAACCATTGAATATATGTTGTTTTGTAGACCTAGCCTTGGTAACAGCCAAAATAAATATTGCAATGGGGAGTAATCTACATGAAGCGCCTGAATGCAAGACATAGCTGAAGGATATACGGAAGCAGACAATGGTAGAAGTACGTTCCCTAAAAGATGAGAGAGGGAGGTGAGTCGGTGTCTGCTAGGAAAGTTTACTACTGCCCATTGAAGCTAAATAAGACATTCTTACATCATATTGAGAGGGACTAATAATAAGGCTGACTGTTATAGGAAATAATGTGTGCAATGCGAGAATGGGGAGGTATAAAATAGAGAAATGGATTGCTAAGTGGCTTCTGGTGTCTGTAACACACCCACCCTCTTTTTTTTTTTTTTTTTTTGAAACCGTTTATTGCAATCTCAAATATATACAGGTACGGGCCTACAACCTTCCGGCCGGCCGCTAAAATGACAGAAATAAATGACATATATACAATAAGGCACTTGGCGTTACAGAGACGCTAAAGCAGGAGGTATCAGCCACGTGGGCCACATGACTCTGAGCCCACAATACGGTTTCGTTTTATACAACACAACAACATAAAACCACACCCGCAAGGCAACCCGAGAGCGAAAATGACAACATACGCTCCTCAAATGGGGGGACCCCAACCATACACTAAAATCGAAGGAGGGGAAGGGGAATAGGTCTGGGACTGGGAAAACTCTGTGCCCGGGATTGAGGGAGGGGGCACACCCACCCTCTTAAGTAAGTGCAGCGCACAATAGAGGTGAGCAGCATAGTGATGAATGAAAAATATTATGTTGCACTGAATATAGTGCTTGGTGCTGAAGGTTTTCAATTACTAATGTTTTGGTGGAGACCTCTGGAGGAAGAGGTACTTTTTTTTATATTAAACTATTTGCCATGCTCATTGGAGTATATGGTTTTGGCACTCTCAAGATAGTAAATGTGTATTAATTAAAAACTGAACCTGAATACCGATATGTGATTTATATGTATAAAAAGTAAAACCAATAAAGACTTTTTTTTTCTTAAGTTAAATGTTTAAAGCTTAACGAGCAGTGTGAGTTTCAAATCTCTTTAGGCTGCAACCTATTTAGACACTGTCTTTTTTTTAGTCACTTTTCTTTCAAGAAAGGTTTGCGAAAGAGATTTTCTCGTGACTATTCTTTATTTAGGGATTCTTTTAATTTAGAGACAGCTGTTTAAAAATATATATATATATAAACAAAACTTGGGCAAAATAACCTTCAATAGGCTGTCAAATTGGTTGTCTCTCTAGACGAAAAACTTGGCTTTTCGAAAAGGAAAAGAATATATTTTTATTTTACAAAGTGCCCACGATCCCGCAGGTGGGCGAAACAGCTCAGTACTTATGATAATCAATGGAAATCCCCCAAATACTTTTTATAAACTAGGGGCCAGATGTACAAAGCTTTTCTACAGTTGCATATGGCCCGATTCACAGAATCGGGCCGTTTGAGAACACAAAAAGGCATTTTTAAATATACAAAGGCCCAAGTGCGATTCGGCAACCTATTACCGAATCACATTTTGTGTTTGCGATTCGGTATTAGGAAGGGGTGTGTTTAGGGCGTCCCTTCCTAATAAAGAACCGCAGTGGGATGTATGAATGTTTTGCAACTAAATGCGGTGGCAAAACATTTGCAACTTACCAGCAATTTCAAGTTGGTGGTAACCCATTCACAATGGGAAGGGCACCCCAAGGGACCCTTTCCCCTTGTGAATGTTTGTAAAAACATTTATTGCGAGGAGCCTGTGGTCCACTAATCATTGAAGAGAAAACTTTTCACTTTTCTGTTTTAAACGCATCCAGTTTTCCTTTAAATTGCTTTATTGAAAACCAATCATAGACATGATGGTCTGCTGACCCCTGCAGGCCACCATCCCTGTGATTTTTGCAATCCCCAATGGATTGCAAAGTGAGACATACCTCATTAATATTCATGAGGTAGGTCTATTTGCGACCCACTAGGAATCACAAAATGCACACATTTGTACATGGGTGTTTGGAATTACTGAAAACTGATTCACAAAAATGTGCTATTTGGTAATCACAAACGAATGTGTCTTCTTTTTCAGCCTCCAGATTTCGCCAAATGAATGTGTCCTTTTTGTTTGTTCAGCTGAACGCTCCTCTTCCAATATTGATTTCTTTAATCCAAAGTCATTAAAGGAATAGGGGCTTGATTTAGAGTTTGTTGGATGGGTTACTCCATCATAAACATTACGGATATCTCATCCACCTTATTACAAGTACATTATCCTGTGGCACCTGAAATAAAGTGGACAGGATACCCCATCACGTTTGTGGAGGAGTAGCATGTCAGAAACTCTAAAGAAGGCCCTAGCTTTCCCAAAAGCATCTTTTCTAATCAACCAAGCCCTACATTTTGGATTTTACACTCCCGGCTTAAAAACTACTGCAGTTATACCCATATTACATGAACCATTGTTACAGTGATTCATACAGTAGTGCAGTGGCTCTTTGCCTGTGCTCTGAGGACCCCTAGCAAGTCGCAAAGCCTACTCAGGGGGTGCAGAACTGCACAGAAAATGAAATAATATTTACAGATTAATAAGGTGTATATAAATGAAAAAGCAGCATTTTAAGTTGAAAATATTATAATGTTCTGTAAATGTGAAGGATTTTGCAATTGGAAGCTAAAAATTAAGTTAGTATCCTCAGATTGATTCATGGGAGAAGTCAAAGTGCATCAAACAGAATATAGAATGGACGATGAGTGGCCTAAATTGAATTTAGAAAAGCTCTAACATTCACATTAAAATTATGCTTTTATTTTAAATATTTGTTTTTAAATTAAATAACATACTTCATCATTTATGTATCTGTTTGAAGGATAATTGTTTCTGTATTGTTTGTGTATTGCTTTGCATTTCAAATCAATGACAATGCTTATGCCGGGGTCCCCGGCTGTCAGTAATGGCTCAGTGGGGTCCCTGTGGTTCCAGTAATGATCAAGTGGGGGCCACAGAAGTCAAAAGGTTAAGAACCAATTCACCAGTGCACCACAAAGACCCTCTGCCACCCTTCATTGCTTGCTTGATAGCCCATTGTCAACACTAACATCCCTACTCCAGACTCATCCATTGTAACCTCTTCACTACCTTCAATACTGTATGCTCATGATAACTATGTCAGGTTTGTACTTCTCTGCAGCTTGCCATTTTGCTCTATTGCACAACCACTCAGTTTGTGACAGCATATGGAATAGCTTCTTACCTGTAACTCCAGTTCTCTATTGGGGATATTTCCATTATAGTCAAAAGCACTGAATAGTCCTGCCCACTTGCCAGGACTGCAGAGCACTTCTTCAATATATATGTTCGTAAGTGTAGATTTTTGCTTTTCTTCTGGAAGGACTGTAGAGCCCTTAAGAAAGGAAACAAATAATGCAGCCTATGGACATAGGCTACAATGGCCCACTTCTTCATAATGAGTTCATAAAAGGGCAGAAAGGAAGCATATATGTATAATTTTATGGTGCCTTAGCAAATATTGTAAAGCTCCCTCATAAACCCTTTATATGATAAAGAAGGAGAAAAGGCCATCGTAGCCTCATAGGCTGCCATTATATGGTTAAAACTAAAGACTGTGTCTTTAGGAACCCAGAGACCACCAGTAGCCCATCATGCGCAGCAGGTGGCAGTTGCTTCAGTTCTTGTGAAGGCGATGCTTGATGATATGTAGATACCATGGTTACCTCTGTCAACTCCACCAGAGAGGAGCGAGGGCTGCTTATGACCATAATGGAAATTCCCCCACAAGAGAACTGGAGTTACAGGAAAGAAATTATTCCTTTTCTAGTAGGGGACTTCCATTTATAGTCCTAAGCACTGATTCCAGTAGAAAGCCAATCCCTACTAAGAGCAGTGGAGAAGACAGAGAATCCACTACGGTATTAAGCGAATACATTTCTGAGGGAAGCCTGTCCCACTTTAGCATCTGCTCTAGCATCAGAATCTTGGCAAAAGTGCTTGGTGAAATTATTAATAGACCTCCACATGGCTGCTTTGCAAATATCTGGAAAAGGGATATTTCTTAATAAAGCAGCAGTAGCCGCTTTACCTCTAGTGGAGTGTGCTGTGGGTTTAGCTGATAGAGTTTTGTTCTACGGATGTCCTTTGTTTTATTGAGGTAACATTTTAGAACTCTCCTCAATTCCAGTGAGTGAAGAGTTCTTTCAACTAAAGTTGAGGGAATCTGAAAGAATGTAGGTAAAGAGATGGTCTCGTCGAAATGGAAGTCTGAAAAAACCTTTGGAAGGGATTTTGAATGAGTTCTCATGACCACTTTGTTATAGTGGAATACTGTATATGGTTCATGAGAATATAGTGCTAACCCTGCGAGCTGATGTAATAGCTACAAGGAAAGCGGTTTTCCAAGAAAGGTGTTGCAGGGAGGCGTTGTGGATAGTTCCAAAGGCATACTGCATAAGACGAGAAGGGACTATATTGAGTTCCAAAGGGGGAGAGGGACACCTGATGGGAGGAAAAACATTCTTCAATACTTCTAAAAAATCCTTTAGGACAGTGAGTTTTAAAAAAAGAGGTTTGTGAAGGACACTTTCAGTAGGCAGTTAGAGCTGACAGGCTAACGTTTATAGAAGAGAACGGGAAGCCAGATTTAGCCAGGTGTAATAGGTTTGGAAGAATAACATCTTCTTGGCAAGTAGTGGGGTTCACGTTCTTGGATGGAACACCAAATGCAAAATCTCTTCCACTTGAAGGCATAAGGGAAACATGTGGAATGCTGCTAAGCCTCTTTCAGGATCTCCATACAGTTGTGTGGCAGGTTTAAATGTCCATACTGCACTAGCTGAGGAGCCATGTAGCCAAATTCAAGGAGGAGAGATTGGGGCTGAACCATCTGGCCTTTGAATTTCGTTAGGAGGTCTAGGAGGTGAGTTGCTGTGATCTTTAGGTTCCTGGCCAACAGCCACTTCCAGATCGCCTGGGCTTCGAGTGACGGGCTCTGGACTCTCTCCCCCTCCTCTGCTTGTTGAGGTAGTACATGGTGGGGTATTGTCTGTCTGAACAAGCAGGGTGTTGGTCATGAATGATGGGTAAAATGGCTTTGAGCGCTAGGTGAACTTCGCGGAGCTCTAGGAGATTGATGTGGTAAGTCATCTCTCTCTGAAACCATGAGCCCTGAATCTGTAGGTGATCCTTGTGAGATCTCCATCCTAGTAGTGACGCATCCATCACTATGGTCTGAAAGGCGACCTGTTGGTGAAACGGCATGCCTTGCAGGAGATAGGTTGGAGAGCACCACCATTTCAGGAACTGTTTTGCATGAAGTGACAGCCTGATCCTGTCATCCCAGTTGCCCTTTAGTTAGTGCCACTAATCCTCAAGACATTCTTGGACAGGCCTCATGTGGAAGCAAGCATTTGTAGTGAGGAAGATACACAAGGGCATTGGGTCCGGAAGAGACGATACTGCCCTCACTGTTGGACAAGATACCTTCAAGAGAGAGTGACATTTCTGAAGGATCGATATGGGTCTCTCTTCCGAAGGACACACTTTTGCCTGCTTGGTGTCGAAGGAAGCTCCCAAGTAATGCAAAGTTTGAACCGGAGTTGGTGTGAACCTTTTGTGGCTGATATAAAGGCCCAACCGTTGAAGGAGATACAGATCTATTTGAAATGAAGTTGGGCTTCTTGAAAAGTTGACGCCTTCATGAGCCAATCGTCTAGGTATGGTTAGACGGAGATTTGATGATTTCTTAGTTGGGCTGCCAC
Source organism: Triturus cristatus (assembly GCF_964204655.1). Classification (NCBI taxonomy): domain Eukaryota; kingdom Metazoa; phylum Chordata; class Amphibia; order Caudata; family Salamandridae; genus Triturus; species Triturus cristatus. The sequence continues at coordinate 676,769,489 of NC_140593.1, read as the reverse complement.
CACTGCCATGCACTTTGATAATGTTCTGGGTGCAAACTTTAGGCCAAATGGAAGCACTGTGTACTGATAATGGTCCTGCCCAACTGCGAACCTTAAAAACTTGAGATGTTTTCTGGCGATTGGAATGTGGAAGTATGCATACTGAAGGTTGATGGAGGAAAGCCAATCTCCCTGATGTAACTGGAGATGGATTTGATGTAATGCCAACATCCTGAAATTTTCTCGCTGAATCCACTTGTTGGCCATTTTGAGATCGAGACTGGGTCTGAATTCGTTTTTATCCTTATTTTACCGAGAAGTACCAGGAATAGATGCCTGTACCCTGGTGACTGTGGGGAAAGAGTTCCACTGCTTTTTTCCGTAGTATGGTGTTGACCTCCAACCGTAGCAATGTAAGATAGAGTTGGACGATTTGGGAGGGATGGACAGTGGTGGACTGCTGAACATGAGACAATATCCATTTGCACAATATTCAGACCTAGGCGTCTTTTGTGATGTTTTGCCACTCTGCCATATAATAAGTAATGATTCCTCCTACCGAAGTAGGTAAGGGAAAAGGGGGAAGAAAAGACTCATGGTTTGGATGCTGTTGCCTGTTTTCCTCCCTAGGCAGGCTGATGGGTACAGCGTCCTCTTGTTTGTTTCCAATGTTGCTGGAAAGATCTCTGGTCTTGCTGCTAAGATATGCCTGTGTACCACTGAGGGAGGTGAACCCTCTGAGAATAAAAGCAACACTAGTAGGGTCTAAAGGATTTTCACTGCTTTGAGAGTGTCCATTTTGCTTTTCTTCCTTGCCATTTCGCTGTCTGTGTGGCTTCCAAAGAGTGTGGAGCCAGAGAATGGAAGATTCTGTATGTGTTGCTGTAGGAAGCTAGGTTTCTGTTGAAGTTGAATTTTTGCCAGATTTCTGTTGCACTTTGACTTGATGCGCCCTGGGTCCCTGCAAATCGGGTTCCCAGGGCCTGTGTTCTTTCCCAAAACTGTACATTTGTACCACCAATTGCCCCCTCTCTGGCCACATGCAAGTCCCTTGTAAATGGTACCAGGGGTACCAGGGGCACTGTGATCAGGGAAGGCCTCTAAGGGCTGCAGCACATATTGTGCCACCCATAGATGGTCCTGTACCTTAACGGCCACACACTGCCATTGCAGGCTGCGTGTTTTGGTGCAGAGAAAAGTGAAGAGCCGACATGGCACGCCTGCAACCCACTGCCTATGGTATAGTTAAGACACTCCTCTAGCTGGGTGCACTATACCACTGGTGAGGGTACAGTTGCATGAGCACTGTACCCCTACAGTGTCTAAGTCCATTCTTGGACATTGTAAGTGCAGTTAAGCCATAAAAGAGTATATGGTCTGGGAGTTTGTCATTAGAACTCCACAGCACCATAATGGCTTTACTGAATTCTGGGAACTTTGGTACCAAACTTCTCAGCATAATAAACCCGCTCTGATGCCAGTGTGGGAGTTATTATACAATGCACTTAGAGGGCATCTTAGAGATGCCCCCCTGAAAAAAGACCGGCCTCTGGTGGGTTCCCTGACTGGTAAACACCGGCCTGCCACCATAAGACATGTTTCTGGAACCCTCGGGTGGGAGCCTTTGCTCCCTGAGCCCAGGAACAAAGCCTTTCCAGGGTGGAGGTCTTGACACCTTCCCCAGGTCAGGAAGAGTCATCTGTGGCAGAGGAGCTTCAAAGACCTTGCCCCTTTTGTAACACAACCCCCAGCCTCTCCTGCTGTCAGGAGCAGGCACCCTTCCTGTCTCACCTCCTTTTCGGTGGGAAGACAGGTGGGAAAAAATAGCACAGCCCAGAAGGTGTGCCCACCTCTGCCAACCCCACCCTTCAGATGGGGAAGGCGAGGTGAAGCCCACTCCTTAGTGCCCGCCATCTTGCAGATGGCAAGCACTCGCCAATCAGGATTAGGGATTGTGCCCACTCCCCCACGTGTAGTGAGCACACAAAGGGTGTAGTCACCCTAAGGTCTGTAGCTGTTATGGTTAGGTCTGAGCGGTCACTAAACAGTCTGTTTTTGGTTTGCTTATAACTTTGGCACCATTCCACAAAGCTGTGTGAAATTTTCCCATCAAATAGCAAAGCTGACATTTAAGCAGATTAAGTTTCAGGCAGGTACATCAAGGAGGGGTGGATGTGGGAGTTGGACAGAAAAATAAATGAGACTTCAATAAGTGATTGAACTCCCATGGGAGAATTTGGTCCACAGTATAGAAAAAAGCAATGAACAGAATTAACCAAATGTAGCATGATACTATAACTTTACCTAATCGTGTCCATTAGGAGAGGCTTAAACGACCAAGCTCGGTGACACAACTAAACATTTGGGTCAGAAGGTTCCTGTTGTGTCACCATGCAATTTGCCTCAGGAATGTTAAACCCAAAAAGGGGTTTTCCCAGGCAGTCAAAACTAGTTCCAACAGCACTTTGCTGAAAGGTAGCAGCGGCTTTGACACCACAGAAGAAAACTGTAGGATTTCAGTCAGAAATATGGACTGTGCCTCAGTGCCTTAGATAATTCCAAGGCCTCTGCAGCTTTAGGAACCACAAAGGTGATAACAGAATTCTTCTGAAAGAGGTCAATTGGGGTAATTGATACCCACGTCTAGAGAAGTATTGAGGACACAACCATTTGTAAGTCCAGGAAAAGGACAGAATCAGTAGTGTAAGAGGGAGGAAGTCTCCCAGTCATTATCTTTTGTGCAGCCAAAGTGTCTGCAATAGGTTAAGCATCAGAATCCACTCTAAAAGGTTTGTCTTTTCAAGCCTCTGGATGTTAGGGAAGTGCTCTGCAGGGTTTATCAAGAAACAGGCATAAATCTAATCTTTAGTACACCCAGATAATGTTTGATGACTTTGACTCTGAAACCAGCATTGAGGTTGGACCTAAGGACAGCAGCATAATCAATGCGTGGGGTGTTCAGTGCCTTAGACAGCATTTGCGTCTTTGAAAGCAATGCCAAGAACAGAGCCTGTGGGGCCACAAACCTCAGAATGGTCAAAGCAGATGAATGGGCCAACCTTTGGCAGGTGGTTCTGAGGTTAGTATAGCTGTCCTTCATGGGATCAGCAGATGCAACTCAGAATTCTAGGTTCATATTCTTTTTTATTTTTTTCAATTTTGTTTATTGAATTTTCATAGCATTACACAGCGATTCAGTACATTGTTACATCGTACATTTATGTTGAGGGTATTCTTCCATGCAGCATATATTATTTACAATCCCTTGTTAACAAATTTGGTATCGAGTTCAGCATAAGACCTCTTCAATTACATCCTGTAACACATTATGTTGGCTCAAACATGACATGCCTGATAAATAGCTACACATATCTATACACCCCATCCCTCTTTTTATCCATGTGTGGTTAGAGCTTGTTCATGTGGACAAACCCTCCGTGCCCATTGGTCATGTCATATATCAGAAGTGCTTCCGACAATGAGGAGTGATTTTCTCGGGAGGGGAAAGCCAAGGACCTCTGTCTTCCCCCCCTAATCTCCGTCCCCACACGCTCTCAGATATTCCAGGAGTGGGACCCAAATATCTCTGGGCCAGGAGGAGGTTGGCAATAACTCGGCATAAGTAGGGAGTTGCTCCTTACAAAATAAGAGATCATTAAACCATTCCTTAAATTTGGGAGCTCGTCCCCGACCCCATGTACAGGCCACTTTTCTCTTAGCAAGCAATAGACTCAGAGCTATGAACTTTCTGTGTGCAGGGGGTAGTTCTGCAGTGTATCCTAGCAGAGCAACTACAAGTGATAGAGGGATTCGGGAGCTCACCATTTCGGATAATGCCTCCGTAACCTCTTGCCAATATTTCTGTATCACTTCACATTGCCACGCTAAATGTGAAAAAACAGCAGTTTTGCTGTGACACCTTTCGCAGCGACTATCTTCTCTTAATTTGAAACTGTGTAAGTGCGCCGGAGTATAATAGGCCCGGTGTAGAAATGTATAATGTATGATTCTTAGACAAACACTCGCAGTGATTAACCCCGTTTGTTTGCAGCTGTTGTCCCATTGATTATCTACAAGCATGGTCTCCAAATCTACCTCCCATCTCCGCCTTGACTCATATCGTGTGTGAGGTCGTTCTGAGGAATCAGCCCAATACAATCTAGACACTGCATGTGATGCATCTTTCGCTTCATGACATTTTTATTGGCATTTATAAATAAAACATAGTGCATTACATAATACAACAACATGCAAATGGTTCAAGGCAATACCGAGCAAGGCAGAGCAAAACTCCAGGGACCATACATTATCTCATGCCTAGCTAACACTGTGGGCCTAAAATGACATGCAGGGCGCCAGTACTTAATGCAGACAACCATGTTGTAAGCAAAGTTTAATGTTGGAGGCAAAAATCTCCAATACTGGCATCTTAGAGTTTCGATGGCTTAGAGGCCGGGACAAAGGCCCTATGACATCAGGCCACGTGTCAGCGTTTTAGGACTCTGACTCTATTAAGCATGTCAGTGCTTTGTCATTATGGCATTGTTGTATCTATTAGCTATACATCATGAATCGAAGATTAACAAAGAAGAAATAACCAATGGGGAGGAGGGTAGGGTGGGAAGAGGATAGCGGGGAAGGGTGAGCAGATGCGACGAGGGGGAAGTTGTGACGCCCTACTACCAATATCAAGACACACCGCATTACTAGAGAGTGCTGCTCTGGCTACACCAGGCACCATCTCTGGCAGCATGCGAAGCAAGGCTGAGGACGGCAACAATGATCTAAGCGTCGGAGGACAGGGTGTCTAAGACATGAAGAGTGTATGGGGGTGATATGCAGTCCAATCAGTCAGTAGGATTCCAAAAACCCTCTGGGTCGGTGGGTGGACTGCATCGTCAAACAACTGTAGTGCTCGGAGTCTTGGTGGCTGTAATCTAATGTTTTCCAGTCGCCCAAAGTGGTCTATCAAAGGTTTCCAAAGATTCCGGAATTTAGTATCCCGGAGTTGAAGACGCGCCGTGAGCAGCTCCATTGCCACAATGTGCCATAAGCGGGTGAACCACACGTTTATGGTAGGCGTTTCTGCTTTCTTCCAGTAGAGGGCAACAGTTTGTTTTGCAGCACCCAGCATATGGAGGCTGAGATGCAGATCACGACGGGTCATAGCTCTCAGGTTCACCGGCTTAAGGCCCAGAATGCTTGTGAGCAGATTGTCAGGCAATGGATTTCCTAGCACCTGTTTAATATGGCTGAGGACTTCTTTCCAATAAGCAGTCAGGAGAGGGCACGTCCACCAAATGTGTATAAAATCCCCAAGTGCCTGTGTACAGCGCCAACATAGGGGGGACGCATTGGGGAACATTTTTTTAAGTCGAGTGGGGGTATAGTACCATTGAGTCATTACTTTGTAGGCAGATTCCTGCTGGGGGATGCTATGGAAAGTTTTTGGGATGTCACGCCAAAGACGCGCCCACTGAGAAGGGGTAACATCGGTACCAGAAAGGGACTGCCACCGCTGCTGATATGGATGGGGTTCCAAAGGTTGTGAATGCTGGGGAACTTGGTATTGCGAGAAATTAGCCCCTTAAAGGTGCAGAAAGTACGTGCCAACCACTCAAACGGCGTGAAAGGTCGCGTGGCCACCTGTGCTAAAGAAGAGCCCTGTATCCAGTGCCGGAGCTAGATATATAGAAATCTGTCCTTCTCTGTTAGACGGAATTCTTGCTTGCATTGAGCAAAGGTTTTAAGGTCATCTCCCACAAATAAATCTTGTATCGTTCTACAACCGGTATCCGTCCAATTTGCAAAATAGGGTGGGCGACACGCGGGGGGGAACTGCGGGTTGCGAGCAATGGGAGTGTGCAGGGATGGAAAAGAGGTGAGGCCCCTGCGGACTGCCACTTTGTCCCAAATCCAGAGTACCATTTTAGTAGGAACTGTCATGTAGGCGCTACGATGACGCGCCTCCGGAGGCAGCCAAGCGTGATCCCAAAGTGGGCGACAGGTGACCGCCCGATCTATGTGGAACCACACCTTTTCGCTCTCCCACGTTCCCCACTCCAGAATAAAGCAGAGATGAGACGCCCAATAGTATTCTATCAGATTAGGGCAGGCTAGTCCGCCCCTGTCCCGTGGGAGCATTAAATGTTTACTAGAAAAACGTGGTTTCTTGCCGCCCCAAATGAATGCGGTCAGTTCACGTTGTAGCCCCTGGATTTGGTGCTCTGAGATGGGCGTCGGTAAAGTTTGAAAAAGGTAGAGGATCTTCGGTAGTATGGACATTTTTACTGTGTTGAGGCGTCTAAATCAGGAGAGTGGCAGGGCTTTCCACGTGCGCAAGTCAGCAATGACTGATTTTTTTATATTCCTGCTAATTAGCTTGGGACCAGGTGGCTAAGTCCGGCGTTAGATTGAGACCGAGATACCGTACAGACCTAGTCACCCATTGATAGGAAACGAGAGCCTGCAGGGTCGTAATCTCCTCGGCCGGGATCATAAGATTAAGGGCCCATGATTTTGTGTGGTTGATTTTAAGCCCTGAGGCTTTCTCGTAGGTCTGGAGCAGCGCATGTACCGCTGGAAGCGAGCGCAATGGATCGGATAAAGTGAGAAGTAAATCGTCTGCAAAGAGGGAAATCTTGTGTTCGATGTCCCCAAGAGAAACCATATACTAAAGAAGTGGTATAAGGACCACTGTCACGGAAATAGAATAGGCCTAGGCCTAGGGAATCGCTGGGGCTACACTACACTACCAACAGTTAGGAAGTGGGAGGCCCACGGGATTCAGGTGCAGAGTGGAAACACTCACGCGTAATGCGTATAATCGATAGAAATAGTACAGTTCTGAAATAAGCAGTTTTAGGACACTTTTGGAGTAGCTATAAAGTCGAGACTCGGAAACTAGACCCTAGGATAGTCAATACCCTTGTGAGCACCGAAGTACCCAAGTTACCTAGCCCACGGGCTGCGGGTGCATAGGTGTGAACTTGCGTCGGGTTTCGTCGTGGACTTCTATGGATGCCTGAAGGAAAGTTGCTGACAGGCAGTCAGTGCAGAGTGTCCGGTGGATTCCAAGGCCGGGATCAAGAAGGAAGGGTACCTGCAAGCAGAAGGGACAGAGTCAAGGTCACTAGCCAGTGACCACGTGGAACCAGGAAGGAACCAGGCGATGTCGTGAAGATTGCAGGTGAAGAGGTGAAGCTTGTCGCAGCAGCCACGGGTACCAGGAGACGTCGAGGACGACCAGGACCAGGAGGCGAGCTGTCCCACGAAGGCTCTTACTGTCGGCGGCGTCGAAGTCGAACTAGGACTCACCAAGCCTTGTCAAGCAGAACCCACGAAGAATGGAGGACTTGCTTCTGGTGCAGACCAGGAAGGTCTGGGGTGCTTCTCTTTTGCAGAGGAGCGGGAGCCAGTCTGGAGGAGCCAAACCAGCGGTGAAGATTTAAAGGTGTGTCGTCGCAAAGGCCGCTAGCCAACAGGCAAGCAACCGGACAGACGCGGCAAGCAGGAAAATGTAGAAGGGCCCCACGCAGGACTCGTTGAGTGTGGGGAGCTGATCTTCGGTGCAGATGGTGCTTGGGGTGGGGGCTTCTCAATCCGGTGCACAACTTTGAGGGTACCTCAGAAGCTGCGCAGGAAGATACTCGCCACTTTTCCCAGGTAGCCGGTCCCACGTCTTTCGTCGCCTCCACGGATCTCAGCTCGGCTGTGGATGTGGATCAGGGTCGGAGAAGTCTGGAAGTCAAGGCTCTGGTCGGGCTCTGCAGTCGGTCCCTCGTAGAACTTCAGCAAAGCAAAGGGTAAGTCTCTTGATGGTGCCTGTTTGCACAGGGTAGCCACTCCTTGGCCGCAAGGGAGATTCTTCAGTCTTCTTCTTTCGTCGAATGTCGAAGGTCCAGAGTTTCTGTTCAAGTTGCAGGTTCAGGATAATCTAATCTCCTGGGGCCCAGCTACCACTCTTATACTAATCTGGGGGGCTGGGTTGCCTGCTAGGTCACGCCTTATGGGTGGGACCTGGGAGGGGGGTGGTTACACCCCCTTCCCTTTGTCCAGTTTCGCACCAGGACTGGGGCTGGAGTGCCCCAGCACCGGTTTGAACTGGACTATGCATGGGACACCTTGTGTGCCCCAGGCAGTGTCTCGTTTCTTCATCCCTCGTTTCTTTCATCCCTCCCTGCCCCAATACACTAAGGCCTGTCTGGGGTGGTGCTCGCACCTCCCAAGGCAGGAAACCTATTGTCCAAGCCTCCCTTGCCGGGATCACTCCCAGCAGCAGGAGGTCAGACTTGTGTCGTAGCAGCAGCATCCATTTTGTGATGCTGGGGCTCTGGTTAACTTTAACCGGGTAAGTAGGTTTCAACATGTCTTCTCCCTCTAGAAGGGAGGGATAATAGCCTCATCACCAGAAATGGGATGGGGGTATTATTTCAAAGTGTTAGACACCTTACACAACATGTTTTGATAAAGCCAAGCCATAGTTACCATAACCGTTTAAGATTATAAGGCACTTTAAGAGTATACGGTAGGCTATATCATAGAACAGCTGTAAGGACATGGTTCCGAAAGCTGCAGACAGGCTCAGCTCATGCTAGAGCACCATCTCACATGTTACCAAGCACTCTGCCTCCAGGATTGTTAAGGCCTGCCATAGGAGTGGCTGATAGGTACACATGTGTCTATATATAAGTTAGGTATAGGAATACTACACCTAAGCAAGGGGTGATTACACGACCTTGCCCCAGCTGAGTGATCAGCCAGTTGTGTCATAATGGAAGGCCAGGCCAGGGGTGGCATAATACATGCTGCAGCCCCTGGTAGGCCTAGGGTACACCTATGCCCTGGCTACCTAAGGTACACTGTACAGGGGTCAATAAGGTGATCCTATCCAAATGGGTCATGCACCTAAAGTACATAGTATTCATTTAGAGAGAGAACAGCAGGGTTGTGGGTCTGATTAGCAGGCCCACAGCCACATCTAAGTCGAAAACCAGTAAAGCAAAAAGTGGGGGTGAACATAGAAAGCAGACCCTACTCTCCTACAGGCAATTTCTGCCATCGCCATGTCCGGAGAAGGCCCGACTGATTCTGTGAAGGAGTTAAAGAGAAGTAAGAGATATGGTTGCAGTTGCGGCAGGAAGGCGCGATAGAACGAGACTGGGAGCCCATCGGGCCTGGTGTTTTACCTAATGGAAGGTATTTTAGAGCACTGGTTATTTCTTCAAGAGTGATAGGCTCTTCCAGGAGCTTGGACTGATACTCAGAGGATCCCAGACACATGCGTCCCTTAAGGTCGATATCAGATCCAGTGCGGGCGGATCACTAGAGTAGAGAGACGCAGAATAGTCATGGAACGTTTGAAGCTTAGCCGATTCTGTGGTAGCCCATGATCCGTCTCCCAGCTTCAGTTGTGCAATGTGAGCTTTGGCCGCCCGCGTTCTCAAGCGACGCGCTAGGACAGTACCTACCCTGTCCCCACCGTCATAGTAGCGCTGCCTTAACGCAGGTAGAGCATGTTCGGCCTTGTTTGTTCTATGTACACGAAGCTGGCCTCTGAGGACAGTCAGACGCCTTTTGTGTGTCGCCAAAGGCCGCTCCTGATCCATTTTCCAAGCGTCTTAATTTCGCACGTGAGTTTATTTTCGTATAACCGGGCTTCCCGTGCCCTAGTGATGGTTATGGATGTAAGGGCGCCGCGTATCGTAGCTTTGAATGCATCCCAGAGGACAGGGAGAGAAGTCTCCGGGAGGTCATTGGTTTCGAAATATGATGAGATAGTAGCCTGAAGCTCTTTCCTGTCCACTGGGTCTCTAAGAATATGTGACGGGAACAGCCATCTATTAGCCCGTACCGGGCGGGAGAAACGCTCGTGCAGAAGTGACTCCACATGTGCATGATCAGAGATCGATATACAGGAATGGAGACGCTGCTAATAGGGTATCTTTGATCAGAGAATGGGACACGAAGAGAAAGTCAATGCGAGAATAGGAGCGGTGCGCATGAGAGTAGTAAGTGTAGTCCCAAAGTCCAGGGGAGTGATAGCTCCAGGCGTCGACCAGGTTTAAAGCAGTGAGGGATTTTTTCATTGCTGCGGACATAGCCCCCACCCCATGAAAGGCGCCCCCACAGCGATCTAATTCCGCATCCCATACCAAATTAAAGTCCCCTCCTACTATGAGATCCGAGTTTACCGGCTCTAGGTGTTCTCTCAAGATCCTGGGCAAGAGGGTGTCCTGACCCTGGTTGGGGGCATATATGTTACAATGAGTGAGTGTGCGATGCCCTCTCCTGACCCCCACCTTAAGAAGTCTACCCTCAGTGTCCCGAATCACTTTAGTATCTCCCTGAGGGATGCCCGCCCTGCAAAGAATAGCTACACCCGCTGTCTTAGTGGCTGCTGAGGACCAGAACTGATGAGGGAAACGTGGGTGAGACATGCGTGGTACGTCAGTCTTGAGGAGCTGGGTCTCTTGCAAGAAAATTAGATCGGGGTTTTGCAGCAGTAAGCACCGCCATATTTGGCGCCTTTTGTTGGGAGAGCTGAGGACCTTCACATTAAGGGAGATAATCTTCCAACAGGGTACTGTAGTCATCCTCACCTATCGTCGGGTGCAGTTGCCGCCTCATGATTCTCCCAAGCATCGATATATCCCCCCCCCCGCCGAGTGGATGCATAGGGAAGGGAAAGAGAGGGCAAAGAGTGGGAACGGAGAAAGTAACTTAAATAATGTAGCAGCCAACGTGGCCAACAAGGCCTATTTCAGTCAAGGGAGTAGCCAGGCACATCGGCGCAAGCTGCCCCGGAGATGTCACTCTCCCAGGAATAGGAGTGGGGGTCGGTCATCGCGCTAATAGTAAGTCAATATCACTGGGGATCAGCTCCAGGCCGCCACTTCTGACAAGGCGCGTGGTAATGTGGCTTCTGGGGCGTAGGGAAGGGGGGTGAAACAGCTGCAGTCCGACAAATCAGAGCTTATCCCCAGTTATGGGACAGGTGGTTAGCATGTCAACCAGAGCCAAGGCAAGTCATTTGATGGCAGACGCTTGTGATCCTGAGGGCGATGGGCCTCCCTCTAGAGATTTTATATGCTGTATGATGTCCTGCTTGTCTTGCGATGATCTGCTGCCGTCGGGTGAAGAAGGATGCCTGGAGCGGTGTACCGTGGTCCACTGAGGTTTCAACGGGACTCGGGGTTTAGCAGGCTGGCGTGAAGAGCTGGTCAGCGGGGTGTCCAGAATTTGGAGCAGTTGAGCCGCCTCTCTATAGGATCTCAGCACGCAGCGTTTGGACTCCCATTGAAACATGAGGGCAAAGGGGTGGCCCCATTGATAGCCGATATTAAGTTCCCGGAGCTTGTCGGTGATGGGTTGGAAATCCCTCCGGCGCGAAAGGGTCGTGGGAGCCAAATCCTGAAACAGTTGGATGGGCGTGCCTCTGCACAAAATCTCAGGCTTGTCTCTGGCCGCCTTGAGGATGGCTTCTTTTTTAAACAAAAAAGTGGACCCCGGTCAAAATATCAGGGATGAGTCCAGGCCCACCAGGTGGTCCCGAGACCCTATGTGCACGATCCAGGGTTGGCGGCGAGGCGTCATCATCTCCTCTGATGTCGTGGAGCAGTTCAGCCATGAAGGTCATTATGTCCGCGCCTTCCGCCCCAATTAGAACACCTCGTAAGCGTATGTTGTTCCGGCGCCCCCTATTTTCCAAGTCCTCTTGTTTGATCTGAAGCTCAATATGCTGTTCTTCCAATGTGGCGAGCTGCTGCCATAAATGCTCCTGGTCTTCCGTGCGAGCATCTAGGATCTTTTCTAGGTCGTCTACTCGCCCGCCCAGTTCCCCCACATCCTTCCGGAGCTCCTTTACACATGCTTGCACTTCCGTGCTTAGAGACCCTATCTCTGATTTGAACTCTTGCATAAACAGCGCCATGAAAGACTGCGTAACCGGCTCAGAGGAGTTTCCAGCCCCCAGTGCCACAGCAGCCGTCGGAGCCGAGCCTGGCTTGCTCCACAGATCCATGACTGTAGCGTCTTTGGGGGACCAACCGCTCACAGTTATGCCTGGGCTCCCTGGTTTTAGGCCCCAGAGATGTTGGGAAAGCGGCAGCAGGCGTGCACTAAATCCAGGATCGCAGGGGTGAGGCGCTTTATTCCAGGAAACCTATAAAGGCCGTTAGCCGTGAGGGCAGGGCGCGATGGCTTAAGTTCCCTGGCGCCGGAGGAAGGGCAATACAAATCTTCAGCCCTCCGAGCAACTGGCTCAACAATCCACCCGGGGGTGTCCGCCGGTGTGACTGATCCTCCACACCCGGCTCTACCTATTAGCCCGGACTTGTTTCTCGAGGGGGGCGCAGAGAGGGCGAGACAATGCAGAAGGGGCCACAATCCCGCTCACAGGTGGCCAGAAGTACAGCGTTGAGGTAACCAGGGGCGCAGCAGTCCGGGTCATGTGACAACGCAGGTAGGGCAGGGCAGCAGAGCAGGGGGCGCCACCGCCGGACAGTGTACTATGCCCCAGGAGGATCACAGGCAGGCGGGGTCGCAGGAGGCGCAAGGCTCAAAGAGGACCCCCCTACGGTGGCTTTAATGCCCCCCCCCGCCCGCATACATCGCTATGCTTCAGATCGTCTCCGCCGGTGACTGGTCAGCACTGGTCGAGCGGAGCCTGTAAGTTGTTCCTGCATGGAGTTGGCAGCCTCAGTCGCTCTCCTCAGTGGCAGCACTTGTCTGCGTCTGCAGGTCCACAGGTCTAGGCTCACTCTAGGCGTCCCCCATTCGGCCGCGGCACTGGCAGTAGACTGATTTCGTGAAAGCCGCCTGTGGGGCCTCCGAAGCGGACCCCAGGAGGCCCAGCAGCAACCAAGATGGCGGGCGCCCCACAATAAGCGGTGCAGAAGACGACCCAGTACCGCTGGCCGGCTGAGTGCAGGAGTTTCCAACCACCAGTCACCCCTCAAGGCTCATGGGGACCTAAGGCGACCAGCACCCCTCTAATATAATCGCAGGGTAGAGGCCAAATTCCAGAGTCGGAGCCAGGAAGGCCGCCGCCGGGCTTAGGAAGGTCCGAGGAGAGTAGCAGCGCCCCAGCCAGAAGACAATTCACTAGGGCCCCAGCACCCCGCTGCGCACCTCTCGCTGTCCCTGGAAGCATCCGCAGGAGTGTTCCCAGGGCAGGCAATTCTCAGGGGGATCTCGTCAAAGCAGGGCAGATGGACGCCCGGGACTACACAATTCCAGGGTGGGAAGGTGGCGAAGGGCAGCCAAGGGCGGGTAGGCCCAGTCCGATAACATAAGGTCCCTGGCGGACCCGTTCCTGCCTGCAGGGCAGCTCCGCCAACTGGGGGCGTGCAGAAGGCCCGGGTGTCTCGCTGGATGCAGAGCGCCTCAGCTGGGGGGGGGCACCCAACGCAAGTCAAACCCGGCAAGGACCCGGCATACAGGGGCCCAAAACGTCAGCAGAGCAAGCGACCCCCGGATCAGGCACTCCCCAGTCGTCAGGGCCAGCGCTCCCCAGCCCTCAGAGTCTTACTGGTGGCTTGGTCCCTCTGATGGTGGCAGTCTCCAGTCTAGGCCCCCGCTCGCTCCGAGGTGACGGTTGCTCAGGGACGCTCCAGAGCGGGTGGTGCAAATTGGCCAGGAACATCAGAGAGGGGACAGCACAAGCCCGGCTCAGCCCTCGCACCACCTCCAGAGGCTTCGGTGCTGCACCTCTGATGCTCGCTGTTCTTCTATCGTGGGTTTTCAGGATTCGCCCACTCGAGAGCGCGCAGAACCCAGCGCTACAAAATGGTGGGCGTGCTCGCCAAGGCCAGAGCCCTCACCCTCCGCCACTGCACACGCCGCTGTCCGCTGGTCAAGGGAGTCGCCAGGCCCCCAGGAATCGGCCTGAGTCTGTTCTGCAAGCAGTCGTCCCCAGGTAAGGCCCCACTGGCATTAATTGCAGGCTTTAAACGCTAATTTCACCAGTGGCGGCCCGGAGCTCCAAAAGCGTGCATCTCACTCCATCTGTAGCGAGACCACGCCCCACGTGATGCAGCTTTCATTCGATAAAGCATATGAAGAGTACTACAGCCTTTCGGTTCTTGTGGGAACGTGTGGGTGTTTGCTTTTATCTCGTGTCGGAGTCATATATTAAAAGACTTCTAGTGGTGTAGCCTTCCTACCCTCCAACAGCGTTTGCCTGTCCTGCTCCATCTTGATAGAGGTCTCTCATTGTATGTATGATGCGTGTTTTTAGCATATTCCTACATGCAGTTTCGTGTGTAACAGGGGCCTAGCATAAGACCGGTATAGGAATAAGAGGAGAGTATGGAAAGTTGCACCCCCCTTCCACACCAGATTTGTGCATAATACCGTGGAATATGTGGAGCCCCCCACAGGAATGTCAGATACTAAATATGCCATAGACGGTAGCGGCGTCATGTACCCTTCTTCGATGGCTAAATGTGGCATGAATGGTGGCGGGTGCAACCAATAAATTGCGTGATGTGCTTGAGCACAGAGAAAATAAAGCTCAATGTCCGGTGCCTCAAACCTTCCTCTCAAGAAAGGAATCTTTAATGTCTGTCAGCTGATGCGGGGTTGCTTTCCTCCCCACGCCAATCTGATAAGCTGCGTTCTGATTGCGTTAAAGAAAGGGCGTCCCGCATGATATGGTATGGTGATGAAGAAATAAAGCAACTTCGGTAGGATAACCATCTTCATCAATGAAATTCTGCCCCCAATGGAAAGCGGTATGGCTATCCACCTGGTTATTAGATTGGTGATGGACTCCAGCACGACCCCGTAGTTAGCCCTCAGTGTCTCCTCTCTGTCCCGAGCTATCTTAACACCTAGGTATCTTATCTCCGATGTGCACCATGTTAATGGGAAATCCAGTACGAATTCAGGAGTGGATGGAGTTAGGGGAAAAACCTGAGATTTACTCCAATTTATCTGGATCCCTGAGATGTCCCCAAACTTAACTCACGCAGAACCGGGTTTAGGCTTATATTTGGTTCCCGGAGATTTAGAGTGATGTCATCTGCATAAAGTGACACCAATATCTGTCTAGAGGGGTATGGGATAGTGTACTCCCTATGGTGCTGCTGTAGTTTAGCCGCCAGTAGCTTGATAACCAAAGCATACAGCAGGGGCAAAAGAGGACACCCCTGTTGAGATCCCCAAGATATCCTAAACGGTTCAGAGTATAGTCCATTAATCTGCACCACTGGTCCGTCTGATTATAAAGTAACGCAATCCAGATAAGAAAGGCCGGTGGCAGCTCCATGCGTCCCAGGATTGCTAATAAGTAGTACCATTTGACTGAATCAAATGCCTTTGTGGCATCTAAAGAAATCGCTGCGGCATTGGATTCCGGGTCTGTGTCTTGCAGTAGAGAAAAATTGTACGTACATAAGGAAAGGTAGCTCTTCCAGGTAAAAACCCAGCCCGGTCCGGCAACACCAATCCCTCCATAAGCATCTTTAGCCTACTGGAAAGGATTTTAGCCAATATTTTGGAATCGTAATTTATTAAGGACAGAGGCCTATAAGAATCATATTTGGTGGCATCCTTTCCCTGCTTCAGAAGAGAGATAATGAGGGTCTGCCTCATAGACGATGGAAGCGTTCCACTCTCTACCGCCTCCTCATATAATGCTGTAAGAATGGGGGCAACGTCATTTATGTAGCATTTATAAAAATCCACCGGAATCCCATCAGGACCCAGGGCCTTGCCAGATTTCATCTGCATAATTGACTCTCTCACCTCATCCTCCTCGATGGTCGCCGATAAAAACTCTCTACGGCTATTATTAATCCACCCCAACGCCGCAACATCTATGTGTCCAGTCTGGGCGTGGTATAAAGCTGCTTGTAATGGGCCGTAAATATGTTCAGAATTTCTTTAGACTCTATATGCATTCGCCCATCTTCATCTTCCACCACAAATATTGTGTTTGAGAATCTAGGAGGTCCGATTGTCTCAGCTAGGGCCCTCCCGGGTCTTTCACCCTCTCCGTATGACCAGGCACGGGCATAATTTGAACAAAATAGAGTTTTTGCAGTGTCCGTGTATTCTAATATAAATTCCTTTAGCTATGCCTGTTGACGGGGTGTATGGGATTCCAGCAGGAATTTCTCGGTAGCCTTAATATCTAATTCCAGTTTGTTCAGTGTGGTTCGTAGGTCCTACAATATTCCTCCATGATTAGCTATGCATACCCCTCGAATGGTGACCTTAAAGCTCTCCCTTACATTTGCCAACTCAAGGACACTCCCTATATTCTGAGGGAAGAACTACTGTACTTCCTGTCGAACCTCCTCCCTAAAGCACATGTCCAGCAGCGCAGTAGGAAGCAGTCTCCATGATCTATACGGGATGTATTTACCGGGGACACAGCTTCAATAGTACAAGAGCGTGGTCTGAGTAAGTTCTGGTCAGTTGCGCGATCCCCTTAAGCCAGGTATATAAACCAGCTGAAACAAGTCAATAATCTACTCGAGACCAGCTGGCGTGAGCATCAGATATAAATGTGCCTTCCCTATGCATGGAGTGCAATGTCCGCCAAGTATCCAATAAGTGATGTTCTGTAAGAATGTCATTGAGGCATTGAAATGCCCTAATTAACAATTTACTTACCTTCGGTAACGACGTATCGCTAAGAAACATAGGTTAGTTATAGATTCTTTACCTTAGAATTATCCCCAGGTGTCAGACTTGATCCGGAAAGTTTTTCGTCAGCAGTACCCCTGCGTGTCGAAAGGTGGCGTCGTGATCGCTGGGATGACGTCGCGGTAGCTACATAGACACCGCCCTCGTGCGCTGATGTCAGTTCTGTACACAACTTTCCAAACCAGAAGCGCAGAGCCATGCAAGACACTGACCACTGGTGCACAAAACTAGGGCCCTGAAAGGAAGTCCTTAACCCTAGAAATCAGTTCGCAGAACGGGGATAATGAGTGGGGCGGTAAGGAATCTATAACTAACCTATGTTTCTTACAGATATATCGTTATCAAAGGTAAATAACTTGTTCATCTGAAAGAAACAGTTAGCTATAGATGCCTTACCTTAGAATAGATATCCCAGCAATACCAACCCCGGAGGTGGGTCTGCGAACCAAGTTCACACCAGAAAGTCCTGGAGAACAGAACGGCCAAAGAAGCCGTCTCTCCGGACTTGACTGTCCAGGCAGTAGTGTTTGGTGAACGTGTGCAGCGATGCCCATGTAGCTGCCTGACAGATGTCATTTAGGGGGACTTCTCGTCCCAAAGCAGTAGTAGCTGTCTTCGCACTAGTGGAATGGGAGCGCAGCCCCACTGGAGGCTCCTTCTTTGCCAAAGAATAGCAGGCTTTGATGCACAGAACGACCCACCTGGTCTGTTTGTGCACGGGCCGACCTTTCTTAGCGCCCACGTAACAAACAAAGAGTTGGTCATCCACCCGGAATTGTTTGGTGCGATCCAAGTAGAAGGAAAGCGCACCTTTTGGATCCAGACGGTGGAGCCTCTCTTTCTCTTTCGAAGGATGTGGAGGCGGAAAGATGGTGGGCAAAGTGATGGTATGGCCAATGTGGAAAGAAGTAACCACCTTGGGAAGAAAGGAAGGTCTAGTTCTGAGGACGACCTTGCCTGAATGAATAGCCAGAAAAGGAGGCTTGGAAGAAAGAGATTGTAGCTAACTCACCCTGCGTGCAGAGGTGATGGCCACCAGAACGGCAGTTTTCAGAGGGAGAAGTCTGAGAGGACAGTTATGTAATGGCTCAAAGGGAGCGCACATAAGGTAAGTAAGAACTAGGTTCAAGTCCCACTGAGGCATTACGAAGGGAACAGGAGGAAAAAGATGAGTAATGCCCTTAAGGAATCGATTTACAACAGTGGACTTGAACAGAGAAGGCTGATCAGGAAGCCTAAGAAAGGCTGAAATGGCTGAGAGGTAACCCTTTAGAGTGCCCTGAGCAGAGGCCTGCTGGGCCAAAGAAAGGAGGAACAAGAGAACCTCTGAAAGAGGGGAAGAAAGGGGATCCACAGCCTTTGCTGTGCACCATGCCACAAATTTGTTCCATCTGCAGGCGTATACCGTCCTAGTGGAGGGAAGACTGGCTGTCAAGATAACATCACAGACTTCAGGAGGCAGGTCAAACGACGTCAACTGCCGCCGCTCAATCTCCACGCAAGGAGGTGGAGGCTGGACAGGTTCGGGTGGAGAATCGTCCCCTGCAGTTGCAACAGAAGATCCTCCCGAAGAGGCAGTCGGATCGGAGGATGGATGGCCATGTTGAGCAGCTCGGGATACCAGACTCTTCATGCCCAATCTGGAGCCACACAAATGATTTGGGCCCGGTAGCGCTTCACGATCTTCAGCACTCTGGGCAGAAATGGTATAGGCGGAAAGGCGTATAGAAGACCGCAACTCCACTCCCGACTAAAAGTGTCGCCTAGCGAGTGCCGCCTTGGAAATTCCAGCACGCAGAATTGCTGACATTGTGTGTTCTCTTCGGTGGCGAATAGATCTAACCAAGGCTCTCCCCACTGTTGAAAGAGACCTTGCACCACCTCGGAGTGAAGGCGCCATTTGTGATCCATCACGCACCTGCGGCTGAGTTCATCCGCCCTGGCATTCAGAGAACCTGCCAGGTGTTGAACCACCAGGGAAATGCCCTGATGTTCCTGTCCAGAGAAGTATAGTCTCTTGACATAGGGTCCACGACCCCACCCCGCCCTGTTTGTTGCAGTACCACATGGCGGTGGCGTTGTCCGTGAACACCTGCACTCCTCTTCCCCGGACAGAGGGAATGAATGCCTTGAGTGCAAGACGAATCGCCCGAAGCTCCAGAATGTTGATATGGAGCCTGGACTTCGCCGGAGACTAGAGGCCTCTGATCAACGCCTCCCCCATGTGGCCACCCCATCCCAGAAGTGATGCATCTGTCACCACTGCGAACTCTGGTTGAGGAAGGGACAGGGAACTGCCGTCGACCCAATTCTGGTTCGTGAGCCACCACTGCAGTTGGCTTGCAGTGCTCTGCGAGATCTGGACGCAATCGGACAGGTTCCCATGATGCTGTGCCCACTGGAACTTCAGGTCACACTGCAGAGCCCGCATATGCTATCTGGCATGATCCACCAGCAGGATGCAGGAGGCCATCAGGCCCAGTAGCCTGAGGGTCATCCTGACCGAAATCCGGGATAGAGGCTGAAAGATCGGAATCATAGCCCGAATATCCCAGACTCGCTGTTCGGGAGGATAGGCCCGAAACTGTGTCGTGTCCAGAACCGCTCCGATGAAGAGGAGCTTCTGAGAGGGAGTCAGGTGTGACTTTCGGCACACTGATGGAGAACCCCAGTGAATGCAGGAGGTCGGCCGTAGTCTGGAGGTGGGAGACGACTGCCTGGGGCGAGCCGGCCTTCAACAACCAGTCGTCGAGATAGGGGAAGACTGGAACCCCTGATCTGCGCAGATGAGCTGCGACCACCGCCATCACTTTCGTGAACACCCGAGGGGTGCTGGTAAGGCCAAAGGGGAGCACGGTAAACTGAAAGTTCTCGTGGCCTACCGTGAACCGCAGGTAACGCCGGTGGGCCGGCAGGACGGGGATGTGAAAATAAGCGTCCTGCAAGTCCAACGCTACCATCCAGTCTCCAGGGTCGAGGGCAGACAGTATCTGAGCCAGGGTCAACATTTTGAAGTTCTCCTTCCGGAGGAAGCGGTTGATGTTCCTGAGATCCAAGACAGGACGCAGGCCCTTGTCCTTCTTGGGCACCAGGAAGTAGTGGGAATAGCAACCACAACCTACTTCTGGGGCAGGAACTCGTTCGATGGCGCCCTTGGCCAAGAGAGCCGTAACTTCCTGTTGGAGAAGGGCCAGATGATCCCCAGACATTCGATGGCACTGAGGTGGCATGGCAGGGGGGGTGGGGGGGGGGGGGGGGCGGAGAGTAGTCTTGAAGGGGAGGGAGTAGCCCCTTCGGACTATCTGCAAAACTCACCTGTCCGACGTGATGGTACGCCAGTGGGGGAGATGATGGCGAATTCTGTCACCCACTGGCGTGTGATGGGCCTGAAAGGTCGGACTAGGAGGGTTTGGAGGCTGCTGCAGAGGGGGCAGTGGTGGACTGGCCCACATGCTGGCCCCCAGAACCACGGCGGTGGTAACCTCGTCCCCGACCGCGCTGGGGCTGAATCGCTTGCGCCGGCCTGTGGCCCTGGACGGAACGTGGTGGGGCACCCCTTCCGTAGCCATGAAAGGAGCGAAAAGCAGACAATGCAGGGCGAGTGGTGGAGAGGTCCAAGGACTTGGCAGTAGCCCGAGAGTCCTTGAAATGCTCTAGTGCACTGTCTGCCTTGTCGCCAAACAGGCGACGGCCATCAAATGGCATGTTCATCAGGGTGTTCTGGACATCCCCAGAGACACCTGTCAACCTCAGCCAGGCGTAGCGTCGAAGGGCTACCGACGTTGAAATCGTCCAACCCAGCGAGTCGGCGGTATCCAGTCCACAGCGGATGGTAAACTTCGCTGCATCTCTCCCCTCGGCAACTGCACGGGAGAGCGTGGCCCGGGCCTCCTCCAGGTACTGAGGCAGCACTTGCGCCACCGTATCCCACACAGAATGGGAATAACGGCCCAACAGACATGCAGTGTTTACCGACTGCAGTCCCAAGCTGGACGAAGAAAACATCTTCTTCCCAAGTTGGAACAGCTTTTTGGATTCCCTATCAGGTGGAGCGTTAGGGAAGGCACTTTTGGACATAGAGGCTTGGACCACCAAGCTCTCTGGGGTGGGGTGTTGGGAGAGGAAAGTGGGGTTGCCTGAGGCCAAGCGGTGGCGTCGGGAAATCATCCTATCCACAGGAGCCCCTGTGTTGGGCCTGGACCAGGTGCCCAAAAGGATGTCCATGAGGGCTTCGATAAACGGCAGCAGGCGCTCCGAAGAGTTTGCTGCTGGTTGAAGGACCTCTGTCAGGAGATTAGTCCTGACTGCCACCGTAGGTAGCTCGAGGTGGAGAGCCTCGGCCGCCCTACACAACACCAGTGCGTATGAAGCTCCCTCCTCAGTAGCCACGGTAGGAGGAGACAACATCCCTAGGTCTTTGGAGGTATCCAGACCACTGGCATCCCCCAGTGTGATAAAGTGCCATCTTTCTTGCATGGTATGCCTCCACTTTTTGCTGAATTGCTGAATGTACTTTGACTGAGTGTGCCCTGGACTCCTACCGTGGACCACCAAGCTCTCAGGGGTAGGGGGTTGCGTGAGGAAGTATGGGTCCCCAGGGTGCAGGGTGCAGGGTGATGGCAGTGGGCAATAATCCTATTAGCAGGAGCCTCTGTGTTGGGTTTGGACCAGGTATCCCACAGGACGTCAGTGAGGGTGTCATTGGATGGGAGTAAGGGGTCTAACGTGGAGACTCCCGGATGCAGCACCTCTGTCAAGAAATTAGTCTTGACTGTTGCTGCGGGTAGCTAAAGGTCAAGGACCTCGGCCGCCCTTCACACCACCATCATAGAACACTTTCAGTTGTGTGGGGGTCGTTTCGGCCTTCCAAAATTCAGTAAGGAGCGGAGTCAGCCTGGCGTAGGTTCCGGAGAATGAGGCCTAGAACGCCAAGGCTCCCTTGTCTCGTCGGCCGACGGACAAGGAGAAGACAAAGAGCGCGTCTACTTCTTGCTCTTCTTTTTGTGCCTCCTACCTGAGTATCCTGAAGACTTCAAATGGGATGAGGAGGACTTTGGGGTCCGCAAACGATCCTGGGACCTTCCCCTCGACCGGGATCTCGACTACTGTGGAGTCACATGCTGGGCTGTTAGCAGCATCAGGGACCACTCCCTCAAAGCCTTCGGGGCCATGGCCCAGCAATCAGAGTATGACTAGGTTTTGTTGTGGTTACGCTCCAGACACCAAAAAGTACGAGGTGCGGGTCTGTCACCAACATCAGTCGGAAACAGGCACCACAGGGCTTAAAAACAACTTGCATAAAGACATCGACACACTAAACCTTAAAAATAGTCAACAAAACGTTGAAAAAAGCCTATAAAATTTACATAAGGGTAGCTCCTCTCTAGATCAGGGCTGGCTGGGGCGGAAAAAAAAAACCTGACATCAGCAATCATGTGTGGCGCCTATATAGGTACCAGGACGTCACTTCTGGCACCGACGACAGACGCGGAGCTGATGGATGCCACCTACCGGTGCGCAGGGGTACTGCTCACAAAAAATCTTCCAGATCCAGATTGACACCTGGGGAAATTCAAAAGGTAAGGAACCTGTGGCTAGAAGTCTCTATCAGATGGAAAAGTTAATTACGGTTGGTTTCCATCTTTTAGGTGGATACTGTATTTACCTGCAGATTCTCTACCTATTGAATATCCCCAAGAGCCAGACTAGATACAGAAACTTTTTTTTAGCTCTCCTATATCATTAGGGAATGCTGGCTCCACTAATGCACAGGAAATAGCAAAGGTGTGATGTCACTGGAGCCATACAGTGGCCACCTTGGCACACTGACATCAGCTCCCCAACCATTTGATCACATCCTTTGGGACAGAGACAAGGAAATGATAGATCAATTGTGGAGGTGAGGTGTAACAACTAGGTGAGAACTTTTTTTAAATGGTGGCCTATGACCATCTTTTAGAACGAAAAGGTAGGGTGTATCAATGAAGAATATGCAGGTAGAGTTACTGAAGGTATATAACTTTTTTTTCTAATGGATAAGTCTACCTGCAGATTCCTCTCCTACTGAATAGATTCCAAAGGAGCCCACCCTCCCTCGCAAGCGGTGGGGCTGAAGAATGGTCAAGAAAGAAACCCTGGCGCGCTAAATGTGCAAAATTGCCATCTCTTCTCACTTCTAAATCCAAGCAATAATTCTTAGCAAAATTGTTAAGAGATGCCCATGTCACTGCACAACAAATATCAGCCACTGGGACTCTTCTGGCCAGCGCCAACATGGAACAATTTGCTCTAGTGGACTAGGCAGATTTTCTCAGGGTGGGGTACCTTCTTGGCAAGGGCATAGATAGTCTATATGAAGAGAATAATTAAATGAGATAAAATTCTCTTCTAGACTGCTTCGCACTTTTTGTTGCCTAAATACCCCTCGAACAGAACTCATCTCCTTCCTATAGTCAGAGTAGCACTGACAGCAATCTAGGCATCCAGCTGGTATAAAGGCTCCTCTTTAGTAGGATGTGACAGAGGGCAAAAGGAAGAAATGGTAATGGACTGCCCCAGATGACAAGGGGTCACCACATCATGAAGGAAAGTCACTTTAGTCCTTAGGACCTGCTTGTACTGGTGGAAGCACATGAAAGGACGGCTAACAAACATTGTCTGCAGCTCACAAATGCCTTTCATTAAAGCAATAGCCAAAAGAAAAACAGCTTTAAAAGTAAGAAGACATAACTGGTCACTGTAAAGAGACTCAAATGGACCTACCATCGAAAATTAAAAAGCAAGGCTGAAATCCTGTTGGGGCATGACAAATAGTGTAAGTGGAAACTTGTTTGTTAAGTCCCTTCAAGAACCAGATCACGATCATGGACTTAAATAAGAATACTGAACAAACAAAAGCAGCCAGGGAACCCAATGCTGCACCACCTGAAGTAATCACTGTAACAATACTCCCACGCTGCCCACCTCTGATGGCCAGCTGCTTATTGACCATACATCCAGCAATTTTTTGCACCTAAAAAGAGAGGCAACGAACACAACTGAGTACGGAGTAACAGTTCGCCACACAATCGTAAGGCGCAAAAAGCAATATTCCAATAAAAATAATGATGTTGAATCCTCTACCGTGGTCATACAACGGTAGAGAATTATGGGATCTGACTTTCTTTATGTTGTACATGGTGCTTGCAAGAATTAACCGTGGGTGGCGGTACAGTGTATTGTTGGACTCTAAGATGACTAAGACTAGCATAATGGAACATTTTGAGTGAAGCATACCTATAATCAGCAACGGTGAATAGCAGTTATTTTTCTTGGAATATTGATTTTTGTGCCTTATGAGTGTGTGGAGAACTGGAGGGGGCGTGGCTCGCCAGCCAACATGGCGGACAGGGATCTGTGAAGCCGGAGCCGTTAATCCCCCATGCCTGCAAATTTCTCCTGCTATTGCCTGTCAGCACGTACCTGCTCGGGTGAATCCAGCGTCGGAAGCTCTCCCGCACCAGCTGGGCTGCTCATGGTGCCTCTGGACCTGCTGAGGCCGCGGTGGTGAATGGGCGATCCTGGCGGCTCCTGTGTGCGTGCGAGGCGTCCTCTGTGTGTAAAATGGACGCTCGCGCCAGATGTAAGCTTCCAGCGGCGGCGGCGAAACCGGGCCCTGTGAGGTGGGACGAGGTGGCTGACATACCCGCTCAGCGGTATCTGTCGGACCGAGCTGTTTGGTGTGTCTTTGGGTTTGCTGGGGCCGTGGTGGGGACTGCACGTCTTGCCGGCTCCTGTGTGCGCGCGCGGCGTCCACTGCTTGTAAAATGGACGCCCGCGTCTGAAGGCGGCTCCCTGTGGCGGCGGCGGACCTGGGCATCGCGAAGCCGGACAGGGTGACTGAAGTGCCGGCTCGGCGGTGCAAATCGGACCGAACTGGGCCCCCCCTCCTCCCTTCTACAGCCTGGCAGTGCACGGCTGGTGGACCTGCCTACACACTAGAGGGTTCCTTGTGCTGTCGGTGCTCCTGGTGGTGTGCGGGACGGACGCTTGTGTGGCCCTGGGCGCCCTCCGGCGGAGGGGGTGCTGCGTTTCCTGGGCTGGCCCACGGTGGTGGTGGTGACGACTGTCTGCCATCATCCTCCTTGCGGCGCTTTTGTGCAGAAGATGGCCACCCGCACTCAACTGTGGTGACTTGAGGCGATAGCGGACTGTGGCTTTGGCAGCACCAGGTGAAGGGAGTATATCGGACCAAGCCGGCCCCCCTCTGCGTCTGGTGAGCGGAGTGTTTCAATGCTGGAGCAGTGACTGGAGGTGAGCGGGGCTGTCCCTGGCGCCATTTAGGCGACATCAGGGGAGGTGGTGGCGGTACACCTGACAGGGCCCCACCTCCCGGTGCGGGCCATACGGGGACACTGCGACCTGGAGGCCGATGCAACCGCTGCTGATGGTGGCTAACTGGGGTTGTCCCTGCCTGACTCGGACTGAGTGGTGCCGGCTGGCACTCACACTGGCGGCCACTGACACAGCACGAGTTGCCGCTTGGAGTCCTAAAGGTGGCGCACCTGGCGAGACGCGCCGGCGATCGGTGTATGCCCCTAATGTGACGAGACTACGTGGGCCGGGCATACTTCGCAGAACCGCAGGTAAGGCTGGGGAAGTGGTGGGCCACCCCACATTGGTGCCCGGACGGGTGACGCCAAGTCCCACGCCGGAGTTACACCCGACAACAGTGCGACAGTTCCTGCGGAACCCAGTTGGAGCAGACAGTGGCTGTCTCAGCGCATGTTAGCGTTCACAAGCGCCTGGTGGACTGTGTGCTTGGGACCCAATCACTAACGTAGCGGCCCCCTTGCTGTTGCACCGCCTCGGCTGGTGGCCATCTGCGAATGCCCACGGCGCAGCAACTCGTGATGGGTAGTATGAAAGCCAAAATGCAACAGGAGCCCTCGCGTGGGAACGATCTAGACCCTCCGTCTTTGTGTACTGGTGGCACGCCGGAACCTACGCCCGCGGCCCTAGCAGCAAAAATGGATTCTGTACTTGCAGCGATGGAACGGATAGGTGCCGCGGTGGAACACACCAGATCCTCCCTGGAAACCAGAATAGATAAGATCGCCTCGGACTTCACCCTCCTGCACGCGGACTATCGTAAGTTGGCCGATAAAGTCGCTGTGCAGGGCCAAACAATTAAGGAGCTCCAGCCTATCACCCAAAGCCACACTGCAGCGCTGCAGGACCTACTGGATCGGGTTCATGAGCTAGAAGACAAGGCGGATGATGCGGAGGGCCGTTCCCGCCGCAACAACGTCCGTGTGGTGGGCCTGCCGGAAGGTGAAGAAGGTAGTCATCGAGAACAATTCATGGAACGGTGGCTTTGTGATCTCATACCTCAAGCTCTCCTGTCGCAGCAGTTCGTTACTGAAAGAGCCCACCGCATCCCAGCTTGGAAGCCTCATCCGGGAGCCAGGCCACGGCCATTCCTCTTTAAGCTACTCAATAATAGGGACCGTGACGTGGTTCTCCGTGAAACGCGCAAGATGGATGCTCTCACGGTGAGCGGTAGCTCGGTCATGTTCTTTCCTGACTATACTGCCCGGGTGCAAAAACGTAGGAGCAACTACACTGCAGTGAAACAGCAACTCTGCGCCCTTGCAATACCATATTCACTGTTATTTCCAGCACGCCTACGCATTACAGCTAAGGAGAAGACACACTTTTTTGATTCCCCAGAGGAGGCATGGACTGGCTCGAGGAGTCGGGGCTATGGTCGGGTGCGAGACCGGCGAACTCAAACAATGGCGCTGCCGCGGGTGGTGTAGCCCGTCATCGTCGCGGAGCCAGGAGGCTCATCCAGCCTGGGATCATTGCCCTAACCCCGGAGAACATGCGTAGGGAGAGATTGGAGGCTCTGGAAGCAGTTACCACCCTCGGCTCCCCACATGCCCAAGAACGCTTGGACCCCCACATACAGACCACTCTGGTGCCGAGAGGCTCTTCCTCTTCCTCGCCCTCCACTACCGCTTGAGATGACCTTATCCTACCGGTGGTGACTCCGCAAACTGCTGATGATCTTATCTGAACAAACCTTCTGGTGATGGCCACCATCATGGACGTCTCACGCAAGTAACCCATTGTCAGTCCCTGCTGGACCCTGACTGTGGCTGGGAGCGGGGTGGATCTATTGTACTTGCGGTACTGTCCGGCCCTCCTGGTGTTGGAGTGGTGGTGACCCGCCTGCTTTTGGCCGGGTCACGGATGCCCGCTCAAGGGGCCGGGGGGGGGAGAGGGGTGGACTCGGGGGGGTGTTACATTTCCCTTGCTCACCAACCAGACTCGCGGTCTGTTGGTCCCACATGTTGGTGTCAGAGTCCACACTGTTGACACGTATACGCAGGAGTAAGGGGGAAGGCAACGGCACGTCACAGCTGGCACGCACACCCTCACAGGTTCCCTACTGACCTAGTTTACGCTACTCCATTGCTATAGAAGTTTGGACGGACATTACGCAATGTCTGCCCCTGATGTTACGCTGTTCTTGGTTTCTCAGTTGTGTTTCTTGTTGCAGCACTCCGATATGATGTTACCGGACCTTGCCCCTTGCCCCGCCTTAGCCCCGGCACCCCTATCACACTGGCTCACTCGCGATGGCGTGCACTTACATAATTACGTGGAACATCCGTGGCATGTACACGCCCTCACGTCGGTATTCCATCTTTGCATACCTTCGGAGACACTCTGCAGCCTTTGCCCTCCTACAGGAGACACATATGACCCAACCGGAGTTAGACAGGTTGCGCAAACGCTGGAGAGGCCAACTATATGGCACAGCCTATTCTGCACGTGCTCGGGGCACACTGATCTGGGTGTGGGCGGGTACCCCATTTGTATGTGCAGACACAGTTATAGACCCCGCAGGCAGGTACACTCTAGCTCGGGGAACACTAAACGGCCAGCAAATACTGTTGGGCTCCATTTATGCTCCGAACATCGACCAACCCTCATTCTTGGCACAGCTGTCCCAGTCATTGGCCCCTTACGCTGGAATTCCTTGGTTACTGGGCGGGGATTTCAATTCGGTACTAGATATACACCTGGACAGGTCCTTTCCGCCCCTCCGCACCACGCAGGCCGGTTCGAACGCCCAGGCCCTCGCCGGATGGCTTTCACATTGGGCGTTGCTAGATGTGTGGCGTTGCCTGCATCCTGATACTCGCACATATTCTTATTACTCTGCGGTGCACGATCTTCACGTGCGATTGGACAGGGTAGTGGGCTCCCAGGCACTGTACCCGCTGATTGAGGATACTGAGTATTTGGGGCGTACACATTCGGACCACAATCCCCTGAAGCTGCGACTGAACTGGGCCCCTGGTCTCCCCCCTGTACCCACATGGCGCCTTCAGCCCGCCGCGTTGGAACATCCGGAATTTCGTGCCTCTCTGGGAATGGCTATCCTGGAGTATTTTGAATTGAATGAAGGGACGGCGAGCAGTGCGCTGGTGGAGTGGGATGCCCATAAAATGGCTATCAGGGGCCACTGCCTTGGTGCAAAGTGGAACATACGCAAACAATTGGCGTGGTCACTCACTCGCATCGAAACGCAATTACTTAAGTATGAGCGAGACGGCGAGGGAGGGGATCACCACTCTGCACATTTGGCACGCCTTTCAGGCGCAGCATGCTGACCTTCTGGAGCGTCTGCGCTGCCACAATTACACGGCCCATACGGCACGCACTCATGCCAAAGCCGACAGGGCAGGTCGCTTGCTAGCTTAGTTACTCAAGCAGGAAAACGCCCACGCCCCGATCGGGGCTATACGTGTGCCCGCGAGGGCCCCCTGGTCTATAGGCATCGCGAAATACACCGGGTGATGACCGACCACTATGCGCAGCTGTATCGCTCCATGGGGCGTTGCTCCGGGCTTGAGCTGGACGGTTTCTTGGAAGCTGCCCGCCTACCCACGGTCCCCGGAGAACATCTGGAGTCGCTTGACGGGCCCCTTACCTATGAGGAGATTGGCGAGGCAATCAGCTCCATGGCCACCGGGAAGGCGCCGGGACCGGATGGCCTCCCGGCTGAATACTATAAGGCCTACAGGGAGTCCCTGGTGCCGAAACTGCACGCCCTTTATTCCGCAGCTCTCGAAGAGCGCGTTCTGCCCCGTTCAATGCACGAGGCCTACCTGGTGTCCCTGCTTAAACCAAATAGGGATCCCGTGAGTCTGGGATCATACCGACCCCAGGCTCTACTTAATGTGGACTATAAAATATTAGCCAAGGTGTTGGCGGAGCGCCTGGCGCCGGTGGTGCCCCTACTGGTGCACAGCGACCAGAACGGATTTGTGCCTAAACGTAGTACCTCACTGAACCTGAGGCGGTTCTTCCGGGTGGCCTCGGATGGTGTGCAGAGGTGGTCTGGGGCGGGTTGTCTCGCACTAGAGCTCGAAAAGGCCTTCGACTGCTTGGAGTGGGGCTACCTCGAGGCGGTGCTGATGCGATACGGACTGGGCCCGGGGTTTCTCCAGATGGTCGCACTCCTATACAGGAACCCTTCAGTGAGGGTAAAAACTGGGTCCTACATCTCTGCTGCAATACCAATCTGCAGGGGCACCAGGCAGGGGTGCCCGCTTTCACCCCTCCTGTTTGCGCTGGCAATGGAGCCCCTAGCCACGGCATTGCGCACGAAATTAGGAGATGGAATCCCCCTAGGGGACACGACGCATCAGGTGTCACTGTACGCCGTTGACCTTCTGGTGTTCGTCAGAGATGTTAGTAACATTCCGGTCGCTCTAGAACGCATACTGCTTAACTTTGCCGCTCTCTCGGGATTAAGGTAAACGCCACTAAGTCCTGTTTGTATGCGTTTGGAGGGGATATCCTGGACCCAGGCTATATCCTGGATGGCATGCGTGTGCAGTGGAAAGCGGACACTTTCCGTTATCTAGGAGTCCAGATATACCGCCAGCCGGCAGACCTCATTAAGGGCAATTTGGGCAAGCTGTGACGACGATTAGGTCCCAGATGTTTTTTTGGAGCACGCTCCCACTCACGGTCACCGGCAGGGTAGCCCTGTTCAAGATGGTGAGACTTCCCCGTCTTCTGTATTATTTTGCCAATCTGCCAATTTTATTTGGGGTAACTCGCGGCATAGGATGGCTCTGCCCAAGCTCTACTTACCTACCGACCAGGCAGGCCTGGCTGCGCCGTGCTTTGAACATTATTACTTGCCAGTGCAGCTTCAATGGATAGCCCGCTGGTTAGCAGGTAGGGGCCTAGATGACACTGCAACAACAACACCTCCCCTGTCTCTAGCAGACATTACCAAGCTCTTTCATCCTGCCGCAAAAACCTCAACGCCGACACCACTCCTCATGGTAGTAGCCTACAATTGCTACCACCGCAGCCTCTACCTCACTAAAACCCTGGTTCCTTATGCTCCGGCCATTCCACTGGAGGGCTCCCCTAGCGGGCTGGGGGTGCTCACCGCCCCTGAGCTAGCGGAGTGGCATGCAGCGAACATACAGACCTTGGGTGACCTCTATCGGGACGGCACTCTCATGGACTACGAATCCCTGGTCGATGAGGTAGGCCTGCCACCTGGGCAATTCCTCAGACACCGTTCCCTGGTCGCGACATTGACTGCTAGATGGGGGGACATGGTGTTGGAACCGTGCCAACACCTCACCATACAGTATCTACATGTGATGGGGCGGGGTAGGCACTTGATACGGTGGTTTGCGGCATCCCTTCGCACGCACGCGGCGATTAGCCTAGAACCGCTTCGCCGCAAATGGGATATAGACCTGGGGAGGCCACTGGACGACAGGGAATGGGGCAACATACTACAGAGCCCAATACGTGTACCCTGCAACATGCGGTTCCGCCAGATACAGCTGTTTATACTCCACAGGGCGTACCTCACACCCGAAATGATTAATAGACACTTCCACCGCATAGATGCGGCTTGCCACCGCTGTGCGGAGTTGGGAACTGGGCTGGTGCACATGCTGTGGAGTTGCCGCAAGCTGCGCTCATATTGGGAGTCAATCCACGAGGCGCTGCATATATGCACAGGCCGCACCATACCATTTGAGTGGCCCGTCTACCTACTACACCTATTCCGCAGAACACCAGCCATGAAAGTCACCTCCCGTTTCCTTGACTTGGGGTTGGTGGTGGCTAAACGGCTACTCACCAAACACTGGAAGGCACCGGACCCACCACACACACGGGCATGGTGGTTTTCACTCCAGGCATGGGCCAAAGAGGAAGGCATAGCTCTCCTGAGGGAGGAAACACTGGGACTTCGGAGGACACCTATCACAACACAGTGGGAAGGTCTCTTACAGGCCTTGACGTGGATTGAGGGGGACACGGTGGAGAGACACACTGCCCAGGAGGGAGGGGTGTCCCCGGAGATGGTTGAGCGTGTGCATGCGGTCAATTAGCCTGCCAACTAGTCAGCTGCGTAATGACTGATGCCCAGGGTGGACAATATCAGGTTTCGTATGTGGGACTGCTCGTTTGGGGGGTGCTTGGGGGTGGGGGGGGGGGCGGAGGGGCTGGGGAAATAATGTGAAATATATGTTTGCAGGTCGGACTCTGCTGCTGTTCTTGGTTGCTGGGGGTCCTGGACGTTCTGCCTCCTGTTTATGTTCCATTTTATTATCTGTACCCGCAAGTATCCTGATGGATTTGTGTAGACTCTGTGCACTATACCACTGGACCTATCATACCAAAGCATGACATTGTGCATCATACTGGGGTTCGTATATTTACCACTTGGTCATTGAAATCATTGACTGTTGGGTGAGAGGTCCCCATGTTTCACGGTACAGCTCCTCTGGTCTAGCCTACTGCTTTATGATATGGTCAATGTTAATTGAGTCCTGGTGCCTGTCTGTAAGCTGTAAAACTTGCAAAACAATAAACAGATTTTTCACAAATGAGTGTGTGGAGAACTGGTAGATTATTATCTTGCCCTGAGGAAGTCTTTGTAAAGTGAAACGTGTTGGCTGCGTGTTCGTAGTGTGGTTGAAGAAACTGCATGAAGAAGGAAAAACTACCACTTGGACAAGGACCTACGAGTTGTGATTTATGTTAACTGTTACTCCGTACTCAGTTGTGTTCATTGCCTCTCTTTTTTGTGCATAAAATACTTGAATAAGAATAGCTGATGTAGAAGGCAGATAAACACTGACAGAGTAGCAATTTGTCTCTTGACGGTGCCCACTGCGCAACCTTGCTAGGGTATGCTTTCATACGTGCTTTCAAAGGCTCTAAGTTATATTCTGCAACACATGCAACAAACGTATTGCACCTTCCGGAGTAGATTGATTTTGGGAAGGTTCAATGAGATGACAATATGATGTGGAGCACCTCCAATGAAGGTAGAGACTCAAGTGCTCTAGTTCAAATTTCAGACATGAAGATGGAGGATCTGAAGATTGGGATGCAGAACCTGTCCGTCTGACTGGGACAGGAGGTCCGGGCTCCAACGTGCAAGGAGTGGAGGACACAGGTAATGTCTCATAGGTCTCCAGTATAGGGTGATCAAAATTACCGCATCCCCCAATACAGAGGCAGTGTCCCAGGGACCCCATCCCCCGGAATGCTGGTGATTCCTGCCCAGAAGAGTGCAGGCATACCCTGTTCCACACACCCTGGGAAGGGAACACAACCTTGTTCCTACCCGGGCGGTAGCAAAGTCAATGACCCGGCTCCCGCTAGCACACAGTAGGTGCTGGCTGGGGAGACGGCTGAGGACGCAGGGCCTAACAAAAGCTGGCTTAAGATGTGGCTGGCTCCTGCCAGGGGAGCCGTGGGGCTCTCCCTGAAGTACTTAACAAACATTAAAATGTGGGTGTCCCGGGTGGGCATTTCTTATTACTGCTCCAGTATGAGGCGTCCCATAATGCCCTGCCTGAGCTTGTTTAGATTTTTCGGATCCTGGTGGTGTCCCAGGAGGGGAAGGGGCACCACCAAGCATTTTTATTAATATTGTGAGGGCTGCAGGGAGAGCAGCAGCTCCCATTAACACAAAAAAAAGTAAGACTTCTGAGTCATAAAATATATGACCGAAGAAGAGCTTACCATATATTTTTAAAGGATTCTGAGCTGAAGCTCAATGCCCTTCAGCTCAAGTGCAGGACACCCTAGTGGTTATGTTCATGGCTGTATTTTGTGGCTTGAAAAAAAAGACCATATTGATGTATTTTTATATGACTTTATTATGCGTTTTGTTTATTAAAATCACTTTCATTAAACATTGCAAAGAATGAATTATTAAAATATACATTTCACTATAATTGGTGATTTTTTACTAAGACAGTACATTTGCTTTATGTATGTTTTAAAAATGTTTATATATGTTGATATGCTGACACCTCAATAAACACATATGCATCATCGTTCTTAAAACAGTCCTAGCTTCCTGTAAGCAAATCAAGTTTAGAATAAAGTCCCTTTCATTCACAGAAGGAGCAAGGCCATACTGACATTTTGCTGCTCAGACGCTGGAGGGATGCATCATGGTGCGTTAAGTTGTACGCCTTTTGGCATTGTGCTAGAGAGTGACTAGAAGAAATTGTAAGCCATCAAATCGATTATTAACGATAAATAAACTGCATGGATATATATATATGAAATGAGGGTACATAGAATAGGAAGGAACAGAGAAGGAATATGCTACTTACCCGTATGCATCTGTTCTTGGCATGTAGAGCTGCAGATCTATACACTGTGCATAGATCGCCATCTGGTGTTGGGCCCGGATGTTTGCAGTCTGTTTTTCCTCTTGGAAAGTCTTTGGGAGTCACGAGGTCGGTGACTCCTCCTCTGGTTAGTATTGCGCATGGGCTTCGGCTCCATCCTCAGATTGTTTTTCGCCAGCAGGGAAAGATGGAGCGTAGTAGTAACAGTAAAGAAACCCATGTGTATTGTATCTAAATAAGATAAGACTGGAACGGATACAGGTAGCCGGGGAGGCGGGTGGGCGTGTATAGATCTGCAGCTCTACATGCCAAGAACAGATGCATACTGGTAAGTAGCATATTCCGTTCGAGGCATATGAGCTGCAGATTATACACTGTGCATAGATTACATAGCAGTACCCAACCCTAGCGGCGACCACCGGTATCCGTTGCAGTAGTTTGAAACATTGTTTTTAGTACAGCTTGGCCCACACTAGCTTGTTGCTTGGTTTGCACATCTACACAGTAATGTTTTGTGAAGGTGTGCGGCGTTGACCATGTCGCTGCTTTGCAGATGTCATCTAGTGGTATGTTCCCTAGGAAAGCCATAGAAGCCCCTATCTTCCTTGTAGAGTGGGCATTAGGGGGAACCGATAGCGTTCGTTTTGCTTTGTGGTAGCAAATCTGTATGCATTTTACAATCCACCTAGCTATCCCTGATTTGGAAATAGGGTTGCCTTTGTGTGGTGGGGAGAAGGAAACAAATAGCCGTTTGGTTTTTCTGAAAGGTTGTGTCCTTTGGATGTAGTAAAGTAAAGCCCTTTTAACATCCAGTGTGTGTAAGGCTCTTTCCGCAACTGTTTGGGGTTGCGAGAAAAAGACTGGTAATTCTACCGACTGGTTTAGATGGAATGGAGAAATGACCTTAGGTAGAAATTTGGGATTGGTGCGGAGTACAACCTTGTTGTGATGCATCTGTATAGTGAGTGCTTGTATCTCACTAACTCTTCTGAGGGAAGTGATGGCCACTAGAAAAGCTGTTTTCCATGTGAGGAATTGCAGCTCGCACTTATGTGATGGTTCGAAAGGGGGTCCCATTAACCGTGTGAGGACTATATTTAAATTCCAAACAGGTGAGGGTGGCACTCTGGGTGGAATTACTCTTTTAAGGCCTTCCATAAAGGCTTTGATGGCAGGTACTTTGAAAAGTGAGAGGTGCTGTTTATTTTGTAAATAGGCAGCAATTGCAGCGAGGTGTAACCGAATGGAGGTATATGCTAGGCTACACCTTTGTAAATGGAGTAAGTAACATATAATGTGCTGTATGGATACATTTAAAGGATTGATTGTGTTGTTGTGGCAGTAAACAACAAATCTTTTCCACTTTGCTGCATAGCACGCCCTAGTAGTAGGGCGTCTAGCTTCCCTGATACTGTTCATGCAATCAGGGGGAAGGTTAAGGTATCCAAATTCTAGGACCTCAGGAGCCAGATCGCAAGGTTGAGCTGAGCTGGGTCCGGGTGCCTGATCTCTCCATGGTTCTGGGTTAGGAGGCATGGCGAGAGGCATAGCTTTTGGTGTGGTACTACTGAGAGTTCCAGCAGTGTGGTGTACCACGGTTGTCTGGCCCATGTTGGAGCTACTAGGATCAGGGTTAGGGAATGCTGCTGTAGCTTTCGCACCACTAATGGAATTAGTGGGAGAGGTGGAAAAGCGTATGCAAATTTGTTTGACCAGTTCATCCATATCGCATTGCCGTCGGACAATGGGTGTGGATATCTGGCGGCGAAGCTTGGGCATTTTTTGTTTTCGTGGGTAGCGAATAGGTCTATGTGTGGATGCCCCCACTTCTGAAAGAACGGGTGAAGAACCTGTGGGTGAAGTTCCCACTCGTGGATCTGCTGTGTCTGTCTGCTTAGCAGATCTGCCACGGTGTTTTGTACTCCTGGGACGTGTTGGGCTAGGAGAAAAATCTTTTGTGGAATTGCCCATCTCCATATGCTCTGTGCTAACTGAGAGAGCTGTGGAGAGTGTGTGCCTCCCTGTTTTTGAATGTAGTACATGGCAGTCATGTTGTCTGTGCGAATGAGGACTGCCTTGCCTGAAATCTGCGCCTGGAAGGATTTTAGGGCGAGGAAGATCGCCAGTAACTCCAGATGGTTGATGTGGAGTAACTTCTGTTGCGGCGTCCATGTGCCCTGTGCTGTGAGATGTAACAGATGAGCTCCCCAGCCGGAGAGCGATGCATCTGCCGTTAGGATTATTTGTAGGACCGGGTCCAGGAACGGTCGACCTCTGGAAAGATTTGTGGTGTTCCACCACTGCAGAGAGCGATGGGTGCGACCGTCTACCAACACCAGATCTGTCAGTTGTCCCTGGGCCTGGTTCCACTGGCGCGCCAAGCACTCTTGGAGTGGACGCATTTGGAGTCTTGCATGGGGCACTATAAAGATGCAAGAGGCCATCATCCCTATGAGCTGCATAAACACTCTTGCCGGGAGAGAGTGTTGAGATAGGAATTTTTGACGCAGCGCCTGTATTTTTGCAATCCTGGCAGGATTGGGATAGGCTATGGCTTTTGAGGTGTCTATGTTGGCACCGAGATATTATTTTGTGTGAGATGGTACCAGGTGGGATTTTTGATGGTTCACCGTGAAACCTAGCTGGTGAAGTAGTTGGACCGTAGCGGCGGTATGTTGCACACATTGTTGGTAGGACGTGGCTTTTATAAGCCAATCGTCCAGATAGGGGAAGACGTGAATGTGCTGTCTTCTGAGGTGTGCAGCCACTACTGCTAGGCACTTGGTGAAAACCCTTGGTGCTGTTGTTACCCCGAACGGGAGCACCTTGAACTGGTAGTGTTGTCCGTCTACCACAAACCTGAGGTACCTTCTGTGAGACTGGTGTACTGGGATGTGAAAGTACGCGTCTTTCAAGTCCAGAGTGGTGAGAAAATCGTTCTGGGAGAGAAGTGGAAGAACCTGTTGGAGGGTTACCATGTGAAAATGGTCTGAATGAATGTAGGTGTTTAGAGGTCTGAGATCTAAGATAGCTCGTAGGGTCTTGTCCGTCTTTGGGATTAGAAAGTACAGGGAGTAGACCCCTAAATTTTGTTGATTTATGGGGACCTGCTCTATTGCTCCTTTTTGCAGGAGGGAGATCACCTCTTGTGTTAGTAGCGCAATATGTTCTTGCGACATAGGGCGGTGCCTGGGTGGAATGTTGGGGGGTGTAGATGTTAATTCTAGGCAATACCCTGACTGAATAATTTGTGTCACCCATCTGTCTGAGGTGATTGTCTCCCAGACGTAAAGGAAATGTTGTAGTCTGCCTCCGACCGGAGTGGAATGGTCTGGAGGGAGCGGGGGAAAGTCATTGGGCAGGAGGTGTGGCAGAGCGGGCGGTATTTGTTTTGCCTCTGCCTTTATTATTATTGCCTCTGTATCCGCCTCTTTGATAACCCTTCGTGAAGGTAGACTGAGGGGGGGATTTATAGGACGTGGATGCACTGTCCGAGGAGTAGCCTCTGCCCGTGCCCCGAAAGGAAGAACGGCGAAAGGAGCGCCTGGGAGTCTGTGTTTGTAGGGCTCCCATAGATTTTGCCGTGTCTGTATCTTTTTTCATTTTTTCCAGGGCTTCATCTACTTTAGGGCCAAATAGATGATCTTGGTCGAATGGGTGATTTAATATAGAGGCTTGAACCTCTGGTTTAAACCCTGAAACCCTGAGCCAGGCATGGCGACGGAGAAGAACACTGGTGTTTATGGCCCTGGAGGCTGTATCTGCTGCATCTAGGGCACATCGTATCGAGGTATTGGTTATTGTTTTTCCCTCTTGAATAAGTTCATTAGCCCTAGTCTTGTACTTTTCAGGCAGATGGTGCATGATGGTCTCTAGCTCATCATAATGCGCCCTGTCGTATCGGGCCAACAGTGCTTGCGTATTGGCAATACGCCATATATTGGCCGCTTGTGACGCAGTGCGCTTCCCGGACGCATCTAGGAGCTTGGAGTCCTTGTCAGGTGGGGGCGCCTCGCCTGACGCCTGAGAATTTGAGCGCTTCCTGGCTGTAGATACCACTAGGGAATCTAATGGTGCAGGGCCTTTAATGTAAGAAGGGTCTGTAGGGGCGGCTTTGTATTTTTTCTCTATCCGAGGGTTTAGGACCCTGGCCCTGACTGGGTCTTTAAAAACCTCAGGGGCATGTTTAATTACGCCCTTTAACATAGGTAGAATGGCAGTGGACCTATGTGTATCGTCAAAGGAGTCTAGGAGGAAATCCTCCTCCACTGGGTCGGCATGTAGCTCCACCCCGTGGTAGTGTGCCGCCCGTTGTAACAAATGGTGAAAACCCAAGGAATCTTCAGGAGGGGATGAACTAGATGGATAAAGGTCATCTTGTGGGACATCTGGGATGTCCGGATTGTTATAATCATCCCATGGGTCTGGAGATCCAGTAGGGGTGGGATTTTGTGGCACATCTGCTGGATCATAGTAAGGGTCCCCCAAATCGTCTGGGACAGGAGACAATGTGGGGGAACGATGAGGTGGTGGAGGTGGAGAGGGTGGAGGAGGTGGGGAAGGCACCCTAAAAGGAGAGGTAGCAATGTCCTTTCTCTTTGGAGGTGGAGGTGGAGCCGGCTTGTCCAAGTGTCTCTTTTTTTAAGACAATGTCAAGTGTCCGGTCTTTGGATCCTTGGTGAGGGTTTTTGCAAAGGATCCAGTGTAAAGAGTTCCTGTGACACTGGTTGTTCGGTCGGCGTCGAAGGTTTCGGGGCCGACGATTTTTTAGGTTTGTCGAAGCCGTGCTTCCTGGGAACCTCCGTTCTTTTGGTCGGTGCCGAAGAAGGTCTCGGCACGGGAGTGTCGGTGCCGAGAGCCTTGTGGTGTTTGGTTGGCGCCGGAGGAGCAGGTTTCGGCACAGAAGACTTCGGTGCCAGGTTCGGTGTGGAGGTGGGGGCCGATTTTTTCTTCGGCGCTGAAGGGTGTTTCTCGGCACCGGTGGCCGGCTGGCTCGAGCCCGAGCTGCCGGAAGGCTTAATAGGCTTCTTTACCGGGCCCGAAGGTGGGGTGTGAGAAGCAATGTCCTTTGTCTTGCCTAGGCCCGGAGGCGAAGGTGTGACCGAAGCTTTTTTCGGTATCAGCGTGGGCGTGGGAGGGGGAATTGTACTCACGACCCGCTGCGCCGGGGTGATGTCCTCCACATCTGAGTCGTCGGCCTCGGAAGCGCTGACGAGGTTGTCGTCCTCCTGTTCTATGTCCTGTTGTCCCGGAGCTTCGACGTCGTCCCCGAAGATGTCGACTGGAGCGGAGGTCGAGGAGTGAGCCATGTTGCGTCTAGCCTGTCGATCTCGAATGGTTTTTTTTGAGCGAAAAGACTTGCAGGCGGGACAGTCTCGGGCCTCGTGTTCCGGGGAGAGGCAGAGGTTGCACACCTCATGGAGATCGGTGTGGGGAAACTTGGACCCACATCGAGGGCACTTCTTGAAGGGAGTTCTTTCCATCAGCCGAGACCGGAGCCGGAATAGGCCCGAAGGCCGCCGTCGACCACCGGAATCGAAGAAGTGCCGAAGAGAAGATGAGTAAGATGATTTATATCTTTGAGCGTCGACCGGTGAACTGGGAAGTTCGGAACCGGAGTGCGAAGTATTACATCCGAGTCCGATGGCGGAAAAAAAACAATCTGAGGATGGAGCCGAAGCCCATGCGCAATACTAACCAGAGGAGGCCTCGTGACTCCCAAAGACTTTCCAAGAGGAAAAACAAACTGCAAACATCCGGGCCCAACACCAGATGGCGATTTATGCACAGTGTATAATCTGCAGCTCATATGCCTCGAACATAGGGTATACTAATGTGTGAAATGAGGTATTGATATTTGCTTCTCTCCTGGTCTGCTCCCTCTCCCCGTCTGTACATCTGCT
This sequence comes from Triturus cristatus, assembly GCF_964204655.1. NCBI lineage: Eukaryota > Metazoa > Chordata > Amphibia > Caudata > Salamandridae > Triturus > Triturus cristatus. The sequence continues at coordinate 676,730,257 of NC_140593.1, read as the reverse complement.
ACATACATTAATTGTTGTGGATTAGTGTAACCTGAAAAAAGCTTTTCATGATGCAAATGACAAAACATATGCTTATTTGGTCTACACCAGTCAGTAAAATATGTTGATGTAAGGTAGAAGACTCACTACTCTCTTCTTTGACATTTCAAACATTCGTTTCAGGTGTAAACAGCTTTGCTACATCTGACATACTCAGTCAGAAGATGCTTCAGTGTAATTTCCTCTCATTACAGTAACATTAATACGGAGAGATACCAAACGTTTGCAGGTAAACATGGCAAATGATTATCTTTCTGAAGTAGTCTGGGGCAGTCAGAGGCACCTAAAGATTCAGGAATTTTTGCAGGAAGTGGAGGTTGACTGATAAATTACTATTTGGGTTCTGACTGGGGACCTCTGCTAAATGATAGCCCACTCGATCAAATGAGTTGCTACACATCTTGTTTGGGGAAGGGAGAGGTGTGTTAGGTGTATCCCAAGGGGATTAAGTGCTGTTATATACATTAAACTATTTAACTTCAAATGTCACAGCTATGAATACTCCACACTGTGATTGCATGTTTGTGCAAAAAGGCTCAAACGTACACAAATAGCATTTTGACAAACTAAGATACATCAAGAAAAAGAGCAAGACATGATTTCATCAAGAACTAGTTAAATGTCTTACTTTGAAAGGAAAACCACAGGTTATGTACTGACACCACATTCTGATACTATATAAAAGCAGATGTACTCTACATAACCTTTAACACTAAATTTGCAGTCAACTTCTGCAATGCTCTGAATTATGTGGCTCTTACCTGCATTTCGAAGAGTAGCTCCAGACGGCTCAAATACTGTAACTTGCTTCCCATTCCAGACTGCAATTGCATCCTTGAGATTAGAGACGGGCAGAAAAAACATGTCTCTAAATCTCTAGACATTAATTACATCATATCCAATTGATCAAATTACAATGTACAACAATTCACTAAGCCTGCAACCTTAGATTAAAATGTATACAGGGAACACAAATCAAATGGGCTCCAAATAGAAGATGATACACGGTACCCAAGGACGTTTTATAGGTTTCGAGAGCAGAGGGAAACCTCAGCAAACAATCAAAATTAGAGTCTAATTAATAAACCAAAAAAATGTAAATAACCATACGGCAAATGAAAAAGTATACTAAACTCTGGTCCAGCATGTTTGACGATCTGGTAGGGATTTTTGGTACAGACCGACATTAGAAAACCCTCATGCTTGGACATAGAGATGAATAACCTGTTAATTTGAAAGCTTCAGCTTTGAGCTCAATAATGGGGATAAGGAGAGCAGCAAATCTTCAGACGACCTACAGTGAGGAATAGCTATTCAGTATATCAAGTGCACCTTCACAGAGCTGATTACAACAACAACAAAAAATGTGATTCCTGGAACATACACGTGAACAGTGATGCTCTCAACCTTGGTGTACTATTAATATTGTTGGCGGGACACATACCTGGTGATAAAAGGAAGGACCTGTACTGCAGCCTGTTGCACTTCAGGGATATTTGCTGCCCCATTGCTTGGTGCTCCGTGTGCTGCCTGCTGTCTCCCCCGCCGCTGCTGCCTACAAACACCTGAGGCGCGGCCGCTGTGCGGGGAGACTACCTGGCCCAGAAGCCCCTGCAAAGAACATCGCAGGACACGCCCCCTTCGCGCCCGGTGGCGCTTAAACATCAGCTCGACCTTCGGATTAGCGGGACGCGCGCGGGCGGCGCCGGGGCGAAGGCCGGGCCAAGGGCGGGCCCATTTAAGCCCGTTAAAGACCGATAAAGACCGGACCGGGCACCCCCTCTTTATTCTTCACCAACCCTGCCCGCGTATATTTGTATGTATGCCTTGCTCCTTTGAACTATAACAGCTAAGTTTTGTGAAAGCGTTTATTAATATTACTATTTAACACCATGCCCACAAGGGGTAGCAGAAGTAAAATGGTTGTGGGTGGAGTACAGAGGATAGGCCCGTTAGATAATTTTATTATAAGGGCAAATGAAGCCATAGATCAAGGCATTATCCTTCTGGAGCGCAGAGTATCCCAAGATTTAGCTTTGGCCAAACGATCATCCTTGGGATCTCTTGCGTTAGCCAGAACTCCAGTGCCGGTTAAGGATATGGGCCCCACAGTAGATGTTCGCGTAGAAGTGCACAGTATGCCGAATGAGATTGATTTGTCAGCATCACAACTTCCAACAGACTCACAACTGAGCTTGGCATTAGAAAGGTCTCCGGAATTGCTCATCAGTCCTACACCAGATGAGACAAGCATGAGGCGGTTAAGGGGAAGGAGGGAGGGTGCTATCCGAAACAAGTAAAACAGACAATTGTGCCAAAGGTCAAAAAGTCTTGTATGCCGAAGAAAAAGCACGGGAAAGAATCAAACCACCACGGAAATATCGGCAATGGGAACACACACTCACATGTAACAAATGTAGTTTTAGATACAGGAAGTGTAGAGGCCTTGGATACTTTGGGTGGAATATGTAACAACTGTGAAGCAAATAACCAATTAGAATTGGGGAGCTTTTTACCATCCATTTGTCCCCGATAGAGACTAGACTCATATATATAGAAAAACAACTGGCCGAATTGAGTGCTCTTCCCAAAAACCTTCCCAACCACGGGGCTTTAACGACCGGGGGAACCAAATCTAGTAATTCTAAATCATTAGGCACATTAGGTAAAAAAATCTCTGCCCCAGTGGTAATTTCAAATGTAAAATTAAACACCCCGCTGGCTGCAGATAAGAAAACGGTAGATAAACCAGCAATCTCTACTGTGCCCAATAGACAGGAAAACAATATATCTAAGGTCTCCACCATACTCCCCAAAAGGGATCGGGACATGGGAGTGAATGAGTTAATCTGCCCCCAGAAGCGAGCCCCTTTGTGGTGGTTATGACTGGGGTTCCAGAGGTGGCGGACCATATAGATGAACCTAGTTGGTCATTAAAGAACAAAGTCCAACATTGGCTCAACATTAATCGCCCGCTACCTCCCCGCCGGTCAAGCAGGATTTTAATGGTGCGCAGAGTGCCCTGGGTGGGGCAAGAGAAGAAAAAAATCCATGCCGACTGTGTTATAATTAATTTTGAGGACCCAAACACAGTAGATTATATATGCTCATGGAGAAATCAAGGGCGTAATGAATGTATTGAAACAAAAAGACTCGCCTTTTTTTATCCCCCTAGGAGTCGCTCTGGGCCGGGTTATGATGAAAATTGGAGTAGAATAGGCCACCGGGATTGGGGTGGAGATTGGGGAGAGTGGGGAGGGTACCCTCGCAGCGATGGAGAATTTATGGAAACCTGAAGAGGTATCCTGACTTCCAACAGGTATAGCTGTCTGGAGTCGGTAGACTGACTCACACTACCTACTGGGTCCCCAATCAGAGATCTGGAGGGGCTTAGAAAGAACAATGGTAGAGCCAACCAGACGGTTAATAGCCACCTAAAACCAACTCCTGAGAACAGGGACGCAGGCATAGATGCAGCTGTAGCATTTACCACACAGTGCCCACTAGCCATAGGGACAAATAGTATGGAGATTGCTGTAATTGAAAACCCTGGGGGTGGTGAAGACAGTGCATCACCCAAACATAGGCCTTTGAATAAGGTGATTAGAAATGGGGAAACTGAAAAACCCTGTCTAAATAAGTCGACTAAAACTGATTTTAGTATCCTTAGCTGGAATGTCGCAGGGCTGGAGCCTAGATTATCGGACCCCGATTGGTTAAAGACACTACTTGATAAAGATATAATAATGTTTCAGGAGACCTGGGCTATTACTGATATCCATATAGAGGGCTTTCATTGTAATAGTGTAACTGCAACTAAGCCTGACTTTGGCCGCCCCGTGGGCGGGTTACTGATTGGTATTAGGATAACGGCAGGTGGACATATAAAGATAATGCCAACCAAAAGCCCTAATATTCAGGTTATTGAATATAAAAGAAAGGTCCCTATTTATATGATCAATTTTTATAATAACGATTTCTATTCATTCCCAAATAAAAATGTTTTAGAACTTTCTAAATTTTTATCTGATGTGATTGAACCATTAGATAAAAGCAGGGGTAATAGGATCATTCTAGCCGGGGATTTTAATGCAAAGTTTCCTAACTCTGAGTTAAATAAAGGAAATATCCAAAATTATTGTGCGGTAAAACGGGGTATAGAATTGGATTGCCTTATTCGTGAGCACGTTTTAACTAACGTGATGGATGTAAATTATAACTCTACAACTAATTACGTCCCGACATTTAGAGGTAGAGACCACTCCTCAACTATTGATTACATTTTTATGTCACCTGAGTTAGTTGATTGCCTTATAATGGCTAAGGTCCTAGAAACCGCTTTTGGGGATCATAATGCATTAGTGGTGAAAATTATATTGGGTCCCTCCCCAGTAATCGCACGCATATCAGGTGCCAGAGATATTACCCCTGTTACAAATAATCTGAGGCTGAAATGGAGGGGGGTCGACAGTGGTAGGATAGTTGAGCTTGTTACAAACAAGCATCAGCACTTGATCGACTCATGCATACTCTCAGATGGGAATAATCTAAGGGTAATTAAAGATTTTACCAATCTGTGTACAGTTATAAAGTCATTCTTAACCGTCCCTAATCAAAGGATAGATAAGGATCCCAGGTGGTTCGATAGAAATTGCTCAGTTGCTAACAGGGCCTTACGTAAGGCACTGAGCACAAAACTAAGGTGCCAATTGGAGGTTATGGTGGCAAGAAGGAAGTACGAAATCCACAATAGAGGAACGCAAGGCAGCGATTCTGATAGAGCACTGGGAGGAGTCATCTGATTCCGCAACAGGGAAGAACGGAACGACTTTCTGGCCTGTAGTGAAAAAGATGCGCAATATGGGAAATCAACTATCTACAATTAATTGCATTATCCTGAGTGATCGGTGGGAAGATAATTTCTCCAAAGTATATGCCACACCCCCAAATGTTAATGATGACTATATATCTGGCCAATTGTGTCCTATACAGATTAGTTTAGGCGAGGTGATTGTGGCTATTAAACAGAGCCTTGGTAATAAGGCCCTGGGCCAGACGGTTTTCCAATAGATATAATTAAATGGAAACCTGAATTTTGGGCACCTATCTTAACGAATGTTTTTAATAGCCTACCTCTAGCACCTATGCCCGACACATGGTCTACAAGTATAATAGTGCCAATATATAAGAAGGGGGAGAGAACAGATCCAGTAAATTACAGACCTATTTCACTCCTAGACAACACCTTGAAAATTCTGGGACGAGTCCTATATAATAGAGTAAATACTTGGGCAGAGAAATCGGGTGTTTTGGACCCGTGTCAAATGGGCTTTCGAAGTAGGATTGGGACGACAGAGCAGTGCCTGAATTTAAACTTAGTAATTGGCAAATATAACATTGCCAGGTCGTCACCAATTTACATAGCCTTTATGGACTTATCGTCCGCATTTGACTTTGTAAATAGGTCTAAACTGTGGTCTATTCTTCTAAATTACGGTCTAGACGCGCCCCTTGTACACTTCTTGGCCTATCTGCACACCGATACAAAAGCCCAAGTAAGGATCGGGATGGCAGGGGAAACTTCTGGGGCCATAAGAGTGGAAAGAGGAGTTAGGCAGGGGTGCGTTTTAGCACCCCTGTTGTTTATTATTTATATTAATGGGCTAAGTAACTCCCTAAAACTGGCAACTATGGATGTCTCGAAAATAAGGGGGGGGTTGTTACCGACACTGCTTTACGCAGATGATGCGGTCCTAATGGGTCTCACACCGAATGCCCTACGCACCCTGGTTAAAAGTTTTGCACAGTATATGGATAATTTAGACCTCAAAGTAAATTTAAAAAAAATCTTTTATTATGTCGTGTGGGCTAGGGAAAAGACAGCTTAGTGCTATTTCGGTGGGAACTGACAAGCTATATTCCACAAATACTTTTCCCTATTTAGGAATGGTTTTTGCTGCGAACGGCTCATGGAGTGGACACTTGTTCCACGCCACGAGCAAGTTCTCAAAAGCCATTAATTCTATCCTTAGTCTCCCACGGCCTAAGAAAATAGTTGCTACTAAAGCAATTTTAAAAAAAATTAAATTGCAGTGTGTACCGGTAGCAACATACGGGGCTGAGATATGGGGTTTGGGTAAGACATCTAGTATTCAAACCGAGGAAAATCGTTTCTGTAGGAAATTCCTTGGAGCCCCTATTGCTACATCAGAGTATATTTGTCATTGTGAACTAAATTTGCACCACATATCAAATTTTATAGCAACAAGACCAGCCTTGTTTTGGCTGGCCATCTGGAGGAATACAGCGGCCTCTCTAACCCACGGAATTATAAGAGATTGTCTCAATTGTGAGAAAGGGATGACAATCCCGTGGCTTGCTGGAGTTTTTAAGAAATTAAGCAGCGTGGGTAAAGGCCATTTATTTACCGATCCTACTAAGATTGAGCCCACAGACAAAAATGAAATAAAGTTTGCACTGTATGCACTTTATAGTAAAGAGAGACTGGAAGTGGAACTAACTAAATCAACTGTCCAGGCCTATGTGAATAAAGACCTGTATAGACAACCAATTCCTTTATATCTCACGTTATCAATGACAAATCGGGAAAGATCACTGTTGTTCCATCTAAGGGCAGGTACTGTTAGATATCTATTATGTTTTCCATTAGGTTACTTTTCATCGAAATCTGAATATATGTTATGCCCATGTGATGGAGTGAGTCTACAAAATGATCTACACTTTTTCTTCACTTGTACATTTTATCTTAAATACATTATATGGTTTTTACTTTCATATTTTAAGAAACAAAGACCACTTTCCCTGGAGCAGTCCTATCTGATCTTGCTTACCCTGCACGCTGATGAATTGATTTTTCGCGTTAGCACTTTTTTGAGAGTTGTTACCTATGTACGAAAAACAATGGAAAACAATGGAAAACCCTTGAAATATGTTTTGTTGCTAAATAATATGTAAATTTTGTAATGTGTGTTGTTTTTACTTAGAATTACAAATTTATTATTGGGATTGTATATATGTGATTGCTTTTATGGATTTGACAAAATTCGAATAAAGATTATGAAATCGAAATCGAATATTGTTGGTGTTGTTGTTACTTGACATATGTATTACACATTGCTAAGAAGTGCATAAGCTGTATCCCTCAGCCTTTTTGGATAAGCTGCTGCTGAAGCATCCATGGTGATAAGTGGGTGTATGCATGACTTGTGAACTATGCAGGAAGGGCTTAGCATTATGTCTGGAGTAACGAGCACTGCTCCGAATGTTATCACAGGCCTTCGAGTGGAAGCTCCCTTGAAAATAAGTCACGTAAAAATAATATATTAAGTGCAGCGGGATGGTCGACTTTGAAGCTAGAGTGGATCTGTAGAGTGAGGGAAGGATGGATGCGCTTTGCCAAATAATCATTGCCCCTACGACAAGCCTATGAATATGAGAGAACCATGTAAACGTAAGTCAGGCCTTTGATCTAGTAGATAGTACTGTGAGGGGAGTTTACTCTGCAGACTCAATGAATGTTTGGCAGAATTTAATTTATGCTAAGAGCTGTCCTACTGCAGATGCAAACATGAATGCCTGAAAACTGTCTTACACTAAATCAGCAAAACCCAAATGTATCCTTGCTACCCAAGGTTTAAGAATGCATTCATAACAGACTTAATCAACAACCGTAAAAACCCAGAATTCGCCCCCACTGCTATTCCCCACTTTTCTGGGGATTCCACTGCACACAAACCTCTCCATGATTCCCCGCGTAAACAAACTTGTCAAATCAGCTAACCTTTATCTGCAAGTGTTAAAGAAGATGAACTAATCTTATCCACTCCAATTTTAAAATCATTAGCTCTAGCCCTCTTTTTACCTAGGACTAAATTTGGTAATGCTGTATTTGAGGGCATCCCACAAAGTGCCCTCAAGCCACTGAAAACTGTCCTCTAAGTTGCAACAAGACTGGTGTGAGCTAACAAATAAACTGACAACACTACACCAGGTGGTGCGTTTTCAGCCTGCCTAGGTGTGACATTTCCACGATTGCATTTTGCCTATGTATTTTATGTCTTATATGCGACATCTCGAATAACACTTCATTGGAAGCTTAATTAGTGACTTGAAGAAGATGAACTACTGGTTCCCTCAGCTGTACACTCACAGTTTAGAAGTGAATTGCTCCAATCAGTACCCAGAGCACTGTCATGAATTCAATGACACATCTGAGGATGAAATTAAACCAAATAACTCTCCAAAGCTCTCGTTTACCAGTTTAATCTATGTCGGCTTCTTTTTATATACTTCATTGTGTTGACGGGTATAGGGTGTAGGGACGGGTATGCCCAAACGTGGGTTCCGTGCACAAAGCGTCACTGGAACCAAGTTACATCTGGCCGTAAACAGGGCAAAACCTCCTAGGATGTTTGGGTTTTGGTTCAAGGAGGACCTGGCCAGGCAGTTCAGGCTGGACTGTTCCCATTGGAGAAGGGTCAAGACTGATTTGCATATGCCTGGATCCATACTGAGGTGGCACGGTGCGTAAACAAACAATGGACTGGGACGCGTCCCAAGTAATTACTAGTAGCTGAGATTTATTCAAGCATTCAATCAGTCACTTTTGTTTACTTAGGATGATGTACTATTGTCAGTGCCTGACCTTGAGAGATCCCTCCCAGATGTAGCTGCTGAGCTACAAAGATATGGCGAGGGCTCTAGCTTCAAAATAAACATAAACAAATTGCAAATAATCAACCTGTCACTCCCAATGCAGGCTATGTCAAGGCTAAAAGACCAACTGCCATTGCAGGGGACGAAAGATTCAATGGACTCAAAGTTACCCCATCCAGAACCAAAATACTCAAAGAGAACAATTCAGACTTGCTGCGGCATTTGAAAATAGATTTTGGTAAATGGAAAGAAGTTGGACTTTAATGGTTCGGTAGAATACCGGATGCCAAGGTGACAACATTACCAAGATTTCTCTATTCTGCACAGACTATGCCACTTCTCCAGCCCAGAGGCCCATTGCGACTTATTCAGCACCTATTCAACAACTTCCTCTAGGCATGAAAGAAGCCAAGAATTGTAGCCAAGCAAATGCACCAGCCAACAGAAGATGGGGGCTTGGGAATCCCTAACATCATGAGATACAAATATAATACACAGTGGAGCGGTAACAAAAGGAGAGTGAAAAGTACTGGTGCTTTATGGATCAATCCATCACCGGTCCGCATATCTGGAAAGCAATATGGCTTCCTTAAAAGCACAGATTGCAGGGCCTTGGGACATCACCGGTTACAAAGGCAACAATGGTGGTTTGAGATGTGAGAGTTCTAGGACTGGACTGGTGATCATTCCCTTGCACATGACACCAAAAATAGGAAATATCAATTTCTCTGTGGCCTTAAAAGAATGGGAATGGAAGAAATCAGGGTGTGACATGTTCAACTGGAAGGGCCTTAACTCCTTTGAGCACGTTTAGAACTACAGGTTGCCAGAGGGGTATATGTTCAGGTACAGCCAGGTTTGATGCTGTGTATTACACCCCACGGCTAAACAAGCGGTAAGTAGGCCATTACTCCCTTTTGAAAAATGGCTCATCACAAAGTCAGGGGATGAACACACCGTTTCAGAGATTTATAAACACCTCATTCTGAGACAAGAACTGACGTAAACAGATTGACAAAAGAGATGGGAGTGGGAATTGGGAAGGTCTCTAGACCCCAAAGAATGGAACACTGTCTTTCAGGGAGCAAAAATCACAGAATTGAAAGCAGTAGTTAAGGAAATCCTGATAAAACTTGCTACATACTGGTGCTTCACTCCAGAAAGGACACATGCATCTAACAACACTAAGATCAAAGACTGCAGGTGCGGGTGTGGTAGCACAGGCTCACGCCTGCACTTCCTTTGGCACTGCCCCTAGTCAAGAGGTACTGGGGCAGGGTCCTTAATGATACAGATAGGATGTTTGGCTGACCGATTTTGAGACTCCCTACCTACATAATACTTGGGGTTGATGACAAACTCACAAACCCTTTGAAATCTCCCAGGGGGAAATTGATTACAATGGTGTTATGTACACTCAAGCAAGATATTCTGGAGGCCTTGCGTACTAACAGAATTACCAATCAAAATCAGTATCTTCATAAGATTTGGGAGAGAACATATGATAAAGGTTGGTGATCCTTTTGTGCAGAGAAAGGAGGGTCGGCTACGAACCTGTGAAAGATACCACCACTGGAAAACTAACATTACATGCAAGTAACTTTTCCTTCTCCAGTATTGAGTCTTTCATAGACTCACATGCATGAATCAAAATAACAAGCAGTAATGTTGAACAATCTATCAGCATAACACCAGATGGCGAGTAATCAAACTATGACTTACCATACTGAAGAAGATGTTGTAATACTAGCTCGCCCACTGCTGCGTCTTTCTACACTATCTCCTGCAGACAAGTGTGCTGCAAAAAAGACATGCCTGTTCTTGCATGTCACTGGCCTGCATATGTTCAATGATACTTCAGAGAACAGGGCAGTTGAAGATGAAACACTTATTGTAGAGTGTGGTCTAACTGGGCCTTGGAGCAGGCTTCTTGCATTTGCCTGACAAAAGGTTACTGCTGCTGCTACCTTGCTTTCTATATCCTGTTTACACAGAGAATGCCCTGTCAGAGGAAGCCCAAATGAATACATTATTTACCATAATATCTGAGGGATATTTTATCTAACCACAGAGCCCTCACCTTTAGAATGTCCTATGGCCCCAGACTGCATCCAGGGAATTTTAACAGCAGTGCTCCTGCAAGCCAACAGGTGGCATTTTGTACGTCCACTTACCTCCGTACCACCAAGTGACAGAGCGATCGAATGAAGTAATCTTGTCAAAACTGATTGTCGAGGCAGTAGTGTTTTGTGAACATATGAACTGAGGTCAGTATTCTGCCTGGCAGATGTCAAGAAGAGACACCTCTAGTGCCAAGGCCCTGGTGAAATGGGCTGTCAGGCCGTCAGGGGTAACTTCTTTGGCAGTACATAGCAGATCTTAATACACAGGACTAGCCACCTTGACAGGGTTCTCTTTTGAACAGCCCTTCCCTTCTTCGCTCCTGAGAATCCGACTAAAAGTGAATCGCCTACCCAGTGACTCAGTAGATGTAAAAGCTCAATGTGCTCTTTGGAACAAGATGATGGAGCCTCTCCTCATCGTTCAACAGGGAGGCGGTGCGACAAATTCAGGCAAGGTGACTGATTGGCCAAAGTCTCAACCTTAGGGAGGAAAGCCGCCCAGGTCCTCAACATCAACTTGTCTGGAAATAAGGTAGTGTAGAGAGGTTGCACTGACTGGCTGTGCAGCTCTTTCACACGGCGCCCCAAAGTGATGGTAATAGGGAAGATAGTTTTCACCATCAAGAGGTGCAAGGCGCCTCTGTAAGGCTTCAAGGGGGACACATGTCAAGACCAGGCTAAGGTTCCATTGGGGCATTACAAATGCCCCAAAAATGTGTGTGAAACCATTTATGAAACCCACCCTAATTATGTCAGAAGACCTGTCTTCCTGGCATGACAAGTCCATAGATAAAGTGGGAAATTTATTTAAGGACGCCATCTACTTACATTCAAACAGTTAAGTCTAGATTATGACATAACCCTAGGCCAGTTCCCTCTTTATGGACAGCTATATGGCTCATGTGGTGCACAATAGATGAAGAGCCCCCCCCACCCATGCCGTCATACACAACCTGTATACCCTGAGCGCTGGACGCCATATGATTACATCGCTATATAAAGCCACCCTGAAACATGTAGCGGTCTTTCTGACCCCTCTACGGCAAATGTGGGAGGATGACTTTGAGCCCCCTGCACGATTCCAAGTGGAACCTGGCTATAGAGTCCCCACAAAGCATCTCTTGCAATGCGCGATTTAAAAACATTCAATACATGGTACTTCACAGGGCCTATTATGGTACTTCACAGGGCCTATCTCACGCTATCCAGGCTGAATCACATATTTCCCATGGTGCACCTGGTATGCCCTAGATTTCAGTCCCCTGCAGCCGACATCCGGCAAATGCTATGGTTGTGTCCCACTCTAGCTCCCTATTGGCATGCAGTACATGATGCACTGGCAACAATTACAGAGCTTACAACATTGAGTACATGGGAAGCAACTGCTCTGAGAATTTACAAGCAGAGGAAGCAACACAAAGTGAAAATAAGATTTGTAAACCTGGGCCTACTGCTAGCCAAACAAACCCTCACACTACATTGGAGGGCAACACAACCCCCTTTAATCTCACAATGGCTCATGGTGCTCCTTCGCTGGGGAGTAGAAGAGAGTACTGCTTTGCATAATGAAGAAGTCCGCCGCCTACGTAAACAGAGAGTACTGCCCTGCATAATGAAGAAATTTGCCGCCTGCGTAAACGGCCCATAGAGGCAGCCTGGGGTAGTATGCTCACCCAGTTCCAGGAATTGATGTGTGAGGAGGTCCCCCCTACATGAGTCTTCTGGCTTAACACTGCTACTCACTAGACCTCCAGTCCACTTTACACACCTACTCTGAGTTACTGTTTTGTCTACTTGCTACCCCACACACAACAGAACCAGCATATCGAACTGGTGCTGTGAGAGCCACCACTTCAGGAAGTCCCCCCTCCACCCATACATGATCTCCCCGGAGGTAACCCGGTTAGCTCTTGCTGGTGCTGCTGTTTAGTTTTTTCCCTTCTTAGCACATTTATCATTTATTTTCTCCCCCCCTTATATTTTAGAGGCTCACACATTTTATTGTCAAGCACAGGGGCTCGAGACACATCGGACTTGATCTGGTTGTGCTAGAGTAGCGCTGCAATGCATTGTACATCAAAACAGATCCTGCCACAATGTCGAGTCATGTATCCTCAAATGTTGACCCAAGTAGAACATGTAGAATGCAACGTTGAACAAATAACAACACCTATCACATGTTCACTGTTTCCTTAATATGCCTGTGAATATTACTCAAATGTTGCAAAAAAATTTAAATCCATCCTTAAACAAGGATGGTTTGTCTGGTACACAGAGAAATGCCGAAAAGGCCAACGAGTAACCTTTTACTGTGCCCACTGTAAGGCCTTGCTTGGCTAAGGAGAGAACAAATAAAATAAGTTTGGCTTGTCAGCATCGGTATCTCGGGTACCAATCTGTCCCATTACCCAACGTAGATGAACTTCGTGGAAGGCCACCCGGCAGCAAGGCTAACATCCACCACCTTGGTTGGGCACTAAAACACATGGCTAGAGCTGTTCAGGTTTAAGTTGTGAAGATTTGGATGCAAGACTCTGCCCTGATGTTGAGATAGGAGGTCCTCCCAAAGCAGAAGCCAGATTGGAGGGCAAATGCTCAGAAGCTCTGGATATCACACTCTCATAGTCCAGTCCTCGACAATAAAGATGACTTGGGCCTGGTCTTTCTGGATCTTCTTTTGGACTGGAGATGTACCGGTGGAAGGCATACAGGAATTCCCCACTCTATTCCAACCAGACTACATCTTCTAACGAGTGTCTTGGAGGAAACTCCAGTGCACAGTATTGCTGCCACTGTATGTTCTCCATAGTGGAAAACTGATCAAGCCAGAGCTACCCCCAGTGAATGAAGATGCCATGCACCACCTCTGGTTGGAGATAGTTGTGGTCTGCCAGACAATGCCTTCTCAGCTTATCCACACTGGCATTCAGAGATCCTGTCAGGTGTCTGGTGAACAGGAAAATGTTTATTGCTCAAACCACTCTCCATCTGCAAACAGCTTCCAGGTAGAGGGTTCAGGACCCAAATCTGCACTGTATGGTGCTGTACCACATGGCAATAGTGTTGTCTGTGAGGACCTGCACCAGCCTCCCCTTGATGAATGGTAGGAATGCCTTTAGGACCAGATGGATTGCGTGAAGTTCCAGAAGATTTATATTGAGCTGGCTCTCCGCGTGGGACCAGAGGTCTTTGATCTCGACACCCCTGGCCCAGCAGTGAGGTCTGTGCAGTTAGAGATGAGGTCCTGGATGATCAGATCAGCACAAGTCACCACTGCACATCCTGAGCTGTCTCTCTGGTGACCCTGAAAGGAGATGGAGAGGCATCCCTGACATTGAGCCCACTGGATCTTGAGGTTCCTTTGCTGGGCTCACAGGTGTCACCTTGTTTTAAGGATGAGAAGGATGCATGATGTCAAGAGACCAAGAAGCCTCAGAGCTAGCATCACAAAGATCCAGGGCTGATCCTGATACCCTGGAATCATACCCTGAATGCCCCAAACTCGCTGCAGTGAAGAAATGCCTTGAACACACCTGTCAAGGAGGGGCAGTCAATGGCTACTAGGCCAAACCGAGGGGGTGAGGCCTTTCACTCCTGCAGGCCTAGCGCCAGACGGACTATGGATCCTGAACATCTAGGCCAAGTATTACCCATTCAGCACTTGACTCTCAGTGGTATTGGAAGTTTATGGCTTCTCAGGGAAGTTAGGTGGAATGTAAGCAAAGGCACAAGACTCAAAACACAAACAGTGACCCCAATAATCTGATAGTACAGTCCAATACTTACTTCTGGGAAGGAAGGAAGTATCTATCACACACACACAAAGTATAATACAGCACACTAAATAATAAACACTAACGTCTCTCAGGTTGAGCGGTCTAGCGTATTCCTAAGCACTGTCTCCCAGCTTCTCGTCCTCCCTCCTTCACACTCACATGTTCCTGATGGTTTATGTGAGGCGACCCAACAGGAGCTGCCCGCACTAGCAATGTGCAACAATATCTTATTTTAGCTCTGAAGGTCCCGCTTGCTATGGCACTAATACTCCAGGTTTGTGTAAGCCTTAAAAGGCTGGCAGTACTGCTCCAGTGTTAATCAGCGCGGCCTGAAGGAGAATTTGGGAGCAGGGCCACATCTTCCACCACTCCAGCGATGAGCGTTATGCATCACGTCTTTTTGTGGTCAGAGGTGCGCTGAGGTGGTTGAAGTCAGTGACTGCTTTAGGGTGCAGCAGGTGATTTCTCCTTCATGGTGGTAAGGTGCTGGGCCAGCAGCTGTAATGCAGTGTCGCTTTTGATCTGGAGTCCCTCTGATGGTCCGGGCAATCTTTTGATACAGACAGCAGCCCAAACGATTCCATTGGCCCCACTCCAGGTATGTAGGGGTCACAGGCAAGGGCAACAACACCAATGATATTGGTTGTACAGGGCAACGGCCACAATGGGATTAGTATACCTCTGTTGGCAGATAGGGATCACAGACATGGGCGACAGCCCCAACTGTTTATCTTTAATGGGCAAGATCCAAAACTTCATGGCGGCCCAGACAGGGGTCGTTGACTTTTGCTTCCAGTGATGGGAAAGATACACTCCGCGCGGTGCAGTTTCTTGGTATCTTCCAAATCAGAAACAAACGTATCAAACCGGAAAGGTGAGCTTGTGCATCCGGGATACGGTTTACAACGGAGACGTGCCCGTGGCGTAGGGCAGATGTGCGACGTACGACTGATAATTGCCATAATTAAACGACAGTCTCTTGCTTGAGGAGGAGAGACACCCGTGGCTACCAACAGCATTTCCACCCAGCCAAGTCCAATGTTGAGCGGCGGATCGGAGTAACGGTTGCGTTGCAAGATGGCGTCCGCAGATCGGAGGTGTGAGAGATGAGCTTCTCAGTGCGTCTCCCCTTTCCTCGGGAAATCTGTTCTGAAAATGACCGGCAAGAGCTTGAAAGCTGATAAGGCAGTATTTTAATTCGACGAAAGGAAAACAGAAAGCAAACAACGCATACCAGAGGCATTTGGAAGTGTCTTGCTGACTCACCGGTGCTGGCGGAGGGTCCGAGGGGCCGGGCTGCTCCCTGGAAGTGGTGTTTGCTGGGCTGTGCACCTGTGCTGATTGCAGACGCTGCGGCCGTGGCAGTTGGAGTCTACTTTTGTAGCAGGGTCGTTTTGGAGCTGGAATTGGATCTTAGCAGTATGGCTGTATTCTGAGACTGCATTTATTTATTTAGACTCTTTCTTTGAACTGCTTTGCACTGATGGTGCTACAGACTGTTGCATTCTGGGAAATTGAGTCCTTTCTGGACTCTATCTGAAATAACTTGAAACCCCTTGTGGAACTATTGCTTCAACGCTTTGGGGGCAAAATGTACCTTTGCTTTTGACGTCTCAGGCCCTCAGGCCCCCTTGCTCCAGCTCCCTGTGCAAGTCTCCCTCCATTCCCGCCGCCGCAGCCTCTGTCACTCTAGCGCGCCCGCAGAGCGGAGAGACTACATTGCCCGAGAGGTTTTGCAGCAGGAAGCCGCAGCTGCACACGCCCATTCCGCGCCTGCAGGCGCTTAAGAACTTGGGAGAGCCCCCGCGTTGCTAAGCCCGGGCAAAGGGCGGGCCGTCAGGGGCCGTCAGGGGCCAGAAGAGGCCAGGTCGGGCCCACGGCACTAACATTTGACAAATCGGACGA
The DNA here is from genome assembly GCF_964204655.1 of Triturus cristatus. Classification (NCBI taxonomy): domain Eukaryota; kingdom Metazoa; phylum Chordata; class Amphibia; order Caudata; family Salamandridae; genus Triturus; species Triturus cristatus. The sequence goes on along the minus strand of NC_140593.1, from coordinate 676,713,738 downwards.
AGGAAGACTTTTGGTACTTCTATAAGGACAGTGGTTTGGACATTACATCTTGTACATATCGTGCGGGGTGACGATTGCTGTTAATTGAGTGGGATTCATGTATGCTGTTTTACACGTAGGAGGCCTTCTTTGGCTGTAATTTATTCTAATTTGTGTTTTTAGCCGTAGCTATGTCAATAATGACAAAAACAAAGGAAGGTAAAGGGAAAGGGGTAGTAGGTACCCTGGATGCCTTTTTAATAAAAGCTACATCTGTAATTGTAAATGAAATTAAGTTAACCGAACGTAGGTTGTCACTAGACTCACAATTGTATCAGAGTTGCAATACTGCTACCAGTACTAGCAATACAAACCTAGATGGGGGTCACTTGGAAGAAGGATTTCAATCTAATGGGTCTCCCCTGTTGCTCCCAGACTCTCCTAGAATCCAAGAGATTTCTGATTCCCCGATTGAAAGAATTAAACCAACTGTAATAACAAGGGCACAAAAAACTAAACAAATAAGCGGAAGCAGCCCAACACCATTGGGTAAAAAACGAAAGGGTCAGGTAGTAAAGAGATCTCGTAAACAGCATATTCCTAAACCCCTGGTAAAGAAGGCCATGCAAGAGACCACTGAGTTAGCACCAGAATTAGTGACTGAGAGTTGTGACTCCATATCAATAGATAGAACACCTAATCAGATGGACCGATTATACACCAGAGCATGGAGGAAGGATTTTGGAATAGGATGGAGGTAGTAATGAATGCTCATTTACAACCTATTTTGTCTAGATTGGCTGATATTGATAATCGGTTGCTATGTATAGAGAATCAACATTCAAATTCTGGTGTATCGCAATTTGAATTGAGGCCTGAGTTGAATAACCAAATGGGTAAAAATAGAAGTGGGGAAATCGCCACATTGGACTGTATGGGGCCAAGACTGACGCAGTCAGGGATTTCTAGGGGTCATATAGATCACCTTGCTGAAGTGAACAGCTCGACCCAGGAAGGTAATCCAAGTATAAATTCTATGAGTAAGAATAAACTACCAGGGCTGTTAGTGTACGTTAAGGATGTGGGATGTATGCCAGAGCGGCTGGCCCCGTTGTTGCGGTCCTTTGCCACTGTTTCAGGACTCCGCGTGAACGCGGGTAAATCTTGTCTGTACGCTTTTAGCGAGGGGACTGAGGACCCGGGTTATCACCTGAATGGCACGCCGGTTCAATGGAGGGACGGCACCTTTCGATACCTGGGGATACACATCTACCGCTGCCCAACCGACTTATTCGATGGCAACCTGGGGAGGGCGGTCACGGCGCTCAGGTCGCAGGTGGCCTTTTGGAGCACGCTCCCGCTGACTACCACGGGCAGGGTGGCGCTCGCCAAAATGGTCATGCTCCCTCGCCTCCTGTACTACTTTGTCAATTTACCGCTGTTTGTCCCCCCCGCCTTTTTTGGTAGGCTCAATAGGATGCTGCGGGATTTTGTTTGGGGCACTGCCAGGCACAGGTTGGCGCTCGCAAAGCTCTTCCTCCCGACGGACAGGGGTGGTCTGGCGGCTCCATGTTTTGAGCACTACTACCTGGCGGCCCAGCTACAATGGATTGCCCGCTGGTTGGCTGACAGAGGCAGGGATGATACAGCCACGGTGGCAGCCCCTTACTCGCTGGAACGTGTGACCGGTCTTTTTCACCCCTTGGCTGCGGTTGCGGGACCGCTGCCGCTCCTCCTGGCTGTGGCGCATAGGTGCTTCCGGAGGGCCTTGTACCTCACGCGCGCTGTTGTGCCATACGCGCCGGCAATACCCCTAGAGGGTTCCCCCGGAGGTGGGGGGGTACTTGCGGCCCCCGCACTGACGGGCTGGTGGGAGGCGGACGTGCACACGCTGGGGGACCTATACAGGGATGGTGAGCTGATACCGTATGAGACCTTAGTGTCGGAGGACGGGCTCCCACCCGGCGGGTTCCTTACACACCGCTCACTACTGGCGAGCTTGACCGCCAAATGGGGAAGCATGGCTACAGAGCCTGGCCAGCACCTAACTATGCAATACCTGCACGTCATGGGGAGGGGCGGGCACCTGGTCCGCTGGTTCGCCGCCTCGTTACGGGAGCACACGGCGGTTGGTCTGGGCCCACTCCGCGGCAAATGGGAGCTGGACCTGGGGAGGCCGCTGGCGGACAAGGAGTGGGAGAGGGTCCTTAAAAGCCCAGTGCGTATCCCCTGAAATATGCGGTTCCGCCAAATCCAGCTGTTCATAGTTAATAGGGCCTACCTCACACCTGAGTTGATTAATAGGTACTTCCACCGCAATGACGCGCTCTGCCCTCGGTGCTGGGAGCTGGGGGCGGGGTTTTTGCACATGCTGTGGAGCTGCCCTGAGTTGCGCACCTATTGGAGGGCGGTCAGTGGGCTGTTACAGGGGAGTGTGGGTCGCAACATCCCCTTAGACTGGCCTGAACACATCTTACACCAATTTACCAGATCGCCCAAAGACAAGGTAGCGTCCCGATTCCTGGACATGGGGCTTGTAGTAGCAAAGCGCCTCATCACCAGGAGATGGAAGGCGCATGATCCACCACACACACGGGCCTGGAGCTCCTCATTCCAGGCATGGGCCAGGGCGGAGGGGACTGCCATCCGTAGGGAGGATACTCTGGGGCTGCGGAGGGAGCCCATGGTGGACCGCTGGGGGCAGTTGCTTGCTGAGTTCCGGCGCTTGGACGGGGAGGGTACTACGGGCTGCATAGGGGTGGCCAGACAGGACAGCGCAAGCCGCGGCGCAGTGCAGGCAGTCTTGCTGACGGGATAGCATAGCCCCTATTATCCCTGGCCCAAAGACGGGGCGTCTGCGAACACTTGGGGTTAGTTGCATCTGTGGGAGCTGGGGGGGCGATCCGGGGGGTTGGGGGGAGGGGGGGGGGGAAGTCGGGGTAGGAAGGGGGAAGGAGCAGACTATGTGAATCACTGTTCACGCTGCCTCTGTTATGGGTTCTTCTTTTGCATTGTATGTAACTTCTCTGTCTTTTTTGACGCCTAAGTTGTGTGGGCGATATAAGTTTCCATGTACGGCTCAGTGGCTGGCATGTGGTGGCGATGGCCCCTTCTCAAGAGACGACACCAGAACTGATAAGGACAATGTAGCTGGCTCCTAAGCGGGTGGTGGTTGGCGCATAACCCGACAGCAGGTTATATTCTCTTGACTGCCGGCACGGCTTGCCAATCTGTATATGCTTATGAATCACTGTGTGCAAAGTATGCTGCCGTAACATGTATTCTTTTACCAAAACTACAAACCAATAAAAACAGATTTGCAAAAAAAAACAAAAAAAAGAATAAACTACCAGGGGCAGGAAACACTCAAAATGAAGGAAGATTGGTAAAGATCCCTGCTAGGGAATGTTCCCCAAGCGTTTTGGTAGCCAATAGTCCAGATTCAACTCTAAATTTGCCACCTCAAACTACACCCTCTATTGTTGTTTTAGCAAATGTATGCCCATTAACATCAGGGGAAGGGGAGGACTGGCCGTCCTGGAGAAACAAATCACTGTACCTTATAAATGACAAGACAGGAGTAAACTGCATTGACCTGTTTCTAGAATTTAAAATGGCTCGTAGGGTCAGATGGGTTGGACCAAGTGAGAAATCACTGGAGGGGGATTGTATAGTTTTAACTTTTAAGTCCCCAGGGCTGGTGAGAACGATAATCGATAGGATGTCTAACCAACTCATGGGGAAATCAGAGGTTATGATTTTACCATTGGGGTTCTTTTATCGTCCACCTGCATGGCAACCTAATCCAATAAGAATAGATCCCCAAAATAAAGTAAACCAGCAACCACAGTGTCCACCATGGTTTCATGCAAACCGCTTTGGACCTTTAAGTACCTTGGCTGAGGTCGATTGACTACAAATAGGGCCTGCTAAGAAAATTGATGCCAAGGATATGACTATACCGTTATTATGTCATGGGAACAACAACGCCATAGATCCCCTGGGGGAAGGTGGTGAGCGCCAGCTGCCTCTTGATGAGGGAATAACGCGGGCCTTGGCTATAGATGGGGAGGATGACCAGAACTCCATACAGGGTGGCCAAATGGGGGATGGTGTTAGCCTGAGTAAACATCCAGATATAATAAGCAAACAAAGGGATAGATGTACATTTCGTCTAATCTCGTGGAATGTGGCAGGCATTTCACGAAGATTACGGGACGAGGTATGGATGAAATATATTAAATCCTTTGATATAATCTGTCTCCAAGAGACTTGGAGCAGAACTGATCAAAATTTGGATGGATATTGTTCATTTATCGTCCATGCTGAACTTTCATTGGCTGGGAGAGCAAAAGGTGGCCTAATGACCTCCATTTCGGTAAAATATAAGTCATTGAAAATAGATAAAATAGTGGCCTCTCCATGGTATCAACTGATTTTGATCAAAAACCTCCTCCCGGTCCCATTACTTTTAATTAACTGGTACTATAATATTTTTGACATCCACAATATATCTATTATAGATGGTTTACAGGCTGAAATAGCGAAAGTGACCGAAAGTTTTTCACCCCTCTGTATTATCTGGCTGGGTGATTTTAATTGTACTACATGCTGCCAGAGTGGAACCAGGGCCTGTGGGCTACTTGATATAAATGAGCAACCACTTTCACATTTTAAACACACTACACAGGGTGATGCCTTGAATGACATCATTGTGGTAAATGACCTCTGTATGTTAGAAATGTCGACCAGTACCCCAATGGTGCCAATACCAACTTTTCAAGGGACTGGAGGCCAAATGAGTATAATTGATTTTGTGTTAATTTCGAGCAGGTATGCCTATCTTATTGATGATTTTAAAATAGAAATAGATCCAGTCAGTGACCACAATCCACTTGTTTTAATATTGAGCACCATTGTTTACACGGAACAGTCCTTTGAACATACGATGAAATATGATCATAATCATGGCCTTAGGTTAAAGTGGGATAGGGTAAATCCTAAAAAATTGGAGGAAACAATCTTCAGAATTAATCGATCACAAGTAGATATTTGTTTAACGAGCACTTGTGATCCTGAATTGATAGTTCAGAATTTTGAAGCTCTCTCTGGGAGTGTGGCCACATACCTACTCAAACCTGCAGGGAAGGGGGATACTCAGGAGCATAAATGGTTTGATGCTGAATGCTCCACGGCTCAAACACTATTGAGGAAGGCGTTACATGGAGTCCCTCGGGATAAGGAACTGGTTAGAAAGGCAAGAAAAAATTATAAAGAAACCATTGATAAAAGGAAATTGGAACTGAAAAAGCAAGCATGGGATGACCTCGAGAAAGCCTCTGATTTAAGGGACAGTAGATTATTTTGGGAGGTAATAAATCGTCCCTTCCTCAGTAATGAAAATAGAATCATGATTGCCCATATAACTGGGGAAGCCTGGGAGATCCATTATTCCAGGATTTTCAATCCAAAGGGTGTCACATTGTTAAGCGAAGGTGAGGATGAAATTGATTTTAACATTGAGTCTGCACAACAACTTAGTCTCTCACTATTTTTGGGAGAGGTGGAGGAGGCACTGAGAAAAGGTATTCCACTTAAGGCACCAGGTCCTGATGCTGTACCCTTGGATCTGTTTAAGAACAATCTTGAAGTTTGGGCACCATTGTTGCTTAACGTTTTCAAGGCGATCATCGTGGGACGTATCCCCTTATCTTGGAAAAAGGCAGTAGTTGTGCCAATTTTCAAAAAAGGTGATAAAAGTAACCCTTGCTGTTACAGGCCAATTTCCTTGACTGATGCCTCTTGTAAACTTATGGGGAGAGTGATATTGGTCCGTTTAGAGACATGGGCAAATACCTCTGGCCTTAATGTGGACTCACAGTATGGGTTTAGAAAGGGTAGGGGAACAAAGGAGCAGTGTCTCAATCTGGCCCCGATCATGGGTAAGTACATGAAGGCTAGGGGTGTTTCTATACACCTGGCCTTCATGGACTTATTCAGTGCTTTCGACACTGTGTGTAGGAAGAAATTGTGGTTATTGATGGAGTCTATGGGGTTTGAGGAACCTTTGGTCACGTTGTTGCGGAGATTACATGCTGCTACCTCTATGTCCATTCGATATGGCCCTGGGGGCGAAAAGACAGGGCCGATTCCATCAACTCAAGGCGTCCGTCAGGGTTGCATTTTGGACCCTTTCTTGTTTTTAGTTTACACAAATGGTTTAGAAAAATTCCTATTGGAAAAAGGTGCGGACTTTCCTAACATAAATGGCAAACAAATACCTTTATTGTCCTACGCAGACGACACTGTATTGATGACGTTAACTGCAAATAGTATGCAAATATGCCTGAATGCTTTTAATGAATTTATGCTGGGGCTAGATCTGAAGGTTAATTTTACTAAATCGTTTATTATGGTCTGTGGCCCAAATAGGACCAAAACTTGTAAATTTGTTATAGAAAATTTGATTATTGCCAAAGTCACAAATTTCAATTATTTGGGAAATCTTTTTAACAAAACTTTGAGTTGGGATCCTTTAATAACAACACGGGCACAAAAGACAACAAGATCTATAGAGGCCCTTTTTCGTTTTACAAGTAAATTAGGCCATAAACCTATTGCTGAATTAAAGACATTGTATAGATCTAAATGCTTGCCAGTTGCTACCTATGGAGCAGGGGTGTGTGGATACCATAAAAGCGTCCAATTACAAGTTATGGAGAACAAGTTTTTAAAACGTCTTTTATCAGTTTCAAATAGTTCTCCTAATGTATTTTGTCATTCCGAGATGGGCCTTGACTTTGTGAGCGATAGTATCCATATGTCCCCATTGCTCCTATGGGGAAAAGTATGGTCCTCAGACGATTTGCACCTTTCAATAGAAATTCTGAAAGATTGTGTAAATCTGGATCATGCCATGCGGATCCCATGGATAAGTTATGTAAAGGAAACCTTTCATAAAATTGGCCTTGGTAATTTATTCCTGACTCTATTAACCCAGGCTCAAAGATGGCGATTAAGAATACATATCATAGTATACTGGGCTCATCTAAATATGATGAACAACCATCATACCAGGCAGTTACACTACAGCATCAATTCTATTTGTCTTTCACTATATATACGCAGTGGCGTTTTTATTTGACCAGATTTAAGTTAAAAATATTCCATTTTCTGGTTGCTTTCCCGAAGTAAGGGGGTTGGTGTGAGAGGCTACCCCCTTGCCCATGTGACAATGAAGCTGAAGAAAGCACTCTGCACTTTGTACTTTTTTGCACACTTTACAAAGCTCCAAGAGATCATTTTATTAAACCTATCTTAAGGGAAATTAGACCTTGCAATTTTAAGGAAGGTTTTGAACATTTAAGAACATTACAAACTGCTGCTATATGTAACTCTATGATCAGTTTTATTAGATTGGCATTCTCAATCAGAAATCGTTATTGATAGTATGTTCGCTGCTACAAGTTACTGAAATTCATAGAATTGATAACCTATATGAACATATTCAGCTAAAATAACCTGAGTCGTGGTAGCTACCCTACAAAATCAAGTGGGTTGATGATGTAGTCTAAAAATGCATATTGCACTTTATATCTTTGTTTGTGTCTAAAGGAAGTTATTAAATGTCCGCGCAGATACAAATTGATCGTGAGTCCATTGGGAAATCTGGAGTAATAGATTTTTATAAATTGTTTGTTATTTTTAATGTAATTTTTATTAGTGTTATCGTATTGAATTTTAAAGAACTTTTAATAAAGAATATAGTGTTCATAGAAAATGTGTTTTTGATATACGGTCTTTGCCACTTATGTATTCGTACCTTTATGATAAGAAATACCATTTGTGAGTTTGTATGTTAAATATGTATACTTTTATGATTCTTTTTCGAATCGAATAAAGCTATTGAATGAGGACTTTTGCAGGAGAATGGATGGATCTATCTCGCAACAATGGTCCAGAATGGAAATAGCACCTCACACTTAGCTCATATCCCAGCTTTCTCCACACCCTCATGGGGCACAATGGTCTTAGGCAGGTAGGCAGAAGGCTGGAAATCCAGGCACAGGCAGGGGCGTAACACAGGTCCCTGCAGCCCCCGCGATACGGGAGGGCACCAAGCTCCAGGGGGCCCCCTCAGCACAGCACTCTTGCCGGAGAGCTCGTAATTGAGCCCGGAGGGGGCCCCTTCACGTTCCTTGCAGGGAGGCCCCCTCAATTTTCGTTACGCCAGTGGGCACAGGGCAAGTGTTCTTGGCATCCTGGGGGGTGGACCCTCACTCAGCTAGGAGACTATTAGCCCTTGGTACCTAGACCTGGTTGCAGGAGCTCAAAGTCTTGGTGATCTTGTCTATGCTGATGAACAATAGTGTGTTTCTGGGTACCACTTTTTTACTGTCCTGCTAGACTCTAGATGTGATTTAGTGTCTAATCTTTTGAAATTCTTGGTGCAAGTGCAGAGTCCTTTGAAGTGCCCACTCCTCTATCCTGGTCTTTGTCAGGCGGTAGTCTGAATCATAGAACCCTTTGAAGTCCACAGAGGATGCTCAGTTCCCCTACCTTCAGTGTTTTTTCTCGTAGCACACAGGAATGCCAGCAATTCACATCTCTTGTCTGGATCTACAGACTACACCTCCATATTAGCTCTCCTAGACCCTGGGCTTTCCAAAATGGTTACACTCATTTACCATTTAGATCAAGAAAAGTTAAATGCACAGCAGCAGAACTTTACAGAAGGGGGCCTGTACACACCACTCAGTGACACAGGCAAACGGGCTTGTTCACACCACTGATCGCTATAAACGCAAAACGGGTATGCTGCCACCAACGTGCTCGTGCCATTTACCTCTGGTAACGGCAGTAGCCCTTTGCCAATATGAGGGGTGCACCACTCCCAGTAGACCTCATCCACGTGGGCCTTTGAAGCACAACACGGGTGCCAATAGTCATGTCAAGACGATATGTAGTATTCAGGCGTGCACAGATGACATTTCGCTGCATCATGTCCATCATATTTTGTATGAGGCAGAGAAGTTTTAAGGTCTTCTAGGGCCGCCAATAAGACCTCGCTGGCCATGTTCTAGAGAGCATGTGCGTGGCTGGCTGTTAGACCTGTCACTCTTAAGAGTGGTCTTCCCAAACTTCTTGCCTGCTTACCTCCTCTTTTAACTGTATTTTTTTTGTTAGCCTTTGGACTATGAGCACTTTACCACTGCTAACCAGTGCTAAAGTGCATGTGCTTTCCCCTAAACATGGTGACATTGGTTTATACATGATTGGCCTATTTAGTTTACTTATAAGTTCCTCGTAAAGTGGCATACCATATACCCAGGGCCTGTAATCTAAATGCTATTAGTGGGCCTGCAGCACTGGTTGTGCCACCCACACAAGTAGCCGTTCAGACTTTTCTCAGGCCTTCCATTGCAAGGCCTGTGTGTGCAGTTTATAACCACTTCGATTTGGCATTGAAAGCCACTAGCCAAGCCTTAAACGTTTTTTTTTATTACACACAAGAGACCCCTAAGGTAGGCCCTAGGTAGCCCTAAAGGCAGGGTGCTGTGTAACTAAAAGGAAGATGCTACTTACCAGTAGGCATCTGTTCTTGGCATGTAGAGCTGCAGAGTTGTACACTTAGCATAGATCGCCATCTGGTGTTGGGCCCGGATGTTTGCAGTTTGTTTTTCTTCTTGGACAGTCTTTGGAAGTCACGAGTTTGGTGACTCCTCCTTCGGTCCGTACTGCGCAGGGGCTTCGGCTCCATCCTCAGATTGTTTTTCGCCAACAGGGAAATGATGGAGCTTGGTAATCACAGTGAGAAACCCATGTGTGTAGTATCTAAATAAGATGTACTGGAACGGATACAGGTAGCCGGGGAGGCGGGTGGGCGTGTACAACTCTGCAGCTCTACATGCCAAGAACAGATGCATACTGGTAAGTAGCATATTCCGTTCGAGGCATATGAGCTGCAGATTGTACACTTAGCATAGATTATATAGCAGTACCCAACCCTAGCGGCGACCACCGGTATCCGTTGCAGTGGTTTGAAATAGTGTCTTTAGTACAGCCTGGCCCACTCTAGCTTGCTGCTTGGAATGCACATCTACACAGTAATGTTTTGTGAAGGTGTGCGGTGTAGACCATGTGGCTGCTTTGCAGATGTCATCTAAGGGTATATTCCCTAGAAAGGCCACAGAAGCCCCTAACTTTCTTGTAGAATGGGCTTTAGGCGGAACAGATAATGTTCTTTTAGCCTTTTGGTAGCAAATCTGTATGCATTTTACAATCCACCTAGCTATCCCTGATTTAGAAATGGGGTTGCCTTTATGTGGTGGAGAGAAGGAGACGAACAATTGTTTAGTCTTCCTGAAGGGTTGCGTTCTTTGTATGTAGTATAGCAAGGCCCTTTTTACATCGAGTGTGTGTAAGGCTCTTTCTGCAACAGATTGAGGTTGCGAGAAGAAGACAGGTAATTCCACCGATTGATTGAGATGAAAGGGGGAAATGACCTTGGGCAGGAACTTCGGCTTTGTGCGAAGTATGACCTTGCTGTGATGTATTTGTATGAAGGGTTCTTGTATAGTGAACGCTTGTATTTCACCAACCCTTCTAAGGGAAGTGATAGCTACGAGAAAAGCTGTTTTCCAGGTGAGAAACTGTAGCTCGCATTTATGCATTGGTTCGAAGGGCGGACCCATTAGTCGTGTAAGAACTAAATTTAGGTTCCATACAGGGGAAGGTGGTGCCCTGGGAGGAATTACTCGTTTAAGGCCTTCCATGAAGGCTTTAATAGCGGGCACTCTGAAGAGAGATAAATGCTGTCTGTTTTGTAGATAAGCAGCGATCGCTGCTAGGTGTAGGCGTATGGATGAATATGCCAGGTTACACCTGTGAAGATGGAGCAGATAGCATATGATGTGCTGTATGGATGCATCTAAAGGGTTGATTGTATTGTTACGGCAGTAAATAACAAATCTTTTCCACTTTGCGGCATAACCTGCTCTAGTGGTAGGACGTCTGGCTTCCATGATGATGTTCATGCAATCAGGGGGAAGGTTAAGGTATCCGAATTCTAGGATTTCAGGAGCCAGATCGCCAGGTTGAGCTGAGCTGGGTCCGGGTGCCTGATTTCTCCATGGTTCTGGGTTAGGAGGCATGGGGATAGGTGCAGTTTTTGATGTGGTACCACTGATAGTTGTAGTAGCGTGGTGTACCACGGCTGCCTGGCCCACGTCGGAGCTACCAGAATGAGTGTGAGGGAGTGCTGTTGTAGCTTCCTGACCACTAATGGAATTAGTGGGAGAGGTGGAAAGGCGTATGCAAATCTGCCTGACCAGTTCATCCATATCGCATTGCCCTTGGACAATGGGTGTGGGTATCTGGCGGCGAAGCTTGGGCATTTTTTGTTTTCGTGGGTGGCTCAGAGGTCTATCTGAGGATGCCCCCACTGTTGGAAGAATGGTTGAAGAACTTGCGGATGCAGTTCCCATTCGTGTAGTTGTTGCGTTTGTCTGCTGAGCAGATCTGCCATGGTGTTTTGTACGCCTGGAACGTGTTGTGCCAGGAGAAAGATGTTTTGGGGAATTGCCCATCTCCATATGCTCTGGGCTAAGCGGGAGAGCTGGGGAGAGTGTGTCCCCCCCTGTTTTTGGATATAATACATTGCAGTCATGTTGTCTGTGCGAATGAGGACTGCTTTGCCCGAAATCTGTTTTTGGAAAGATTTTAGGGCTAGAAAGATCGCCAAGAGCTCCAGATGGTTGATGTGGAGCAATTTTTGCTGTGGCGTCCATAGACCTTGCATTGTGAGGTGTAGGAGGTGCGCTCCCCAGCCGGAGAGCGATGCGTCCGCTGTTAGAATCACCTGAGGAACCGGGTCCAGGAACGGCCGCCCTTTTGAAAGGTTTGTGGTGTTCCACCACTGCAGAGAGTGATGTGTGCGGCCGTCCACCAACACCAGATCCGTCAGCTGACCCTGGGCCTGGTTCCACTGTTGTGCTAGGCACTCTTGAAGTGGACGCATGTGTAGTCTTGCATGGGGCACTATAAAGATGCAAGACGCCATCATTCCTATGAGCTTCATGAACACTCTTGCTGGAAGAGAGTGTTGGGGAAGGAATGTTTTGCGTAAGGCTTGAATGCTTGTGATTCTGGCTGTGTTTGGATAGGCAATACCTTTGGAGGTGTCTATAGTGGCCCCGAGGTATTGCTTTGTGTGAGATGGTATGAGGTGGGACTTTTGGTAGTTCACCGTGAAGCCTAGCTGGTGGAGCAGTTGGATGGTGCTGTTTGTATGCTGCACGCATTGATGGTAAGACGCGGCTTTTATCAGCCAGTCGTCTAAGTAAGGGAAGACGTGAATGTGTTGACGTCTGAGGTGTGCTGCTACTACCGCTAGGCATTTGGTAAACACCCGTGGTGCGGTGGTGACCCCGAAGGGGAGAACCGTGAATTGGTAATGTTGCCCGTCCACCACGAACCTGAGGTATTTCCTGTGAGAGGGGTGTATTGGAATGTGAAAGTATGCGTCTTTCAGATCCAATGTTGTGAGAAAATCTCCCTGACAGAGGAGCGGGAGGACTTGTTGTAGGGTGACCATATGGAAATGGTCTGAATGTATGTAGGCATTTAGAGGCCGGAGGTCCAGAATGGGCCTGAGGGTCCCGTCTTTCTTTGGTATTAGGAAATATAGGGAGTAAACCCCTAGATTTTGCTGATTGATGGGGACCTGCTCTATAGCGTGTTTTTGGAGGAGGGAGAGTACCTCCTGTTTGAGCAGTGTGGAATGTTCTTGAGACATTGGGCGGTGCCTTGGTGGGATATTGGGTGGGGTAGATGTTAGCTCGAGACAGTACCCTGACCGAATGATTTGGGTCACCCATTTGTCCGATGTTATGGACTCCCATGCGTGGATAAAGTTTTGCAGTCTGCCCCCGACCGGAGTGGAATGGTCTGGGGGGAGCGGAGGGAAGTCATTGTGTGGGCGGGGTGGCAGAACGGGTGTTGTTAGTTTTGCCCCTGCCCTTATTGTTGTTGCCTCTGTAACCACCCCTTTGGTTGCCCTTTGAAAAGGTATTTTGAGGAGGGGATTTGTAGGAGGTAGAGGTGCTATCGGTGGAGAAGCCTCTGCCTGTGCCACGAAAGGAGGAGCGTCGAAAGGAACGTTTAGACGCTTGTGTTTGGAGTGCCCCCATAGACTTTGCTGTGTCTGTGTCCTTTTTCATCTTTTCCAACGCTTCGTCTACCTTGGGCCCAAAGAGCGTTTGTTGGTCAAAGAGGTGATTGAGTATGGACGCCTGGACTTCAGGCTTAAACCCTGAGATCCTGAGCCAGGCATGGCGACGAAGCAGGACACTGGTATTTATGGCTCTAGAAGCAGTGTCGGCTGCATCGAGGGCACACTTAATGGAGGTGTTTGTAATGAGTTTACCCTCCTGTATTAGCTCATGAGCCCTACGCTTGTGTTTCTCGGGGAGGTGCTGCATAAGAGCCTCAAGTTCATCGTAGTGTGCTCTGTCATAGCGCGCAAGTAGCGCTTGTGTGTTTGCAATGCGCCACATGTTTGCAGCTTGAGAGGCGGTGCGCTTGCCAGACGCGTCTAGGAGTTTGGATTCCTTGTCTGGCGGTGGGGCTTCTCCTGAGGACTGGGAGTTAGCCCGCTTTCTAGCTGTAGAGACAACTAGGGAATCTAAGGGAGCAGGGCCCTTAATGTATGCAGGGTCTGTGGGTGCCGCCTTATACTTTTTCTCTATTCTAGGGTTTAGTACCCTGGCCCTGACAGGGTCTTTGAACACCTCTGCGGCATGCTTGGTGACACCCTTAAGCATGGGTAAGATAGAGGTGGATTTGTCCTGTATGTCGAATGTATCCAGTAAGAAGTCGTCTTCCACTGGTTCAGTGTGCATGTCCACCCCATGGTAGTGTGCTGCTCTCTGCACTAAATGATGGAACCCTAAGGAGTCCTCTGGAGGAGACGGCCTGGATGGGTATAGGTCGTCCTGAGGAATATCGGGTACATCAGGGTTATTGTAATCCTCCCACGGGTCTGGGGTCCCTGGTGGAGTGGGATCCATTCGAGCGTCCGCCGGGTAATTGTCCGGGTCCCCGTCGTCCGGATCTGGGGACGGGGCCGGAGAGTAGTGAGGTAAAGGTGGCGGAGACCTGGGAGGGGGAGGGGGTGGAGGAGGTGGAGGAGGTAGGGGAGGTGGTAGTGGGGAGGGCACACTGAGGGGAGAAGTAGCAGAGTCCTTCCGTTTGGGTGGTGGAGGAGGAGCCGGAGTATCAAGGCGTCTTTTCTTGATAATTAAAGTCAATAGTCCAGTCTTTGGATCTTTGGACAGAGTCTTTTGTAGAGGGTCTGGTGTAAACAGAGCCAGTGGCGTCGAATCGTCCGTCGGCACCGGTGATTTCGGAACCGAGGACTTCGATGGTTTGTGTGCGCCATGCTTTTTTGGGGCCTCCGGTTTTTTCGGCGTCGAAGGAGTTTTCGGCGCCGGAGCGTCGGTGCCGACAGATTTATGTTTGTGTTTGGTCGGCACCGAGAGTCCAGGCTTCGGCACCGGTGGCTTCGGAGTCGAGCTGGATATTGCTTTCTTCGGTGCCGGATGCTGTTTTTCGGCACCGGGCATCGGCTGGCTCGATCCCGAGCTGCCGTGAGACTTTGGATGCTTCGATACCGAGCCCGAAGGTGGGGTGATCGAAGCTTTGGTCTTGGTTTTGCCCAGGCCGGCAGGCAAGGGAGTAACCTGAGTCTCTTTGGTTTTGGGCGCGGGGGTGGGAGGGGGCACAGTACTCACGGCCCGCTGCGCCGGTGTGATGTCCTCCACGTCGGAGTCGTCGGCCTCGGAAGCGCTGACGACGTCTTCTTCCTGCTCGGTGTGTGTTTGCCCCGAAGCTTCGGCGCCGTCTCCGAAGATGTCCGGAGGAGCTGCAGACGATGAGTGCGCCATGGTGCGTCGAGCTTTTCGATCCCGGATGGTTTTCTTCGATCGAAAAGACTTACAGGCGGGGCAGTCTCTGGCCTCGTGTTCTGGAGAGAGGCAAAGATTACACACCTGATGGAGGTCGGTGTGGGGAAATTTAGACCCACATTTTGGGCACTTTTTGAACGGAGTCCTTTCCATCGGCCGGGACCGGAGTCGAGGAGGGCCCGAAGGCCGGTGCCGATGTACGGGATGGAGAAAAGTGCCGCTTCGAGAGATGAAGATGATGAAGAAACTCGAAGAAACGAGGATTTTCCGTCGAGGCTGGAACCGTAGAAGTTCGAAGCCGGAGCACGAAGTATCACATCCGAGCCCGATGGCGGAAAAAAACAATCTGAGGATGGAGCCGAAGCCCATGCGCAGTACGGACCGAAGGAGGAGTCACCAAACTCGTGACTTCCAAAGACTGTCCAAGAAGAAAAACAAACTGCAAACATCCGGGCCCAACACCAGATGGCGATCTATGCTAAGTGTACAATCTGCAGCTCATATGCCTCGAACAGTAGTTATTTGTAACAACAACAGAACAAGTATATCTTTGTTGTCTTTTCCATAATCTTTATTTTGGATGTTGTCCAAATTATGATTGATTTGGAAAACACAAATCCCTAGAAAATATTTTGTTTATTTGGAAAGGTTGATTGTGGAACTGCTTTGGGCCTTGGGGAGAAAGAGAGTAGGCCTTGCTACACTCAAACATACCTGGAAGCAGCAAGGGCTGGAGTTACCTTGCTTGGAGCCATACTATCAAGCGCCTCAATTGCAGCATTCAGTACACTGTTTCGATGATGAGGACAACTGGGAAAAACGACTCTTGAAGAACACATGCATAGGGATTCCCCTGACAGACCTCCTGATGTTGGGTGCTGGAGTCCCGGACTCAGTCCCATACGTGGTCGGACAGGTGTATCGAACCTGGGCGAGGGTAGTCCGGTGGGTGCTGCGGCGCACTCGCTATGTGCTGAACGTATGCATCTGGACACTGTACCCATTCGGGCACATCTTACGGACAATGTCCATGAACTGGAGGTGTGCTGGGTGTTACAACACCCTGCAAAATCTCTATTCCAAAGATAAGTTTGTTACCCTGACCGATGCTGTGGCAGATTTTATCTTGAGACCGGGGCAATTTTTGCAATTTGCTAAAATGGCGGCTACATTGCAAGGAATGTGGCCAACTCTTTTGGACGCACCCCAGGAGTCATAGACTCGGGTGATGCTGTTCAACATGGCTGGTGGATGTAAGTTGATCTCCGGACCTCCCATGGCACACTTTACCGGTCCAGAATAGGTCGTATGAGATACTGGGAGAACCACTCACAGATAAGGAATGGGAGGGTGTACACGAGGGGGTGAAAAAGACCTCCACCAATGCAGGATTCAAATTAATTCAATACATAGTAGTACACCAGGTGTATCTTCCCCCAAACACGTTGCATGCCATTTACCCTGGGCCGGTGTCCTCCTGCCAATGCTGTTATGAGGCTGGGGCAGACTCTTTCGACATGCTGTGGGGGTGCCCCGATCTAGACGTGTACTGGCAGACACTGATTGCTAGGAATGATTCTGGTATAAAAGAAGAAAACCCTTAGTTGAAAATGTATTTTGTTGGGGCTGGTGCTTGCTAAGCACAGGGTGGCTATCCATTGGATTTCCCCTAGCCCTCTAATGGTGTGTGACTGGATGAGAGATATGGCAGAGTGGGCAGTGGAGAAAGAAAGCCCTATGCGGAAATCTCAGAGAGATAACAAGTTAGCGGATGATTTACAGGCTTGGGTAGCGATGCTCACTGTGTTACTCGAGTCGCCAGATGCTAGGCCACCGTGAAGAACACTTGGGATCATGAATAAATGGTGCAGCGATCGTACATGGAATGACTGCTAGGCGCGAATGTGTGGGGGGGATATACAGGCGGGAATGTATCTGGATCGCCCTGAGCCTGTGGGGTGTGTGTGTCCCGTGCCTGTTCTCTCGTTGGCTCCCCTTTGACAAATTCAGTGGATATCCTATATATTGTTCAATACCGTTCTGAAGGTAGAGCATAGTGGGTAGGGAGTGGGGGTATGTTAATGTGCCATGAATACTGTAGTAATTTTTTTGTGTTCTTGTTTAAACCATTTATACCCACAACAAACAAACTCGGGCAAGGGTGCCTTGCAATAAGACAATGTATCAATAGAACAGGAAACACTTAATCTGCTTTGGGTTATGACACATTATTGTTAGCGATATTGGAGTCTTGCTATTAACAGATGTTTCTCAACTTCAATATTTGATCAAATATTAATCCCTTTACTCCAAGAGTTCTCTTTCTTTGCTTGTTCAAACTTGGTCCACTAACATTTGGATAGGGGCAGTGCCCTTCTTGAGGGCCTGCTGAAAATTGTCTTGCTCTATGATATACCTAGCTGCATGCTGAAACCTAACAGGTTGCCCAGGAAACAGAAATGCGATACTATTAGACTTGGCATCCTTGGCATGGCTTACCTTGACTTTTTCCCTTCTGACCTCTTGTTTTTGACAATTTGTGGATGGCTTTGGAATCTGGGCACTTAACCACTTCTAACTGGTGCTAAAGTGCATGTGCTCTTTACTGAAGACATGATAACAGTGGTCTATCGACAATTGGCATGCTTGATTTACTTTGCAAGTCCCTAGTAAAGTGTACTACATGTGTCCAGGGCCTGTATATTGAAATGCTACCAGTGGGCCTGTAGCACTGATTGTACCACCTAATTAAGTAGCACTTTAAACATGTCCCAGGCCTACCACAGCAGAGCCAGTGTGAGAGGTTTTAAACTCCCATTTCGACCTGGCAAGTTGACCTATTTGCCAGGCCCAAACCTTCCTTTTTATGACATATAAGGCATCTCCAAGGTAGGCCCTGGACAGCCCATGGGCAAGGTGCTGGGTATTTCTAAAGCAGGACATGTACTTTTGGGTTTTACAGGTCTCGGTAGTGAAATACTCTCACATTCGTTTTTCACTACTGCAAGAGGATTACATTGGGATTGCCTTAATACATTTGTTAAGTGTAATTTCTTATTGGGAAGAGATGGGACCCCCAAAATTGGTGTCTCTGGACTCACTATTTAAAAACACAACTGATGGTGAAGTTGGTTTTTAAACTGCAGTTCTGAAAATGCCTCTTTTAGAAAGTTGGCATTTTCTTACTTAAATTTCTTACTTAAATTTGGTGCCTTCTGCCCGTCTCTGGAATAGACATGTGGAGTGGGTGACAGCTGGCTTCCTGCATTCCTTCTAGACAGCCACACACAAAGGAAGGGTAGGTGTGACTGAGTAGCCATTTGCATGCTGGTGGGTCATCCTGAGCAGGATGGGCGGGAGGAGCTGACACTTTACACTTGAAAGGGCTGTGTCCTGTCCACACACAAATGATTCCATACCCTCCTGAGTGAGTCTGAAGCCAGGGCAGGAAAGGTAGGGTAGTGTGCACTTCAAAAAATCTCTTTGAAGTCTACCTACTTCAAAGGTCCAACTGGGTATAAGTACTGGACCTGTGACACCACCAAATCAGAACACTTCTGGAACTGAGGACATTCTACTGGCGTATCGCCCTCGGAATCGGCACATCGCCTCCGGAACCACAGCTTCGGAAACAACGCATCAACGCATCCCCCCTGCAGCGTGGATTAACCCAGTGCATCGCCCACGGACTAAAGCACTGAGAATACTGAGGCGGGGTGACCTATGGTAGTCTGCGTGACACATGTGCTGGCCGCGCCACCTTCTTGCCTCTTCATCTCTCCCCCATACAGGCGATAAAGTATGGGATATATGGTTCCAACCACAGTAGGCGCGGGTTGGGCTCGCCCTACTCTGAAGCTAGCATATCAGCTTGATCCCCCTATTCCATCTACTGTCAGAGTGAAGTGTCCCCGCATGTGCTGTTTGAGGTAGTTCCATTTTCTTTAGTTTTTATTTAGTGGTATGTATGGCATGACTGATACCAGTGCTACTGGTGAATAATACAGCACTTCCTGCCAGACTGCAAGGCCCCAGGGGAAAAAGAAGGCATGTCACACATGACAAATCCAAAATACGAGGGATAGATAGGCTATAGATTAGAGTTACACTGAGATAGACTGGCGGGCATAGATGGTCAACATGTGGAACCCTCACATCCTCACACTGATTAACGCCTACAAAACTGACACATGTGATATAACACTGCCTATACTGTACTTTAAGTGTCCAAACAAAGAGTAACTGGAAATGTCATGTTATTTTTTTGCTGTTTTACTCAATACCCTACGTGCAATGTCATGTATGATAACAAAATGCCAATAAAGAAATAAAATGTTTTAAAAACAGCGCATCGCATCCAGAACTGCCACACTCAGAACCGGCGCTTCGCTTTGCGGAACCAATGCATTGCTGCAGTTGCGTGGAGAAATCCAGCTCAACACCCCAACTGCGAGGGGATCATCGAAGCATCTTGTGTTGCGACAAGGATTAGGGTACTTTTGCGCAGAGGGCCCTGCGTGGGTCCTGTAAGCGGCCTACGCTCCATCGTGGGCAGCCTGAACTCTTGACTTTGTCCCGGCTCAGCGCGACCAATCAACTCTATGAGAGCTATTTATTTCTAAGCGCTATTTTTTCATTTATTCTTTAAAAATTCATATCTCTACTTCTAGTGATTGGATGTTTGTTGTTTTGGTCTCGTTTATTTATAAAGTTATTCTCAATTTTTATAAACTAGAGTGGAGTCCTTTTGTGGTGTTTTCACTGTGTTACTATGTGTTGTGTGCACAAATACTTTACACATTTCCTCTTAGTTAAGCCAGACTTCTCTGTGCCAAGCTACCAAAGGGTGAGCACAGCTTAATTTAGAGTGTGTTACTGCCTTACCCTGACTAGGATTGTGGTTCCTGCTTGGAAAGGGTGCATACCTCTACCAACCATAAACACAGTTTCTAACAGATACCATCTCCCATTCTTAACTGCCGAAGTTAGTTGTCTTTAGAATATAGCATGAATCCAGTTTCCTGGCTAAAAACTTCAATTAGGAGGTGGTTCATAAACAACTAAGAGGAAATAGTTTTCTCATTTTTAATTTATGTTTAGAGATTGAAGATTATAATTAAAACCTTTTCCTTCACTTTCAATTATTTGCTTCTGTCTCTTTGTCTGACTCCTTCTCTAGCAACCTAAAAGAGTACCAACCTGTTTGAAACATTTCTGCAACCAATTTCACTTGTAGGGTTCTCTTTTATCCTGGGAACTTCTAAGTAAATTTCTAACCATATAAATGAGTCCAAAATAAAGCAAAATATGGGTGAGACAAATGTCTGACACCAAGAACAGTTAGCCCTGACTGACCATGGCATACTGTCTCATTGTGGGCACTTTTACATGTACATAGTGTTAGGAGCCTCAGAGTAAAGTCTATCATTACCTGAAAAATCTAAATCCTTCATTTGTGTTTGCTATAAGCAGATTTTAAGGCCTACTTTGTTCACATGGCAAGCAGGAACAGCCCCAGTGAAAGGAAATGAGATCGCAAAGAATGCGCTGGAATGAGAGGCATTTGCTATAAATCCCTATTCGTGGATAAATATGTAGTGGAAAACAAAATGTTCCCATGGAAAAAGAATCAAAGCAAAATGCTCTTGAAGAGTCAAATAAATCTGAGATAAAAAACAATAGAGCAGCACGTTTTGGAAAATGAACAGTATAAGGACTTATAAAACAGGCCGCATGTTTACCACTATTCAAAAGCTGTGGAATGAAAAGGAGCAGAATTAGTTAATGATTACAGAGTATAAGGGTGAAAATGAGGATAGATATATTAGGCTATTGGTAATACAAACCTTTGTTACAAAGACTCCTTTTACATAAATGTCAGTGCGCAGGCTGTGTTGGACCCCCGTGCTGAAGTAAGTGAGATGGAGCTGGGTCGGGGCCACTTGCGTAGCAGCAACCTGCTGATGAAAGTGAGAAGACATCACCTGTTCGCTTAGAATCATCACTGAAGTAGGGTTCTTCACAGCCAGCAGGTTGTCCCCAGAGCCCCACTGTATAAGAGAAAGAAAAAGACTAATTAAGTTTCATCCTGGGCAAATTAGAAGTCAGGCAATAAAAGAAAATCTTTTGGTCCTATTAAAAGTCTTAAAAATAATTATGGAATGATACATGTTTATAAGCTTCAAATATATATGTGGGATGATGACTTGGCTCTTAACACTATCTGAGTAACACCATACAATTTGTTAGCATTTCCATGCAATAGTCCCTCACATTTCTGTAATAAACTCTTCAGTATTTAAGAGAACAATACTCACATAATACAATGAGTTCAACTTTAAATGAGCTCATTGGAAGTACACAACCCAAAAAAACAAATCTTTTTGTGGATGATCCTATGAGTAGACACTCTCATATCATGGACTTGTATATGTTCAGATGCAATTGACCTGAATGAGCCTTGTTCGCTTCCAAAGCGGACAAAAAACGTCAAGCACACATTTTCAATTTAATTAGAAGGATACTAAAAGCCCTAGGCCACTGGAAAGAAATCTTAGAGCACAGGTCCTTGTATCAGAATTATGAACAACATTTTAGTTCAAGAAAATGTTTATTGACAAAAAGTCAAACATCAATACTTCATACACTTAAATATTTGGAAAACTCAACAATTATAAGGAACTGGTTCATATAAACTATAAGAGAAAGAAATAAATAAAAAGAAGAAAGTAAAAAGACAAAATACTTTGAATATGCAATTGTATAAATTGTCAAGAAAACTATAGTAAAAATGTGTTCTCAATAATAAGGAAGTCGAGGAGGTTGAGCAACTTCTTGCATCAGAGGGGTAGGATCAAACGATCTTTTTGCATTTCTGTCAAGAAACTGTGTAACAGGAGACCATAGTTGTAATCTTTTTCCAGCAAGAGATATAGGATATACAAATGTTGTGTCCAGTCTATAATTATAACAGACAGCGTACCACCATGCCAAGTTAGATAATTTAAACATGACTTTCCGGTTTTCTTTATTCTGCTGAAAAGCAACTGCTAGTAACAAGTCTATAATCTGCACTTTCAATTGACTTCTAGACCATACGACAGATAGGCTGCCTAAGAAGATATTGCATATGAAAAAGGAACTGCGCATCAAAAAATAGTGTTAATCTGAGACCATACTTGTTTCCAAAATTTAAGTACAAATGGACATGTAAAGAATAAATGTTTTAGATCAGCGTGTTCTAGGGAACATGACCAACAAGTGTCAGGAGTTTTAGTGTGCATTTTGTGTAATGTCATAGGTGTCAATAAAAGTCTATTGTAAACAAAGAAAAGAGTTTGTGTGGTGTTTGGTGCCCGAGAGAATTTCAATGAACTACATTTTAGATACTATTTTCTATCAATGGTATACTTTATTTTACAGGTTGAGAATAATTTCTAACACAGCCGGTAAGTAACTACATGAATCTCAGAAATCTTCTTTATTTGGCTTGATAAGACAGTGAAATAATCCTCATTTCAAGTCTAGACCAACAATTGCTGTTGCTTAGAAAACAAAAAAAAGGAACACATTTTGTACATTACCGATTCTGTATCTTATCAATTCCCTATGCACGTAAGTAAATTTCTGTACTTTGAGGCGGTGTCTCAAAAAAGATCTTGAGTATCACAGACGAAGAATCCAGGAATGCAAAATTCTGATTTGTTAGAGAGGAATATAGAACTCGCTGAATGGAAACCTTTATTTAAGAACTATCCATCGCAATATCAAACAGCTGCCCAACAAGCTAGTGAAGTCAGGCCAAGGCATATTTGTGGGACAGGAGTGTCCCCTGTATGGTGTGCAGTTGTGTTCCTGTGCCCAGTGGTGAGCATCTGTTATCCTGAGCTTTGATTTCTTTGCCCTACACCAGTAACATAAGTAAGGTCCTGAGCCTGTTACCTGGAGGGGTTCATCGAGTGCTCTTTCTCTTACTGGAAGTCTACTACTAGCCCGGTCATAGGATTAGCATGGAGAGCGATGGAGGCAGCATATTGTGTTTTGTGAATTCATAGTTTTTACCAGACCTTTTTACCTTGGTCACTGGAGTGGAAATCAATAGGCGCACTTGCGTAAAGTTATGCTACTGTGCACTAGCAACGATCCTAGCACTAACAATTCAAGTTATGTGCTTTGTATATGGCCTGTGTAGTACATGCATTGTGTGTATGGGTGCACCAGAGTAATGAAGGCACATGGGTTCCATTTTGGAAGCCCTTGGCCAGTTCCTGTGCACACAATGTGTACTGGTGGCATTCTTAATACTGGAGGGAAGAAACCTAGGGGCATATGCATCAACATTGGCATTTGCGATTCCTTATTAGCGAAAAATAAGGATTCGCTAATAAGGAATAGCAAAAGGCTATGCATGTAGGAATCGCTATTCAAATAGCGATTCCTTAACTTTCCTTAATTGCTACTAGCAAATTGCGAGTAGCAATTAAGGAATGCCATCCCAATCATTCCTATGGGCCTCCAGGCCCATAGGAATGAATCGGAGATTGCATGAGCAAATAGCGAGTACCAGTAGGTTCTCGCAAATTGCTCATGCAATTTCAAGGGTGCAAGGGTGTCAAAATGACATCCTATTGCACCCCTGAAATTGATATGTGCACATATGTTGCACACACACATGCTCTAAGGGCATGTGTGTGCGCAACATGAAACTTTGAAAAATGCACAAAAGTGCATTTTTCAAAGTTTTAGCAAATTACCATGCAGTTCATCTTCATGGTAATTTGCTCCCCCTATTAGCGAAATCGCTAATTTTTTAACTTTGATGCATTGCATTTAAGGAATCTCACTTTGGGATTCCTTAAATGCAATCGCTATTTAAGGAATCGCTATTTAAGGAATCGCTATTTAAGGAATCCCTATTTAAGGAATCGCTATTTAAGGAATCCCTATTTAAGGAATCGCTATTTAAGGAATCCCTATTTAAGGAATCGCTATTTAAGGATTCCTTAAATAGCGATTTTTGCTTTTGGGTTGATGCATTGGGATTGGGTTTTTTTAACTCAATACCGGGAGCTATTAGCGATTCGGTATTTTACCGACTGGATTTTGGCTTGATGCATGAGGCTGCTAGACAGTAAAGTGGGGGCAAAGGCGAAAAATAAAATTAGGTGTTTGGCCTACCTAGTGAAAAAGGGCAGCAGAAGCAGACTCAAAATTCATGCTACGTTGATTAAATGCTGACCAAGCAATTCATCGTGGGATTTTCATTGAAGCTGTCCTTAACAAGATAAGGAGGCAAATGAAGGACTGAATCGTAATATAAGGTCACTGAAGCAGCCTTCAAGATAAACAGCCAGATGTCGAGCACTTTCATACTTTGGGGGATACCAGGCAGGCCTTCTCGCCCCTCTGATTGCACTGGCTGTGGAACCATTGGCCATTAGGATTAGAACTAACACAGACATTAAGGGTATCCCTTATGGGGGAGAGACCAAAAGCTGTGCCTCATTGCTGATGACATTTTACTGTCACTTTCTTATCCAGAGGACTCCCTAGCAAAGGTTATGGAGGAGCTATAACCCTTTGAGAAAGTTCCTGCCTTCAAGGCCAAAGGACAAAAACTGAAAATTCGGAATTGGTCAAACCCCCCCACCACCACCACCACCCCTTCAAACATCAGCCAGTCTGAAATGTATTTTCTTGTTCAGATGGGAAAACCATTACCTCCAATTCATGGGCTTCGATCCAAGTGAAAGGCTTGTCAGCTGAAGGTGGCTAACTGCCCAGCTGTTTAAAGTCAATTCTATAAGTATTTGAAGGTCACTATCCTTATATTATAGATGGGGGTTTGTAAACGTGCTCAAAATGAACATTCTGCACAGGGTCTTTTATATCTCCCACTCACTCCTGGTCTACCCCTGGATTACACTGAATATGTAGAAAAGAATTATGAGATTTGTCTGGAGGGGTTGTTTGTAGGCATTGTAGGCATTGCTGTAGATTCTGCGTCTCAAAAAAATATCATGATGGCCCCTATGGGCAGGAGGGAGAGGGTTGCTTTGTGTGGACTTTCACAAAATTACAGGGCAGTGCACCTTCTCTCCACTGGATAGAAGAATCAGTTTATATGTCAAACTGAGAATGATTGCGAGAAATGTTCTCAGTTGGAGTCTCTTGTGAGAGCTGCCTAAAGGACTAACAATCCTAGGAGTAAGAGGCCAGCCCAGACATGGTAACCTCCAGTCTCAGTGCATGTGAAGACAGAGAAAGTTGTAAAAGAAGTTGGATGACTAGAATCTCAAATAAACTTGAGGAGGATAGATACTCAGAGACAAAACTAGAACAGGAAGGTGCTCCTGAACTATAGAGGAATAAATATGTAAAACAGTTCCTCTCTATGGGCCTAAGTAGAGAGTTCCAATGACTAACTACGCTATTCGGGATGGTATCTGGGGGGGATCTGCAATTCCAGATCGTAATGCCCTCACACACCTGTTAGGGTGTCATGCTTCATCATTGGGCGCTCCTCGTCGGACCGGCGCTGCAATGTCCGACGGGCCTGGTGGCATCTTTATCGGAGATCTTTTGATCTGGGAACGCCGTTTGGTGAATGAGGTGTGTGGGGCTATAAGAGAAACATTGTTTGCTAGAGGTGTAGATTGTGATTGTTAAATGAATGTGCCACCATCGCCATGTGCGAGAACTACTTCCTATTCAAAGACCAATACTTCCACCAGACCCAAGGAACTTCTATGGGCAGCACATTTGCGCCGAGCCTGGCTTGCCTCTACGTCGCAGAATTTGAACGCCTCTATATCGAAAAGACCAACACCTACTCCAACAACATCATCCTATGGAGGCGCTACATTGACGACATCCTGATCATGTGGAAAGGGGATCTAGAAACTTGCGACAATTTCTTCACCTGGGTAAATTCTCTGGACCCCTACTTAAAATTCACCAGATCCGTCTCCCCCACTGAAATCCATTTCCTGGACTTGACAATCACATTACATAATGGTACCCTGTCAACCCACACTTACAAAAAACCAACAGACCGGAACAGTCTGTTACAGTACGAAAGTCACCACCCCAAGTCTCTAAGGGACAACCTCCCCTTCGGCCAGTTCCTACGCCTCCCCAGGAACTGTGACAAGACCAGTGACTATAAAAAGGAGGCCTCCACCCTAAGCAACCATCTGAAAGCACGTAACTACCCCACCGTCATCATCAACAAATCTAACAAAAGAGCTCTCAACAACAACCGAGAGGCATTGTTAGAACCTAAAATAAAAAAGACGGATGACATCATGACCTGCGTCACCACTTACACACCAGAATCCAACAAAATAAAAAGAATCATCACAAAAAATTGGAAGATTCTGACCACAGGTACGTTATCTCTACCGAAACCAAGGTTTGCCAATAAACGCACAAGTAACCTCAGTAACATCCTGGTACACACGCGCCCTAAAATCATAAAAACAGCTGTCCAAGGTACCCTTTGGAGTTCCACACCAGTCAGGGGCCACTACCCCTGTGGAGACTGTGGAGTATGTAACCTGACAAAGGCAACTAAAGAACTCACCCTAGAAGTGGGAAAAGTTTGGACCCAAAAAAACTACACAAATTGCAACTCCAGAAACTGTGTTTACATGATCACGTGCCCGTGCAACCTCCGTTA
This sequence comes from Triturus cristatus, assembly GCF_964204655.1. Lineage (NCBI taxonomy): Eukaryota > Metazoa > Chordata > Amphibia > Caudata > Salamandridae > Triturus > Triturus cristatus. The sequence goes on along the minus strand of NC_140593.1, from coordinate 676,687,113 downwards.
CATAGGCATGACCACACGTCAAGTAAAAACAAGGATCATGGAACATCGAAGCAATATACGATGCGGGAGAACCACCACAAAAATGAGTACTCACTTCATTGCCAACCAACATGGAACGAACGAACTACACTGGACAGTACTTGAAAGTAACCCCGCTTGGTCAAGTCACAAACTATTCGAAACTGAACAAAGGTGGATTTTCCGCCTTTCTACACATAAACAAGGTCTAAACGATGATATTCCATGGACAGAAGTTAATACCATAGCAAAACGATGAATTCATACTCTACTACGATGTACATTTGAACATCTGCCCTAAGTATAATACTTAATTGATACCATCGCAGGGAAGAGATACTTTGTGTCTTTAAAACTATCTGTCATAGTTATAAGAGGACCCTCGGGACCCCTGTACAGCAAAATATATCTTGCCGCTACTACCGGTTCTCTAGAACTACAGCTTGTCATCAAACACTGTGACAATCACCTCACAATCACTCAAGGTCAGGCATCTCGTTCCTGGGACAAGATGGCGGCTTAATCTCACGAGACCTAAATCGCCGAGCGATACGCTATAATCTGGATCCTATCGCCCTCGGTAACATCCAGGTGAGATGACGACGAGTAGGTTCTAAGACGAGCCCACGTCTGTTTCAGGGTAAGTCTGCCACCCCTTTCCCCGGGACACCAGGTACGCATAGCCTTATCCGCAGCATGTCGGCCCGCCACCTCTACTTTACTTCTTTCTAAACCTCACGGCCTCTCAGTCTGAGACCTCACACCCGCCGCTTCACTCCGTTTGTCAGTATCGTGTTAACCCGCAAATACTCACTGTCTCAACACTAGTTTGCGGGCAACGGTTAGATTATTGTACCTTCACTCTGCTTTTTAAACTCACGATCTCTCAGTTCGAGACCTCACCTTCGCCGCCGCACGTGTATATATGCACTGCTGATACGTTAACCCGCTACTACGGGTTTGCGAGGATGGTCTAGTATTTACGTTCCCGCCACGGGACATTAGTGCTTTTATTGTTAGCCCGTCCCTGGCAATTCCATCGGAACTCCCCCCCCCCCCCCCCGGGAATACAATCCTACCACCTCACACCAAACACAACCCCACGCCCCTTGAGTACGCGGTCCATTTACATCACGAGGACGGGTAGTTTGCACACCCCGCCGTTAAGCACAGGCGATCCTCAGTGGTGTTAACGCTTCACTCACGGCACCTTGCCCACCTTCCACTGGCCTTCGCGACACCCTAGCCATAGTTCGCCCCCACTAGCATGAACGTGGCACTAGGGCTGGCTGGGACAACTATCACAATCGCGAATGTTATCGTCTAAGTAAACTGTCCAAAACCGACATATCAACATGTCATGTCGCGCACAATTGTTGTTAATGCTGTCTGTTCATTAATTTCTTTGGTCCATGTAATATGCTGATACTTACCAGAATTGTACCACTGAACAGTATTTCCCTCCTATGTATCAGTATATATGCATATGTGTAATTCGTCTATGTTTCAACTGTTAGCAGCATGTTGTAGGCTTCATGTCTCTTTTAATCCCTGTCATATAGTACACCCGCACAAGTGGTCGGGTCGTCTTCCCTCATCTCTGAGGCTCTTCATTCTACCCCAAGGAGGTAAGATTAATTCCTCTCCCTGAAAACGTTACCTTCCCCCTTTGTGTGTGGCCATCTCAGCAGTCTTATCATACTATGATTCCTCTCATGCCATGTGTTTTTAATGTTCACTTAGCGTTAGTTCCTTTTAATCTTAACCCCTTGTTATTAAAAGACATTAGCCACATTTGGCCCAGTCTGGGTGATACACTGTCTTTATCATAGTTGACTAATCCATACCCATAAGTTTCTGATGGTATCCGTATCCCTTTCTTGTCTCCTTTGGTCTTATCCATACAGGAAGAATACCATAACAAGAACCTTAAATAAAGGACCCTAGCACTCAGAAAGGGTTTTCTCCTTCCGTGACTGCTCACAAGCGGTCATATCATTCCGGTCCTGAAGAAGTGTCGCTTTACCTTTGAGCACTTGACACGAAACATGTTGACCTGACTTAATTCACAAATGGCTATCTGAATACCTTTAATTATCACACGTAGCCTCACAGTTTTTAATTAAGTCCCTTCCTTGAGCATTTAATAAAGTGAACCAACAAGGATAGGGGCCTTTTTAACAATCACAATCTACACCTCTAGCAAACAATGTTTCTCTTATAGCCCCACACATCTCATTCACCAAACGGCGTTCCCAGATCAAAAGATCTCCGATAAAGACGCCACCAGGCCCGTCGGACATTGCAGCGCCGGTCCGACGAGGAGCGCCCAATGATGAAGCATGACACCCTAACAGGTGTGTGAGGGCATTACGATCTGGAATTGCAGATCCCCCCCAGATACCATCCCTAATAGCGTAGTTAGTCATTGGAACTCTCTACTTAGGCCCATAGAGAGGAACTGTTTTCCCCTTTTGATATTTATAGACTTGCCTTGGAGCACGGAAACTGGACCTCGATAAATAACAAGCTCTAACGTCCCCCTTTTGATTATGCGCGAATAAATATGTAAGACACAGCAGAGAACTACTCTTTGCAAATGTGGACTCAAAAGTCCACCAATGAAGAGATAAATATAAGGCTGTGCATTACAATGTTCTTTGATTGAGGTTCCAGGGACTAATTCCATTTAGAAAAAGATGATGGTAAGCAATCCTCATCTGTAACTGACCCAAAGGTACAAAATCAAACAAGAGGCTACAAGACCTACATGACTTTGGAACTATCTTTCTGAACTTAAATCTGCACTCAATCCAGTTTAGGCCCATTGACTCCATTCTCCTTTTTTTTATCCACAACATTTTTTATTTAACCTGGAAAAGGCATCAAATGTGAACCAATAAGATACATATTATTAAAGTATAAACAAACAACCATCTGATATAATCACTAAAAAAGAAAAAAAAATGAATGGAGGGGAAGGTTTAACAATTTGCAATTTCGTTCAAAAAATACGTCCCCATATTGCAGTGCATTTAATCATAGGACGAGCCCCTCTCAGCCCAGCCAATGCCAATTCCATTACATATATCTATCTTACTAACAGCCACCAGTCCATCACAGTTGGAGGTTTCGGTGATGTCCACACCCTAGCTATAGCTAATCTTGCTGCAACTAATAAGATAGAAAACAAGCTATTACAATTTAAATTTGCATATCCCATCATAACTTCAGAAGTCGACAAGGGTATTTCTATCCCTAGTTTTTGGTGTAGAACATCCCCGACCTTCTGCCAAATTATTGTTAATTCTGGGCACGTTAAAAAACATTTGCTTAATATCTGCCGCATATAGATCACATTTTGGGCATTTTGTCCGCTCGCTATTGGTATTGTTACCCGATGACCATTTTACAATTCTATCCGGGGTATATTATTAAAGACATATCATACGATATTGTTGCAGTCTTAAATTAGTCGCATGTACGACCTTGTCTATAATACTAAGAGCCTGTGATATAGTATCAACAGCTACCGGAATTCCCAGTACTCCACTCCAACGTTCCGCCAATCTCCCGCAATCGTCGGGTCTCCCACTGCTGAACCATTTATACACTCTGCTTATCAGAGATTTCGATTCAGCTGTATTGAGAAACCCCATATCTCCGAATCATTTGTATTTTCCAGTTTTAAATTTTTCAAAAAGAAATCTCGAATCTGATAGTACTTAAGGAGCATAGACCCCGGTAGCTTATATTTTTTCTGTAAACTCTCAAATGAGACAAAGCCATTGTAATCATATACATCTCCCATACAATTAACTCCACTTCTAACCCAATTCCTACCTACCGGATCGTGGAATATCTTCAGCAATCCTGGATTCTGCCAGAGAGGTAATTCCCTGTGGTAGCAGGAGATATTCTTACTTAGCAGAATTGAGCGCCAAATATATACATAATCTCGTATAGTCTTGAATTTTACCCTTTTAAACTAGTTAGGGTCATTGTGTCTGTATAGAAACATATGGCTCTCAACCCCCAAAATAAACTTGTGGCTAAGGATAGTGTTGGCTGAGTTAATAAGACTATGTAAACGAATAAAACAAGCTGACCAAAAATATGTTTTGAAGTCTGGGAACTCTAGACCACCTTGACTAAAGGAAAGTTTTAACCGATCAATTGCTCGTCTTGCCTTCCTATATCCCCATATAAAACTACCTAATAATCCATCCAATTTTTTAAAGAATGTGTTTTGGACGCGTAATGGAACGGAACGGAAAAGATAAAGAAATTTAGGCAAAATTTTTATTTGGATAATATTAACTCTGCAGATAATCCCAATCGGTAACTTGTGCCATTTCTTTAAAGACCTGTTCGTCTCTTTTAACAGTGCATCGTAATTTAGTGACAATATACAGTCAATCCGCGCTGTTATCCTGACCCTTAAGTAAATAACAGTTGGGCAAGCTCCAGGTACTGGCATCAAAGGTTTATGATTGAGGAGAACTTGCGTCTTATTAACATTTAATTTATAGCCCGAAATTAAACCAAACTGTCCCGCTGCTTCCGTTATCGTTTTCAGCGCTTCTCCCGGTTCGGTTGAAAAAAACGCTATATCGTCTGCATAGGCGACAACCTTCAGAGAGCTTGCCCCAGATTTAAAATCACTTATTCGCACATCATTTTGCAAAACAGAAATAAATGGCTCTATATAAAGAGCAAATATTAAAGGTGAAAGAAGGCATCCCTGGCGGGTACCACACAATACCGGAAAAGTAGATGACTACAGGCCCAAGTAGGCCAATTTAGCACATGGTTTGTCATATAGTGCTTGTATCTGCTTCAGAAATTGATCCTTTATTCCGAAGGCTGCTATCGTAGCCCATAAGAATTCCCACCCCACTCGGTCAAACGCCTTTTCCGCGTCAAATAAAATCATACCAAGTGAGGTGGGTCGGATATTTGCAAGGTCAAATGCACTTACTGCCGTGTTTACATGAGCAGTAGTGTCCCTCCCTTGAATAAACCCATGTTGATGGGGGGAAACCAAATTGGGCATTATTGGGGCCAAGCAATTAGCTAGAATTTTAGCGTATATTTTCGCGTCTGCGTTTATCAGTGAGATTGGTCTGTATGACCCACATTCCTCCGCTGGTTTATATTTCTTCAGAAAAAAAATTCTCTTTGTAATATGCCATGAGTCATGAGTTCTCCCCCTAATTCCAATTTCCTCTATTACCTGACTAAATGTTTCCAGCATAACATCCTTGAATATTTTATAAAATTCTAGAGGAATGGTATCTTCTCCCGCAGCCTTCCCTGATGGTAATGCACCCATTGCTAGTTCTATCTCATTTATTGAGATGCCTTCCTCTAGAGAGTCGGATTCCTCACTCCCCATCTTTCTTACAAAGCTGTTTTGAATATACCTACAGATATCCTCTTGTGTGGGCTTCATCGTTGGAGTATATAATGTTTTATAATAGAGAGCAAACTGTTCTAATATCTGCTGTGGTTGCTCATATATTTTAAACCTTAACAAATGCTTGGAAAATAGGTGGAAGTGATCTAAAATGAGAAAGGGAGGGAAAGAAGAAATAGGGACACAGGCTGCAATATGTTAACAAACTTGTCATCTGTATCTATCAGCCTCAGGTTTCCACCTTTTTAAAAAAAACATATTTTTATTAGCATTTCAATTCAGCATCTGTCAGATATATCAGCTCTCAACATTACACAAAGCACAATTTGAAGCCCAACATGTTCGAGCATTAACAGCTTATTAAACTTGGGTAGCTTGCTGATAGCAATCCCCCACTGACTCCAAACCCACCTCCGTCCAAGCTGACAATTAGTCAGAGGTAAATATCGTCCTAGGGTTGCCATGCAGTAGGACTATCAGAGGAAGTGCCGGGGCATACAGCGGCACCTTAACTTTTTTGGCCACGCAGCGTTTCCAACACTGCAGGGCAGTGGTTTGTAGCACGGATTGGTGGGGGATAATCACCACTGGGTCTAGCATTCTAGCTATCAATAGTGTTGTGCGGTCGCCAGAGTCCGTCAAGTACGTCCCCTCTGGTCCTGTGCCATCTAGCCATTGTGCCAGCCATTGTACTTGGGTAGCTAGGAAGTAAAGCTCGAAGTCTGGTACCCCCAGAACTCCATCTGTCATAGGACGTTGCAACGTTGCTAGGGACATTCCCCGACGCCCCCTCTCCCATAAAAGTTCTTGCAGCAGGGCGTCTATTTGTTTGAACCATCCAGCGGGTACCACCGTCGGGAGGTTAGGAAAGAATGAAAAAGGCGTGGCAGCATGTCCATCTTTGCCAGGGATACTCGCGCCCTTATCGGGAGGCGTAGGGAGCACCAGAAGGGTACACATGTTCGAAGGGCTCCAAGCGCTCTTCCTAGGATCCCCTCTCTCTAATCCTCCAAGGAGTGGAAGATGTGTATCCCTAGGTATCTGAAGGAGGAGGGGGCCCACTTAAAGTCCAGTGGGAGATCCAGTGGGCGTGGAAGGTTCAAAGAAGCGGGGAACAAATAGGTCTTGTTTATATTATCCTTCAGGCCTGACACTCGTTCAAATCTGCTCAAGAGATCAAGCGTCACTTCAGAACCAGCATCATTAAGTTAAATCAGGAGATCGTCTGCATAAAGTGAGATGATATGTACTCTTCCCCCAATCGTCAGGCCCACTCTTTCACCTCCCTGTCGGAAACAACACTGCCAAGGGTTCTATCGCCAGGGCAAATAAAAGGGGCGACCGTGAGTACTCCTGTTGGATGCCACGGAAGATCCGATATTGCGTGGATACCATCTTGCCTGTCTTAACTCTGGCCCTGGGGTGTGTGGAAATTTAGCTTGTAACTGAACATTATCTGCGCCATCTTGCCTCTCCCCAGCGCCACGCACAGCGAACGCACAGCCGCCATTTTAGGCACCCCACTCTCTCCCCCGCTCATTGTCGATCGCCAGCGCATTCCCCTGGCGCTGCAAGCATCCCCCACGCGCTGACCACCCCCGCTCTCTCATACACGGGCCATAAACCCTCTCCTTCTGCGCGACCCTGCCATGGAATCACACCCCGCGCCTGACCGACATCCCGTACATGGTCATGCATCTCTTTGATAACCCCCTTCCTCTGCGCCCCATTGTCCGAACCGATCCCAGGCCATCACCTAGCCCTGCGGATGCAGTTTATTGACCCTACTGTAAGGGAAACACCCCACATCAAAGGGATTACAGTAGATCAAAGCCCCTACCCCCTGAGACCCGGCCGGTCGCACACACCCCCGGGAATTGGCGGAATGTCCAGCTGTGTGATAGCCATCTCCTACTGTGGATGGGGTGGGGACTTCCACTGTAGATATGTGTGGGAACGAGCTCGAAGTGGGGATTCCGAGGATGTTCTTTCATGTTCCAAGACAATCTCAAGAATGTGCCATGTACGATAACCCTGCAATAAAGTCATAAACCTGTGTATAAGAGGCCAGGCCTCAGAGATGCAGTTAGAGCACCTCGTGACGATACCTTGCTGTCTGATCTGATGTGTTCTGCTCCGACGGAATAAAACTTTTGTTTCCTGCCTTCCAGTCTCCGGCGCCTGCCTCTTTATTGGTTTAACATCGAATGGTATAAGAGGCGATTACCGCCGGGCAATACTTGAAGGTTTATCGACTGAAATTGCCGCTACCGTTTAACAATTGGCGTCCCAAGCGTGGGGCCCATCAGCGACACGTGGATCCAGTGGGAGAGGTCCTGACGACAGAGTGAACGACTGCAACGATCGGGAGAGCTCCTGCCCGATAGACCCTCGTCTGGCAGCCGATCATCCGAACTTCACTGGTTCCGAGCAGACCTCTCTCGAGTGATCTACGGTCCTGACTGGGAACCATCAGGAGTGCCGCGGCAAATACGGAGAGTAGAGGACGATCGGGCGCTGGAGGCGGAAGACGAGAAACTGTCCACGCGGTCCGGGTAAGGTCGTGAAACACGACAAATTGCGAAATAATTGATTGATTGTTTGAAATACTAGTATTGCTCATTGATTGTTCTCTTTGAGATATTCGCTGTCTACAAACGGGGAGGAGTAGAAATACTCTCTCTCTCTCTCCCTTTGCAGATAGTGAAGGGTAGGTAACGCAGACTTTTGTCCCCGTTGTAACCCGTCGTGCCTATCTTTATCTCCCCACTGATTGATTGTCCAAACATTGATTGTTTTGAAGAATAGTGCTCTTTGAGATATTCTCTGTTTGCAAATAACGTAGAATAGAAATATTCTGTCTAGTCTTTGCAAATAGTGAAGGGTAGGTAATGCAGACTTTTGTCCCCGTTGTAACCCGTCGTGCCTATCTTTATCTCTCCATTGATTGATTGATTGTCCGAACACTAGTTGTTCGATATTGGTTCTTTGGAGGTATTCTCTGCTTACAAATAACGAGGAATAGAGATATTCTGTCTAGTCTTTGCAAGCAGTGAAAAGATAGGTAGTGCTGACTTTTGTCCCCGTTGAAACCCGTCATGCCTATCTTCTCCCCACTGATTGGTAGTTGGTTCTGCCCGGACCGCTTATTAGAGGTGAACCATCCGGCTCCTCTGGAAGGCACCCCTAATAAGGACATGTTCACTAAAATACGAACTAATCGCCGTAGTTTATAGCAAGCTATGGCATAAAATATACAAAGGGGGACCCCGAGAGTCAGTAGCCACTGGTAGGATCCTTTTTGACCCTACAAAACTAAAGAAACGCTAGGAAATAGCCCTTTGTGGGATATATGGAACTAGGGGAAGGAACCAAGCTCACGGTCAAGACGGCCACGAGGTAGCCCGGCTCCATCGCTCTCGCTGCCTAAACATGTCTGCCCTACCACCCACCCCTCCCAGTAGACACAACCGGAAGTCTGTTGATACCCACCATCAACGTCACCGAACTTGACTAGGATCACGCGCAATTGGACAATGCCATTTTCCGATTACACTAACTAGATTGCAAATATGTACAACACTCCAACAAAGTAGTATGGTTAAATATTTTAATAACTTATAGGTATAACAACATTCCGACAAAATGAACAGGTTAAAACACGTTTTAAACAACTATTTACATGACAGTCTGCTGCGACCTGCATCCCAAAGCATTTACGTCCACGTGACACCGTCCTCGCCTCTCCTTCCTCGAAGTTGCAACATTGGCCTGTTTTGGGCGGTCCTTTTAGTCGGCTTTGGGCTATAAAAGCCATGCAAAAATCCATTGACATCAGTGGCGGACGACTGTGCGAATAGGCCGGAGGCTACACGAAGCGCCGAAGCTCTGGCAGCGCCAAGGCGGAGTCTGCCACGCTGTGCGGATCTTCCCATTCTCTTCTTCCTTCAATAACGGAGGGTGCCCTGGCGGGGGGAAGCGACGCGGACGTGCCTCCCCCACCTCCCCAGGTGGAGGCTCGCCAGCAGATGAGGGCACCCCAACCGTCTCTTTCACCGGCCATCCGAGTTGCACCCTGCCATTTTACTCGCCGGCCAGCCGAGTTGCGCCCTGCCACTTCATTCGCCGTTCAGCTGAGTTGGCGCCCCTGCACTCGACCGCCGGACGACCACCCAAGCACGGGTTCACCAGGATTGCCACTAGCGCCCGACGCGAGGAGTGGGCCCCCGCAGCCGAGTAATCGGGGACCCACCCCGGTGGCGATACCATCCGAACTGCTGCTGTCGCTGCTACTGGACCCACCCCGGTGGCTGTACCGAAGAGCTGCTGCTGCCTTTGGACTCCGGCGGTCGGTTCTTCGGATCCAGGCCTAGCCCACCGTGAGACGATTCTGGACTCGAAAGCTTGTCTGCTTGGGCGTGGGCCTCACCCTTGACAAAACGCCCCCTCAGCTTTGCAGAGTCTGCGGGAGTCATTGGCACTCGACTCCCGCGGACTTCCGGTAAGGACAAACCGCCGCCATTGTTCTTTGCCCCGGGCGGCAGCCACCTTGCCTCCGCTTGGTGCAGTGAGAAAGACTGATTCAAGGCGTCGGCGGAAGAACCCGCCTGCTGCCCCGCCCCAAGAACGGACCACGGTATTGCTACAAGATCGCGGTGACGCCATGCTGACGCAAGCTGACGCTAACGAAAGTTCTCGAACTACCGAAAGGAATTCTGGTCCAACAGCTAATTCATGGAAAGACTTAGACTGTACACTGGCCCGACCTCGCCCCAAAATGGCGCCGATGTAGGAGAGGCCTACAACTCCTTGTGGCGTTCCAGTCACGTGGCATTTGTGTTAAAAAGAGATATGTATGCGATGTTTCCACACATGATGGTCGGGGGGGGCGGGGAGGGAACCGATTTTATGCTAAAGTAGTGTTGCTCATGATACTCGACGCCTCTCACGCCGTGGCCGGCCTATAGCGGTTGTAGGCCCGTATTTGTATACTGACATTGTTTTAAATAAAGGGCTTCTTAAAAGGAATTACGGAATCAGTGTCATGACAAATCATCTAGGTTGGTAAAAGTTTTTTTCTTTTGAATAAATGATTGTTACTCCCAAGCAATAGAAAACAGATAATGCAGACCCCATTTGCCTGAATCTTTTTGATTAACGGAATTTGTACCCATCACACCTGTCTTTTTCCAAGAGTTGTCAAACAATGGTCAACTATAGCTTAAGGTATATGCCGAACGCAAGGTATGGTATCTTGCACCATAATACACGACCGATTGAGAAATGCATGTACGACCAGGGAACCCGAATTTAGGAGATGAATGAAATAGAGCATCTTTGTCTCGGACAAAAAGAATAATAGGTCTGTGGTATTACCCACTCCTGCGGCTAGCCTGGTACGTGGTAAGTAGAACTTTTTCGTGTCTACGCGCGCTAAGGTACTTTGAATACTGCACATCCCCTCCCCTCTTTTTCCCCTCTATAGGTCACGACGAAGTTCCGACTGAAGAATGGAGTGGACATGGACCGCACCGTGTTCAATGTCAGGAAAAACATAGACAAACGTTGTGGGATAGTGCGTAAAGTGCAGACCACCATTGGGAACATGAAAAACTGTATGGTATGATTGTGCGTGTGTGCTACGATTATACGGTATGAATGTGTATGCATTTCATGCTTGGGTCACTTGAAGAGAGCGTCACCGTATGATTGAAGTGCTCGTCCATCGATCAAAGGGAGGAGAGTAAAAGGTCCGACACCCCCCCAAGATAAACTACAAAATACTGAAAATACGCAGCATGCATAGGAAAGAGGACAGGAAAGGAGAGGTCCCCATACTCAACGTAGCCCTGAGTCTCCGTCTTAAGTTTCTGCGCTTGATGCATGTACTGTCACACCCTATCCGGTATTTGTGTGTACGTGATCACCGAATTTATGTCTTTCCCCCACTTGTGTTTTCTTACATAGAACAGACCCATGCTACTCCATGTTGTGTGTGCACCAAGTGGCCTATTATCGTACACATGTCTCTCTCTCTCGTTTTGTGTCGTACATATGCCAAATAGCCTACTTGATGCACACGTCTCTCTCTCTCTCTCTCTCTCTCTCTCTCTCTCTCTCTCTCTCTCCCTCTCTCCCTCTCTCCCTCTCTCCCTCCCTCCCTAAAGGCTTTCTTGCCCTCTTTCTTTTTGAATAAATTAACGACACATACCTCCTCGGTAAGTGTATAATTGGCCTGAAACACGGTGGTGTTCGAACAAATTGACAGAAACAAAACGACCGTACTTTACCACGTTACTACCTCTCCTTTCTACAAATGTGGAGCTTAATTGGCTGAGAAAGAAAGGACAGGTAAGACGACTGATGTCTCCCAATATGGCCCTCATCACGGGGACTATATGTCAGTGGTTTTCGTTTTTAGAGCTTTAACAACACCATCTCCACCGCCCAGAATTGCCCCCACCCAATTACCCCAAAATAGAATGTCTAAAGCACCCCGTTCTCCCAAAATAACCCCAGCCCTATACTAGCCGTCTCAGAGTATTTCGAACGAAACAGCTGATGACCTTATTCTCTAAAAAATACATCGCCTAAACTGATAAGGGTTACCTATTGTCTCCAGCAAGAATAATGTTTAGCTTATGTTCCTCCCCGAAATGGATACTTGTGATCCCATGACAGTAGCACCTCGCACTTTTTCATAAACTTAGCAGTCCTCGGAGGAAAATGTGTATTAACAAAACTTGTGTTGAGATGAACGAGTCTCCACCGGAGAAGCCGGTTCGAATTTTTAATAGACCAGAAGGTTGACAGATGTCAGGCTTCCTGCAACGATTATAGGGCGCAGGAATCGACACCTAGAAGGCCAGACGATGGACAGGGACACCCACAGAAACCTGTACCACAGCAATGATTAATAGATTAGTAACACGCACACTAACATCAGAGTTAATAGACATCAATCATACAGCAACCGATAAAAGCATTTCCGCAACTACTCGGTGGTTGGGAGAGAGGATGAAGTGTGTAAATGTCTTCCCTGCCAACTCTCTAAGATTTTGTTTCTTGTACTCATTTAAAGATAACGTGCTGCCATCGGAAGAGAGGGGTCGGACGTGACGCACAGCCTGGCTGCGGACCATGGAACATCTATGGCATCGACCAAGGGGGAAGCGACGAAGCAAAAAGGGCGTAGGACAAGGCACCATTATCAGGATGATAAGCGATAGAACGAAGGGCTATATCGAGGCCCCCTGCTCACTGACCAGCGTGCCTGAAGTCCCAGCCCGTCGGGCCCGATTGATGGGCCCAGTGCTGGAAGATTCTGCTCTCCTTGGACCGCATTTTGATCCGATCCCACTCCACACCCTCTTCCCCCGGCATCCCGAAGCACGCCACACCCTCTCTCTCTCTTTTATATGGATTTTGAATTTGACTTAACTACCGAAGAACAAAAAAAAAAAAAAAAAAAAGGCGGGTACCCTGTCTCAAAGTACCTATGATGAACTGTGCTAAGGGAACAGGACTGTGATCGGAGAACAGCGAATGGTCACACCCTGCCACGTGAGAAATTGGATTTGAGCTGGACCTTAGCTCCACCGCCGGTGCTCAACAGCGCCAACAAAAGAAGAACAACAATAAGAGCTTACCAGTGATGGCTCTTTATAATAGGACACTGGAAAGAAGAACCCATGTTAAGTTGAAATCCTCTCCCAACCACCTTTTTATATTAACTATCTTCCTATCGAGTTTTCATGATGTTGCATCAGTCACTTCCGACTGTACACTGAGAAGTTAAGAAAATCTAACTTTGTATAATGACATTCATACAACACCAGCCATGCACACGACTACACTGACTATCTTTGATCCACACGAAGTCTGGGCCTTAAGTAATGTACGAAATATCCCTTGTTTTGCCAGAAACATTTTTGCTTTACAGTATCCTATTTGTGCTCAAACAAACTCCCCTCCTCCTATCCCTGGGCCTGACATGCGGCGCAGCTGATGTAATTTTGTATGTACTACCTCCTCGCCTACTTTATCAACTGTATGTAACTATGTACAAATGTGTCAGATTACTCCTGCCTGCCCTAAAAACTCTGTATCTTTAAGGAATGTATGAAAAACATTAACGATATTATAGCTGAAGGGTTAACGAAGGTGAATGTCGGCCAGGCAAGCTGGCGAGATATGTTAAAAGGGAGGACTGTGGAAATTTAGCTTGTAACTGAACATTATCTGCGCCATCTTGCCTCTCCCCAGCGCCACGCACAGCGAACGCACGGCCGCCATTTTAGGCACCCCACTCTCTCCCCCGCTCATTGTCGATCGCCAGCGCGTTCCCCTGGCGCTGCAAGCATCCCCAGCGCGCCGACCACCCCCGCTCTCTCATACACGGGCCATAAACCCTCTCCTTCTGCGCGACCCTGCCATGGAATCACACCCCGCGCCTGACCGACATCCCGTACATGGTCATGCATCTCTTTGATAACCCCCTTCCTCTGCGCCCCATTGTCCGAACCGGTCCCAGGCCATCACCTAGCCCTGCGGATGCAGTTTATTGACCCTACTGTAAGGGAAACACCCCACATCAAAGGGATTACAGTAGATCAAAGCCCCTACCCCCTGAGACCCGGCCGGTCGCACACACCCCCGGGAATTGGCGGAATGTCCAGATGTGTGATAGCCATCTCCTACTGTGGATGGGGTGGGGACTTCCACTGTAGATATGTGTGGGAACGAGCTCGAAGTGGGGATTCCGAGGATGTTCTTTCATGTTCCAAGACAATCTCAAGAATGTGCCATGTACGATAACCCTGCAATAAAGTCATAAACCTGTGTATAAGAGGCCAGGCCTCAGAGATGCAGTTAGAGCACCTCGTGACGATACCTTGCTGTCTGATCTGATGTGTTCTGCTCCGACGGAATAAAACTTTTGTTTCCTGCCTTCCAGTCTCCGGCGCCTGCCTCTTTATTGGTTTAACATCGAATGGTATAAGAGGCGATTACCGCCGGGCAATACTTGAAGGGTTATCGACTGAAATTGCCGCTACCGTTTAACAGGTGTTCATATAGAATTTTGACCCACTTCACCCACTTGTCCCCCAATCCCATGTGTCACATAGTTTCTAGCAGAAAATCCCACCGTATAGTGTCAAAAGCCTTCTGAAGGTCTATTGAGAGGAGTGCTGCCCCTGGAATAAGTTTTACCCCGGGATGATAGAGAACCGAGTACAACCTACGAAGGGTGAACAATATATTCCGGGTGGGGATAAAACCATTCTGATCCGGGTGGATGAGTGTCGACATGTATGGTAATAGGTGGAGCGCTAGAACGTTGCTAAGGATTTTGAAGTCCAAATTAAGCATGGAGAGGTCGGATTTCTGTGATCTAGGCTCCCTGGGTGGTCTTCTTAGGGAGTGAGATCCCTAGTGGATGCAGGAAGCTGCTTAAATCTTAGTGATTCTGCATACAGAATCCCTAGGTGGGGAGCCAGTTTGTACATGTATGTGGTGTAAAATTCAGAGGGGAGACCATTCAGGCCCGGGATCTTGTCTGCGGCCAATTGCTGCCAGGATTTCCTGAATTTCTATCGGACCACCCAACGCATCTCTGTCTTGCCGGTCCAGTCATTCAAGAGGGAGCAATGATAGAAAGATTTGTTGATCCTCCTGGGGAACTTGGGGGGGGGGGGAGGGGGGGGCTTGTATACAAGGAGTCATAATAGTCTCTAGACAGGGTGTTAATGGCCTCCTGGTCATGAACGGGATTATTGGCGCTCATACCAACATGCATTATTGGAGAGCCATGCGTCTTTGGTCTAATCAAATCGGGCCAGTAAGCGTACAGGTCTACCCTCTTCCTTCTGCACTCTAGTGAGGTACCTCCTGTAATCGTGGCACTTCACTCTTTCAAGGGTCTGATGATACAGTACTCGGGTATTCTTCAATAGCTTCCCGTTTAGTGGAGTCGGGCCTTGCATATTGTCTAGGTAATTTGTCTTCCATGGTTCTTACTTCTTGATGTAGTTCCCGCTGAGCCCCAATCGACTGTCCCAGGCAGAACCCCCTCATCACTACCTTAAACGCCTCCCACTCGACATGTCGTGGACGCACTATGCGCATTTGTGGAAAAGTAAGTGTCAATGGTCATGCCCAGGGATTCCCAGAAACAGGGATCGTCCAACATCAATGGGTTGAGCCGCCACAGTGGGGTAAGTGGGCACTTCCCTAGGGGTTGTAAGGACAATAATAATGGAATAAAGTCTGAGAAGGTAAGGCCCAGGTATTATGTTTGTGTGAAAGAGTGCCCTAGACCTGGGGAACACAGGAAGGCGTCTATCCTAGCATGTAACTGGTGCATGGATGAGTAATATGAATAGTCTCTGTCACAATGATGTTGTGTCCTCCATACATCATCCAAACCCCAGTGTCCTATCCAGGCCTTCAGTGCAGCCGTAGTGCAGTGAGGCTGGACTCCCAGCAGTAGGGGGTGCGACTGATCTAACGTAATGTAAGCTACGCAGTTGAAATGCCCTCCTAAGATCATATCCACCTCTGCCATTCCCGCCGTATGAGCCGAGATGCCTTGGCGAAAGAGACCCTGTTCGCGGTTAAGGACGTGTAAGGTACCCAATGTGATCTCGTGCCCAAGCAGCCTCCCTCTCACAAATACATATCTACCCTCCTTAACAACTAAGGTAATAAGGGGTTCGAAGGGTATTGCCGCACGTATGCAAATTAACACTCCCCGTGCAAATGCAGGGTATGTGGTTCCATGGATCTGCCCCCTCCAACGTCTATGCAATTTCTCCACTTCAGACTGTATAAGATGTGTCTCTTGCAGGAGGGCGATCTGTACCCCCTCCTTCGTAGATATCTATGTATGTTATGTCGTTTGGATATCGACCTCATCCCCTTGATATTCCACGTCAGGAATTTCAGTGTGCAAGGTACGGATGACATGTACAGGAGATCAGTCTCTCTCCCCCCCACCTCCCAATCCCCGTCCCCCTCAGGCCCCCAAAAGCAGACTAGCAATGCCCCGGCAGTAGAGCAGAACAATACAAACGAAAACAAACCCCCAATAAAGCCAAACTCCCTTTCCCCAGAGCAGTCTGGCATTGGCCAGCCGCCTAAACCGTGAATGATACATCAAACTTTCACAGAAGACCCCAATTTAGTTTGGGTGTAGCCTTCTAGGTGGAGGCTGGTTGGTATGCACAAGTCATGGAGCTCAAGCCGGTCCACGACGACACATACAGAAGCAGTGTCCAATTCGGCATCTCTCAGCGCCAACAGAGTAGCCCACCCCGCTTCTCAGCGTGATCTTACACGGTCAAGCACTTTACTTAGAGGTCATCAGCAGACCTAAGGGTAATGGTCGGCAACTGGATACTATCTGCCCTGGAGGAATCTGAGTCAGAATCTCCTGTGCCTTTCACTGAAGGGGAGCCCCTGTCTGATTAAGAGTCTCTAGGCTTCATAATTTTGGCCACTGCATGAAGCGCCGCCACCCTTTCTTTTCAGTTTGGGACGAGGTCGATTTCTTAGATGGTCTTCGTTTGGACTACCTCCTGGCCCGTTTCCCAAAGCGTTGTTCTCGGCCCAAGACAGCTGTTCCTGCCTTCAGTTGTGGATTCCCAGCCCTGTAGCTTTCAATACTTTCCCGGGTTGCCTCAGGATCATCACAAAAATGTGTCTTTCCATTTCATTGTATGCAGAGCCTGGCCGCGAAGAACAAGGAGTACTGCAGGCCCTCTTCCCGCAGTGCTCTCTGAACTTCAACAAATGATGCCCTACATCGTTGCACCTCAGGTGTGTAGTCAGGAAAAATGTATACCTGGCTATTATTGACTACAAATGGGCTGTATGTGCTTGCTTTCTGCAGGAGGGTGCCTCTATCTCTGAAGTGCAAGTGTCTCACCACCACTGGGCGTGGCGGTCGGCCAGGCCCAAGCTGGCCGGCGGGGACTCAGTGGGCTATTTCGAGAGTGTAGATGGTGGACAGGCCCTCTGGGGCTACCACCTTGCTGAGCCATGTTTCAAGAAAGGTGAACATATCTTTGCCCTCTATACCTCCAGGCAGTCCAGTTACTCGGATATTATTCCTCCTGTTCTGGCCTTCAGCGTCCTCTGCCCTGCGTTCCAAGGTGCAAACTAGTTCATAAAGTTCCTTAACTTTATGTGCCAGCGATTGGTGCGTGGGGAGAAGGTCAGTGATGGATGTTTTAACCATTCCCACTCTCTCCGCTAATTTACGATGTTCCATGCGTAATAATCCCAGCCCCACTGATACCGTACTTATATCTTGGTGAAGGGTAGATTTGGTGTTTGCTATAGCTGCCAATCTCTTAGTTAACTGTTGTTGCACTGGGTCTGTCGGGGCCTCCTGCTGTTGATTGGGGATGTCACCCACATGTTCCACCGGTGCTCCGGTCGTTTTCACTCTAGCTTTCCCCATCGCTGTGATGTGCCGGGAACAGGGGGCACCCTCCCTCACAGCTAGATCGCACTGTCAGACGGCTTGAACAGTCGGGCCCTGATCCGGTTCGGGCCTCTAGAGGACCTTAGGCAAGGCTTCCTGGTGCACGGATCCAGTAGTGTCTACTTGCTGCAGGTCTATGTGCAGGGCACCAGGGTGGTTGCATGATCAGGAGCGTCGGTCTATGTTTGCGCCAAGCAGGTATCACCTTTCGTATTCCTCCCAGGTGTGAGGCGTAGTACCTCACATGCCTATCCCAAATGTCCGGGGGACAGGTAAAGTCTGAAAGCACTGATTTCCAATGGCAGTGAGCCACGGGCCAGGAGTCAGAAGGGAGCCCAACTGCCAGCACCCCCAGTCCAGGGAGTGTCCCACACTGCCACCGTGCTCCGATCTGGGCCTGAGCTGTCTCAACAGCAATCAGCTCTCACGTGTGGCTGCGCGGCTGTCCAATGCAGGACGAGACTCCCGGCTCTCCAGCAACCACAATCTCCCACCAGGTGCTTCAGCCCTCCGGAGCGGAGTCCACCGGCCACGACACTGGAGCAAGCCTTTCAGGTGCGATGCAAGCAGGGGAGAGGTGGAGGGAGTGGACCCTCTTTTCGGCTTAGTAGCCCCCGCTCCAACCTACCAATTCAGCAGGAGTGCAGGCGGACTCTGTTTTTCTCAGCAAACGTAGTCCATATCCGAGGCCGCCAGCCATCTGCCCGCGCCTCCTCACCAGCCCTCCTTTGGTCCAGGGTGTTTGCAGGCACTGCCAAAGTGCGGTCTACCGGCCACCAGGAGGCCCCCACCGGATCCGGTCTGGCAGCGGTCCAGGCACTATCCTGTCCGCCAGTCTCCACCGTCGTAGGCCCCCAGGCCTCTCTGCGGCTTCACTTATGCTGTTCGAGGAGTATGATGCCTCTGCAGGTACAGCGTTACTGAGTTGATCATGCAGTTCCTTGTTGTGGACTTCCCGGGAGCCCGCGACGTCACAGTCAGCAGTGGACCGTCTCAGGTCACAGTAAAACCTGATATTCCCTGGTCGCTCTGCCACCTCAGGTATCGTGGGGGATGCTGGATCCAGGCTCTGCTCAGGCTGATGCAGATTCACAGCCCAGGGATGCCATGTTGAAGGTTTCAGTCTCCTGTAGTTTGGGAAAAGAGCCAATTCCAGAGTCCCAACTGGGTCCTTCAGGCTGTGGGGCCCTCCGAGTCTGCTGGGCAGTCGAACTTTTGCTTTTGGTCGCCCTGTGTAATCAGGAATTGCAGGATCAAGATCGGGCTGGCGCAGAGCGACAGGCTCACACGTCTGCCATCTTAGGCCTCCAAGCCACGTCCCCCTTTGGTTTCCACCTTTAAGTGTGACATTTCCAGTCTGCTTCATCCTGATATTCCTTTTAGCTCTGGGTCAAATTTATATTCAGCTATGAACAATTTTGTGCACTATTGCTCTTAATTTCTAACCTTTTATCTTTAAGACATTCGTTTTTAGCACTGACCTTTATCTGTGTGATGTTGCCATCCAGTTCAGTAGGTGTTTGGAGCTTCCAGTAATCCTTCCCCTCTGTCTTCCAGGAATTATGACTGCCAGTAGACACTTTTCTCCACATTGCTACTCTACCTTTGTTAGTTCCGGCAGCAAGCATTCCTGCAGAATGAGAGGCAAGGAATTGAGGTAAAACCAACTAGACAGGTGTTGAAAAAAATATCATATTATAAAGAGTGAGGTAATGGAACATTCAGTCCAACACATGGATGGAGCCTCAGTATTTACCCCTCTTGAACATACTTAATTCCCTCAATGAAGCTGACTGGAAAGGAAACTGGTTGGTTATTTCATTTATAACATGTCAAACACTGTTTAACCAAGTGGAGAAGTACAACTGTGCCTTTCTACACAAGTGTCTGTGATTGCCTCGGAATTAATCATGTTTCTCTTCTGCTCTTTTCTTAGTATAACACCTCATGGTTCATCACACTAAATCAGTAGAACACATTGAGTTATGTTCAATTTATTACATCCACTGACTTTAAAGATCTGATACAATGTGAAGTGTCTTTTATAAAACTGCGAAAATAAATACTTTTATGGAGGCAGTAACATAGGAAACTGTGCAAGTATTTTGCTAGTATGTAATTTGTTCAAAATCAATTCAACACCCTATAAAAAGTGAACCACCCATTGCTGCAGCTAGACAACAAAAGGGAATTGCAACACAATCGTTTATGGTGCACGAAGAGACTATGTCCAGAACAGTATAGAAAGTAATCAGAGCAAAAGAGAAGTAGCGGAGGATCAAAAATATACAAAAAAAGAGAATGAACTGTACATGTGAGGGCTGGTGGCTTAAAATGCTAGGACCAGGCATACCAATACATTGAATATACTATATGACATTGAGAAAAATCTAGATTCTCAGTTTACTATTAAAAATGACGTAACAGCAATCATTAATATATATAGTAAGTGTGATTGTGGTTTGTTTGAACCACTGTCGCTGTATCAAAAATTTATTTTATACCTGCCCTTCTTCATCATCCTACAGCAGAGGCTCAGTTTGATTCACAGATGTGTACACCCCTGCGTTGTTTGTATCACTGCTTGTTGGTTTGCAAGATAAGAAAATGCCTTTCTCAGTTATTGTTCAAAAATGACACATCAGAAGTTCCACTTGTTCCAATCTGTGAGACTCCCAATGAGGTACACAGCACCATTGTAAGGTACTTTTACAAAGTGTGTTTTTTTACTCCTTCACACATCGAAGCATGGGACGCCTGTGTGCCCAGTGGGAAAGGGGCTATCCACACAAAATTCTAATCTAAACTCTTTGAAGATGTGATCAATTAATGTGCAGGGAAGAAGGGGCTGTGTTAAGAGAGGCAATTTATAGCACTGAGTAATCCATGCTTAGGTACGAAATCGAAATGTGATGGAAAGCAGACAGTGGTTAAAATATTCTAGAAAACAGGGAGTTGGAACTTAGATGGCTTTATTTTGAAGCCTCGGTGAGGCCCAGTTTAGATTGCTGAATGCAGTATAAACTGAATAGTCTCCTTCGTAATCTTTTTTAATAGTATTGAAGTAGATTTGTTTACTTGAGAACAGTTCTTGAGAGAGCAAGGGGTGGATTCTTTTATTGGTATACCTTTCTCGCTGCTTCCTGGTGGCAGAAAGTGGTAATTTAGATGTACATGCTGAGGCCACTCATCAAAGTCTTCAAGAAGTGGGTCTACTCGATATCTGGAGAATACACCACCCAACAGACAACAGAAACTCTTGTCATTCGCAGATGAACAGCCAACACTTGTAGAGAACAAGTCGTTCGCCCCAGGAAACTCAAGGTAAATACACCAGTGCAGAGTAGTCACCCATTCACTTCTATCTAAAGGTGATATGTATGGACATGCAAAACAGAACTAAGACCCCTACGTGACATCTTAAAACAGAAGTCCTATTGTATTAGGGATTTCTGAAGGGGTCCTGAAGCATTATGGAACATTATTTCAAGCATAACTGGTCCAAGACTGTAAGCAGAACCAATGAATTAACTAAAGGTCATGTTCAAGTAGGATCGTATGGCTAGAATTTATGGCATGAAACTCCAGCTCAGTCTGTTTTGATGCAGGAAATGGCATCACAGCAATTACAGAGGAAGGCTCTGCTTCCTTCAGATAAGCTGCTCGGAAGCCACCTATGCTGTAACAGGTGGCAACAAACAATTATGAAGGCTCATTGATCTGTTGATTTGTTTGTGTCCTTATATTCTTTTACACAAACTGTATTAAGTCCTGCTGACCTTTTTGGGTTCATCTCCTTGGTCTTTGTTGTGACCCCTCTGGGATCTTTGGAGCAGATTGTGCTGTCGCCCTTTGCATTACGCCTGCTTTCCCCTCTAGATGGATATTTGAGATTGCTCTTGTGGTTGACTTGACTGGTGAGTTTTGGGGTTGTTATTATGAGACAGTGTAAATGTACAGTCTGTAGTACCACGGTGCATGACATCCTTGTTTTTTCTTCTGTTTTCTCCCAGGGATTACAGTTTCCGTCTACATTGGGGCATATTTCAATAAGTGTTGTCACTGGTGGTCCAACAAACCATCCTCACAGCAATTTGGGTCCTTCCTCATATCCTATTTCCCTTACTGATTCCCATCTTCCTCTCCCCTGAAAACCAATCATCCACACTTCTTTTATTCAAGTGTGGATACCAAGTCTGAAGTGGAGGGGAGGCTACTCTTTGCTGCCACGGAACCTGGATTCCAGGTGAGTGGAAATTGGTGCCTGACACAGACATGGTTTTGCTTCTCTACACATGAACTGTCAGAAGTTATATTTTTTACAGAAAATAAACACTGTCAAAAATGAAACATCAGAAAATCACAAATTGAACATTAAAGAAAAACTGTAATTAGCAAACAAAATGTACATTTTGACAGAGAATAAAATAGAAACGATGCAGTAATAAATAAGTAATACAAATAAGAAAAGTAACCAATTTATCTCTCACATTAAAGTTTCATGTATGGAATTTCTCTGGATAGGGTAAGGCCTGGAGTGATGAGATAGAGAAGTAAAAGGAGGCAAAAAGAACTGTGGGGGCAGAGGGTTCTCAAATTGCAAAGCCTGTCTGAACTGGTGCTAGAGCATTGCCCAATGGCACTGACCTCGCTGCCAACACACTGGGATCTGGAATAGAGTACCCACTTGGTTCTGAAGATGGAAGTAGGACAGGCCAGCTTCTCTGCCGTAACTCTGAGGGAACACAGACCGTCAAGGCATCAGTTAAGAAATTTGGGGTTTCAAAGTGTGGAGCACCCACCTTACAATCAATGTTCTCTTTACTCAGAGCTTGAGTGCTGTACATGCCCAAGGGCACAATGTCTAGATCAGGCTTCTCCAACGAGTAGCTCGTGAGCTACTCGTATGTAGGTCTCCTGTGTGCAATGGAGTCAACTAAATTAGAAGCTTTAGCTTGGTTGAATGAAATCCAAAATTTAAAAGCATGTTTTCTAGATGAAAATGTGTGTATTTTCAAAATTCATAAACTGATGTTTTAAGAAAAATGGTTACATTTCCAAAATATATTTATAGCGGATATTTGAGCGATAAAAATAAAACCGGTTTGGGGAGACTTATTACAAATATTATTGACTTGGCGTTGAAGGCATTGTAGCTATGGCTCTTATGAAATAGCCATGTAGAGGCCTTCCACATTACAGCTACTAACCATGCTTAATGCAATGAAATGATTACTGCTTGTAATCTTTGGAATTTGGGGCCACGAATGTAATCTTATCTGATGTGGTAACTATTAAACCTCTAATACTAACAGTAGCTCGAGAGGATTCTCCTTGAACATAAGTAGCTCTTATTGCAGAAAGAGTTGAAAACTCACTTAAGAATAAAGGATTAGACTTAGAATACTGTCAGTGGCCAACTGTCTCTCGTCACCCACCACTGTTGTAACTTAAGAGAACAATCTTGGAGGCAGATAAATCTCACAACATTTTCTTAAAAACCTTTGAGACACTAATCATGTATATGGGCCAAAGGTTTGGTACGGGCAGATCCT
This sequence comes from Triturus cristatus, assembly GCF_964204655.1. NCBI lineage: Eukaryota > Metazoa > Chordata > Amphibia > Caudata > Salamandridae > Triturus > Triturus cristatus. The sequence continues at coordinate 676,663,631 of NC_140593.1, read as the reverse complement.
GAAAAGAGAGACAACTACACCGAAAGGGAGTTCGACTTTTGAGTTTGTGTTTGCAACAGTGTTGACATAATTTAGTCAGGCATTGATGATCATTTATAATTATCAGCTGCAACAGGTGTCTTGTCACCTCTCTTAAGTGGGATGGAAATAGCAGTCTTCAACATTTTAAGACGGGCTTTTAAGAATGTCAGCCTAGTGTAGTAAAGTGCCTCTTTTGGACCTGGTTAGCCCCCACTTTTTGCCAGGCAGATGATGTAATTTCGACTGGACGTGCACAAGGTCCCTGCCAACCAGGTCCCCCTGTGCCAGAAGAGCCTTCGCTAAACTGTACCTTTTGTTTCCCCATAGGCACCACTTAAGTTCACCTTGTAAGTCCCTAGTAAATGGTACCCCTGGTACCTAGGGCATTGGCACTGAAGAGGGACCCCAAGGGTAGCAGCACAAATTGTGCTACCCTAGGGTCCCATCACCAAGGCCCTGCACTCTGCCACTGCAGACTGCATGCCTTGGCGCAGACAAAATCGAGGAGTAGACATGGCACACATCTCTGTGTAGAAAATGCGGAGAGTTACACACACCTTGCTTAACTTCGATATAGCCTGTGTTAAAGACACATTCAAAAGTTTCAGTGTGCTGCACAGGGCCGGGATGCTGCCTGTCTCCCATAAATGTTATCAGTCTTTATATTTCAAGTAAATGTGTGCCTGTATCCCTATGCACACTTCTAGGAGTTTTTAACCTTCAATGTTTAACAATGTACACACATACAGCTCTAATGGTTTTTCAAAACATATTCTTAATTTTTTTATAACTCTCAATTGCTTCATAAATATGTCCACAGACACTGCATGGGATATAGGTAAGACACCCCTCTAGCAGGCCTTAGCCCTAAGTAGGGTGCACTATAACCCCATGCGCAGATACACCCCTGCAATAATATCCATGTTGATTCCTGGATATTGTAATTAACCAGGGAAGTCATAGTAGGTACATGGGCTGGACACTTGTCATTACAAGTTACCCAGCTCCATGATAGCTCCATTGAAGTATGGGATGTATGGTTCCAATCATCTTGTCATAATAAACCTGATTGATTCCAGTGTCAGATGTATTTAATATTGCACACAAAGTATTCCTAATAGGGGTCCCCTGAAACCTACAAACCCTAAGTGTGGTCACTGACTAGTCTAAGCTAGCCTGTTACCACCAGACAGTGTTATGATCTCATGGGGTGAGTGCCTGCATGCTAAGAATCAAGAATTATGCCTTACCTGGGCTGGAAGTGTCCACCCCTCCCCTGTCAGGAAGAGCCATCTGTGGCGGGGAGTTTCAAAGGCCTTGCCGCCTCTGAAACATGATCCCAGGCTCTACTGTTAAAAGGAGCAGGCTCCCTTCCTGTCCTCACCCCCCTTTTTGGCAGGAAGACAGACGGGAAAACTTAGAGAGAATAGGAGGAGTGCCCCCACTCTGCCATTTCCACCGCTCAGGTGCTGGAAGCGAAGTTAAATAAACTTTTCAGTGCCCACCATCTTGAAGATGGTGAGATTCCCTCAATCAAGGCTAGGGCTATGTATCACCCCTCTTCAGGAGGTGGGCATACTACAGAGTGTAGACACCCCTGGTAAGGGGCCCATTGGCCACTACCTATCACTCCTTTGTAACGCCCCTATATCTAGTATTTAGGTGTCATCCCCAGACCCTGAACTTCAATTTCTGACGACCTAAGAAGAGCCGGACACCACAGAGGCGCAAACGCAGAGAAGACTGCAGAGAACTACTGACTTATACCCAGCCCTATCGGCCTGTCTGCAGCCCTCGACGATCCTATGCCAAAGAAGACTCGTTCTGCAGACCAGCGACCTCCAAAACCCTGGGAGGATTGCCTGCCTTCAACAAAGATCAATATTTTTGGAGAACAGATAATCTGTTCACCAGCAGCCAATCAATCAATCAATCAATCAGAGTTCTTGTAAAGAGTGACTACTCACCCGTTAGGGTCTCAAGGCGCTAAGCAACAAGCTTCAAGCACGGCCTCTGTGACCTGAAGAACCGCAAAACCCTGGTCCTGGTTCCACCTCTGCACCGGACGCCTCATGCCCCAGTCCACATGGCCCACCAGTTACAGTGAGGTGTCCAAGTGCTCCAGAGCAAGAGTCCTTCATGGGTTGACCCTTCCCGGACTCCTTGACCTCGCCTGCAGCCTCTGCATGGAGACCCCCTTAACCGCAACCTGCATCGGTAAGCCGTTTCCGACACTAAAAGGCACCCCTGCACCCGTTCGCCCTGGGCCTTGGTGAAGAGGACTAAATGTGTCCCTATATCCCCGAGCATCGCAACTTACCTCTCCAGCTGATGGTTTACTCCAACTGGCCTCCTAGCCTGAGCCTGCACCCCTTTTTTGATTTGGCCTATCTCCATTATCTTGAATTGAGCGCCCGACGCTGTGGTGGCACCCTGCAACCGGCCGCCCCTGTGTCACTGCTGGTGTATTGTTGATGCTGTCTTGGACCCTGCCCAGTGCTTGCTTCAACCCCTGGAGACTGGTCCCCCAAGCCACAGATACTTACCTGTAAGCAGCATCTGTCCGATTACCCCATTCTTCATTGAGTAGTACTGGGCACCCAACACTGTATTTTCAGCCTGCACCCGGCCGCCCATGTGCCGCTCGTGGTGTACTGCTGGTGCTGAATGGACCCTTGCCCAATACTGTTCTTAACTTCCAAAGACTGGTTATTTAAGTCGATGCTTCCTATCTGTATGCTGAATGTTTCCTTCCTCCCATAGGTGAACACTGCAAAGTCTGAGAATTGCACTAAGTGTCCACATTTGATATTGAAAAGTATTTCTATTGCCAAACATATGTACCTGAGACGAAGTTCTGTGTTTCTACAAAATAAATATAACCAAGTATTATTTTTATAAATTGGTCTCCGATTTATTCATTGAGTGTGTGCCTCATTTATTGCCACGGTGTGTACAACAAATGCTTAGCACTGCCCTCTGATAAGCCTAACTGCTCGCCCACACTACCGCAAAAGAGTATTAGTATTATCTACTTTAGCCTCTGAAAAGTCTCTGGGGATCCACTGTACTCTTTGCACACTATACCTCCTTTTGGTATAGTATATAAAGAGCCAGCTCCTTACACCTAGGCACTACATTTCAAGGTAGAATTAAGCCCAAGGGCAAGCTCAGGTGATAATCCTGTAACACTATTCTAAAAGGAAACCTTGTTTGAATCTCAAAGCCTTCCATATGGCTCTGTTTATATGTGAGACCGGCCTCACGGCGTGGCCCTCTCCATCATCCAGCCAACCTGCAACCACCCTCAAGACACGACATCCCCGACTCCGGCCGCCCCAGCCACCCCCGATCCGCGGGCCGGCCAGAGGCCTGACCAACTCACCACCCTACCACGCATGTCCAACCAAGGAAGCGGGAGCCTCAACACAGACCCCGAGGCGCCAGCCCAGTCACACCTCGGGTCGCCTTCCCCGGGAGGACTCAATCGGCCACCAGGCCCCTGGGGAGCAGGCGCCTCCCCTACCGAGTGTCTGGGGTCCCTCCCAGGCCCACCTGAAAAGACCAAAGAAGTGAGCGGCAGGAAATCCCGCCGAACCCCCTCCGTCACCCCAGTCCCCCCTCTGCGAGCACTCCGGACTTCAAAGAACCAGCGGAGTATAACAAGGGGTGCCGGAGAAACAAGGACTGAGAAGACCTGGAACCATCTGAGCCTGCAGACGCTGTCGCGGCTCCTGAACGCTGAAGTCACCTGGGCCTGCTGAGTGACTCGCGGCCTCTTGCTATTGAACCATCTGAGCCCTGCGGACTAGGTCGCGGCTCCCGGACACTGAACCACCTAGGCCTGCTGAGTGACTCGCGGCCCCCAGCTATTGAACCATCTGAGCCCTGCTGACGGAATCGCGGCTCCTGAACTCCGACCACCTGTGCCTGCTGAGAGACTCGCGGCGCTCCCCTTGAGGACGACTCGGGAAGAGATCGCCCAGAGACACGACACCCTCCGGCTCGAGGATTGTGAGCTTCCGCAGGGTATTTCGCAGAGACACTATCTTGAAAGACTGTCCCGCTACTCCCATTCCCCACGACTGACTTGTGGTACGTTGTGCCACTGCTGTACTATTCGCCTTTTGGGTCATAAAGATCCCTTGAAATCATCGATAAAAGAACTTATCGTCCTACAAAGAATACGTGTGGTGTCCCTCTGTGCACAGTGCAGTTCAGGGTGTGCGCGCCTGGTTCGGCTTATTTGGGAGAGGTGGGTCAAAGGGGTGGGCAGGACGTGTATCGAACCCCCTTCCGGCGAACTCCTTTCCAACATTTGGTGGCAGACGACGGGATCCGAGCCGACACCGAAAGAAAGCGTGCAGTGAACGACTGACGCACTACCAAACAGAGATGGAAGGAGAAACCCCCCTGGGTGCCGCAGGTACCGAAATAAGCTCACCGTTCCGAGAGGATCAATTGGACTATTACACGCATAGAGAACTCAAACAGTTTTGCAAAGACCTTGGCATCGCTACCACCGGACTAAGCACAAAGGAAGACTTCCAGAAAGTACTGAAAGCCTGGGTCGAGACGGGGGCGCCCCCGACCCAAACGGAAGAAGGCTCTACCCATGAACAAACAAGCACCCCGGCGAGAAACAACGGGCCAGAGGGGAACCTGTCCTCCGAGGAACTAGCGGACCGAGAGAGAAGCCGCAACCACGAAATGGAACTGGCAAAACGAAAAATCGAGGGAGAGATAAAACTGGCAGAGAAGAAGTTAGCCGTCGAGCAGTTACAGCTACAAGGGGAACTCGAAGAGAAGAGACTCCAAAGGGAGCACGACGAAAAGAAACTCCAGCTAGAACACGAACGCGGCCTGAAGGAGATTGAGTGGCGGGCTAGACACGAAAAGTCACAGCCGCACGGGAATCCACAGCCCGCTCCCGCCGGGGAAACCAAAGTTCACATCCCCAAGGATGTGGTCAAGGAGTATTATAAGAACGATGATATCCAGCAGTGGTTTAAGGCCTACGAAGTCGCCATGACCTCTCACCGAGTCCCGCAGAAGGATTGGGGGGCTGGCCTATGGGGCCGGTTCTTAAGCGAAGGAAGGGACACTCTGCTCGATCTGCCCTCCGCGGTCATGAACTCCTACAGCCACATGAAGGAAGCCCTCGTGGGCCGGTACGGACTCACCCCCGAAATGTACCGACAACGGTTCCGAGATTGCAAAAAGATACCGGGCACCACGTGGGTCGAATACGTGAACTTTTACAGCCGAGCCTTGGACGGGTGGATCAAGTGCAGCAAGGTCTCCACCTTCGAAGAACTGTTCGATCTGATCGCCTGGGAACATTTAGCGGCCAATTGCTTTATAGAACTGCGCCAGCATCTCCTAGACAGTAAACTCACCGACCCTCGGAAGCTGGCCGTTGAGGCTGATCGTTGGGTGAACACCCGGGCCACCCGGGGCCCCGTGGGGGACTACGGCCGCCACAGTCAGGGTCCCCCCCGCCGGAGGGGCGGAGGGAACCACGGCCGACCAAGAGACTTTGCCGGGGGGTCCTCCACCAGCCCCCCCAGCAGCCCACCAGCGGCGGGTTCGGCCCAGTCTCCAGCCAGCACCGGAGCCCCAGGACGACCAGGTCCACGAGCTAGGATCACCTGCTTCCGCTGCCAGCAGCCCGGACACTACGCCAATGACCCCTAGTGTCCCCAGTATCAGCGAACCACCACGACCAACCCCCCGACCCGGCAGATGGCCTCCGTGGCTCTGGGGGAAGAAATGGAAGACTCCGAGGAATGGGAACCAGCGGCCATGGCCCTGGTCTCCTTTGGTGATCGAGAAATGGTCCCCGGGACACCCTTGCCCGCCAACACAGAAAAGTACCGACAGCGGGTGACCATCAACGGCCACCGAGTCGAGGGCCTTCGCGACACCGGGGCGAGTGTCACCGCGGTCCACCGCAGCCTAATTTCCGAAGACCAGATCCTAGCCGGAGCCCTCTGTCCGGTCGTATCCTCCGACAATTCTGAGAGCCTCTGCCAGATGGCCCTGGTGCCCTTCGAGTGGGGAGGGGTCTCCGGAGAACTGAAGGTAGCGGTCCGGACCTCGCAGCCCGTAGACTGCCTCCTGGGCAACGACCTGGAGAGTTCCCCGTGGGGGCAGGTAGAACGAAGAGCCCACCTGGAGATGATGGGCCTACCAGAATGGGTCTGCGCCACCACGCGCTCCATGACCGCACGAGTGGCCCCCTCCAAGGGCGGTGAAGCCCTCTTACCGAACACTTTCCCCGAGAGCAGGGACCCCCTACCAGAAGCCGACAACCCTCCTTCCGAGGAAGAAGGAGACACTAACCCAGGGGAAGGACCGGAACCTTCCGCCCCAGAGGCCCCGATGGAACTCGAAGAACTGCCCGAGTTGGCCCAGTGGCACTGCGAAGGGGGGCCCTCCCGCGAAGAGATCTGCCAGGAACAGACCACTTGCCCCTCCCTCGAGGGACTTAGACAACAAGCCGAAGCCCAGGTCGCCGGTGACCAAACCGGAACCCATTGGGTCTATTGGGACAATGGCCTCCTCTACAGCGAGCAAAAGTCCGCCGAGCTCGGCGCAGCACGAGTACTTGTGGTACCCCTGCGGTTCCGGAGCCTCCTCCTGGGCCTGGCCCACGATGTACCCTTGGCAGGCCACTTAGGCCAAGACAAGACATATCAGCGATTGGTTACCCACTTCTATTGGCCCAAGATGCGAGCGAATGTAGAAGCACACTGCAAATCATGCCTCACGTGCCAGGGCAGTGGGAAGAGTGGCGGAAAACGCAAAGCTCCCTTACAACCGTTCCCCGTTGTGAGTACCCCGTTCGAGCGGGTCGGCATCGACATCGTGAGACCCCTGGATCCGAAGACCGCCCAGGGCCACAGATTCATCCTTGTCCTGGTGGACCATGCCACCCGCTACCCCGAGGCCATCCCCCTCCGCACCGTGACGGCTCCCGTGGTGGGCCGGGCTCTCATGGGGATCTTCTCCCGTGTCGGATTTCCCCGCGAGGTTGTGAGTGATCGCGGCACGAACTTTATATCCCGCTACATGAAGTCCCTGTGGCAGCAGTGCGGAGTCACGTATAAGTTCACGACCCCCTACCACCCCCAGGGCAACGGCCTGGTGGAACGCTTCAACCGAACTCTGAAGGGAATGATCCTGGGCCTCGAAGAGCCCCTGCGCCGGAAATGGGACGTCCTCCTCCCTTGCCTCCTATTCGCGTACCGGGAGGTTCCCCAAAAGTCTCTGGGGTTCAGCCCCTTCGAACTGCTGTACGGACATCCCGTTCGAGGGCCCCTGAGCCTGGTCAAAGAGGGCTGGGAGACAAGCCCCCGGGGGACACCCCCGGATGTGTTCCGCTACATCCTGGCGCTCCGCAACCAGACAAGTAAGTTTAGAGAACTTGCAGAGGCTAACCTCGAGGCCAGCCAAGAAGAAATGAAGCGCTGGTATGACCAGAACGCAACCCTGGTCGAGTTCCAGCCAGGCCAGCAGGTTTGGGTCATGGCTCCGGTGAAACCCTGCGCCCTACAAGACAAATGGACTGGCCCATTCAAGGTGGTCGAACGGAAGAGCCAGGTCACGTATCTGGTCGACGTACAGTCCCCACGGAACCCCCTCCGGGTCCTCCACGTAAACCGTCTCAAGCCCCACTTCGTGAGGACAGAATTGAGTTTGCTACTGGCCACCGATGAGGGGGCAGAAGAAGACACTGAACCCCTGCCCGACCTCCTGTGCACGAAAGAACTGGACGGTTCCGTGGAGGGTGTGACACTGTCGGCCACCCTCACTCCCCAGCAGGCCGACGACTGCCGCCAGCTGCTCGGACAATTCGCAGACCTCTTCTCCCTCATTCCAAGGGTGACCGACTGGTGTGTCCACGACGTGGACACCGGCGACTGCCCGCCTGTGAGACACCGAGCCTACCGGGTGCCTGACCGGGTCCGCACCTGCATCAAGACCGAGGTACAGAAAATGCTCAACCTAGGGGTCATCGAGCCCTCCGACAGCCCCTGGGCCAGCCCGGTGGTTCTGGTCCCGAAGGCGGCCTCCCCAGGGGTCGCCCCCGAACTAAGATTCTGTGTAGACTATCGGGGGCTCAACGCGGTCACCCGGGCAGACGCTCACCCTATTCCCCGAGCCGACGAGCTCATCGACCGCCTGGGGGCCGCCCAGTTCCTCAGCACTTTCGACCTGACCTGCGGGTACTGGCAGATCGCTCTCACGGAAGGGGCGAAAGAGCGCTCTGCCTTCTCCACGCCAGATGGCCACTACCGCTTCAGGGTCATGCCGTTCGGAATGAAAAACGCCCCAGCCATGTTCCAGCGGTTGGTGAACAAGGTCCTGGCCGGACTCGAGGAGTTCAGCGCAGCGTACCTTGACGACATCGCCGTATTCAGCTATCAATGGCACGAGCATCTCCAGCACCTCCGACAAGTACTAATGGCCCTGCGCCGAGCAGGCCTGACAGTGAAAGACAGCAAATGCCAGCTCGGACAAGGCTCCGTGGTCTACCTGGGGCATCAGGTGGGCAGCGGCCAGGTCGCCCCTCTCCAGCCGAAGATCGATGCCATCAAGTCCTGGGAGCCCCCCACCACGCAGACAGAGGTTCGGGCCTTCCTGGGCCTTACGGGGTACTACCGGAGGTTCATTAAAAATTATGGTAGTATCGCAGGGCCCCTCACAGAATTGACCTCCAAGAAGCTTCCGCAGAAGGTGCAGTGGACCCCCCAGTGCCAGCAGGCGTTCGACGCCTTGAAAACCGCCATGTGCACCGCTCCCGTACTCAAGGCCCCCGACTACTCCCAAGAGTTCGTGGTCCAGACCGACGCGTCCGAACATGGCCTCGGGGCCGTGCTCTCGCAGTTCGATGACAAGGGCATTGATCAGCCCATAGCTTTCATCAGCCGAAGGCTGCTGCCGAGAGAGCAGCGTTGGAGTACTATAGAGCGAGAGGCCTTTGCCGTAGTCTGGGCCCTCAAGAAACTGCGGCCCTACTTGTTCGGAACCCAGTTTCGAGTACAGACGGACCACCGGCCCTTGCAATGGCTAATGCGGATGAGGGGGGAGAACCCCAAGCTACTACGATGGTCCATCTCCCTCCAAGGGATGGATTTCACTGTCGAACATCGCCCCGGGACGGATCATGCCAACGCCGACGGCCTGTCCCGGTTCTTCCGCTTCGGCGAGGAGAACCCCCCAGTGGATTGGTAGTTCTCCACGCCTTTCAGCTGGGGGGGACGCGTGTGAGACCGGCCTCACGGCGTGGCCCTCTCCATCATCCAGCCAACCTGCAACCACCCTCAAGACACGACATCCCCGACTCCGGCCGCCCCAGCCACCCCCGATCCGCGGGCCGGCCAGAGGCCTGACCAACTCACCACCCTACCACGCATGTCCAACCAAGGAAGCGGGAGCCTCAACACAGACCCCGAGGCGCCAGCCCAGTCACACCTCGGGTCGCCTTCCCCGGGAGGACTCAATCGGCCACCAGGCCCCTGGGGAGCAGGCGCCTCCCCTACCGAGCGTCTGGGGTCCCTCCCAGGCCCACCTGAAAAGACCAAAGAAGTGAGCGGCAGGAAATCCCGCCGAACCCCCTCCGTCACCCCAGTCCCCCCTCTGCGAGCACTCCGGACTTCAAAGAACCAGCGGAGTATAACAAGGGGTGCCGGAGAAACAAGGACTGAGAAGACCTGGAACCATCTGAGCCTGCAGACGCTGTCGCGGCTCCTGAACGCTGAAGTCACCTGGGCCTGCTGAGTGACTCGCGGCCTCTTGCTATTGAACCATCTGAGCCCTGCGGACTAGGTCGCGGCTCCCGGACACTGAACCACCTAGGCCTGCTGAGTGACTCGCGGCCCCCAGCTATTGAACCATCTGAGCCCTGCTGACGGAATCGCGGCTCCTGAACTCCGACCACCTGTGCCTGCTGAGAGACTCGCGGCGCTCCCCTTGAGGACGACTCGGGAAGAGATCGCCCAGAGACACGACACCCTCCGGCTCGAGGATTGTGAGCTTCCGCAGGGTATTTCGCAGAGACACTATCTTGAAAGACTGTCCCGCTACCCCCATTCCCCACGACTGACTTGTGGTACGTTGTGCCACTGCTGTACTATTCGCCTTTTGGGTCATAAAGATCCCTTGAAATCATCGATAAAAGAACTTATCGTCCTACAAAGAATACGTGTGGTGTCCCTCTGTGCACAGTGCAGTTCAGGGTGTGCGCGCCTGGTTCGGCTTATTTGGGAGAGGTGGGTCAAAGGGGTGGGCAGGACGTGTATCGAACCCCCTTCCGGCGAACGCCTTTCCAACATTATAAGACTATTATACGACACCAGTAGATTTTGACTGTGGCCCAACACTTCTTCCAGACTATGGGACAAGCCATCTATGAAGATCAGTCAGGGTGCTTGTTAAAAGTACCATCCACATGATCAAGGACAATGAGAAGTTATTTGCTTTCTCGCTACAAAATCCTGCAAACTGGTAAGCCCAAATATGGAGGCCCTTTGTGAGGGAATTGTTGCTTCTAACCCTGCGTTTCTATCATAGCTACCTTCATTAAGTCCTAAAAATTAAATTTTTCCACCAACTGTAGGGTCAATGAGCACTCTTATCAATTAATAAAAATCTTTTAATAAAGTGGGAATTAAAAAAATATTTATATGTTCCACCCTTTGGTCTACAAGAAAGTTTTTATTTTATGTTAAAAACAAGCTGACTAATTGAAAAACTGTTTTAAAAAGAATGCGTTTGCTCATCCATCAAACAGTGATTCCATTTAAAATTAAAACAACAAAGGTTAATGAAAAAGGGCTACACAAGCTGGAGGCATTTTAAGCTAATAACATTACAAATTAAACACAAGTAGTATCTGCTTTGAGATACAGTGTCCTGCACTGGAAATAGATTCAAAAAGAGCAAACAGTGTACAATTTTGACAGCATCACAAATAAAAAAACTGTTTAAAATCTAAAGTGCAATCATATATTAGTAAAAAAACGCCTTGGTTAAAAACATAAACAACATATGGGCTTCACGTGCAACCCAAATGAGAGTAACTGCAATTTCACAGGTGATAGCAATTTAAAGGACAAGGAAACAGGTTTACAGTTGTAATACACAAATCAGCCAGGAACGGTAGCCACAAAACAATACCCAGCCAAACAACCTCAATAACGAGAACCATCTAGTATTAGCACAGACTACAATTAACAAGATATACTTTTCCTAATTCGAATTGCACTCCATATATAAGAGGCTGTTCTATAGCATATAGTATGGTCCTCTACAGCACACAGGTACCATAGATCAGCTTTGTAATCCCTAATGCTGTTTTCATCAAAAATTAGTTTTGAGAAAAATTTCCATGAACCAACGTAAAAACGGCAGAATAATATAAAGTGCTGAGTGCTCTGTTTCGAGACTGCGTCACAAGGGCGCAGTAGCGAATCCCTGAGCCACTGGTTTAAGATGGGAAAGGCAGCAAGATGATGCCCAATGCCCAGCAGTAGCCTTGGAAGCACAAAGCAAAGCTGAGTATTGGTCACCAAGGAGAGATACAACTGGAAACCCTCGGGGTAGGCGTACGACGAATAGGAAACAATTGTCGGAGTATTGGCCTCAGCAAAAACCCTCCTATCCTTCCTAGCATCTAAAAAAGAGGCCTTAACTGCCTTTCTGTGTAAAGCCGGGATTCTATAAGGGGTTAAGAGCATAGGGGTATCAAACAATGATTAGGAAACTTCATTGATGTAAGATAGCCACAGGATATTAAAAACATAGTCTAACGCTAAACAGTCCATAATGATGGTTTTACTAAAAGCTGTTCCGAATTTAGCCCAAATGGAGTGCCAGAGTAAGATGGGTTTGAAAGGGAGCTAGTCCTCCAGATGGACTTCCTTGTGCACAATGGTGGGTGGAGTAGAGGTGGGGGTAGACCGCAAACGTTTAAAAAAAAACATGAAGAATAAACCCACAGCTCCCCTCCATACATTACATAGCAGCAGAAAAAGCTCTTGCTTTATAAATGTTGATCATTTCTCAAATGGGTCGACTGCCAAGTTTAACAGGAGAACCTTAAGGCTCCCTCATAAACTCTACTCATCTTGGATTGGGCATTTTGAAATATTGAGACCATAAACCATTGTGAGTAAAAAGGATCCCCAAGTAACAAAAATAATTAAGCTTCATGATAGGAATGCCCTTAATAAAAAGTGTCTTACACTTTTGGTTGGATCTGCCACAGGACATCGTAAATGTTTATCATTAATTTCCTAGTCTCCATAATGTCTGCAAAAGCTTCCATCAATCTCTGCAGCCCGACTAAGGTCCTAGACATTAGGACTGCTTCATCTGCAGGAGTACAGGAATAGGACATACACCAGCTATGGGCGAATTGGGCTGCAGAGCTTGCAATGCACCATCCACACCATTGATATAAAGGGAAAAACGAAAAGGGGCCAGGACGCCCCCTTGACTAACTTCCCTCCTGATTTTAAACGAGGGAGAGCATTCTCCATTGTGGCCGTAGCAAACATTGGAGGATAAACAGTCATACAACTAGGACAAAAAAGAAACAATATTCTTGGGGGCCTCAAGAGAGAGCAATGTGTGCCACACAATTATTCATCCAGCAGATCGAAAGTACTACTAAGTTTGGCAAAACACAAATGGTGGGTGCAGGACTGGCCTAAGTATATTTCTCAAATACCAGATCCAAATTCACGCACTGCTCCTCCATCCCCAACCCCTTCCTCAAACCGTACTGGGCCTCCAAAAGGATGGTGTTGTCAGAGGCCCTGAAAAATAGTGTTGAAAAGAACGAGATTGCTGATCCATCAAACAGTGATTCCTTTTAAATGAAAACAACAAAAGTGAATGAAAAAGGACTAGATAAGCTTGAGGCATGTTAAGCTGATAACATTACAAATTAAACACAAGCAGTAGCTCCTTTGAGCTACAGTGGCCTGCACTGGAAATTGATCTTTCAATCAATTTTTACAAAACGGCAGAATTCTCAATTCTCTGTAATGTGGAGAATGCGTTGATGCTGCCAGGGAGGAGAGTGGGTTGCTTATACCTCAATTAAGATTCCCATGGTGGAGAATTAAGTGTTTATCTTTTGCTTCAACTTGATAGATTCTGCACTTATAAAAGTAAATAGAACTTCAAGTTCATCCCCAAATATAGGGGTGCTGGTCAATGAGAAAAGCCATTTGAAAGAAGGCCGTTCTACCAGTCTAAGAAATTTAGCAAAGAAGCCTGGTGCTCTTTGGGACACTTCTTAGCAAAACCATAGTGGTGGATTTTCTCATGTAGTGAGCTTTTAGTCTTATAGGGCAGGTTTGTTTACTTTTTGATAGCATGACACTATATGTTTAACAATCCATCCGGTGCTGGACTGCTCTACATTGGCTATGCTGATTCTCATAAGGCTTTTAATAATAACTGAGAGCTGCTTAATGAATCTACTTTGACGTTTTGTTCACCTAGGTTGTGAATTGCTGGGATTGCTAAATTTTTGTTTAGTAACCAGTGCCAGATGGCTTGGACTTCAATGGCGGAGTCCTGCATCTCATGCACTATCACAATTGAAACATGGGCATGGTTGTAGTGCTGTTCACCTGTATCAAATGCAAACTGGCTAAAAATGATGCAGATTTCAGAGTAAGATGTATCACACTGATTTCCAGTAGATAGTGACATGGCTTGACAACCAGGCCGCATAACCATAAGATGCCAAAGATGAATAAGGAACTGTACACAAATGCACTAGAGATATACGATAAATAATGTTTGGGGTGTACATTTTGTGCCTTATCACAATACTTCTATTTTCTCAACTATCTGTTGTTATTTCATAATTCTAATAGATAGTATTTATATTAGATTATCTCATAAGAAACATTCTTATTATGTACAACAAAGCTGTGTGTGCACTGTTTGGGGTGGAATCTGGAGTAAGACTTCTCATTGTACCCTACAAGTTTCTCTGGTGGGTCTGTCATTTTCTAAGCACCTCTAATATTCAAATGTGAAAAGCTGAAAGGAGAGGATGGAAAGCGAGTGTCTGTCGTCCTTTTCTCCATGCCTCTACATGCCTCTGGTGGCTCAGGAGCTACACTTCAATACATTGTATATTTCAAAGACCAAGTGCTTTGTACCCAATTGATGTTTGATATTGTAGTTTCAGATGGAAAGGCACTTCTGCCAGTATATTCTTTTTAAAGCACCAGCAATTGAGGGCAATAGAAGCAGTTTGCCTTCCCAGTTTTCTGACTTTTAACTCTATTGATCCTCCAGGCACTGGTGTAGTGCACACATGTCAAGCCTTGCATTCAGCAATACAGAAAAGCAAAAATGGATGGAGCCAGCAAAGTCTGATATGTAGTGAGATGAAGAAAAGTCATCATTCAGAATTTCTGTTATACAAAAATCAAATGCTCTTCGAAAGGGTTCAATTTTCCTCCATGGTATTTAAAGTGGACACCAGGATCCGTATTAAATAAAATGTGCACTATCTGTGTTTGCACCATAGCACACCTTTAAAAAGGTGCGCCGGGCACAAACAGGGACAGTACAACCTAGTACAAGTAATGCACTAACCCCAGGACAGGTGCAAAGTTGTGCTGCCCCGAGAGCTGGGCATTAGTGAAATACGGAGCAGCTTTTTTGAATCAGCCACTCCGTCTTTCTCTGTGCTGGGGGCACCCCCAGCAATTTACAGAGACGACAGAGACCCCCCTGTAGGCTATCTGTTTATTACTACAGTGCCCGGTGGTTGAGGGAGAAAACAGTTGCACTTGCCCATAGTTCCCCTGGGGCACTGCATATAATATAGTCCCAGATAATGCATGATTCGTTGTGGGGTCTGTGTGTAATCGTATAGCCTATCTTAGGTGGGCCTAAACTCATTTATGAACAATTTGTTTTGATGATTTTAAAACTTTTACTCATTTAGTGCATGTTCTAGGCCTACCATTGGGGCACACAGGGGCTACTGGGCCCAACCGTGGTGGCTGACGCCTTTAACTCCTGATTGCCCGTGGACCAACTTACTGAAGAAGCTGAGCAATTGGGCCTTGTACCCCTTCTGCACTTGACGCTCAGCGGTAGCTGTGGACGAGCAGTCAAGGTCTCCCTTGGGGAGGAAGTGTAGATACAGGTTAGTGAACGTGACACAGTAATGTCACTAAATCAATGTCCAGTCAAATACTTGCTTTTTTAAGAAAAATAAGTATTTTATTTCTAACTCTACACATTCTACACATTAAAAGGAATAATTACATTTATAAGAAACAACACAATACCCTTGAGGTTGGGGCTCTGTGTTTGCCTAGCAAATCTGTGTCCCCCCTCATCCTTTTAACATGGCCGGAGTTATTTTCCATTCACTGGTGGCCACCTGCAGGGAAATATCATTACTAGGCCGTACTCAAGAGTTCTCCTTTAACTCTTTAGGAATTGGATAAAAAGTGTATATGGTGCTGCAGCAACATCAGCAGCAATTGCCCTGGGGCCCAAAAACCCAATCAAGTCTTACTAGCCCCTGAAGCACGGAAGCGTTTAGCATTGCATCGAGAGCCCTGACCACGGGCACTTGCAAGCTCTGATCCTATTCGGAGAAGTTGGGCTGTTCGCGGTCACGTGGTAGCACCCACCAGGTGCAGGGATCTCTACCGGGCGGCTCTGTTGGCTTTTCTCAGAGACGGGAGATGCTCTCAGCCTGCGAAGATGCGGTAAGACGACCCTCCCCACACAGGGTGTTGAGCAGATCCGTTTCTCCAGCTCCCAAATGGAGCCCAGCTAGGGTGCAACATCTTCTGCTGTGTCTCGGGGTCAGTCAGGACCCGTTCCTGATGTGCTGGCTTGACCTGCTGATCGCAGCTTCCATGGTTTCCCGGGCAAAAGTCCAATCTTCCTGGCAATGCTGTTACCAGCATCCCCTCCTGGCATGCGGCATTGCTGAGGTACCTTAATAATCAATCGCAGACTCCTCCTGTACTATGGCCCATACCATGGCAGCACCTCCCCCCTAGGCACAGAGGGTCACCGCTAAGGTGGTCACAAATCTCAGAGCGCTTGTAGCAATCACTTCAGCGGTGGCCCCCTCTGGCATATGGGATCCCTGCTAGACTGCGGTACGGGCTTGGCTCTTCCCGCATGGTGCTCAATGCATGGATCAGTCCACAGCGGCCGTCTCTTAGCATACGGGGGTCACCGAATCATTCCTGCACAAAGGCAACAACCCGATTGGTACACCACCACTTTCTCACATCTCATCAGGGATCCTTTCTGTAGGGCTCCCCTTGGACCTCGCTCCATCCAACACTCCTCTTTCTCACAGGGAACACTGGCCTTGGCAAGCAGGCAGGTGATGGTACTCCAGGCTCCAGGGCAGGTGGTCTTGGTTTCCCTGGTGATATCCCCTCACCCAGCAGGGAGGCTAGCAGGGAGTGGCTAACAGTCCTGGTCACTGGCAAGAGTTTTGCAAGGCTTCTCACACAGTCCATCTGGCTACTTGGCAGATGACACATTTTGGGTCTCAACCTCCCCTTCTTATAGTACTTTTCCAAACAACAAATGAAAGGTAGAGTCTCAGCCTTTGAAGTTTGATGTTGGGGTACTGTTTCTTTTGAAGTGTACACTTTTTATTCTCTTCTTTCCTCTTGAAAGGCTTTCTGTCACAGCAGGAAAGACTGTGAAGCTGACTGTCCCAGAACACAGGCCATGAGAGTGACTGGAGTTCACACCTGGATGTCAGCCACAATGATATGTGCATCAAAAGGTTCATCCCAGGCTCCCAGCCCAACTTTTTATGATTCTCTTATCAGCCCCTTATTATTCCCGAGATGTGTCTAGGCCCCTTACTTGTGATCTATTTCTGAATTAAAGAGCAACCTTTTGATGTGTAAAGGGGAGTCTGTTTCTCCCTCCCTCCAGTGTGTGTCCTACACAGCGCACAGGAATGCAGCAATACACAAATTTGTCTGGGAGCATTTTTCTCTTCCTCATGTTCACCAGGCAGCCTTGGGCTTCCCAGAATGGATCTCATGGACCTCCATGTAAAGTACCATTGCAGGCACACTTGTATTCAGTGTACATTCAAATCACACATACTGTCCAGGGCTGTTACCTCCATGCATTGTGCCACTACAGACAGATACATTCAGCACACATTTTCACTCTGCGCACATTGTTAAGTACTGTAGCCTTTCTGTATTGTATCAGGATGCGCTATTTACAAACACACACACTGTCAGCATACACAATCACCATGTGCATACTACAAAACACTTCACCAATCATGTATTGTACTTCTTGTAAGCGCATATACACCCAGCATGTCTCATGTAATGTGTTTGTCACAGGCATATATATACTTAGTACATGCACTAACTATTTATGTACGACTCAGTACTGCTCTACCCCTGTACGGTACCCTTCCCTGGCATAGAATACATCCAGCACACAGTCACCCACCTGGGGCCGTATTATGCATTGTGATTGTTGGCGCCCAGCGCACCTTTTAAAAGGTGCGCCCGGCACTACCAATCACAATGCTGCGCCCTATTATGATGTATGCCCTGCCCCCAGGGCAGCTGCGTACTCGCGCTGCCCCCAGGGCAGCGCATACATATGAAAACACGGAGCAGCTGCTCCGTGTTTTCACAGTGCTGGCGGCACCCGCCTGCACTTTTACAGGGTAATAGAGATCCTCTTGCAGGCGGGTGCAGTCAGTGACTGCACCCACCTGCAAGGGGATGTCTGGGGGGTTCATGGTACCCCCTTTACTCCCTGCAGAGGGCTACTCTCAGGAGGCGCACTGACAGTGCGCCACCTTTTAAATGGCGCACTGTCAATGTGCCTCCTGAGGGCTGCTTTGACTCTGCGCCAGTAATATGGCGCGGGAGCAGAGTCAAAGGAATTCCCTCATTTGAATAGGGCACACACCTATGCAAATGAGGGAACACCTTCTGAAGGTAGCACTGGCGCTTTAAGTGTGTCAGTGCTATCGGCATTATAGAGGGGATGCACAAGCGTCTGCACCCCCTTCTATAATACCAAAGTGCCCCGGGGGCGCGCAAAGCGGGCGCAAACGCCTATTGCGCCTCCAGGGCACTTATTGTAATACGGCCCCTGATGTATGGCTTTTAGTACATGTAAACTTTATCGGGTTGTATATATGCATTCTGCACTTTTATGGTCTGACAACCTAAATAAAGTTTATTGAATTGAATTAAATATATCAAAGGTGAGTTAAGCAGACAGCAGCAGAACTTCAAAAGGGTGAGTGAGCCTGTAGGCCTCACTCCAGTGACACAGGGTAAAAAGGACCTGTGCACTCCTACTGATCACTATACAGAATGCTGCCACCACCATTGTTGTGCTGCTTAACTCTTGATGAAGGCGGTACATTTCTGCGATAATGAGGGTAGAACTTTGGGCACCCCCGTCCAACAAGACCACAATCTGAGAAACAGGCCTGTGTCATGGTGTACACGCATGATCCATGTCTGCCTATGACAACAACAATCAGCATTAGGGATGCAGACAACAGGACAGATGGGCACCCAGGACTGGGGTACATGTCCTTTACCATGTGGAAGACTTTTCCATCCCAACAGTTCCAATGTACATCGTATAAAGGTTAAAAAGTAACAGTGCAAGTACACGTTCCTGCTTTAGGCCTGTATTTATGTAGCTATGTGTGGATACAATATGACCATTCCCAACCTTAATTATCACCCAATTATCAGAATATATCAGAATATAAAGAGATTATGGCCTTTAGCAGTGCTGAGTTGAAGCCCCACCTCATAAACTTTGACCAAAAAATATGGCAATCGGGTGGGTGGGGGGGTGGCTGGGGAGTGGACGGGTGGGTAAGGAATTGTTTTAAACGCACTATGTAGCGTTTCATTGCACACAACCCACATGTTGGGTATTTTTGCTAAATGCATTCTGTTTTGTCTTGTCTAATAAACCAATAAAAAGATTTAAACCTAAAATATGACTGTCAACACATAAAAATGCAGTTCTGTAACCAATGAAACAGGCATACACAGGTCTATTTTCGGGGAGAGTGGAGTTGCATGCTAAATATGACAAGGCTAGGATATTGTCAGTATTATTACAATTTGGCCTAAAGCCCGTTTGGTAAAATGGGATTAAGTATTACTATTCTGTCCAGTTCTCTACTTCTCCCTGTAAAATGTTGGCATAGCCTTTTGCTTCTACGTCCTGTAAGACGATAAGGTAATAATTATCAGGATCACTTTTGACACCTTTCTTGAAAATAGATTGAAAAATAGACCCCTTCTAGGACTCCAGGACTTTAATCTGCTCTGTTAAGCAGCTTTGCATTTCACATAAAGCCAGTCACATCAATGGTCGTTCCCTGCTTGTAAGAGGTATCCAATATTTTATTTGGACCTGGACCTCAATTAGTTTTGATTGACTTCATTACAGTGTGAGTAGTTTGAATAGTCAATGGATTATAATCAGAAGGTTGGACATCAGTGATCCTTGGCAGCTGACTTATAACGGTAGATAGGGTGTGGTCTGGTCTGGGATAAAGCTCTGTATGAGACCTACACTGCTTCGCATACTATCAATGTGATTGTTATACAATATATTTTCGAACTGCCAGAATTTCGCCTGGTTCTTTCAACGTACAAGTTTTTGGTTGTCCTTCACATTTTGCATACAATGACCCTCCTCCCCAGGTTGGTTGTATGAATATTCTAGTCAAAAATAGTGTCTTTACAAAAATACTGTTCATTTGGAGCTAGAATTTCTATTAAGAACTCACATAGGATAAACAATATTTAGTGTGCAACATGTATGTCAGACAAGAAATGAGTTACCTGTAACTTCAGTTTTCTAACATAGGAATCTTTCATATATTCTCATGCTTGAATCATTCATTATCGTCATGTTGGGAAATACCAATACATTTAAATAGCAGTAAACTGTATTAAAAGTCCCATAGGCCTGAACAACGTTTGTCTAGTACCACATACACCACATTTGAAACAACTCGAACCTCAGCCAATGAGGTGGAAGCACCATCTCTCCTACTTTACCTAGAGGCCACCATTGCTCAGATTTCATATCTCAAGTGTGAGAAGAGTAATAAGGAATGAGTCTCTTACCAGGGAGAAGGGGTGGCTGCACGTGAATATATGAAAGATTGCAATGTTGGAGTAATGGAGTTACAGGTAAGTGGCTCATTTCTTCTTCTCTAGCAACTTTCATATATTCAAATGCTGAATCAAAGTAGCAAGCAGTATACATTTAAAAAACATAACAAAATCAATGCCTTTGTTCCCACAGGCCCATACTAATGGACTGTTGTACTTTATGCCCAAAATTGTGGGTACTATGTTTTGTTCTGCCTTTTTTGAAAAACCATAAATAAAGTTAAAAGAAATAATAATAATAATAAAAGTGGAAAGCAAGCTCGCCTCTATCAAAATAGGTTTCTGAGAACTGCCAGTCTCACTGCTGTGTCAGCTTCTGCATCCATGTCGAGACAGTAGCGCTTCATGAACGTGTGCCTGCTCTTCCAGGTAGCAGCAGCTGTCTCACAAGGGCACACCAGCATAGAGTACTGCAGTTGATGCCATGCTCCTGGTGGAATGCGTCTTCACTCTTCCCTGGAGTGGACACTAGGCCTTGGTATGACAGAAGATGCTGCAGGCTGAGAACCAACCTGCTATCCCCATTTAAACAGGGAACGACCTCTACCTGGCTGTCCACAAGACACCAACAGGAGATCTGACAAGAGTAGTATGTAGTTTGTTTTTTCGATGTAGACCCTGAGGCTTCTACGTAAGTCTAATTAATGTAATGATCTTTCTACTAATGTCATTGATTTTGGAAATAAAGATCGTAGAATGACTGGTTCATTCAAATGAAAGTCAGTTGGAACCTTGGGTATAAATCTGTGATTTTTTACTTGGGATGACTCTGTCTTTAGTGAATTAGAGGAAAGGTTGCTGATGGTGAATACTTGCATTTTAGAGAAGCCTAATGTATTGGTTTACAAGAAGGTTGAATTAACTAGTTAAGGACAGTATTGAGCGCCCATGGGACCCATGGGCATCATACAGGCGGAAATGCCCTGAAAAGTTCCTTCATACATTACTTAATGATCAGTTGCGAGAACAGAGAAGATGACAATGGATTTGTTCTTAACTCGATATCGCAGCCAGATGGACTCTGACTGAAGAATATTTGAGACCACTCCTAGCCAAATCCAACAACTATGGAAATATATGATGAAGTTCTATTTGAAGTGAATGAAAGTCCTTACTCTTGCACCACACACAGAAACATTTCCACTTAGCGTTGTAGGTTTTTGAAGCTTTAAAAAATATGCCTGTGCTAGGATGTTTTTTCAGTCTTGCGGTCAGGTACCATATTGTCAGGTTCAGTGACTTGAGATCATGTTGCAGTACCTCTCCATGATGCTTGAGAGGAAAATGTAGAGAACTTTTAGATAAATGGCTCGACATGCAGGCAGCAGCAGTAGTTCATTTTACCAGTATTGGCGTGGCCACGCCGGGCAGTCACGATCAGGGTGCAATGATCTATCTTCGCCTTCTACAACAGTCTAGGGATTTAGTGAAATGGAGGAAACACGTAGCCAAAGATTTTGGACCAACAGATCAAAAGGAATTGCCCATTGTCTATGAATGCTAAATTCCTCTACCGAAGTACTCACATTTCTTGTTGCTCAGTGTAGCAAAGATCTCGGTCATGGGTTAACACCATTGTTGACATATTAAATCCACTTGGTTCTGATGTAGTTCACATTCATGGCAGTCTGAAAGTTGTAGACGGAGTGCATCCACCTGAAATTTTAGTGACTTGGCAAGTGCTCAACGATGGTTTTGTGAGCAATGTTGAGAGAGGTCAGGGCCTCGTCCCCCCTTGTTTGGCTATGTAGAACAAATATGTTGTATTGTCTGTTCTACTTAGAGCTGTTTGACCTGCTATTCTTGGGAGGAACGCTAGAAAGCCTAAGTATATGGCCTGGAGTTCCAGCACATTGATGTGAAGCATTCTTTCTGCATCTGACCAGAGGCCTCTTGTTGAAAGTTCTTGCAGGTCAGCTTCCCAGACATATGTCGATGGACACATCCGTTGTCAGTACAATTCTTTTTCTTACAGGTTGGGAAGAGAAACCTGTTACATTTGTTGGGCAGCTCCACCACAAAAGTGCCTGTTTCAGGGGGCATAGCCAGGCCGGGGACCAAGAGAGATGTGCACCGTCTAAGCTCTAAGCCTCAGGCTGGTTAATGCTCATCAAAAGCATGAGTCCAGTATAGTAATTGCTGACACCATATGGTGGAAACCACCCTCAAATGAAAGAAGATGTTGGGAGCTGGAGATCTTACTGAGAGTTGTTCTGGTGAGCCTGTAAGCAGGTCAGAACACTGCCTGCGCAGCGCCTCCCAAGATGGCCGACGGCATGGAGTTGCGGTAAGCAGCAGCCCCGGATGATCAGTGACTTTGAGATGTGCTAGTTGTGGTCTCGTCCATGTCTCTACTTATGGGGCACCACCAGTGGGAGGAGACACCAGGAGCTGTGTGGCAGTATGCCAGCACAAGTGCTGTGGGATCACAATACCCTACAAACGTGAAATATGTCATTAATATTCTTATGCTTAACGCACAAGCCCTAAACTCCCCGCTGAAATGCAAAACATTATTTAAATTGTTACATTTTAGAGATAGAGACTGCCTTCCTACAGGAGATCCACTTGAGACATGGGGATGTTTCTATACTCTATTCCCCATTGTACCCATTGCAATTCCATCCACCTAGTCTCCTGAAGACCCTGGTGTGGCCATATTGCTTTAAAGGGGGCTGAAGTTCAATACCATATCTACCCATAGGGCCAAGGAAGGTTAGCTCCTGATCCTTAAGGGATTCTTGTAACAACCAGGTCAATATGACCTGTATATATTGCCCAGCAGAACAGAAATCTCAATCCACACAGAATTCTTCAAGATACTGGTCAGCCTGACAGAGGGTATTTTAGTATTGGGGGCAGACTTTAATATGGTCATTGATACCACGATGGATCAATCTCATGTGAGATACGGAGTAGCTGGTTCACCGGCTCCCCTACTAGAAGGCATTAGATATCTCGACCTTACAGACGTGAGGGGTACACCATCCTCAAGTAAAAAGGACTTAAAACTTTTTTCCAGCATGCACAGACCCTCTTCTAGGATTGATATGTTCTGCACGCAAAAACTCCACATAGGACAGTTTCCCAATTGTCACATAGGGACACAGGTCCTGTCTGAAAATGTCCTGGTACTTCTTCAATACGGTACGGCAACAACTAGAGTGCCTCC
This sequence comes from Triturus cristatus, assembly GCF_964204655.1. Lineage (NCBI taxonomy): Eukaryota > Metazoa > Chordata > Amphibia > Caudata > Salamandridae > Triturus > Triturus cristatus. The sequence goes on along the minus strand of NC_140593.1, from coordinate 676,640,204 downwards.
ATTTAATCAAAGGCACATGAACACGGTGGCATTCAGGAACTCTGTGGTTCAAAAGGTGATAAGAGAAACTGTTAGACATTATTTCCAGGAGAATGATGAGACTTTCACATTCCTTTCGACTAGGTAAGATGCAGTTGAAACAGTGGTGCGAGGTGAGTTTTTATCTCAACAAACAAGGGGGAATTAAAACTGTGTTTACTGGGTGAATCCTCTAGGAAAATGCTGTGGACACAGCAAGAATATTAAGAACAAGCATTTGCAATGCAATAGGTCTCGCATTATAAAAGTGTGAGCAGTTGGCATTGCTAATAATAATGCAACACTAGCTATTGGCATTTTAAATGATAATGGCATTTATTTATGTGTTTGTTTTATAAAATAGATAAAAAAGGCATTGTCATGAAAAATGCCAATAGCTTAAACTTTTGCAAATGCGAGACCTATTGCATTGCAAATGCTTGTTTCAGTACTGCAGGCTTTTTTAAAGTTTTAGTCACTACTCAAAATGAAATCCATTTTATCAGCGTTGCCAGTGCTCCTTTATGTTTAATGCCATAAATGAAACACAATCTTCTAAGCAGAGCTAAATAGCATCTCCAGCCCAGATCACAATGTCTCACTTCATGCTGGACATTGAGCACCCTGTTTTCATGCAGTGCCAAGACGGGGTGAACTAATGCACAGACTGAGGTCTGTCAGCCTGCGAGGCTCAAAGCATTCCTTGCAACAGTCCGCTGTGTCAAGGTATTGCCATGTGTACAGCACACACTCTGCAACAGCAAGTGGTTTCAAAGTTGGGGGTGACTTCCCAAACTTTCCCGAGGTGTTCATCGTGTTTGGTGACAGTGTATTTATGCTGACAGCCCAAAAAGCTGTTTGTGGTTGTGTGTGTGTGTGTGTTGTGTGTGTGTGTGTGTGTGTGTGTGTGTGTGTGTGTGTGTGTGTGTGTGTGTGTGTGTGTGGTTGTGTGTGGTTGTTTGTGTGGTTGTGTGTATGGTTGTGGTTGTGTGTGTGTGTGGTAGTTTGTGTGTGGTTGTGTGTGTGTGGTTGTGCGTGTGGTTGTGTGTGTGGTTGTGTGTGTGTGGTTGTGTGTGGTTGTGTGTGTGGGTGTGTGTATGTGGTTGTGAGTGTGTGGTTGTGTGGTTGGTTGTGGTTGGTTGTGTGTGTGTGTGTGTGGTTGTGTGTGTGGTTGTGGTTGTGTGTGTGGTTGTGGTTGTGTGTGTGTGGTTGGTTGTGGTTGGTTGTGTGTGTGTGGTTGGTTGTGTGTGTGGTTGTGGTTGTGTGTGTGTGGTTGTGGGTGTGGTTGTGGGGTTGTGTGAGTGTGTGGGGTTGTGTGAGTGTGTGTGGTTGTGTGTGTGTGTGTGGTTGTGTGTGGGTGGTTGTGTGTGTGGGTGGTTGTGTGTGTGTGTGTGTGTGTGTGTGTGTGGTTGTGGGTGTGGGGTTGTGGGTGTGGTTGTGTGCGAGTGTGTGTGTGGTTGTGTGTGTGAGTGTGTGTGGTTGTGTGTGGGTGGTTGTGTGTGTGGGTGGTTGTGTGTGTGTGTGTGGTTGTGTGTGTGGTTGTGGGTGTGGTTGTGGTTGTGAGTGTGTGTGTGTGTGGTTGTGTGTGTGGTTGTGTGGTTGTGTGTGGGTGGTTTTGTGTGTGGTTGTGTGTGTGTGTGGTTGTGTGTGTGTGGTTGTGTTTGTGTGGTTGTGTGTGTGGTTGTGTGTGTGTGGTTGTGTGCATGTGTGGTTGTGCGTGTGGTTGTGTGTGTGGTTGTGTGGTTGGTTGTGGTGTGGTACTGTAAACTTCGGAACCATGTTGGTAGCATGGTCCTACCCTGCCGATTTTGGTATCAGCGAACCGCAAATGACTAAAGCGGTATGTATGAGTGTTTTCGTCATGTTTCACCGATGAATTCACCGTGTATACGATACTACATGTCGAACCCTCGGGTTCCATTTTAAAAGGGTAACCATTTTGTGGTTGCCCTCACATAGGCTGCGCATTGAGGCCATGCCTAGGCCTAAAGGACACGCAATCTTTCTTTGACTTCTTCGTGACCTATGCAAACTGACTCCGCTGCCCGAGGTCAGTCCTGCCCGGCTGGTTCCTTTTACTGCGGCCTTATGGGATTAGCATCAGGGCCCAACACATCATAAAGTCGTGTATCCCACGCGACTCCTGACTAATCCCTTTCACACCTGACTCTGTTTCCTACTTTATGGCTCGTTTTACGAGGAGGAGGTGTCCGTTTTATTGGGGTCTGCTGATATCTGATGAGGGTTCTGAGCCTCGCTGGGTAAATAATTACGTGCTGACCGAGCTGAAATGTGGGATTATCATCATGACTGTGCTCTTTCTTTGAAGCGAAAATATGTGAACGACCACTTGTAAAATAGGGGCGGTGTTGCCCAGAGCGTAATATTCTGTATGTAAGAAAAGACTGGTTTTTGGTTGGGAGCAGTCTCCTGAGAACATACATCGTGTTGTACTTCTCGGATACCTGTGATTGGTCTGCAGCCAATAAATACGGTCTTTGACTTCACCTAGAAGACTCTGTGTTTCTGTGGTCTGAAACTGGAAGAACATGAAGTCTTCGGGTGTGTCCCCTGGCACCGCTGGGTTGGTTCTGTAAAACCCAGTACTTCAGTGGTTGGTTGTGTGTGTGTGGTTGGTTGTGGTTGGTTGTGTGTGTGTGGTTGGTTGTGTGTGCATGGTTGTGCGTGTGGTTGTGTGTGTGTGGTTGTGGGTGTGTGGTTGTGTGTGTGTGTGTGTGGTTGTGTGTGTGTGTGTGGTTGTGTGTGTGTGGTTGTGTGTGTGGTTGTGTGTGTGTGGTTGTGTGTGTGTGGTTGTGTGTGTGTGTAGTTATGTGGTTGTGTGTGTGTGTGGGTGTGTGTGTGTGTGTGGTTGTGTGTGTGGTTGTGTGTGGTTGTGTGTGTGCTTGTATGTGCGGTTGTGTGTGTTTGGTTGTGTGTGTGTGTGGTTGTGTGTGTGTGGTCGTGTATGTGTGTGGTTGTGTATGTGTGTGGTTGTGTATGTGTGTGGTTGTGTGTGTGTGTGGTTGGTTGTGTGTGTATGTGTTGTGTGTGGTGTGTGTGCGTGTATGTGTGTGGTTGAGTGTGTGTGTAGTGTGTGTGTGGTTGAGTGTGTGTGTGGTTGTGTGTGTGGTTTTGTGTGTAGTTGTGTATAGTTGTGTGTAGGTGTGTGGTTGTGTGTGTGTGTGGTTGTGTGTGTGTGGTTGTGTGTGCTTGTGGTCGTGTGTGGTTGTGGTTGTGTGTGGGGGGTTGTGTGTGGGGTTGTGTGTATGTGTGGTTGAGTGTGTGTGTGTGTGGTTGTTTGTGTGATTTTGTGTGTAGTTGTGTGTGGGTGGTTGTGTGTGCTTGTGGTTGTGTGTGTGTGGTTGTGTGTGTGTGGTTGTGTGCATGTGTGTGTGGTTGTGTGCGTGTGTGGTTGTGTGCGTGTGTGGGTGTTTGGTTGTGTGTGGGTTGTGTGTGTATGTGTGTGGGTGTGGTTGTGTGTGTGGTTGTGGGTACGGTTGTGTGTGTGGTTGTGGTTGGCACATCACATGGATGTTTAATTAAGGAAATGCATGGTAAAGACAGACACACTTCTCCTTTAAACCAGGCAGCGGGGTCTTCTTTTCAGGTGAACTGACCCCATTCTCCCCAAGCCCACCAGTAGAAAACAAACGCTCATTCAAGCTTTTATAAACACATGGACACTCCGTAGAAAATTGAAAAAGAAGCAGGCAATAGCACCAAGCACAGGAATCTCTTTTCAGGCTTGAAAACTATGCAGAATATAAAAATTCATAAATACAATTTAGACCATGTGAATCTTCCCTCAAAAACAACAAAACTGTTTAATTAATGTTTTTTATTGTGTGAGGATGTTTCTAAATAAAGTTTAAACATTTGATCATACCAAAGACTATAAAGGGGTGGAAGTCGAGATTTTAAAAGAATGTGATTTAATTACTGAAAAACTAAGCCGACAGCATCTTATTTGTTCTACTGTTCTAAAATACCATGCGGGATGTTTGGCGAAAAAGTTTAAGCATTTGAAGATGCAGACAAACATATTCAAACAAAGAGTTTTGAAGCGACGGGCTTATTTTAATATTTGTACAAAATATTAACTAGTCAACGTACATTTACTGAAATCGCCAGTGAAACACACGTACACTTATTCAGTTTGGCTCAATGTGGTCTTCTGCCACAAAAAAACCTGTATTAACTTTCCAGATGTGCACGCCATCAAAACAGTTTTCAAGAGGCCCGCTGTGGGGTAAATTTAGTATTCGTCACGTTTTGATGCATTCTTTCACATGTTAGAAGGGAAACAGGAAGCATGGCCAGAGAGGTCCAGGTAGTGTTTAATTACAAGAAAAAAATGCTACCGCCGGCCACAGCTTGCAGTGCATGTGCGCAAGTGGTGCACGTGCAGCAGTAATCACGCCATATGGCGCCTCTGCTGAAGCGCGCTCCCGCGCACATGCACTGCAAGCTGTAGCCGGCGGTAGCATTTTTTGAAGCCCTTACTAAAGTCTCTCCGAGCAGCGCATGCGCGCTGACTCAGCGAGACCTAAAAAGGACAAATAGTCACTAAATATTGTGCAGAATAGGTACATAGCGAGGATCTAGTCTGAGGGTCCCAAAAAAAATCCGTCCTCTTTTATCGAAATCATCTGGAGGAAAAGGTGTTGGCTGTGTTATATAAGCAAGTGTTGAAGCTTGTTCCTTCTCTTCAAAAATCTAAATACAGCTTAAAATATATCACCTTTGGCAGCAAATCTTACTTTGTTGCTGCCACCCCCGTTTTCAATCTGAAAGAAAACCAATCTAACTTCAGAAAAAGACTTAAAACCCCGTTTTTTCCCTTACTAATACATCTCAAATGCAGTCTCCGTTCAGCAAATTCAATCAATTGAGCATTTAGTTAGCATCTTGATCTCCAGGGTGGCAATGCCTAACTTCGCACATACCTAATTATAAATAGACAGTCAAAGGTACCTGTTCTGTACCTACTGATGAAAAAGAAACGAAAAAACAGGAAAATGCTATTTCTGTATTTAAATTTAATCCAAAAGTTTAGGATACTAGCATTGCATTAAGGTTTACGTTAGCACCATTAGATAGATTAGATGTCCGTAATACACCTAAAGAATTCATACTTGCGTATTTTTAACGCAGCAAAAATCAGAGGTTGTTGTATGTTATCAAAGAATAGGAAGTACTGCATGCAATCTGCATCACGTGTTTTCTCTGACTGCAAGGCAGTAGCAGTACAAATATTCATCTAGTTGTACTACAAAGACTGGCTAATAAAACCAGTTACTTTTTTTTTTTTTTTTTTTAAAAGACCTTTCAATCACCTACCAGACACTGCAACATCTTAGTCTCCAAATAGACATCAGCAAATCCACATCATTCCAAGTGCTGAGTATTCAAAGCCAGGGGGCTACACTAGACACACAAGAAGAATAACTGTTTCACATGAAAAACAGACTTGCTGCCATCTGGAAAATATGCTTGTTTCTTAAGTTGAACCATCACTTACTTGGCTCCAGGTTGCCTTGCACTTTTCATAGTCCTACATGCATGGTGGAATATTTGACCACAGCAATTACTGCTTGTTGACTAATGTAGTCAATGGCCAGACAAATGGAAAGACCCCTTGGAGCTCTACACAATTTGCCATGGTGGTGTCAACAGAAAAACATGATGAAAGGTGTCTGCCCCAAGAGTAACTAATCCTCTCTCTCGGTCTGTAAACCATAACAGATGCTTCAATTATCTGATGTCGTGTTGGGGGTAGGCGGCAGCATTTTTCCCCCAGCTTTTTTCTTTGTAAAGAAATAGATGCTTGTTTCTATTTCTTTACTTTTGCTATAATCGCGGAGCCGGCACTTTACTTTTAACATTAAAAGTAAAGCGCCGGTGCCGCGATTATAGCAAAAGTAAAGAAATAGAAACAAGCATCTATTTCTCTACAAAGAAAAAAGCTGGGGGGAAAAATGCTACCGCCGGCCACAGCCTGCAGTGCAAGCACGCGCCCGCGCACATGCACTGCATGCTGTAGCCGGCGGTAGCATTTTTTGAAGCCCTCCTTACTTAAGGTCTCCGCCAGACCAGCGCAAGCGCTGGGTCAGGCTCGACCTAAAAAGGGGATAAGGCTGAGGCACTTCTTGCCTATAAAATAAAACTACACCATAGCAGGAACAATATCCCACCATAAAAACTTCCCAAGGGCAGAAATATACAGATACAGAAGACATCCTTAAGGTGTTTCATGACAGTTTTCATGTGCTTTAAGCCACAGAGTCCCTGTCTGACTTGGAAAAGACAGCTTAATTACAAGAAATAACCTTCAATCCTAACTCCTCTGTAGGAAAGTGCCCCTTTGACATGGTTATCCCCCACTTTTTGGTATCTGGTGGAATTTTGACTGAAAGTGTGCTGGGTTCCTGCCAACCAGGTCCCTAGCAACAGTGTTCTTTCCCTAAATCGTACCATTGTTCCACAATTGGCAAAACCTTTGGGATCCCTTGTACCTAGGACACTAAACTAAAGAGGGTCTCTAAGGGTTGCAGAACAAATTGTGCCACCCTTAGGGACCCCTTGCCAAGCTCATGCAAACTGCCATTGCAGTCTGTGTGTTTGGTGCAGAGAAAACCTTAGAGTCGACAAGGCACACATCCCTGTGTGCCATGCCTGCCAGCACTACATGTGGTATAGGTAAGTCACATCTAAGTTCACCCTTAGATATTACCAGTGCACAGAGAAGCCATAAAAAAGTACATGGGCTGACACTCATCATTACGAGTTTCCCAGCTACATGATGGCTTCACTGTACCCCCAACAAGTTTGGTATCAAACAACTCGTCTTAATAAACCCACACTGATGCCAGTGCTGGATTTATTAATAAATGCACACAGAGGTTCTTTTCAAAATCCTCCATCTTGTGTTGGAGAGAATTAGCCTATTAGTCATAACTTGCATCCACTCAACTTTTTCTTTTGCCCAGATTGTCTATATGTCGACTATCTGTTTCCTGGGGTCCAGAGAATGATGTAATGTTAGATCTAATCGGAGCAGTCGAACCTATTAATGAGTATGGTTACAGATGACCAGGGAGTTACTCTGGGGCTGAATCTAGGGCTCTGTATTTTTTCTCCAGATGTGGAATCACAACTTAAACAGCAGCCGATGTCTTCATGAATTTCAGCCCTTCAGACCAGACAAAATCCAGAATTAGTATGAATTTTATAGTTTTTCGTGGCTGTTACTTAAAGTCATAAAGGCAGCATTGCTGTTCTACTGATGACACATAAAATATTGAATTTCTTGGCAGCCCTTTCCTTTAAGGAACAGAACCAGGATAACTGTGGATTGGGTGAATTATTATCTTCTTTTGGAGTGGCAAAGTCATCCCCTTCATTATTCTCTATCATCTCCTTTTGGAATTTCCCCATCCTCCTTGTCTCTATCGGAATACATAGAATTAGCTCTGTCTTCTTCATCATCATCCATGTCCTCAGGAGTTAGTTGGACAAGAGTCTAACAAACTTGTCTGGGAGATGGTTACCTTGTAGCTGGGGGCGGCGGTGGTGACTGTTGGTGAGGAAGTGTATGTGGTAAGGTGACTGTGGAGGTGATACAACAGGTACCGCAGGCATTGCAGGTTGAAGAAGCTGATCTACAGGGTGCTGTAGTAGTAGCCTTTGGAAAGTGTTCATCGTTTGCTGTAATGTAGTGCAATGCAGACAAAAAAAACGTGCTTACCTGCACCACTTCTGGCTCACTACTGTATCTTTTGAGGAAAGTAAACTTGATGGCAGTCATATTTATGGAAGAGCTTGTCCTTGTCCATTCCTTCTTCAAAATCCTTCAATAGGAATACATCCAATTGAGCTGGACTATATGCGAGTCACTGGCATCCTCTTCCTGCTCTGACACTAGGATCTGGGATGGTAGAGACGAGGATACTCTTAATGGCTAAAAAACAGGTGCAGCAAATACCAATGACGTCAATGGAAATGATGTCAATGGGCTCAATATTGAGTGCCTTACCATGGACGTTGAGGCCACTAGTGTTGGCAATTGCAGTAGAGGAGACATACATGGTGATGTTGGCGACAGTCTTGATGTTAACAAGATCTTTTGTGAAGTTGTCGTCGATGCATTATTTTCTGAAGATTTTATCTTGTTAGTTGATGGTTGTTTATCACAGGTATGATATGGTTGCAGTCTTTTACGCAAAGACTATTCTCCTCTGGAAAGTTTTCATGCTCTAGTTCTATTATGTGTAGCTAGTGTTGTGCCAAATAAAACCAACTCAGGGAACTGCACAGATTTTCCTTTTTATGCTGCCTTCTTGGAAGTGCTTGATGGAGCACTCTTCACTGATATTCCTTGGAGAGGGGACATTCTCCTTAGGAGTTAAATTCTCTTTATCCAATAGATATAATGCCAACCTCCTCTTTTTGTCTTTTAGAGTCTTAGAAGTAAGGGTTTTACAAATGTCACAGCGTGAAGCCTTATGACCTGGATAAATACAATGGGAATGAGGGTTATCAGTGCATATCTTCTTCTGCCCATAAGAGATATTTCTTCTCTCTGTCAGCCATGGTGACAGTTGATAGGAAGGGGGTCTCCTTGACCCAGAAAATAGCAATTTGTTTCTAAAAAACAACACACAATTCTGTGAAAGCTGAAGGTAAGGCTGGTTTAGTTCCAAGGTAGACAAGTAAAGTAACAATTTTGAGTTCAATGAAAGGTTAGAGCAGAACATTTCCCCGGATAACCTCGCACACGTGTAGTGGAAACCTGAACTATGGTGGCCTGTAAGCAAGCAGGAGAGCTGTTCCTTCACTTAACTGGCTTAAGATTGGGTTGTTTCAAATGAGGTGGATGTGCTACTAAAGAATCACTACTGTTTAGGACAATGGTATTTTAACACTGTTTACTGATCATATAAATGTACTGGGGTTTCCATGCCTGATGATGTGGAATGACTCAAGCAAGTGAATATATGAAAGATAAACTGTTGGAGACTATTCTAACAACGGCTGTGTGGTACCACGGTGTGTGGGATTCCTATTACCTGACATCCAGGACATACTGATTGGGCGGGGTCATGGACAGCAAGTTTTTGTGTTTATTTTGCCCACTGGACAAGCAGACTCAGCCCTCACACCACAAACCTTTTGGTAGCTATTTTATAGGACCAAAGCATGGACCTGACAGTATCAAAGCATGAACATTTGAAAGAGCATTGTCTGCCACAAAATCAAGGTTTATATTCATACCTATAATTTGCTCAAACTTGTATATATGATTAAGTAATACAAAACCTGTACTATAGGAGTGAGCACACTATGAAAATGCAGTTAGATTTGAGTTCTGCTTTCATCACTGACAGTGGTGCCAGTACATACATTACACACATTTAATAATTAGACACTTTAAAACTTTTCATGGAGTGCTTCTTGATTACATACAAATGCCTGCATAATCATGATAACAATATTGGTGATGGTTTACTATTAAACTAAAATGCACACAAAAAGAAATTGCTACTTGAAATAAATAAGCGTTTGGTAACTGCAACTTTAAATACAATTTCTTTGTGGCATCATTTAGCTAAATGCTTTTGATGCATGATAATATTTAAGAAAAATAATAATGAAGAATCAATGTAAAACCATTATGTGCAACATTATTGGCGTCTTAAAAATGAATTAGGGCCCGACTGTCAAGTCACTCGCAGGTATGTGTCCTTGCGTTGGTACAGATTTACAACTTTGAGGAATTTGCAACAGTTTACAGAAGTAGAACTGGAAATGGACTCCTAGCAACTTATGTGTATTCTATTTTTACATGAGGAAAGAATTCACATATATATTTGCTCATGTGAAAATCTGCCCAGCAATTGCGAATTCACTTTATCCCTATCCTTGTCAGTAATAGATATGCAGTCTTTTGCAAAGCGGAAAGGGATTGGATAAGGGCTAAATATCCATAAACAAGTTAGTTTGTGAGTGTCCAGAATCAAGGGAGCAACCAAGCTTAGGAATAGCACCGTGATATCTATGCCGAGCTGTTAAATGACAAAAGCCATTTATCACTCCAGGCACAGTATTACAGCTTTGGATAGGTAAAATACCATCCAAGCCAACCTGAAATTAATTCCGAAATTTCCGAAGCATCAAGTTCCATAATCCTCCCAGAGAATGCACACCTTCCCTCCACTAAACATACAATTGTAACTGTAATCGAGTGTGCTAGTGGTCTACCTGCATTTTTAAATATATATCTGCTAGTGAAAATGTCCATGGATACTGATAAAGTGATTCTGGATCACGTTCTTTTAACCAATATGCTAGTATTTATTACCCATGTTAAGTACTGATCTACTTACAAGCACATAAAAGATGTGACTTGAGCCAAGAAAGAATAATAAACTAAAGAAAAAACACAAGACATATAAAGGGTTTTGGATTATTGAGGAAAAGGTTGTAATAATGAGTCTATGTCTACTGCAACTCATGTGAGAAGGGAAAATGAGGTCGCACAAAAGAGCAGAGAGTAGGTGGAGGGCTAAGGAGGAACATTAAGCAGGGGCCAAATCACAAATTTGGAGGTTGATGGAGGGGATCCTCCTCCTTCCTAAGCTAGGTAGCAAGGTAGAACATGTGTGTGAGAGGGGATATATAAGGAACATAAAAAGTGGGGAAAACTGGCATACAAGCAATGCAGTTTTGAGGGGAAAATAACCTCAGCAAAGAAGGGTTAGACATTTTTAAATTTAATCAGGACCGATTTGCCAGATTAAAATCATCTACGTAGGTTTTGTTTTCGTTAGGCATACTTTTGACAGCCCAAAAACATACTTTTATATACTTCATGCCACAGAGGTAAGGAATAAAAGGCAGTCACTTTCGACACAACCAAAGGACCCAATATTTCTAAGAGTGGAAAAAAGGGGAAAGCCGTGGATGACTACCTAGAGAACTGAAAGATAACCAAAGTCCTCTGTGGCTGAATGGAAGTAGAGCTGCCTGTAGAATCACAGGATACAGTTGATCTGAAATAGAAAGAGGTAAGATTTGTGGATGCTCACCTTTAGTGCTACAGTAAGATACACAGTTTATATACTCTGCTATTTCAAAGCCAAGTTGCTCATCCAAGGAGAGGGCATAGTTCTCATCTCGCTCCAGGTCCCATAACCTAAGTATGGAGAATCAGTCTTGTAGATTATTTTGTTATATCATGTATGTGATTATAAATTAGAGGTATTGTAACAATACAGTGTGCAAAATTCAATCACTACAATAGTTACTACAATTTCAATGCAATTAAAAAAAGGCAATGTTTATACACACCTAACAAGTAACACATAAGGTTCACCCTTGACTTCAGGCAACTACGAACATTTCCAGCACATCCATATACTGTGTACCTTTGTCAGAGTCCATATTGAACTATCAGAGAGACACATAGCTTCTCACCAATATCCAAATAGAGAAATTGCCAGGATAACCCAAAACACAAAGTAACCTAATTGAAAAGGATCAAAATATGTTCATTTTGTAATTCTTGTAAAGTTTCAACATTTTAAATTTTCAGTTGCAATGAGCAGGACCACCACATATCCTTGAGTAATAAAAATGTGTTACATTGCATGAAAAACAATGTGGAGGTAAAGGGCAGTGTTGATGAGCATGGATCCGGGCATGGATGAAGCAAGGGTGAATATATTCAAGTATATATATTTCCTGCTCCCTGCTGTGTCCTCTGGTTGCTTTTAACGAGTGATCGTTTGTGTGATGTTTCATGCGCCTACCAGGAGCGCGTTAAGAGGACCCGTCCTGAAGTGTCCGGGGCTTTTCTGGCAATTGTGGCTGTTTCTCAAGGGATTGAGTAGCCTCGGACCGCCTCGAGATCAGGCCAAGCAAGTGGCCACTGCCAGGAGCAGTCCGTGACTTCAAGGAGAAGCGCCATCATTGCATTAGCATCTCATGGCCCGGCTGACTCTCGCGATTGGGGCCGGACGCTGGGGACTTAAGGCAATCCAGGACACCCTCCTACCCAGGTTTACCATCGACAACAAAGCCCCCCTTTGCCAGGAATAACAGCGCCCAATGAAGGGAACATTGGTCCCCACAGGCAGTACTCACCCGGCCAAGTTGCATGCTGGAGGCTGTAGTCAAGGACTCAAGACTGCAGCAGAGACTTTAAAAAAATAAGTGGGGACAGCTGAACTCCCACCAATGGGAGTGCCGCAGGAGTTACAAAGTTGGTGTGGGCGTTATCCTGGTGTTGACGCCATCTGAGGAAGTCAATTCATGCCGAAATGCATTATGCCAAGAGGTGTTCATTGAAAGGATTTCCTGCTCCCCGCTGTGTCCTCTGGTTGCTTTTACTGAGTGATCGTTTGTGTGATATATATATATATAATGTGTGTGCATTTAGAAACCATTCTGTGATAGGCATTTGTGTTTTTCATGTGTTTGTAGACAGATAACTGTGCAGTTTTTATATTTTGGTAGAATTAGAAACCAGTCATTGTTTATGAATTTGTGAAATGAGTTATGTTATGTTTCTATACTAAAATGTAGTACTACTTCTAGATGATGAAATGTGTTTTGATATAGTGCAAGGGATAGTGTTGTTTGTCTAGAATCCCACAGTGAGTCTGTGTGCATTTGGGAACCACTGTGAGAAAAGCATTTGGTAATATCGTTTATTTGCTGACAGATAACTGTTTTAAAACCAGTCAGGTTGTCAAGTTTTAGTAGCATTAGAAGACAGTTATGGCTTATGCTTTCATTATATGAGTCAGGCATTGACAGTAAATTGCAGTCGTGAAATATGTAGATTGTGTGCAGTTCCCTTACCACTTGCACTGTAGTGAATGAGTTTTGGTAAGCTCATAGGGATAGTGGTGCTTGTCTAGAATCACACTGTGAGTTAGTGTGTATTTGGGATCAGTGTGAGAGAATCATTTGGTAACATCATGTATTTGCTGACAGATAACTGTTTTAAAATCTGTCATGTAGTGAAGTTTTAGTAGCATTAGAATCCAGTCTTTGCTTATATGTTGATTAAATGAGTCATGCTTTGACACTGATGTGCTGTACTTAAATATGTAGATTGTGTGCAGTACCATTAACTCTTCCAGAGTAGTGAATGAGTTTTGGTAAACTCCTAGGATAGTGTTGCTTGTCTAAAATCACACTGTGAGCCTGTGTGCATTTGGGTAAGGATTGTGAGAGAAGCATTTGGTAACATCGTGTATTTGCTGACCGATAACTGTTTTAAAACTTGTCATGTTGTCAAGTTTTAGTAGCATTAGAAGCCAGTCTTTGCTTATGTGTTGATTAAATGAGTCAGGCATTGACACTAAAGTGCAGTCGTGAAATATGTAGATTGTGTGCAGTTCCCTTACCACTTCCACTGTAGTGAATGAGTTTTGGTAAGCTGCTAGGGATAGTGTTGTTTGTCTAGAATCACACTGTGAGTCTGTGTGTATTTGGGAACCACTGTGAGAGAAGTGTTTGGTAACATCGTGTATTTGCTGACAGATAAGTGTTGTAAAACATGTCAAGTTGTCAAGTTTTAGTAGCATTAGAAGACAGTTATGGCTTATGCTTTCATTATATGAGTCAGGCATTGACAGTAAATTGCAGTTGTGAAATATGTAGATTGTGTGCAGTTCCCTTACCACTTGCACTGTAGTGAATGAGTTTTGGTAAACTCATAGGGATAGTGGTGCTTGTCTAGAATCACACTGTGAGTTAGTGTGTATTTGGGATCACTGTGAGAGAAGCATTTGGTAACATCATGTATTTGCTGACAGATGACTGTTTTAAAACCTGTCATGTTGTGAAGTTTTAGTAGGATTAGAATCCAGTCTTTGCTTATGCGTTGATTAAATGAGTCATGCTTTGACACTGATGTGGTGTACTTAAATATGTAGATTGTGTGCAGTACCATTAACTCTTCCAGAGTAGTGAATGAGTTTTGGTAAACTCCTAGGATAGTGTTGCTTGTCTAAAATCACACTGTGAGTCTGTGTGCATTTGGGTAAGGATTGTGAGAGAAGCATTTGGTAACATCGTGTATTTGCTGACATATACCTGTTTTAAAACCGGTCATGTTGTGAAGTTTTAGTAGCATTAGAAGTCAGACTTTGCTTATGCTTTGATTAAATGAGTCAGGCTTTGACACAAAAGTGCAGTCCTGAAATATGAAGATTGTGTGCAGTTCGCTTACCACTTCCACAGTAGTGAATGATTTTTGGTAAACTCCTAGGTATAGTGGTTGTAGTCTAGAATTACACTGTGTGCATTTGAGAACCACTGTGAGAGAAGCATTTGGTAACATCGTGTATTTGCTGACAGATAACTAATTTAAAACCTCTCATATTGTCAGGTTTTAGTAGCATTAGAAGCTAGTCTTTGCTTATACATTGATAAAATGAGTCAGGGTTTGACACTAAGGTGCAGTACCATGTACTATTCTGTTCACTGTGGCAGAACTGAAAATTTAAAAGTTTTACCTAAGCACTGTCCTAGAAGTAGTCTGATTATTTAGTCAGTTTCTAAGTACCAAATAGATTGCTTCAAATAAAAGTGTTCTGACATACTATACACTTGTCTTTTACACCTTCAATTCCCTAGTCAGTATCCATACACTTCCAGGAAACATCCTGTCACTTCCTTTGCAGTCCTCTAGAGACCCATTCAACAGCATGTACTAATTCATTGACTGTGCCAAAACTCAAACACTTATAACTTCACCTAGACACTCCTCCGGGGAGAGCTTGCAAACCTTCGATGCATTGATCTGAGACTTCGAGCTTCCCGGGGGGCAATTCCTTCGGCACAGGCAGCTTCTCACGGACTGCCGCAGGCAGTGGGGGGGGGATCGATACGGAGCCCCCCACGCACCCGGTCGTCCATGCGATACTGCAGATGGGGCCAGGTCGCCATCTTGTCACTTGGATCTACAAAGCAGTAAGGACCCTGCGGAGTCCCACGTTAACGATCCTTAGAGAACACTGGGAGGATGACTTCCAACGGCCTCTACATGACAGGGAGTGGACCAGGGCTCTGGAATACACAAAAAAAGTGTCCCGCAACTATCGGTTTAAGAACATACAGTTGCATATATTGCACAGGGCGTATCTAACCCCCGAAAAGTTGCAGAAATATTTCCCTAACGGTGTGTTTGGCTGCCCCAGATGCCCAGAGCCTGCTGCCTCGTTTAAGCACATGTTTTGGGATTGTCCGACGCTCCACAGTTACTGGCACACAATTCACAATGCCCTCAAAACGGTAACAGGGTTCCAGGACCTGGACACGTGGGAGGCGTGTGCGTTGGGTATTCATGGGCGACATAAACCGCAGAAAGTGGAAAGGAAATTTGCTTTCCTGGTATTGCTCCTCGCCAAACGATGCATTGCTATGCATTGGAAGGCACCGGGGGGGCCCCCTCTAGCGGCATGGGTAGGAGCAGTTAAGAAGTGGGGCAAGGCGGAGGAAACCACACTTAGAACGGAGGAGGCCCGGGGGATGCGCAAACACCCGATCTCCATGCCCTGGGCCATGTTAATGCACGCTTTTGCGCAGGAAACAGCGGCTGTGGCGAGTTCTGGGCCGATTGACCTCTCGGGGGCGTCCGCGACTCCGGAGCCCACCCTGGGAAACGCGCAGGCAGTCCAAGCACCCGGTGCCTCGCAGAGGCAGACACCACAGGTCCCACCGCCAGATTCCTCATAGGCTGTGATCGATGACCCCACCCCCCCGCCCCCTCCCCGCCTCCGCGTCCGCGACCACCCCGGCCTTCCCCTGCACGATGGTCCAGCTCTCGAGCGCATAGATAACAGTATTTCTGATAGGCGACATAGTGCACCCCCATTCCCTAGTTCTCTGTCCCCGGTTAGTTCATGGTTACTCAATGGCTGCACTCCTATAGCCTCTACGACATCCCTCACAGGGGTTCAATTCCATTGCATGGCATCCCTGCGGCGAGGCACTCACTGCGAGCTCTGGGGGGGCATACCCAGAGACTGGTCCCGGACACACACCGGCAGCCCTACTCAGGGTAGAGGCGAATGGCCTGAGGGCCCACGAGACTATGAGACCGAATGGGCTGTGACCAGGCGCACCTGATATGTAAGCTTCTGTGATGCTGGCGATACCGCCTGTGCCTGCGTGTACTACTATTGTTATAAATGCCAATAAAAATGTTTTACAAAAAAAAACTTCACCTAGACACTCTTTTTCCAGTACTCTAATGATTCAGTCACTGCCTAAGTATTCATGCACTGAGCCAGGTCTTAGCACATGGACTACGTCAAACCCATATCCACTATGCATGCAGTCCTCTAACCACCTACACACTTGTCTTTCACACCTTCAATTCCCCAGTCAGTATCCGTTCACTTCCAGCAAACACCCTGTCACTGCCGTTGCACTCCTCTAGTGACCCATTCAGCATCATGTACTAATCCATTCACAGCGCCAAACCCTAATAAATTCACCCAGGCACTCTCCTTGCAGTACTCTAATCATTCAGTCAGTACCCAAGTACTCATCCAGTGACCCAGGCCTTAGTATATGGACTGCTTCAAACCCTTATCCTCTATGTATGCAGTCCTCTAACCACCTACACACTTGTCTTTCACACCTTCAATTCCCTAGTCAGTATCCATACACTTCCAGGAAATACCCTGTCACTCTCTTTGCAGTCCTCTAGTGACCCATTCAGTACCATGTACTAATCCATTCACTGTGCTAAAACCCAAACACTTATAAATTCACCAAGATACTATGTTTGCAGTACTCTAATCATTCAGTCAGTGCCTAAGTATTCCTACACTGAGCCAGGCCTTAGCACATGGACTGCTTCAAACCCCTATGCACTATGCATGCAGTCTTCTAACCACCTAGACACTTGTCTTTCACACTTTCAATGTCCTAGTCAGTATCCATACAGTCCAGCACTTGTCACTGCCTTTGCACTCCTCTAGTGACCCATTCAGTACCAAGTACTAATCTATTCCCTGTACGAAAAGCCTAGCACTTATAAATTCACCTAGGCACTCTCCTTGCCATACGATAATCATTCAGTCAGTACCCAAGTAGTCATGCAGTGATCCAGGCCTTAGCACATGGACTGCTTTAAATGCCAATGCAGTATGGATGCAGTCCTCTAATCACCTACACAGTTGTGTTTCACACCTTCTATTCCCTAGTTAGTAGTCATACTCTTCTAGCAAACACCCTGTGAGTCACCCAGTGTGTCTCCTTATAGTACTGTAATCATTTAGTCAGTTAGCATGTAGTCTTTTAGTGAGGTAGGCTTTAGGGCATGAACTGCTTCAAAGTAGCATGCACTATGCATGTAGTGTTTTAATGATCGTC
The DNA here is from genome assembly GCF_964204655.1 of Triturus cristatus. Classification (NCBI taxonomy): domain Eukaryota; kingdom Metazoa; phylum Chordata; class Amphibia; order Caudata; family Salamandridae; genus Triturus; species Triturus cristatus. The sequence continues at coordinate 676,622,789 of NC_140593.1, read as the reverse complement.
ACACTTGTGGTTCAGGGCTATAGTTTCATAGTCAGTCTTTATATAAAATGTGTTTGTACAGTAATGGAATAGTATAAATTTGAAAGTTATTAATATACATTTATTTGTGATTCTTTTTTACAGATACAGAACAGGAGTGTTTCTCATCTGTTTGCACTCTTCTCGTGCAAGATTGTTTGGATGAAGGGTCCTTAGGTGTTTCATCATACTTGCTGTGCAGCACAAGTATTTTTTGTTAGGATCTTCTCGTAACAGAACTCTTTGGCAAATCTTGCGAGTGACGATTGTGGCATTGGTCTTTGTTTGCTCCTTGGAAAAAGTAAAACATTTCCTCACCACTGAAGAAAAACGTTGTTGGTGTGGTGCCTTCTGCAAAACACTTTCTTCAGATTCGGTAAATATTTTAAAGCGGCAACATTTACAGTTTTTGTAAGTTAAACTTATAAAATTGTGTTAGCTGTATGCATTTTATATATCTGTGATTTGTTTCTTGTGGTATTTTGTTGAGAATACCATGTTGTTGTTTTTTTAACAATCTTTCTTATTTTCCAGGTTTGTCGTCGACATCCATTGTCCCCACAGTAGTGTTCCGCCTTGTTGTTTTTTATTATTGTTGTTACATTTTGTTTATTAGTTTATTGTTCATATATATGTTAATATAAAAATAAAGTTTGAAAATAGTTTTTTGTTTATATATTTATTATTATAAAAAATAAAGTTTGAAAAAAAAATTAATAACGTTTTTGGTTGTTCTCAACTGCTGTGTGACTCTTTCTTGTTCTTATTACTGTTATTTGATGGAGTCCACCATGGTGTTAAATTTTGGGGCACTTATCGCTGGAATACTAGTGATATCTGCAGCAGTTTGCACCAACTTCTGAATAGTGTGTTAGATTTATCTCAACTTTACTTCCGTTAAAGTGCTGATAATGAAATGGAGAGTAGCCGTTCCCGTGCAAAAAGACACGAGGTGCACCTTTCCGATTTATTCTAAATACAAAAATCCTGTATTGAATTGCACTGAGGTATTGGCTGCACTTACAGTGTACACACAAAATCTATTAAGAAATCTCATTGTATTTATATTGATTGGGAATAGTGCGTCAGGTGCTGGATCTTGATGAGATACACTGCTCAGTTCGTATATTGTTCTGCACACGAAAAAAATCACATCACAACTTTCACACCAATTGCAATGCGAAACAAATTCCGGCGATAAGACACGTTAGCACCAGGGATTTTACACCTGCTTTCTGCTGGTGTTAAGCAGGACAACTACCTGCACCATGAAAGGGAACACAGCCAAGAGCCACACCAGAACACCCACAGGTACCATAGAGTCAATGAGCATGATACAGGGATACCCATGAGGGCCAGAAGACTCATCTCAACAACTCCAGGACCGCCAATGCCCCCCAAACCCACATCTTAGTAAGTGTGTCCCTGTGGTCATTGTCTTAGCATGATAGGCACGAGCCCTGCAACATCACAGTGTGCTGTCACCTCAGCGTTGGCAGTGAGCCTGGATGTGTAGCTACGCACGCATCCTCCTTCATGCACAACTGGCGTGTGCAGGTCTGGGGTTCACAGGTCAGTGCAGGGGTGTGCCTATCCGGCAAGGGGAACGGGTGTCTCGGACATGTCCGTGTACAGGAAGTGCAGTAAGTGTGTCTCTGTGTTCTGGTGTGGCCTGCTACCAGAGCCGCAGCAGTTGATGTTGTAAACTGGCATGCACCACCTCCAAACGGCACTGTGATGTTGTAGTTGGAATGTAGCAGGACTTGCGCAAATAGGCATTACAATGGTGTGCCGTACGAGTGCACGAGATACAACAGCGCACTGTACAAAAGTGAGGGTCTCGTGGGAGGGAGGGGCAGCCGTTTGGCAACATAACACACAGTGAACTCGACCATGTGCCACATGCTGGGCATCTCATCCATGATGACCACGGTCGCAGACATCCCACAACACCAACGACTGGCCTTTGTACACATCCTGTATGAATGCAGCGTGGTTTTCACTTCTATGCTCGTTCAGTGGTGTGATGTTGGCGGGTTGTGTGACTTGTGCTGCTTGTTGGTGTGTTTCATTTTGGCCATTGTTAGTCTATATGTGTGTTGTACTTAATTGTGCATGTGTGCCATTCTGCTCATCTCCCCCCCTCCCCCCACTACCTGCTTCTTCCTCTTCCTAGTGCTGTTGTGTCTATAATTTTGTTGCTGCACACATAAATACATGTAAAGAATAAATTAGAATAGTTCCTTGATTCTTTTAGGTTTCAAAACTTCTCTATTGGTTTCTTTTTACTTTTCCATATGAACCGTTTTTTTAATATTCAACAACACATAGAAGTCAGAAGTGCAACGTATTCTATCAACACACTTTCTAGAACATTCTCCAACACGTGCAGGTTAAAAGTTCATCAATTTTTTAAAACTTAACGATATTTTTTTGTAACATTTTCTTGAATATTTAACGACACGTGCAGGTTAAAAGTTGACGATTGTTTTAAGTTCGAACAGTGCCTTCCAAATGCAAGTGACAGGTGTGGTTGATCTGAGCAAATTTTATCCTATGATATGTACTCCACGTTGAAACTGCTTTTTCTTAACCAATCACAAAGATGCTTTTCCACAAAACTAATGTGCACCCTACTTTTAAAAAAGAATGCTTTTCATGATATCTTCAGAGATAAGTTATAGATAGGAATTAGCATTTAAAAAAACCTTTGAAATTCACTGAAAAAACCATAGGTTTCATGCACATTATAGTTAGGAATTGGCATTTAAAAAACCTTTGAAATTCACTGAAAAAACCAACGGTTTCAGGGGCGTTATAGTTAGGAATTGGCATTTAAAAAACATTTGAAATTCACTGAAAAAAACATAGGTTTCATGCATGTTATAGTTAGGAATTGGCATTTAAAAAACCTTAGAAATTCACTGAAAAAACCATAGGTTTCAAGGGCGTTATAGTTAGCTGGACATTTCCCTCATACAAAACCCTAGAAATTCCCGTTATAGTTAGTTCAGCTAACTATAACTCGCGCCCCCGCAATGCACTGCTGATGACGTCACATATTACATCACTCATGACATGGTCAGTGACATCACTGATGACATCACTGATGAAATCTCAAATGACATCACTGATGACATCACTGATAACGTCATCTATGTGATAAATTAGTACACCTTCTCACACCCTAATATAACTTTTGATACACCAACTCAAAATTTCAGACGGCCATTTTGAAGACCATAGATACTCCAATCCAAATAACTACATACCCACTCATTGACTCTTAGGTCTACATGCACCTCCACTCACTCACCTGTACAGTCACTCATACTTACAGTCACTCCGTACAAGACTATCATATGCGCGAGTTATAGTTAGCTGAACTAACTATAACAGGGGAATTTCTTGGGTTTTGTACGAGGGAAATGTCCAGCTAACTATAACGCCCCTGAAACATATGGTTTTTTCACTGAATATATATATATATATATACACACATAGATATATATATACACACATACACACACAGTCAGGTCAGCCGCTGTGTTGAAAGTTTTGGGGTGATTCGTCAAGCAGGGGCCGAGAAAAAGGGGGGGGTCCCTAAACGCATTTTCTCTGTGTTAACTTTAGATCCGACTACAGCCCGAACTGCTGAATGGAATTACAACAAATTTGGCAGAAAGGTAGCTCTTGGTTCAGAAAGCAATCTTTTTGTTGAATGGTGCAAATCCATTCAGTAATTCCTGAGAAATGTAAGGATTTCTAACCAGGAAGTGTTGGCAGCCATCTTGTGACTCAGTTAAACGAGTCACAAAAAAAAAGGATAAAAAACGCCAAAAGTCCTGGGGACCTCAACCTCAACGGGGCTTATACAATGAAGTGCGTGGGGGGGGCTACTCGGCCCCCGCAGTCTCAGGGACTGCCACCTCCCAGGGGCTATATTGACAAAAAGTGTGTGGGGGGCTCTTGCTCCTCCACGCAGCCCCAGGGACTGCCACCTCCCTGGGACTATGTATGTGAAATGCGGCAGGCCACGCGGCTTCACCGCAGCCCTGGGGACCGTTACCTCCCTGGGGCTTTGTCTAAAAATAATGTGTGGGTGTCTCCTACTCCCCCACACAGCCCGGGGACCACCACCTCACCGGGGCTGGATTCCAAATGGGAGGGGGGACGCGGGGCCCCCCTACTGGTGCCATAATGGCCCTGGGGACCACCACCCCCGAGGGCCGGCTCCGGCAATGTCCCGGGGTGCCCACCCCAGGACATTGCAGTTTGCTATGGGATGGTGGGAGCTTTGGCGGGTGCTTTAGGGAATAGGGGCGTTACCACACTCATATTTTGCCCCCCTGGCTTCAGCAATTAAAGGTGACTATTTCAATTTGTAGAAAACGTAACTGCTAAAGTCTTTCAGCCGCGGAAGAGCGCCTGAGGCAGGTCCTGATGAAGCCAGTGTAGCTGGGGCTGAGGGGGTGGGGCTTATATTGACAGACACATATTTAGTTAGTACACCAGCCAGTGGCAGCGCGCTTCGCACACCTGGCCCCTAGTGTGCATATTGGGTTCGACGGCTGCCTTTCTATGGTCAGCCCGACATGCGCACTAGAGGCGTCTCCACCTGCACATTAGTGAGCCAGGGGGTGACTCAAAGCCACAGCCACCGGTCTCAGTAATGGACGTTGAGACCACCTGTCAGAGCCAAACCTGGCAATGCTGTAACAGCAGGAGCAGTGCCAGGATTGGCTGTGAAAGAGATGGGGTAGTTTGGTTAATAGGGGACCTCCCTGGCAGTGTGTGCTCGTGACGTCATGTGAGGTAGCGCAGGGGAGGGAGGAGGCTGTCTTTCATCCTCCCCATTTCGGTGATGATGCAAGAGACGTCATTGCTTGCTTGCTACTACGGGCCTACAGCACACATTTGAAAAGTAAAGACTGAGCTTGCTTAAGTTGCACAGATAAGTCAAAGTAAGTTTAATTGATGAGTGAGTTTGTCTTTGTTGACCGTGGATTCATTGGAAAATAATCACAGTAATATAGCATCACCTTGCTGCTTGCTTGACTACTGGAATTTGTGTCTAACCTGTGGTTGTGCCTTTAAATGAAAATGTCGATCCTCGTGTTCCTCTTTACTGTACTGGTGGTGGGTAATGCCCAGCTAACTCTTTGTGCAGTGCTTTGATAAGACTTTACTCTTGGTCACCATGGTGACACTGGCCCCTGTGTCCTTGTAGGCCACAGCCTTCTGACCATTGATCATGGGCTCGTGTCTGTACCTGCCCAAGATATTGGGATCCATGGTAAAGGTGGCAAACCCCATGCCACCATCACAGACTAGAGTTGCTTGTGTAGGGGACCTGGTTAGGCCAGAGTCCACCTGAGTTCCCCAAGAAAGCCCAACTAAATCTTTGGGTGCACTCCCACCACCTGGGGGATTACTACTAGTAGTAACAGGAGGTGTTGGAGCTGCAATGGGAGGAACATTTTCTTTATTGCCATTCTTTGGACAGCTGGAGTCAGTTTTCCAGTGGCCAGGTTGCTTACACACATGGCAATATGGTTTCTTGTTAAAAGAGGAAGGATTTTGGGACCCACCCCCAGCACTGGGTTTTTGGGGCCCTTCAGAGGACTTTTTTGTTTTATTATCCCCACCTTTCTCTTTGGGCTTGGTAGAATCTTTCTTCTGGTCACCACCTTGGTTCTTGGGCCTGATCCTGGTTCTGACCCATTTGTCTGCCTTCTTTCCCAATTCTTGGGGAGAGGTCAGATCAGAGTCCACCAGGTGCTGGTGTAAGAGTTGGTTTTGACAATTATTAAGAATCTGCTCCCTCATAATGAGATTGTACAATCCTTGATAATCTTTTACTTTACTGCCATTTAACCAACCTTCCAATGCCTTGGTAGCACAATCCACAAAGTCTACCCAATCTTGATCCTGTGCTTTGTGGGTGTCTCTGAACTTAAGTCTGTACTGATCAGTGGTTAAGCCAAACCCATCAATTAAAGCATCTCTCAAGATATAGTAATCATCTGCATCCTCTTCTCTTACAGAGAGGAGCTTGTCTCTTCCTTTGTCTGCAAAGGAGAGCCACAGGATTGCTGCCCACTGCTCTACTGGGACCCTTTGTACTTTACAGGCCCTCTCAAGAGCAGAGATCCATTTGTGGATATCATCCCCTGTCTGATAGGGGGGCATAATCTTGTGGAGGTTCCTATTGTCAGGGACTTTCTCTCTAACTCTAGGGGTTTCATTACTCCCACCAGGGGTCTATAGACCCCACTTTCTTGAAGCTTTCTGAAGCTCCAGGGACTCCCTGTCTAATACTAACTGTTCTCTCCTGAGCTGTAGCTTTGCCTGCTCAAACTGGATCAGTTTGCATTTCCTCTCTTGGGAGGATTCTCTCCTCTGAGGAGAGGCAGAGGTCCTTTTGGATCTCCTAGAATGGTTGGACCCCACTGAGGGGGATCTGTTCCTTCTACTTGGATCCACCACTCTCCCTTTAAGGATGGAGAGAGTGCCTTTTGGGCCATCACCTCCATGTTGTGAGTGGTCTGGTTCTTCCAGGTCAAGATCATCATCCTCTTCCTGGTCCTCATCAGAGTCCACTCTGGGAGTGTCCTCTTCTGAGGGATGCCCACCCAATCTGTCTACCCCATCAGACCCTAAAGTCTGCTTAAAGTCTGTTATGAGCAGGATTTCCCTGAGACGTTGAGTATTGGCACCCTTGTTTGTCTTAAGTTTCCTAGAGGTGCACATCTCCCTAAGATCAGCAAAGGAAAGATGATCATATTTGTCGACTGGGACCCTCTGGGGTCCTTCCATAGCCTTATGGGCACCTGAACCTGAAGACATTTCTAGTGTAGTGGTACTGGTGTATCTACCTACACTAGGTGTGGCCTACTGAACCCTTTCTTGAGTTGTAGTCAAGGTGTGCTAAACCCGCTACACACAACTCCTAAGTTCAGTAGAACTTATTGTATTCTAAACTTGAATTTATATGTACCTTTGGTACCAAGTGGCTTTCACTTTAGAAATTCAATTTGTTAACTGGTAAAACAATGGCAAGCTTGAATCCAACCGCTGCACACCAATGTGAGAAGTTGGCCTGGCATATGCTGTCTTCTAGTTATAGGGGACCCCTTGCACCAGTCCAATTCGACTCTTATTGATGATAGGTTTAAGACAACCTTTAAAGAAAGCTATCCTAGTGGTAGCTGTGGAGAGCAGCCTTCAGGCTAAGTCTTGAAGGAGTGTTAAGCTTATTGTTTTACCATACATAACCTCTTGAATGACCAAATGAAAGAGTAGCCCACACAGGTAGATATATATAAAATATATGTATTTATTCTAGACAGAATCCCACAGTCTCTTTATGAGGCTAGTGGCAAAGTTACAGTTCAAACAAGCATTTATAAACACAATAAATAGCACAGGAATCACAGGGCCCCAGGGAGGGACCAAACCATATATCAAAAAAGTGGTATAAGAACCACGACAATTCTACAGACAATGCCTAGGGCATTTAGGATCGCTGGCCCCTTAAGAATCCACCCCAGGTTATGAGGAAGGGGACCCACGGGAGGCGCGTACAGTGGAAATAGCTGCTATCGGGATCTCTATTAAAGCCTATGGAGAATGTCGCGGTTTGATTTACAAAGATTAAAGTCACTTCTAGCAGGAGTACAAAGTTAAAACTTTAGACTTAAGCTTTTGAGGAGCTCACTACCACGAGAGTACCGAGGTACCACTGTTACCTGCCCCAGGGAAGCCGGGTGCATAGGTCGTTTTCGATGTCGGGTCGCGGGCTGATTTCCAATGGGAAAATGTTCAAAAGTGCTGCTAGCCAAAAGCGTCGATGATGCCGTGAAGATTAAAGTTGTAGAAGTTGTAGAGTAGAACCTGAAAGCAGAGGGGACAGAGTCTGGGTCACGGCACAGTGACCAGGGAGCTCAAAGCAAAGAGCCCTTCAATGTCGGGTGCTTCAAGTGGAAAGAGGTGTAGCTTGGATCTGCAGCCACGGGCTCCGGGAGGCTTCAAGGAAGGCCAGCTTCTGGAGGGCGACTGTCCCACGTCGGATGAGGGTCGCTGCGGTGTTAGTGTCCGGATTGGATCCACTAAGCCTTGGCAACTGCAACCCACGCAAGATGAACAAATCAGCTACTGGTGCAGACCCACGAGGTCTGTGAGAGGTCTCCTTTGGAGAGACTGTAGAGCAGGCCTGGAGCAACCAGGGGAACTCTTAGTTGTCGAGATTGTCATCCGCTCGGGCCCACAAGTCGAGAGACAAGGGACCGCGGAAGGCAGCAAAATGGAGTGCGTAAAAGGGAGCCCACGGGCCACCGGAGGGGGCTAGGGCGCTGGTCTATGGCACGGATGCTGCTTGGTGGTTGGCTCAATAGTGGGCCAAAGCACAACTTCCCCACTGGTCAGGGTCGTGTGCTACGCAAGAGGTGGCCGGTGTCCTGGGGTATTGGGAATCTCGGCACCCACGCGGTCCACGGTACACAGGTTTGCTGTGCACACTCACTGGCCTCTGGGATGCTTAGGAAGCCCACCTCAAGGGTGCTGGAAGTCAACGAAGTTCATGAGAGCAGCGATGTTCCAACCGGGTCACTTTCAGTGTTTCAGGTGCCTGCCAAGCAGGGGAATATCTCCTTTATGCCAAGGGAGATTTCTTCAGTCAGCTGGGCAGCAGCTCGTCGAAGGTCAAGTCTGTAAAGTCCAAGATTAATCTGAGGCTTTGGGGCCACGTTATTCACCTTTATCCCCAAAATTAGGGGAGTGTCCAGAGTAGTGTCCACCAATGAGTGGTGAGGCGGGAAAGGGTGGCTACACCCTCTCCCCTTTGTGTGTTTCCCGCCTGGGCGAGGGGCAGGATGCCCCTGAACCGGTTCCAAGCGGTGTATGCAGAATGAAGGCACTGCAGCTGCCTACGTGCAACTCTGAAAGGACATTTGGTGCACCCACCCTGTTCCAATCCACATATCCTGTCTGGGGAGATGCTAGCACCTCCCTGCCACAGGAGCCCTATTGTCCAGCTGGCGAGGCTGGGGTTTTCGTGTGGGTGGCGGGTAGTAGCCATTTTGTACTACTTGTGCACTTTTAAATTGGTGTCCGAATTCTGCCGCTTTTCCCATATCGCCCCTCTAGCAGGGGGGAATCGTGCCGTCATGCCCATGACTGGACTGGGAGTAGGATTCCTACATGTTTGACACCAAACACGATATGGTTCTGTGTAGCCATTCCCAAGTTATCACACTATCGCGATAGACTTATAATGCGGTTAAGAGTATATGGTATGGCTACACTACAAACAACCCAGCAATGATTTTACGAAGGTTGCAGAGAGGCCCTACTCATGTAGGGGTCCCCCCTCACACATACCTCAGCACCCTGCCTTGTAGGATTAGCAAGGCCTGCTATAGGGGTGACCTATGAGAGTATATGTGTTGTAATGGGGTGGGATATAGGGTACCTATATCCCTGTAAGGGGTGCTAGCACCACCTTACCCAGAATACAGTAGTGGTCTGGTTGTGTCAGTTTGTATGGCTGTCCCAGGGGGGCACAATAAGTGCTGCAGCCCTGGTAGGCCTACTGAGGGACCCATGCCCTGGGTACCTAGGGAACCATCCACAAGGGACTGTCGGGGCATCCTCAGCATCCAATTGGTTTGTACCTAGGGTACTCACATTAGTTTTAAGGAGAAAGCAGATAGGCTGGGGTCCTGGATAGCAGGATCCCAGCCAGACTAGCCAAAAACCAGGCAAAAAGTTGGGGGCAACCATTAGTCAGATTCCACCTTCCTACAAAGTGGCATATATGGAAAGTGTATTTTCTTTGTCAGACTCTCTTTATAGAACAGTGTCACATGTTGGAAGTAGCCCTCTTACCCATATTCTCTTCAGGCACAGTTCAAAACATGTCTGGGAAATCTGGGTGCTGGCAATGGTGAGTGACAGCAATATCCTAAATGCGAAGACTCAAACATGTACAATGAAAACCGCAAGTAATGAGGCCAGTGGTGGCCCCTGGGGAGCAAGGACTTTAGGAGATGAACTAGGCATGGGGTCACCGGAAGAAAAGAGGGTCAATTATTGGAAAGGGAATTTATGTCTACACCAAAACAGGTTTCTTGAGACTTGTTAAGCTACTGGTTGGGACGTGGGTCACCAGACCCCATTCTGACAGTCTGGGGTCAGTCGGTGATGGTGATAATTCTCACAGTGGTTCAAACTTTCTGTACTGACTGCAGCTGAATCCAGTGGACAGTAACCAAAGATGGTTTAGTTATTGATTGCTATATCCAGGTGGTGAGGCACTAGATATACAAAACCCCGTACTCACAGGCTGTCTTTAGGCATGGGTTCCCTCGCACCAACTTCACATGCTGGACCTGGGTGGGGAGCACACCACAAATCAACACTGTCTGCTCAAGGTCAACAATCTGGTTCTTGCAGTAAAAAGCAAAGGTAGCAAATTCAGTGCCTCACTACTGCTTGTCTGCAACAAACTGAATTTAACAAAAGGCCAGACTGGAAGTAAAGGTGAATGTCTCATGCTTGTAACTATTCAAAGGCAAGAAAGACTGGCAAATGAATATGACAGAAGAAAGAAAAATCTACCAGACTACAAAGAGTGAACCTCTTGGACACAAGTGACCCTGGGTTCTAGCTGAAACTCTCCTTACATATCTCGATAAAGCAATTCCTTGACGTTGTGGCTCTAGTGTTTCTCTTGGCATGTTTCTGTCTCAACCACTCTTCGTAACATGTTTGGGGTTATTCCCCATTCGCTGGTGGCCCATCCAGTGAATGTTCACTAGTAGGCCTTACTCAAGAGTCCACTCTGACTCTTAGGAAGTTGTAAAAAGCATCTGAGATGCTGCTGCAACTATAGCAGTGAGTCTCTCTGGCCTTGTAAGCCTGTATCTAGTCCTTCCCACTCCAGCAGCAAGGAAGCGTTCAGCGTCTCAGTGGGTTACCTAATCCCAGACACTCGTGTTGCTCCAATCCTGCTCGATCGCGTCGGGCTACACGCGAGACATGGAGCAGCACCTGGGAGGGCTTGGCTCTCCAGCATTGGTCAGAGGGGCACCAATGCTTCCTCCTTAAAGGTAAGTTCAGCGCTCCCCATCAGAGGAAGGGATTTGATCCTGGCACTCTGGACCTGGTCCCAGTGAGGTCGATGCTCTCACGGCCTCCTCTGTCCACTGAACAGCTTGGAGGACAACTTCTTTGAAGCTTGATCTCGACCCACGGGTCGCACTTCAGTTCACAAACTCCAAATATTAATTAGTACAGGCAGTCACTCCTGGTACCTCACACAAGGAGTCAGACTTCCTACACATCTGTCCACACCATGGCAGACCCTCCTAACATATGGGGTCACCGCTAGACCTGGCAACTGTCTTGGCACTTGTTGGCACACATATAACTAGCGCCAAGTCACCACTCCAACACTGCGCAGCACTTTACATCTAACTGATGTAGGCCAAGGGTGAGTTAAGCAGGCAGCAGCGGAACTTTAAATAGGTGAGTGAGCCGGTAGGCCTCCCCACCGTAACACAGGTTAAAAAGGACCTGCTCACTCCTACTGATCACTACATGGTGTGCTTCCACTACTGCGCTCATGTTGTTTAACTGTGAAGGCAGCAGCTTTCCACCACTATGAGGGTAGCACTTTGGGCACCCCTCCCAGCTCGCCAAGACAGCAATCCGTGAGACAGGCCTATGTCACGGTGCACACATATGATACACGTTTGCTTATGACAACAAAAATCAGTATTAGGGATGCAGACAATAGTACAGTTAGGCACTTAGGACAGAGGTACATTACCATGCAGAGGACTTTTCTGTCCCAACAGTGCGCAAAGTTGTAAATAAGAAGGGCAGACTGAACATTTAGCGGAGAGGGTACTCTGTTGCAGTTGTGACATAGTACCCTCACTGTCAAATTGTAAATTAGGCTCTAATGGTCTAAATTTTCTAATTTTCCCCTTTTTTTTCGATGTAGTAATGAGCACCTCTCAAGCATCAATAGCAAGGAGAAACCAGAGAGCAGCACTCTTCATTCATTTTTTGCTACTTTTCCATTCACATTTATTTTCTGCCCACTACATCACGGAGCATGGGGCAATGGGTCATCCTACTTCAGCTATTGGCTAGCTTCACTGAGAGTGGCCGCATCTTTTCCCTTCACAAGGAGTACAGTTATACGCAAAGTAGTTTCCTTATGTGCCAGGGACTACTATTGCCATGTGTGCTTTTAGCTTGAAGCCATTTTTGTATGTTTTTAGATTGATGAGGGCCAGGCAGTTTTTTTAACAAGTTTTTGCAAACACCTTGGCAAAACAATCATTGCCAAGCCAAAAGGCATGCGACCAACACTAGACCTGTTGGTTTTGCTAATGCTTGTTTAAGAATGCTCACGTAATCTTATAGCAAGTTCAAACGGCTGTATTGGAAGTATTTATCCTTTCATTGACCACCTTATGGAAATAATTATTGGAAACGCTTCCCCCACTCCGATGATATATTCCTAGGGGACTTTAATTTTTATTGGAACAACCTTAACATCTTTAAAGATTTCCTAGCACCCCAAACACTTACTCAAGCCTGCACTATCCCAACTCACACAAAAGGCTCTGCACTGGATTGGATTATCTCAAAGGAAAAGGCTGTCAGGTTAACCTCGATTGCTCATTGCAACTGGTCAGACCACCAGGTTATTACCTTCCTAATACCTGGCGTAATTAAGAAAAGGCCAGCGCAATCAGTGAAACCGAAGCTATGGTTTAGAGATACAAAAGTCTTAGACTATGAGAAACTGGCAACACGTTGCGAGAAGGATCTTCCCCCACCCGCTAAGTTAACAAACGTTAGCAAACTTATGGAGCACTGCAACTCAACAATGACAGATATATTCGATTCACTAGCTCTGTTATAATTGAAAAGAATCCAGGATAAAGACAAGAATCCTTGGTTTAATGGATCTCTAAACAAGGAAAAGTGAAATCTGAGACTAACAGAATGGAAATGGAGACAACATCCCTCATCCCGCCCCAGCTAAAACTACTAAGAAAGACCAGAAATGCTTACAACATAAGCATTCTCAAATCAAAAAAATAATTATTTAGATTGGAAATGGAGTACGCTAAAAATAGACCTTGTAAACTCTTTGAAATGGTGAAATAACAATCAAACAAATTGGCCAAATCCTGTAAAGAAGCAACAAAATCCCTATTAGACTGTGAAGAGTTCTCATACTACTTCTCAGCCAAAGTCAATACACTGGAAAATGAGCTGAAAACTGCCGCTATATACCTGCCTCACCTGTCGGCTGCACAAATCGATGAATCAACACACTCCTATCAGGTAGTACCTAAAAATGAAGCTCACTGGTCTACCTTCAATTTGACCACTACAACATCTCCAAAATCCTGTCGTCCATAAAATCGAATAACCACTTCAATGACCCTCTCCCCACAAACTGTATGTCTTCTACCAACTAATTTATCATATCCCATCTGGACTATGATAATCAACACTTCCTTATCACAAGGTTCCAAACCCGATTCTCTAAAATCGGGCCAAGTCATCCCCATCTTTAAAAAAACGACAATGAACCCTGCTGAGCCGGATAATTTCAGACCAGCATCCAATATTCCACTACTATAGAAAGTGCTAGAAAAATATGTGGAACAACAATTTAGCCAACACATCGCTAACATTAATCTATTAGGCTAATGCCAATTGGGCTTCAGGCCAGATCACAGAACAGAAACTACAATACTTCATATAGTGGATGACGCCTTACAAGCACTAGACCATGACAAAACCTGTCTCTTAATTCTTCTGGACCTATCATCGGCGTTCGACACAGTTAACCATGAGAAATGACTAGATCGACTTGAAAACATGATGGGATTAGCAGGAACCGTTCTCGAATGGTTTAAATCTTTCTTGCAGAACTGACCTCAAAGAATTTCAGTTAATAGAAACCTATCTTCACAGTTCCCTATTACGATCGGGGTACCGCAAGGTTAAACTCTCTCCCCAACCCCATTTAACCACTAACTGAAATACAGCATATCGCCAACATCTCTTTCCATATGTATGCAGATGACACATAGATTTACATTAAAAGTTCATCAAGACAATGAATGAGGCACTAAAGTTGACTGTGAAATAGTTAGCAAGTAACCAGCTTAAACGTAACGTGTAAAAAACGAATTCTATGTCAGGACCGGAGGCTCGGATTATGCTTTTCTCTTCCTTATTTTATTGCTCAGCAGCCTTAAAACAAATAACAATAAAAGATTACAAATCCCATGAGTTTTTGCGTAGTTCAAAACCATAGAGGCAGTCCCATATAAACAACATCAAGGAACAGCACTTCCTCTTTCTTCACTGCTCAGCAGCCAGATAAGTGCTTTCCCTTGATCTTGTTTATGTCTGTGGGAACATTGCAATATAATTCCTGCGAGGAAACTGGGTCATTGTAAACGCGATTGTGCAGTTTCTTTATTGACTGTGATAGCGTAAACCTCTCTCTCGGCGAGCTTTACTATCAGCTACCGGTGGCCCCCTGGCTGGGGAACTCCCCGGGGTATTGTGCAGCACTTCACAGGTCTTTAAAATACCATTTGCATGTTAATGAGGCCTGGCTGTTGTTTCACCCCTTCTAAGAGCCCCTGCAGCTCCACTCTGCCTATTAATTAAAGATTCAGCCCCCCCCGAAATGTTTTCTTTGCCCCCCAATCCGCCTACCCCGAAATTTGGCTCTAGTTGCGCCTCTGCGCAGAGTGTTGAGCGGGACAATTCGCATCTTCTAGCTGGGTGAGTGCTGTGATCCCGCTCGAAGTTATTCAGGACGCCCGGCAGCGCTATCTCGTTGGAGCACTTTAATCGCGCTCAAGCCTGACAGCCGCTCTGGCTTGGGGGCGTGGCTTTCCTCTGCAGTGCCGCTCCCTCCTACTAACACAGCGGTGCACCGTCGGCCCGATAGAGGGCGCGGTGCGCGCACGCGGGTAGGAGGAGGGAGGGAGCATCTTTAGAATTCCGCGGCTCCCGTTGGTGCATCTGACAGCTATTTGTCAAGCGGACTGTCAGTTTTTTCGCACGCCGGAGGAAAGTCAGAGGCTTCTGGCAGTCCTCGCATTCCAATAATTAGTAGCTCTAGCACAGCAGTTCTTCCGCGGAGCATTAGGTATCTCTATTCTGGAACAAACCTTGGCACATCCAATTGTCTGCCTGTGCTGGTCAACTTTAAGGCACCTATATTTCACTGGGCCTCTACTGTTAGGTTACTCTGGGCTCATTCTGATCCTCTTTATCATGGCGGGTGACTATAACGCTTGGGAACGCGGGGAGGATGAACACTCACTTCTCCCCATTCACATGGGTTTGGTGGATGCGATTGATGCATCACTGGAGTGAGCGGTATCCACGGCCCTTGAACCCTTGAGTCGCCACATCATTGAGCTTACAGTCAGGCGCAGGGTGGTCTCCTCTACTGAGGAAGATTGGAGGGAACCCATTATTAGCACAAAGGAGCCCTCCAAGGGCAAGGCCAAGGCTCCGGCCAAGGCTCCTAGCACTACCGCCTGGGGGGACCCCTGAAGACGATACCAGAGACGACACAGATGCCCCAAATGGGGAGTCAGGCAAAGAGCCTGGTCCGAGAAGACCCTGGCGTCCGGAGGGCAGCGCTAAAAAACCCCGGTTGGAGGCACTTCACAAACACAGGACTCAGCAGATACCACAGACGACACAGACACCTCAAATGGGGAGTCAGAAAAAGAGCCTGGTCCGAGCAGTCCCTGGCCTCTGGAAGGCGTTGCTAAAAAAACCCGGTTGGAGGCACTTCACATACACAGGACTCTGCAGATATCTCGGGTATGCTTTACCCGGAGGACATATATTATCCCCGCTCTGCGGACTGGATACCGGCGCACGTGGTGGCGTCATATGTGGCTAGCCGGATTCGGAAGCCAATGGACCAAGAGGTCCATGGCCGCCTGAAGGGGGAATGCCCTGCCGACTAAAGTGGTGTGAACCCCAGAGATTGATGCCAGAATGGCCACCTTAATTGGCAAGTTCATCAAAGACCCTTAAAAGGGTCTGGACCGTTCCTGGCGGTCCTGCCAGGATAAGGTCTTGGACGTGCTGGGGTCACTTACTAGGATTTTGGACATGGCGGAGGATGCCAAAGAGACAGGCCACATTATAGACCCCGCAATTCTCTCGGGCTGGGCATAGAGAGCCCTGTGTTTCCTTGGCAAAGCGAATTGTGCATTATCGACAGAGCGTAGGTGCTCTTTACTAATCAAAATTGCTGACTTGACATGGCGAGCTGGCCTCTACGGAGGCCGGGGCCGTGGCAAACGGAGGTCTCTTTGGAGAACCGCTTATCAAGGAGTTATCTCGCTTGGTCAACACTTTCTCCTCACTAGACAAGGCCCAACAGTCTATAAAGAAAGTCTTTAGCCAGCAAATTTTTGGAGGGGCTGGAAGAGGTTGGGGGCGCTCCTCTGGCCGTCCTTACAACAACAACCCCCACAAGTTCTAGACCAAGTGATCCATGCAGTGGCACGACCAGAAGAAGCTCGGAGGGTTTTATCCCTCGAGAGGCCGCGGCAAAGAGCGCAGGGGAGAGGCAACCCCCGAGGAGCCAACAACGCACCTGGTGTACCCACCAGTAAGAACTATCCCTTTTTTCCTACCAGAGGTGGAGGGAAGAGTGCAGTGGTTTCAATACAACTAGGCAGCAATTAGGGGGATGCTTGGGTATTGCAAACGGTGAGGGGGCTTCCATCTCGAGTTCCATGGGATACCCCATCAACACCCTCACCCCATCAACACCCTCGCCCCAGACCTCTAGTTTTCTAACACGAGGGTGCCCAGGTGGCAAACAGGGAGGTACAAGACCTCCTAAACAAAAAAGCCATCGTACGGACAACCCTACATCCCGAAGGTTGCTTGAGCAATATCTTCCTTGTCGACAAGAAGGACAAGGGGTTCAGGCCGGTGATCACTCTCTGAGACTTCAACCAATGGGTGGTGTATCACCACTTCTAAATGGAAGGCATCCATCTTCTCAGAGATGTGTTGCTTCCAAACGATTGGTTAGTTCGGCTCGACCTAAAGGACGCCTACCTTACGGTATCAATTTTTACGCCCCACAGACGATTTCTACTGTTCCAGTGGGGCGGGCTCATTAATGAGTTTACATGTCTGCCAATCGGGCTGTCGTCAGTTCCTTGGTGCTTTACTATGGTAAGGTGCTGAGATCAGCCATGGAGTGGCTTCAGGCTCGAGGCATCGCGTCATAGTGTACCTGGACAACATCTTTTGATGCACCTGGTGGAGCACACTTTTATCTCACAGCTCCGACTGACTCAGAACCTCCTACAGAGTCTGGGTTTCATCTTGAACGACCAGAAATTGGTTTATGTGCCAGCACAACAGATGTCCTTCTTAGGCTTCAAGGTCTACACGGTTCAGCATTGCCTCAGAATGCCCCAACAGAAAATGAGTCTGAGCCGCAGTGTACTGCACCAGACTCTGGTGAAAGAGAGGTTCTCGCTATATCATTTAGCCCAGATTGTCAGTGTATTGTCATCTTCGATACAGGCGATCTTTCCAGGTGCGTTGCATTATTGGGGCACTACACCGCTTAAAAACGCAACACTTACATCACAGCTTCATGTACCCACAGGAGATCTCCCTCTCACAGGAGGCACCTGCGGAGCTTCATTGGTGGCTCGAACATATGCAAGCCTGGAATGGGAGGGCCATCTTTGGATCTGCCCCGGATCTGGTGATCGAGTCAGACGCCAGTAGACTGGGTTGGGGCGCCCACTGTGGAGACATTACTACATGCAGGCATTGCTCCGAGCATGAACAATCACTACACATCAATTGCTTAGAGCTCCTGGCCAGTTCCTTCACGAGTCGGAGCCTAGTGGCCGACAAGGCCTCCTGCGCCATTTTTAATGAAGATGGACAATATCTTGAGGTGAGATATATCAATTGGTTAGGAGGCCAGTGGTCCAAACTCTTAGCAGATTTGGCTAAGGAATTCTGGGATTATTGCCTGACTCGCAAATTGTCAGTCACAGTGGAATATCTTCCAGGATCACTCAACCAGGAGGCGGACTGGCATTCCAGACATCTACAGGGTTACAGTGCCTGGAAGCTGGATCGGCCAGCTTTCCGACCCTGATGACTCGGTGGGGTCCATGTAAGGTGGATCTCTTCGTGTCATGCCTCAACTGTCAGATGCCCCAATTTTTCAGCTGGCGTCCGAATCCCATGGCGGGGGCAATGGACGTCTTCTTGCAAGACTGGAAACTGTTCTGGGTTTATGCGTTTCCCCAGTTTGCCATGATAACCAGGCTCATGGCACTGGTTCGGAGGCAGAAGACGGAAGTAATTCTGGTGACGCTGCGTTGGAAATCTCAAGTCTGGTATCCAGTTCTTCTGGAACTTTCTATGGATTTTCCAATCCAACTTCCCCAGACTCCTCATCTGCTGCCGGACTCTTGGGGCAACTTGCACCCTCTGGTTTGGAAGGGCAGAATCAATCTCAAAGGTTGGAGGATTACAGGGGACGTTGGGAAGTTACAGGCCTTTCAGCAAGAGCTTCCTCCATTTTCAGGAAGGCAAGGGTAGAATCTACGGTTAAGGGATATTGATCATCCTGGAGAAAGTGGTCATGCTGGTGTGTGCGACGGAGTTTGGATCCTGTGGGGCCGATGTAATCCATGTAGTCAACTACTTGTCGGAGTTAGTGGATCAGGGCTTGGCCTATTGTTCAGCAGGCCACATGCCCATTCATGAGGTTCCTGTGGGGGAGCACCCCCTGGTATGTAGATTGTTGAGGGGCATGCGCCTGTCATTCCCCTCTTCTGAGGTATTCCTCCTTGTGGGACGTTAATACAGTGCTACGTCTTCTGCAATCTTGGCTTTCTCGGGTCATCCGAAGTTGTGTGTTGTTCGATGCCTTAGGGCATACGAAATGATGACAGACGATTACAGACCTCCAGGAGTATCAACTTTTTCTCTCGCTCAAGAAGCCTTTCAAAGCTGTCGCAGCCGCCACGATTGCCTGTTGGGTGAGATGGGTTCTCCAGGAAGCTGGCATTGATACAACGGCGTTCGGGCCCATTCAGCAAGGGGAGATATGGCTTTGAAAGCCTTCGCACCTGGAGGATGTCTAGAGGACATACTCAGAGCAGCAGATTGGTCCTCAGACTCCACCTCTAAGGCCTTTCATTTTAAACCTATTTTGGGCATGGCTTCTCTGGTTGTCGATCAGATTTGAACTAGCATAATCCGAGCCTCCGGTCGTGACATAGAATATAAACTTTCCTAGCTATCGTGAAGGAAAGTTTCAATTCTATTAAGGACGCAAAGGAGAGGATTATCCCACCCAGAGTAATCATTATTCCTACCCTTCCTCGAAGTTGGCAGGCTACATGTTGGCTAAGTATTGTTGTTTCAGAGGGTTATGGGGTGATGCCGATGTAGGATTCTCTGTGTTGTGACTGTTGATCACTGATTAACCTGCTGCTTTAAAGTTCTGTTACAGGGATACCAGTATCAATTTGCTAATATTGCCTCTTTATATTTCCAGGGTCCGAACAGAAACAAGATTAAATAACGGAAAAGCGGGATCAGGTGTTTCGATCGAAGAAAGAGGAAGTGCTGATCCTTGTTGTTTATATGGGACTGCCTCTATAGTTGTTTTGAACTATGCAGAAGAGTCATGGGGTTTGTAGTCTTTTTTTGTTATTTGTTTTAAGGCTGCTGAGCAATAAAATAAGGAAGAGAAAAGCATAATCCTCGTCTCCGCGTCCTTAATGGAATTGAAACTTTCCTTCACGTTAGCAAGGAACTTTTATGTTCTCACTAATATCCCCGCCTAAAAGTTCCACAGACATAATAGAATGGACCAAGTCGATCACCGCACTGAACTGCACCCCGATCATAGTGGAATCAACCAAATCACTAGGAATCACGCTGGACAAGAACCCACATCAACTCACTGACCAGAAGCACCCGGTTTTACCTGAGCTATCTTAGAAAAGTGAAACCATTCTTAGATACGTCAGACCTCAAAATGGCAGTGCATGCATTAGTCATCTTGAGGATCGAATACAGATGTACAACTCTATCAGGGCTGCCCAAGATCACAACTGCTCCTCTAAAAGCCTGTCTCAACGCAGCCGCAAGACTTTTAAGAGGTTAAAAAAAATTCGACCACATCTCTACGCCCTTGAAGGCACTGATTTGGCTACCTTACGAAGCCAGAATCCAACTCAAACTGGCCTGTATCACACACAAAGTGTAACACGCTATAACACCTTTGTATCTAGCTCAAAAAATTGTGTTATCTGGAGGAAGCAGGCACCCAGAGCGCTACGGATATGGTGCTGAAACCAACATTCTTCAAGAAGAAGAAAACTTACAACTGAGCTTTCTCCGTTGCCGCCCCTAGAATCTGGAATTCGCTACTGCCAAACATTAGAAGAATCCCGACCACGTCAAAATTCAAGAAGGAAGCTAAGATTTTTCTAATGAGCAAATTCATTCCATAACTTCTTTCAGAGCAAACACAGAACAGCTTCTTAGCGATTATTAGCCACTCCTTACGGGGGCATAACCCGCTAGCCCCCCACAAGACTTCTGAAATGAAACTCATGGGGATCTGTACACCCCTCTTTCAGAGAATATGACCACAGAACTTCTGAGGCTGATGCCCATTGTAACTGTAAAATATGGCATCATCTATGGTGTTTAGTCGATTGCAAAACTGTATTCGATGTAACCCTAGCGAGTATAGTTTGTATGTGCATATGTTCTTCTCCTGCTTTTGAATGGAATATTTCACTTAAGTGTTGAATATGATTGCTTGCTCCTATTCTACTACGTTTGTGTTCTATAAAACACGAAATAAATAAATACATTTAGGAACCAAGCTGCCAAATTCAACAATTAGTGCTGGGGGTGCAGGACTCTGTGTAGGACATCTGGCTTGCACTTCACTGGCAAGGCCAACCCAAGTCAATTATAATCCTCCTCCTCTTGAAATGTTTCAGATAAATAAAAACTTTTGGGACAAGAGATATCAGTGAAACGCATACAGAAAGAAGAAAGATCATTTTATCAGAATGGTATTCCTCATTAATGGAGCTTTTTGGTATCGTATCTTGTGACCTAGAGATGGTGTTGTGGCATTTGACAAACATTCTATCTAAATTTGTTTATCTTTGTTGGAAGATTTGTTCAAAGCACTCTCTTCAAGATAATTAATTTATGACTATCTGAGAAAACAGTTTGAGCATTTTGGACTCTTGAGAGATGGATCACTGATACTTAACGTTCCTGACAACCAGTTAATGTAAAATAGCAGAACCATCTTTGGAGATGGTCCTGCATTAAAAAAAGTACATTGTTGTCTGCTGGAAGTATGCACAGATATGGATGTCTACACGAGAGAAAAGACTCCAGAAAGAAAGAACCTGCTATTGGAACATATAAATATATATATATATATATATTCACTGAAAAAACCATAGGTTTCAGGGGTGTTATAGTTAGCTGGACTTTTCACTTGTACAAAACCATTGAAATTCCCCCGTTATAGTTAGTTCAGCTAACTATAACTCGCGCGCCCGCAATGCACTGCTGATGACGTCACATATTACATCACTCATGACATGGTCAGTGACATCACTCATGACATCACTCATGACATCTCAAATGACATCACTGATGACATCATCCAGTGAATGTGTGTTATTCTGAAAATTAAATATGTTTCATATATGTATATCTCAAGGTCGATGGAAGAATAAATGGGTATATAAGTGTCTAAATGGATGATTTGTTTTTGAAAAATTGATTGTGTAACTGACTGATTAAGTGTATCATAGTGAATACATGGCTTAGTGAGTAATGTTTAAATATGTAAATATCTGTATCAGTCTCTCACTTTGTGTATAAGTGGCTGCATGGGTTGGTGAGTAGCTACATGGGTGTCTATATAGGTTATTAGTTGTTTTTTTGAGTATCAGTCTGAGTGTCTGCATGGTTCGGTGGGGGTATTACGTAGTGCATAGGTGCATGAATGAGTGACTCACTGTTTGTATGTGTTGAACACAGTATGTGTGCAGGACTGTATGGGTGGATGAGTGTGTGTATGGGTGTGTTAGTGAGTGAATGACTGTCTCAATAGTGTCTTTATGAGTAACTACATATGTTTTAAACTAGTATATGTGACTATTGGTGTATATATGTGAGTATATGTGAGAGTGAGAGATTGAAAGAGTTCCTGTATGAATAAGTATGTGTTTCTATAAGTGATTGTTTAAAAGACTAAGTATGTGTAAGTTTCCGTAGAAGTAAGTGTGGTGGTGTGTGTATAACTGTATATGCAAGTAAATGTATGTTTGATTCTTTATTAGCGTGAGTGACTATGTGTGTGAGTAACTATGGATGAGTGGCATTGTGTAACAGGATGTATAGGTGTATGAGTACATATGATGAGTGAGTACATGTATGAGTGACTGTATTGGACTGTTGGTGAATGAGTGGATGTGTATGTGGATCGTAGAATTACTGAAGAGGTTGTTGTAACTGGTATTGGTATGTCCATTGTTTTGAAAATGTTAGTCTCTATTTTTGAATGTGTGTATCAAAGGTTATATTAGGGTGAGAGGAGGTCTGCCACTCTATCACAAGGATGATGTCATCAGTGATGTCATCAGTGATGTCATTTGAGATGTCATCAGTGATGTCATGAGTGATGTCACTGACCATGTCATGAGTGATGTAATATGTGACGTCATCAGCAGTGCATTGCGGGCGCGCGAGTTATAGTTAGCTGAACTAACTATAACGGGGGAATTTCAATGGTTTTGTACAAGTGAAAAGTCCAGCTAACTATAACACCCCTGAAACCTATGGTTTTTTCAGTGAATTTCTGAGGTTTTTTAAATGCTAATTCCTAACTATAACGTGCCTGAAACCTATGGTTTTTTCTGTTAATTTCAAAGGTTTTTTAAATGCTAATTTCTAACTATGCCTACAGAGATAGGACATGTGAAGAAAGAAGAAAAAATGCACAGAAAGAAACAAAAGAAGTGCAGAAAGAAGCAACAGAAGTCCTCAAATACGAAGATAAGTGCAGGAAGAAGGATAACGTGCAGAAAGAACAAAAAGAAGAGCAGAAAGAAGCCTTGTTGCAAAATCATCCTGTACCCTCAACTTTTTCAGACGGATACTGGTGGTAACTGAGTCTGACTAACCAGTCCTAGAGCCAGTGCTATGTTAAAAGACACTTAGAATACAGTGAAAACACCGACATACACTAGGGAACATTATGCGTTGGGGTCCCCCTGTGATTAGCCTTACCTCCTCTATAAGCCCCTAGTATATAATAGGGCATGGGGATTAAAACTACCTCTTAAAACAGGCCACAGGGCGTTTTTGCACCCGTTAACTCAGGCCCCGTCCCCTCCTTTCACCATTGTGTAAACACGCCCTGTGTCCGTTTTTAGTTGGGAGATTAAGTTCATTTGAGTCCTGAGGGTCCCTAGGGTCCAACTAGCCCACTAGGTACCTCCAGTAAGTGCCACAGAGCTGCGTTGCAGAGAGGTGTAAAAAGTGGCACGGCCTGGACCACCTCTCTGCAATGCAGCTCAGTGGCGCTTACTGGAAGCACTTGGTGGGCTAGTTAGCCCCCAGGGGCCCTCAGTATTGAAGGGAAATTATATCCCCAATTTAAAACGTGCCATGGTGCGTGTTTGCACACGTCACCTCAGGCTCCGTCCCCTCCCTTCACCACTGTGTAAACGCGCCCTGTGGCTGTTCTAAATTGAGAGATTAAGTCCCCTTGAATCCTAAGGGTCCCTAGGGTCACACTAGACCACTAGGTACCTCCAGTAAGCGCCACAGAGCTGCGTTGCAGAGAGGTGTAAAAAGGGGCTTGGCCTCAGAACACCTGTCTGCAGCGCAGCTCCCTGGCGCATACTGGAGATGCCTGTTGGGGGCGCGTTTGCAGAGTGCTGCATGGAGGGGGCATGGCCTCCGGCACGATGCCAGTCTTTTATTTATTTTATTTTTTTAAGAAGGGGGGCTGTGTGGTTCCCCTTCTTATTCTAATTTATTGGCCCTGATGACCCCATCCCCCAGGGCCTGTCTCCTAATTATATTTTTTTGACCCCAATCCCCAGGGCCGGCCACTGTTTTTTATTATTTTTAAAAAATATATATTTATAGACACACCTAGGACATGCTGGACAAACCGTACGTACCTATCACCATGACGATTTGCGTGATATTCATTAAAAGGCGACTATGCATGCAATTAATCCACGTGGAATGTATTTACACCACTAGTGAAGCTCTGACATGTCTGATGCTCTACCGTGCCTAATCCCGGTAGACACCCTTGTCGTTTATTTATACAAACATGGGTAGCTATTGACGGGCACATTTAATACACATGCACACCAAGCCATTCAAAGGGGATTCGACAAAAATTCGACCAAAACTATGCAAGAAACCCCCCTCACAGTTAATAAAACACACATCCACTGCCGGATGTGTAATACTTTTTATTTTACTCTCTGGAAAGGGGACGAACGCTCCTGACAGAGCCCAATGCTGTGTTACACCCACCATTGCCTGCCGAGTGCCACACACCTCTCTGTATTGTATTCCACTAGCTAGTGCATATGCTATGACACTCTCTAGCCCATGTGCACTGTAACACCACCCCGTGAAAATGTCATGCCACACTTGTCTTCGCACGGGTTATATTGCCCCATCTAACGTGCCTTCCTCAATGCCTATGTTATAACGCACAGTGCTATGCCATACATATTACAATTTGGGATCCATATCTTTGTCACAGTGCATATGCAACGTTACACTCCCCAGCACATATTTTATATTACAACTTTAGAGACTAGTTAGGTTACACAACACTGCCCTGTGCATATTACACTCCAAGGCGCATATCGCATAGCACACGCTAGTGCCTGTGCTATCTCGCGCTCTCCAATGAATCTGTCATTGCGCACAATGTATTGCATATTATATTTCACGCCTGGTTCATCTTATATCACACTTTTTGGTGCATAGTTTATACCATACACTATATCTAGTTTTCATTTTCAATCGTGCTCTCAGGACTATGTTCTATATAACACTGTGTTCACCTACCCTTTTCACGGGCATTACATTTTGCGATAGGGGGTGGAGGGTCAGGGGGTGTTTTTGCCAAGTGAGCCCGGAGTCACAGTCACTAACGTCTTCTTCTTCCTGAATAAAAGTGAGATTATGCTGCATACTTGTTCATATTTTAAGTAGTTTGCACAGACAAAATGTTTTGAAAACAATAAAGTTTCTAATACCCGCCTTCTCTGAACAGTTAGCTTGCTGCCCCATCCCCCTCCTCCCTATCCTCTGTTGTGTGAATCCATGGACTAGCCTCCTCCCTCCTGCCATGCATGGTCTGATGTGCTGCCACTGCCCTCAATTTAGTATGATGTACCAGTCCACTCCTCCTGCCCTCCATTGCCCAATTCTATGCCCCATCATTGACCTCCTGCTTAAACTCTGTGCTTAGCTTGCTGCCCCTATTCTCCTTCCCCCTGCCCTCCGATGTCTTTGTGCATGCCCCTGCTCCATCCTTTTTGCCCACCATGTCCCATGGACCTGCCACTCCTATCTACTCTGAGTGGTCTGTTGAGCTGCCACTCCCCTCCCACCTGCCTAGCATTGTCAGATGACTGTAACCTGTCCCTGCCACCTCCACCCTGCCTGTCCACATGCCATGCCTCTATCCTCTTCCTCCTGTCCTACATGGTCCATTGTACTGCCACACCCTTCTGCCCTCCCTGGTCTGTTGTGCTGCAACTGCTCCTCCTGCCTGCCCCGTGTGGTCTGTTGTGAGGCCCCTTCCCCTGAACTTTCTTGTCTGTGCACAGGTCCTGACCCTCCCTTCTATCCTCCATCGTCCTTTGTGCATGCCCCTGCACCCTCCTTCTTGCCCATCATAGCCATTGTGCTGCCACTAACCCTCCCACTTGCCATGCATGGTCTTCTGTGCTGCCATGGCCCCTCCCACCTTCCCTGTGTGGTCAGTTAGCTGCCCCTGACCCCCTCCCACCTTCCCTCCATGGTCTGTGTGTATGCCATCACAGTCTCACTGTTGCTCTTCATGTTGTGTCTTGCTTCTAGTGCCCATCCTGCCTGACCTCCATGGCCATCTTGCTGCTCCTGCCCTGCCCCCTTGCCCCCAGCCCTCTGTTTACATGTGCAGTCCCCTACTCCCTCCCTCCTGGCTTGTCTGTTCCATTGTAATGCCCCTGATCCGTCCCTCCTGCCCTTTATGGTCTGTTATGCTGCAGCCTTCTCTCCTGTCTGTCCATTATGGTCAGCTAGCTACCATTGCCTCTTGCCCCTCTGTTCTCTGTTGTCCATGTGCATGGTCCTGTCCCCTCCCTCTTGCTTTCTATGGATTGTTGTGCTGCACTTCCGTCCTGCATGCCCTGTGTGGTGTATTGTGCTGCTGCAAACCCTGATGCCTGCCCTGCAGGGTCAGTTTGGTGCACCTCTCCATGTCTCTCCTGTCCTCTGTTATCCAAGTCCATGTCCCTATCCCATTTCCTTCCATGATCCAATGTACCATACTTGCGAACATTTTGAACTTGGTAAAAGGGAGATTTTGAAAAAAAACTGGGGTATTGATTTTCCCCTTTGAGTTACATTGAAAAAGAGGATATTGTAGACAGGAGACAGATCAAATAAAGCCCATTTGAGCTTAAAAACATTGGACGTTTCCTGGCTGAATCGGGTCTGTTGGCATGTATGGTTGTACTACCATTGCCTCTTCCTTCTGCCCACAATGGTCTATTACATTGCCACAGCCTTGAAGGAGGGTAGATTTTGTATCACAGGGGGCCCCTGGCCCGTTCTGTCCACACCTGAAGTATGAGACCCTTGTCCTTGCCCTGCCAGCCGCATTTGTAGGCCGTATTAAATTGACCAGCGGGTCCTGTGTTGCTATATAATTATCCTGAGACATCCTTACCACTCAGCCAGCATAAAACCCCTGTGTAGGCCCTTCTGTTCAATATGTAGGCCTCTTTGTTAAATTGACCATAGCTCTGCAATTTTAGTGTATAGCAGTCTGAAGGCAGGTCTGCGAGGCCTTCTGCTCCAAACTAGTAGCCCCCACCCTACCCGAGTGCTCCGTGCTCGGTATCAAAGTTCAACATCCCCCTGAAGCTGTCGACATACAGTAGGCTGCATCCTGGACTGGTACTTGCTTCCTGGGCAGGTTTCCCGCTTTTAAGGAAGTGGCAACCGCAGAGCGTCAAGTTAGGAGAACTGAGGAGATTTTATACATGAATATATTGAATTCCTGTACAATACCCATTATTTTCTGCTTGCTCTATGGAACTTACGATAAGCGATTGGCCTGAGAGACTGACCTTTTCACCCAGTCCATTGTCAGCATTAAGTGGGTAAATGACGAAATGTCTGGTAAAATCTGCAGACGAAGCTTTTGGGTAGCATACGTAGGTAGATGTAGCGTGCAAAGGAGCCCACAAAATGATATAAAAAGGGAGCACCCACAGATATCGACGGACAACCTCGCCGTCTGTATGTAGGTTAACAGGCTGTGCAGGTTTTCCCCAAGAACTGGGAGCTCTTGTCTTCCTTTGCTTAAAATGTCTTGCTCGGCTTTGCTTGAAGTATCTTATTCTATTTTACCTATATGAAATGTCATGTTATGTTTAACCATTGTTCTCTTTACTTTTGCATTTAAAAGATGTTGTATTGTAATTGCAGGAATGCTTGCTCTAAGAGTAAATGTGAGTGTCCCTAGGTAACATTTTCCTTGGTGTAACTTGTTTCTCATGATGCATTTATAGATGTGTTTTCTCTCTCTCTCTGTCAGTCCATTAATTGAGATACAGAGAATATCATGACAGCTGTATGATTATCTGGATTCTGTATTTTGTACTTTAGGTCTCTATTCTGCGGTTTCTTTGAAGTTGCATCTTCTCATTAAACTGCCATTGTATTCTGCCTCCAATTCCATGTCTCATATGTCTGTTTTCTTCATTTTTGGAGCAAGCGTTCCTAGGCACCCCGGCTCAAATTAAGGTGCCCCTTTTGTCCCTGACTCACTCTCCTGCTCAGTTCTGTGGTGGCTCCTGGGGCTCTGGGGACCGCCCCTAGCTTCCTTGACCCGTAATAGATCTTCCCTCCAACAGCCTCTCTTGCAAGTCCTGTATTGTTGGTTTGTTGCCCCTGCCCCCCTTTCCACTGCCCTCCATAGTCTGTTGTGCTTCCACGGCCCTTCCTGCCTGCTCAGTGTGGTTAAATTGTCGCCTTTGCACCCTCCTACCTGCCTTCAATTTTCAGAGTCCGTGCCCCTGGCCTCTGCCTCTCAACAGTATCCTAATGAACAACTAGATTGCTAACATTCTATATTTATTACAAAAGTGTGGAGCGCCTGACATCATCTTGATGTAATCAAAACTGTAATACCTAGAGCATTCCTTTAGAAATTACATATATGAGAGGGTCTTATTGGCATCAAAATTATGGTTAGTGCTCTAAAAGACTAAAATAAGGACATATTTTCTGAGTTTTCAAATAGCCATAAAGCTTTTTTAAATTATTTGTTATCTTTATGTTTTTTTATCTAGTTGACAACTTGATTAAATGTTGCACTTAGGGGAGAGGATGTGGTGTTACTTCCAGAACTGCAGACTTTGCAACTGGGGAACCAGGTTGAAGTTTCTGCTTCAGCTCGACATTCTGTGATTCTGGTCAAATCACTTAGTCTCCCCATGTCTACAACCAAAATGAATTTGTTCTTGTGTGATGTAACCAATGCTCATGTAAAGCACTCCAATACCTGACAAGTCTGCACTATATAACACTGCAAAAACACAAAATAATAAGTGTTTTGCACACTTCTGTCATTGGGCTATATTTGGGCTATATCTGGGTGATTTTGGGCTACATTTGGGCTCTTTTGTCTCCGGTGGCCATCTTGGGAGATTTATTTGTTATGAAGTTTCCTAATTTCCTCATGTACTGCAGTCTCCTCAGTCGGAAATGCTTTCAGTTTTTTACTTTGATTCCATCATGAAGGTATTCAGATATGTCACACATTTGCCATGAATTCTGAATGTTAGCACTCTAGTTGCTCATTAGATCACTGTAGTAAAACTACTGCTCACCATGGAAGTCTGCTCCTGGTATTAAAAGTGCATGTTTCAGTCTGCATGTCAGAATTTTTTTAATGAAATAGAAGAGGATTTGAGAAGTCACTCAAAATGTGCCCTCATTTTCTTTCTTCAGCATTAATCATAAGTTCTATGGCAAAATGAACCCCCTCATTGTGTTCCTTTTTAAATTAAATGTTTTAAGTGTTACCAGTTTATTCCAATCAAGATGGCTTCAGGTGTCGCATACTTTTGTCATAATGAAGACAGTAAGTGCTCTAGTTGTTTTTAAGAACATTCTTGGACATTCTGTCATTGGGCTATACTTGGGCTACATCTGGGTGATATTTGGGCTACATTTGGGCTCTTTTGTCTCTGGTGGCCATCTTGGGAGACTTATTTGTTATGAAGTTTCCTAATTTCCTCATTTACTGCAGTCTCCTCAGTAGGAAATACTTTCAGTTTTTTACTTTGATTCCATCAAGAAGGCATTCAAATGTGTCACACATTTGCCATAAAATCAGAATGTTAGCACTCTTTTTGCTCATTAGATCACTGTAGTAAAGCTACTGCTCACCAGGGAAAACTGCTGCTGGTATTGAAAGTGCATGTTTCAGTCTGCATGCCAGGATTTGAGAAGTCACTCAAAATGTGCCCTAATTTTTCTTTCTGCAGCACTAATCATACTTTTTATGGAAAAATGAACCACCTCATTTTGTTCCTTTTTAAATTAAATGTTTTAAGAGTTACCACTTTAATCCAAGCAAGATGGCTTCAGGTGTGCCATACATTTATCATAAGTAGGACGGTTAGCGCTCTAGTAGTTCTTTGGAACACTCTGGAAAGCTGCAGTAGAACACAAAGGAATCAACTGACAGTCTCTGCCCTTGTTGGATGTACATGTTTTACTGAGAATGTCAGACTTCATTCTCACATGACTGAGAAAGATAATGTGAATTTACAGAAAATAAGCTCTCAGTTTAGCTTATAGATCACCTTCCAAACCTCTGTGGTAAAAGCATGAGAAAATATTTTTCTCTCAATCATGATATCCCAGCAGAAGGCTTTTTCACATGGTGAAATCACCTTAGAACATACCACAATTCCTAAAATGAGTATGGTACCATCAACAAATGATTTATAATGTAACTAAAGTCTTAAAATCTTCTATTAACTGCAATGCTTTTTAATGAGGTGCTATCATGTATATTGGTCCCAAGATGGCTGCCAACACTTCTTGGATGAAGTGCTGACAGCCAATCAGATCTCAGGATGAGATGTGTGGTTAGGCTCCGCCCACATATATATATTGATTTAAATGCTATTTTCTCAGGAACTACTGAACAGATTTACACCAGACCTACAAAAGGCACTTCCTTGACCTGAGGACTACCTCTCTGCCAAATTTCAAGTAACTCTGTTCAGCCGTTCGGGCTGTAGCTGTGTCTAAAGGTCCTATGGAAAAATGCATGGGAAAAACGCGTTTTGGGACCCCCCTTTTTTCTCAGCCCCCGCTTGACGAATCCCCCCGAGACTTTCAGGGTAGGAGCGGAGCGTAGCGCCCCACCTATTTTGAAAATTTCGCGAGGATTCATCGACCGGCGCCAAAGTTATTCCAAATAGAATGTTGTGGATTTCCTATGGAAACAGGGTCCTAACTATAACTATCTACTGGCGACCGCCAGTAGATAATATATATATATATATATATATATATATATATATATATATATATATATATATATATATATATATATATATATATAAATAATCCAATTGGCAAAGAAATTTTAATCCAAACAATAACCTAGACGCGTTTTGACGGCGTACCGCCTTGGTCACTACGTCAGGGTCAATCAACAGTACAAGGTTATATGCACCTAGTTTCCACACGGTTGTCACAGCAACCACCAACCTGAAGATAGACATAGAGGGTTCCTATGTCCATTCAAACATGACAGTGCATATTGTTTGTTAATGGTGCCAAAAGAGTCAAAACAAATGTATACAATTGTTGTTAATGTATACATATATTAGTAGCACAACAATGCACGTTTAAAAGGTGATGTAATGGTGGTAAGTGAATTTCAAAATTAAAAAAGTCACACATGACATCATAACTCACCCTATGTGTAGACATGGAAGAGTTGGCTAGGTCCGAATGTTTCGTGGTGAGTACTAATGTAAACGGAGAGTGTCTGCGAGGGTGTGCTAACAGGTACGTGTATTGTAATTAGACAGGTAGCGCTGCCATCGTCTATGTGAAAATCAATTCGCTTGGATAAGGCGGGCATGTTTGAAGACGTAGGATATATGTGGCAGCATTGGATTGTGCACGGTAACCTGTTAGGACAACGATGGTGCCCCTGTGGGCTGAGTGTATAGAAATAGCAGCAATCTGGCGAGCACTAAGTGCTACGCATCAATTGGGGTGTCATTAACAAGTAGACTAGGGGAGTGTACGTACAAGTGCGTTTGTCGTTAATAATCATAATAGCGCTTTTCCTAGTTACCCCTGCAGGTGTGCCAATTGGGGGACTTGGTTGGGAGCACCGGCCTCATTCGCCGATAGTGAAGCTATGGAGAACTGCGATCGCTAATAGCATGCTGCTCCCTGCTCGCGCATATATATATGTAAGCGCCTGTCGAGCCCAAGTGGGCCAAATATGTGAAGCGCTATCCCTCTCCTCTGTATAGGAAAATTAATGTCTAAACTTATCTACTTGAAAAAACGGACACTGAATACAAAGCATACAGTCTGATGTCATTAAGATGTGAACTAAGATGAGAGTAGAAATGTGTGAAAAAATTAATAAAAGTAAATTAAAAAAGTGATTGTAACCTAACGTTACAGAGACTGGGTATGGGGCGGGACAGATAGCTAGGGACAAGTTATAAGTGTACAGTTAAAGCTTCATCTGCATTCATTCCATGAGGGATCTTGGAATTATAGAGGATGATGTAATGAGATTCAAGCCTTCTAAGGGCGAGTTGTCTGTTACCACCCCTTGGGTTTTTGGGGACGGTATCCACCACATAGAAGGATAGGTCTTGCGCCTTACCACTATGGGATGTATTAATGTGTCTTGTGACGGGATAGGTAGGGTCATTGTTTGTAATGGCCCTCAGATGTTGCAAAATACGAACGTGCACTGGGTGGATGGTGCTACCCACGTACACTTTGCCACATGTGCAGTTCAGGACATAAACCGCAAAATCGGATTTGCAGCTGTAACTGCCTCTGATAACATAAGGGGACAGCCTGATGGGCATTTGGACCTCTCTAGTGTTCACGCCATGCTTGCACGCCTTGCATTTGGCACATTTAAAGAATCCCTTAGGGGTTTTAAGCCATGTGCCACCCTTACTCACGCTTGGCGCGTTTTTGACTATCTCCTGTCTCATCGATTTGGCTCTCCTAAAGGTAATTTGGGGAGTTTTGTTACAGAAGGTGCCTATAACAGGGTCATTGCGTACTGCATTCCAATGCCTATGTATTATTCTACGTAGATTGGCATGGTACGCGTTGAAGCCTGTTATTAGCCTAGGCGTGTCCATTTTCTTACGTTCATTGTCGGTGTGAGTTATTTTAGTCTCCTTGAACAGAAGATCCCTTCTTGTTACATTGGCTGTTTTATTTTTAGCTTTGGTGAGTGCTTCAGGACTGTAGCCTCTACGTTCTAGTCTATTGCAGAGTTCGCTGGTGGATTGTTCTAAGCCACTGGGGGTGCTGCAGTTGTGCTTAATGCGTAAGCATTCTGCGTAGGGTATGCTTTCTTTCAAAGTGGTGGGATGGAAACTGTGCGCGTGTAATATTGCGTTGCCCGCTGTGGGTTTTCTAAATGTTTTAGACTGTAGTTTTCCATTCTCTACATAGATCTCTAGGTCAAGAAAGTGTATACTCTTATCACTGGTGTTGCATGAAAACGTTAGATTAAGAGAATTGTTCTTAATTTCCTCAGAGAAAATTCTGGCACTTTCAGCTGAACCTTTCCACAGGATAAAAATGTCATCTATGTACCTGACATATAATACCACTTTTTCTGTAAATGCATCATGTTGGGTTGCCTTGAGTACTTGCTCCTCCCACCAGCCCATATGCAAATTAGCATAGCTGGGGGTGAAGCAAGTACCCATAGCAGTACCCTGCAGTTGTTTGTAGGTTAGGTTATCAAATCTGAACACATTATTATCTAGACACATTTCCGCCATTTGTACAATCATCATAGAGTGTTGAAAGAGGTGCATAGATCTTTTGCCAAGGTAATAGTTCAGGGCATTGAGTCCATCCTTATGTCTGATACTGGTATAGAGCGTGTTCACATCTAATGTCATTAGTAAGTAATCACTATTCCAGTTTACATTATAGATTTTTGTTAAAAAATCCCCTGTATCCTTAATGTATGCTGGTAATTTGCAAACAATGGGCTGAAGGAAGTGGTCTATGTATCTAGACGTATTCTCAAACAGACCTCCTATTGCGGCAATTATAGGTCTCCCAGGGGGTTCCACACTGTTTTTGTGGAACTTGGGGATTAGGTATAGCAGTGGTATATATATATATATATATATACACACACTACCACTAAAACTGCTGCTGACAGATTTTCCTGTTGACCAATGGAGGTCATAAGTTATTCAAACTTGAGGATGTCGAGCCATTTGACTGACACCCGCAGACACACTGGGTTGTTTCATCCAGCCGGCTGTGACGAGGGGTAAATATAGTTGTCTGTGGGGTACCACCACTTGTATTCGAGTCAGCCCATCGGGAAGAGTGTTAATTGGGCATTTGAGCCCATATGCTGACTTATATGATTGAAGATGTGGTTGCGATACTGAAACAGCATGGCGGCCATATAATCATTGTGGAAGCCGTATAATCGATGTGTACAGTCCTCTCATTGGCCACGAACTTACCAATGAGAACGGTATATATAACTTTAAGCCAATCAGAGACTGTGCACTGAGGTAACAGCATTTTAAAGCATGGATGAAGGCAACACGCCGCAACGCGTCTGGGCTGTTGATAAGTATTTTAAACCCTGTGAGTGCTCCGAATCAGTGTAAAAGGAGGAGATGTGCAACACGCAAGTCCCCATCCCGTGAAACATATATATATATATGTATGTGTGTGTATGTGTGTATATATATAACAACACCTCCAAGCACACGGAGCCCCCGACCCTACAGGGTGGCCTCTGGAAACAATGGGCACGGAGCAGCTAACTAACTCCTGAGGCGGAAAGCCGGGAGCGCTGCTCTTTTTACTTGCTTTTAAATTTGTACTGTATTATTGTGGTTGTTTCTTACCTGCACCTTGCCACGATCTTTTCACCTGCCCTCAGAGGTCCCAGACAGCCGATTTGGGTGCTGCCTTGGGGAATCCTCCCTCGCTGCCGCCATCGACCGCGAACGAGTAAGCTCCACCCACTCTACCGGCCACACCCCCTCCCATCTGGTATAAAGGGCGCGCTGATTACTAGCGTGTCCTTCTAACTAACTCCTGAGGCGGAAAGCCGGGAGCGCTGCTCTTTTTACTTGCTTTTAAATTTGTACTGTATTATTGTGGTTGTTTCTTACCTGCACCTTGCCACGATCTTTTCACCTGCCCTCAGAGGTCCCAGACAGCCGATTTGGGTGCTGCCTTGGGGAATCCTCCCTCGCTGCCGCCATCGACCGCGAGTGAGTAAGCTCCGCCCACTCTACCGGCCACGCCCCCTCCCATTCCCTCTTTCCTTTCAATTCCCTCATAAAAGGATGTGTATGGGTCGGAGGCGCAGCGGACGGGCGCAGCGGGCGCGACGATGGCGCGCCGAAGGCGCGCCTAAGGCAAGCCCGTCTGCGCCCGTCCGCGACTGTCCGGGGCTAGGGGCACGCCACTCTGCCTCACCTACCATCTATGCCCCCGACCATTTACGCAGCCTCCAGGGATCATGGTCCCTACCTTCCTCCACCTGCTCCCGCATTTCGTCCCTCGGCCTGTCGCCCGTAGCTCCTCCCGACATCCCCCCTCCTCTAGCTGTCCCCCCCCCACTCTCCTAGTGACAATGCTCTCCCTGCTACTTCCAAAACCCTTGCGGCTTTTTACCTCAACACCCGTTCTGCTGTAGCCCATGCACACAAACTCTCGGTACTGCTTGACCTTCATGCCCCAGATCTTCTTTTTCTTACGGAAACTTGGTTCTGCGAGGACTCCGTCCCTGCCCTTTTGGCCACCCTTCCAGCTTCATATTACGCCCTCCGAGCAGATCGCCCTATTGGCAGAGCCGGGGGCGGCGTGGCGGTCATCGCACGTACCGACCTTTCTTTCCAAACCCTGTCCCTGCCAGACATCACAAATACCGAGTACCTGGCAATCCGCACCACATCCACTTCGCCCCCTCTAACCTGTTTTCTCACTTACCGTCCTCCCCGATCTACTTCATCGTTTCTCCCTGACTTCCTGGAAGTCCTAGCCACAATCACCGTTAATAACTCCTCTATTCTACTTCTTGGTGATTTTAATTTCTGGCCCTCTGATCCAGCGGAATGCTTATCGTCGAAAGCATTTTCAGAAACTCTCCAATCCCTTAACTTTACACCTCATATTCACTCCCCTACTCATATCAAAGGTCACACTTTAGACCAGATCTGGTCCCTGAACTGTCCTGCGGAGTCCCTCTCTATCTCGCCCTGTACATGGTCTGACCACTACTTGATCTCATTTGCCCTCCCTATTCTCCCTCCGACCAAGCCCCCTCGTCCCAAAAACATCTGGGTTCGTGCTTGGGGCAGAGTTGATCTGGAAACCTTATCGTCCCTACTCACCTCTTCCCTCCCTTCTCTTTATGGCCTACCCACCCTCTCCCAGGTCAAGGCCATTGAACAGTGGCTCTCCTCAGGCTGCGATTCTGTTGCCCCGCTAAAACTAATCACCTCTAAGCGAGAGAAGGATGCCAATCGATGGTTCACCGCAGAGCTCAAGACCACCAAACTAGCAATACGTCGCGCCGAGCGGGCTTGGAGGAGAAATTATTGCCCCCTTTTACGATTAGAGTTCATTAACATCTTGACCCAATATAAAAAAGACATCTTGAGGGCTAAAACCACCTATTTCTCCGCCAAAATCCTTGCAGCAGAAAACCAGTCGAAGGAAATTTTTTCGATCGTGCACAATTTGGCATTTTCAGACAGAACAACTCTAAAGCCCGCCCCTTCCAAAGAACTCTGTCACTCCCTCAATAACTATTTCATTCAGAAAATAGCTACCATCAAAGCCAACATCCCTCCCCCTTACCCCACCTTTGTGGACCCCCAGTGTCCCCCTCCCAAGGGAGAACTCACTACCCTTCCCCCTCTCACTAAGGAAACCTTGACATCCATAATTCCCCTTGTCAAATCCGGCTCCCCACTAGACCCCTGTCCGGCCCATATTCTCCGTCACATCTTTATCACATGCCCAGACCCTCCCCTGCAACTCCTCAATAGCTCCCTCTCGCAAGGCGTAGTACCGAACCCACTAAAATCTGCAGTCATTGCACCCATTCTTAAAAAGCCAGGCGCGGACCCTTCAATTCCTGCCAACTTCCGCCCCATCTCCCTCCTGCCATTTCTGGCAAAGGTGCTCGAGCGCCATGTCACCAGCGCTCTGAGCTCTTTTGTGGAAAAGCACGGTGCCCTTGCCCCTCGCCAGGCCGGGTTCCGCCCGGCACACTCTACGGAGTCCGTAGTCCTTTCGGTCCTGGACAACCTCAGGGAGGGCATGGATACTAACCAGCCCCAGGCCTTGGTGCTCCTTGACCTCTCAGCCGCTTTTGACACGGTGGATCATACCATCTTGCTTTCCCGTGTCAAGGCGGCGGGGATCGGGGGCACCGCTCTGGTCTGGCTATCCTCCTTCCTGAGTGACCGCACCCAGGCTGTCCGCCTGGGCGACTTCACTGCGGACGCCCGGAGAGTTCAATGCGGGGTTCCACAAGGCTCCTCCCTTTCCCCTCTTTTGTTTAATCTTTATATTGCCCCTCTTATCTTTTCTCTGCAACAAATGGAGGTTGCCGTATTTAATTATGCGGATGACCTCCAGCTAGTCTTCAATCTGTCTTCTTCCTCCTCTTCTGTTCTAAATTTCCAATCTATTATGCTCCATATCCGGGACTGGATGAACCACAACCACTTGAAGCTCAACCCAGACAAGACTGAGCTGGTGTTGACAGGTGGTTCATCCAGCCCCTGGTCCTCCCTATACTGGCCCCCTTCTCTTGGCCTCTCACCTATCCCCTCTACCTCAGTCAAAACACTAGGCATAAAACTCAACTCTCAACTCACTCTTCACTCTCAGGTCAGCTCTGTGGTTTCTTCCTCTTTTCTATCACTGCGCACTATACGCAAGGTGTCCCGTTTTTTTTCCTTTACTGCCCTCAAACTGATCATCTTGCCAATGGTGGTTTCCCACCTGGATTATGGCAACGCCCTATATGCAGGTATTCCTGCATATAGTCTACGGCGTTTGCAACAGATTCAAAACCAGGCGGCCAGTCTGGTCTTTAATCTCCCGAAATTTCACCACACTACCCCCCTCCTGAAATCCCTACACTGGCTTCCTGTTCATGCCCGGGTCCAGTTTAAGCTCGCTTCCATCATCTTTCAGGCTTGACTGGGCTCGGCACCGGCTTTTATCTCTTCTGAGATCACCCCTTACGTTCCCGCCAGGGAACTTCGCTCATCCACCCAGTCCCTTCTCACTATCCCACATTATCGGAGAAAGAAATGGGGAGGCTCAAAATTTGCGACCCTTGCCCCGCTCCTCTGGAATTCTCTTCCTTTTGAACTCCGAACCCTCACTTTGTACTCGGAATTTCGGAAACATCTTAAGGATCATTTGTTTATAAAGTCCTTTAATTAACCTTCCTGTAGCTTGCTCTTGGTTTTCGGCACCGGTCCTCTGTTAGTTGTAGCGCCAAGAAACCGCTGGTGTATGTGCGCTTTAAAAATAATTTAAATTCAAATTCAATTCATCAAAGGACCATCAGCATAACAACAAAACAGAGGCCCATTTCTGTGTTAAAAGCGCTTAATCCAAAGACAAGCAGCATAGGTTTCCACATCCCATATTATATATATATATATAGATATATATAGATATATATATATAGATATATAGAATATATTTTACTATAATGCCTTTGGAATTTTCAGGGTCTTCTTATAGCTGCAGATGAATTAAGTGGGCTCTCCAGCCCAACTGGAAATTATGTCAATATAAACAGAGACAACTGACATGTTTTTGACACTAGTCTAACGTAGGAAGGGTTGAAGAGCTGCGATTGACAGTTTCAGCATTGGTTCCACTGGGCCTAAAAACACTATGATGAAGGGACTTTTTTAAACTTTAATAATATAAGCCACTGGGCTGCACTTTCCACTTTACATGGACCTGGAGCCAGCTGTTTGCGTTATAGATGTTTGTAAATGTCTATTTGACAATCCGGTCTGATGATGGCCTTGGTTAATTTTACCATAAGGGCTGAAAGGTCAATTTACGATCCATACTATGGACTGCACTATTTTTTGGAAAAATTGTGTTAGAATTAAATATTTTCAATGTACTATTGACTTTTTTTTTTATTGCATCCTGTTATCTTGAATTGCATGTTAGATCTTGATTGCACCAAAATTCCTAGACTTGCTTTCTAATTGTGTGGATAATATTTTGTTATTCCATTATTGTATTTGAGTTTTGATTACGATCTGTGCATTTGAACTCTCTTCTTTAATTTATCGTTGTGTGCATTCAGCTATTTAGCAACGGAATTTATCACATTTGTGGCTTATCTTCTAGGTTTCTCTAGTTTTAACTTTCACCAGTGAACCAATTATTTGATACACTTATAATATGTTTAGGAAGGATATGGAGCGCGTTCTATTTTCTTCTCCTTTTCAAATTTCCACTGTTTCTGTCTATATTGTGCTCAATTACAAAGGTACTTCAGCCACCATGTGGCATTTTACATCAAATGCACAAAGAATGAAAATCTTTCGTGGATTTGTTCCTTACCGACAAAATTAAAACGTATGTGCCGTCAAAATAATGAACTACAAATCTATTGAGAGCATACAAATTGACTCCCAAAATATTGTCATACTGCAGATAATATTAGTAAATCTACATTTATCTTGACAGTATTTTTTGGAGTGTATAATAGGATCAAAAGTATACGTAGACTGATACTGCAGTGGTCAAAACTGTGACATACAACCAAGGCATAGTAAGAAAAGCCTAATAATTTATCAGAAACAACAAAGGATAGTTAGCAAAAGATGTCAAGTTTTCTCACATGTACACCTCCATTTAACAAGAAAAACATTTCAGTGCCTGGGCTGGTGGTCTAATACCTTGCTATTTCCTTTCCATTTCCAGTCGTTACCTTATTTTATATTTTATGTCACCATTCTGAGTTTAAATTGTATCTTCATGTAACAGTAATTCAAAGAATTATATTTTCCTGTGATGTGCATCAAACATAAAAAGGGTTTCTATACCTGTTCTAAGTACACCTATATTGTTTTATTAAAATTATATATGATGGTTAATTTATTTCAAATTGTTTCTTTAACGGCAAACACATTAATTTCAAAATGAATTCATTGTTAATTGGCCTCAAAGAACTTAATTAGCACAACCTTTAGGCAGCAACATGCTTTCTTGTTTTTTCTTCTTTTTTATGTTTGTGCATGTCCTTACAGAAAACATACAAGAAATGTAACTGTCACACAAGCTTGCCAAGCCCAGAACTACTGAGGAGGGGTTCAGAGCAAGAGGTAGAAGGCAGACAAGAGAGAGAATAAGATGAAGGGAGGGAGGAATGGAGGGAGAGCGTAAGAAACGGATATATGCTAACTCTTGAATCAGCTGATAACCAAGTGGTGGGAGAAAAAGACAGGCTCCAGCTACTTGGATGCTGAAATCGATTTTAATGTGTTGGTGAGATGCAGAGTAGAAAGTAGCATGGTTGTTATCAGCCTTACTATTAACATTACAAAGTTGCATAGATGGTATAGTTCAGGTCAAGGGCGTAGTAAAGCACCTGCTATACCAGCTTGAGCGGGGGCTTCACTGAACAGATTAAATTAGTTTTAAGGCGCTTCTGAACTTTGAAATGTGATAC
This sequence comes from Triturus cristatus, assembly GCF_964204655.1. NCBI lineage: Eukaryota > Metazoa > Chordata > Amphibia > Caudata > Salamandridae > Triturus > Triturus cristatus. The sequence goes on along the minus strand of NC_140593.1, from coordinate 676,582,363 downwards.
CTTGGTCAAGGACAGAAGGAAAAGCAGAAAATAATAAATAACAGCAAGAATATACAGTGAGAAAAGCTGTAGGTGTGTGCAAGGGGGTGGGAAAAGAGCAATAAATAGATACACAGAGAAAGAGGAATGATGAAAAACGCAATGAAAATATAAGTGAGAGGCAAATGGAGTGACAGCGTGAGGTCGCGTAAGAAAGGAAAGAAGAA